>NC_092055.1:128564052-129294964 GCF_003086295.3 Arachis hypogaea
GAATTTGTTGCTTTTATGGACACCCTCATTCTCTGGAGTTCAAGTACATCAAGAAATTCGAATAGAAGATTCATTTCTTGCCCTAACAGGAGATGCAGATTTTTTGAGTGGATTGATGAGGAAAAAAAAAGTTTTTTCTGAAAATAATGATTAATGAGTTCACACCAAGATTTTGGCAGGATTAGAGAATTGGAGGCACAAGAAAGAAAGATGGATAGATTAAGTATGCAGCTAGAGAGATTAAATGTGAAAATTGGATAAATACATGCTTGTGTGGAGAGGTTGTGTAGTGAGATGAGTTCTGTATAGGAGCAACTTGGCAGCATGAAAGACACTACGAAAAAGCAAAATATGATGCAAATTATGTTGATATTGTCTTTTAGTGTTTTGATTGTTGCTGTATTATATGAAAGGGTGTAGAGATTATGACTTTATTGTGTATTCTTGGATATCAATAAAAATGTAGTAGTGTATAAAATTTAAAATATGATGCAATGAAGATACATTTTCTGTTAATTAATTTTGTCTAATGAATATTGTTCTTTTGCTATTTAATATGTATAAAAAATATGATACAGGTGAAAAGAGAATCACAACAAATCATGCATTGAATTATGGACAAGAAGTATACAGAAAGTACTTTTGACTAATATATATTCAAAGTCACATAGATAATCACAAAATAAATAGTTCACCAACTCATAACAATGGTTCTCATAACAATGGTCCACTCACATAAAAAGACAACATCAAAATTGATCTATACCATAAAAAAATAGTGTCACATATTATAATATAGTCTAAAAATCCTACATAATAACATCAAATATAAAAAAATCTAGATAGTTTGAAGCCTCAATCAAGTGTGAGGTCTATATGTTTAGGTGGCTGAATTTTTGCTTTACTAACTGTTAACTTGAGTCTTCCACTCCTTTTCACACCAAAGATTTTTGTCTTAGACAAATATTAAAATGCTGGTGTAGCTGGAATAGATGGCTGAGATGGTGTTGTAGTGATGGCAGCTAGCTGAGATGGTAGTGCAGTCATGTTTGGTGACTGAGATGGTGGTGAAGTGATGGGAGATGCCTGAGATGGTGGTGCAATGGTATTTGGTGACTAAGATGGTGGTATAGTGGTGTTTGATGGTTGAAATGGTGGTGTAGTGGTAGGAGCTAGCTGAGATGCTGATGTAAACCCCCTTTTACCCCTTCCTCTACCCATCCCTATTACTCTTCTTCTGCTTCTTCCTCTAACAACCCTAGTCCAGTAACAACAACAGTAGATCCTTGTGCTGGAGGAGCAGGAGCAGCATCAAATCCTTGTACTATAGCAGCATCACCAGCTTGGACATCAACAACAGTCTCAGCTCCATTTTCAACAGCAGTCTCAATCTCAAGAGCTACAATAACAAAATTCAATTGCTAATAGTTCAATCAACACATAACCAAATTAAACCAAAGGAATTACCTGTCACAATAAGGCTTGGGCAGTATCTCCTATTATATCTATATTGACCACAATTACTACAGGTAATAGAAATTTCAGTTTTTCTATATGTTATTTGTGACCTATTCTCATCAAGCTCTCTTATTCTCACCATCCTTAGCCTTTCTGGTTTAACTCTGAGTACTGGAGGGATGATGGTATCACATTGAATCTTTTGTCACATGTTCTCTCCATTAATTGGTGATACTGACTTTCCATAGGTGGCAAGATATGATAATGTCTTGTAATAGTTACTGCAATAGTCTTCAGGGTTATTACCTTTCTCAAATATTGCAAAGCAAGCATGTCCACAAGGCATACCACACAACTTCCAAAATCTACAACTACAACTTTCAGCTAGCAAATCCACCACAAATCTCTCCATTATCATCCTATTCTTATGGTGAATTTCATGTCTCCTGCCCACCTAGTTTGCCACCTATAGCTCTAACAACAATTACATCCAACCTTTTCATGAATTTTGGTAAAATTGAACTCTCATACCTCTCTGCCTTCTTTTTTTTCAGCAAATCTAGACATCCAGTAGCACCTAATCCATTCAAACATAGTGATGATTGACTTGTCTAATGCTCCTAGATCTTCCATTAAATGCCTCTGAGATATTGTTCATTTACATGTCACTCTTGGCCAGAAATGTGAAGTGACTCTTTGTCCACAATTTCGGATCCAGAGCCACTAGCTTGTCATAGCACTCTCTGTTGATGTTCATCAGTTGATTCATATTTCTCTTGCATTCGTCCACATACATAGCTCTGGCAATAGACAGAATAAGATCCCTCAAAATAGTTTCACCCCTATAAGCCTTCTTACGATTGGCATATAAGTGCCTCAAGCAAAGCCTATGCTCCAATATTGACAACATCTCTTGAAACACTTGTATCAGCCCTTGAAAAAAAGTTTTTTAACATCAAACACAGCAAAACATCATTACAAATTAATCATTCAACTACAAATTAATCATTAAAAGGATTATACCATTTGCTGGTCTAACATGAATACCCACTTTTTTTATTCTCTAATGTCATTCAACAACAAATCCAAGAACCATCCCTAACTGTTCTTAGTCTCTATCTCTACTGCAGCCACAACAATTAGAAAATGTTGTCATTTGGATCTCTCCTTACAACAACCAACAGCTGTTGTCCATGGTCACCCTTCTAGTGACAACCATCCACTCCAATAATGGGTTTGCAACCTGCCAAGAAGCCTTGCTTCACTGCATCAAGGCACATTTACATTCTCAGAAATCTCAGCTGGTGTGTCAAAGAAGGCCTATTAACTATTATTTGCAACCTAGACCCTGGGTTTTTTCCTAAGTATCTCTACTCAGTAATTTCTGAGCTTGGCATATTATGATTGTCCTTTCATGCACCTCTTCTCTTGCCTTCCTCCTTGCCTAATAAGCCTTGCCAACACTAATGTTTGCCATATATTTGTCTTGAATGGTCTGAATAATGGTCGCAAGCTTCATTTCCTCCCCTTGGCTAATGTTTTTGGCAATCTTCATTGATATTCAATTGCTTGATGCAAGCCTGCCACTGTAATTCCTTCCACATGTATGCTTTAATGTCTTGATCCTAAAACAGTCAGAACCTCTAACCTTACTAGCAAAATACATCCACTTGCACTTTAACTTTCTTCTTATGCAAACAACTTTGTACCTCACCTTGTCATTTTTCTTAAACCTGATGTCTCTGCTATTTAATAGGACATGTTTCTTAATAGCGTCTTTAAACTGATTTAGTGATTTGAATTCCAACCCCACCTGAAATTTACTCTCTACTCGTCTCTACCTCTTGTATCTTGGAAACCTTTTCTTCTTTATCATGTCATCAGAATCTTCCTCATAACTATCTATATCCTTAGTTTCATATCCATCAGAAATGTCCCCAATTCGCTCATCAACCTCCCATAAACCTCTATCACCTTGGGCAACCCTAGCTGCAGAAACCTCTTCATTTAGTTGCCCATTGAATCCCTTAAAGGCATTTGATTGTGAATCATTATCCTCCACCTCAAATCCAAAGTGATTCTCGTGATCACCATCGTCAGCACTATCATCAAATGCCTCTTTCTCAGTAGAAGGCTCTGACTCAGCATCCACTTCAACCTCTAACAGCCCACTACCACTGTCCTCACCTTCCTCTAACACATAATCAACATCACTAGAAGTGATTTCAATCCCTTTACTTTCTTTGACTCCATCAACAACATACACCTCACAATGCTTCACAGAACCAGACACCAACGACCTAGCCATTCTCATCGCATCCCCATCAAACTTCATCTCTCTAAGACCTGAGTTTAAATCCATCCCTGGTTTATTATACCATAACTTGGTGTATCCCACCCTATTCAAGCATTTTTAGAAATAAAGAAGCTCTAACAAACAACCTAGCAAAACCCCACATGTATAAATAAGAAAAACAGTTCAGTGAATGAGAAGGATAAGCATTGTCTTACCTGGTAGTAGCAGAAACACCTTCAATCGTGGTGGTGACAACGAAGAAGCGACACCGTCTACCAATGTTCCACTGGCTAAGTTGAGCTCGGTTAACTATGGTATGCTCAACAAAACAACGAACCAGGGAGAGAAGGGAATGAGAGGGGTTTTCGTCTAAATTTGACAACAAAAAATGAGAAGGCTAGTTTTGTCATTATAAAATAGAAGGGGAGTGACAATTAGGGTATATTCAATTTGGGAATGGTATATTCTGTTAAACTAAATGTTTTACTCATAGTAGGGACTTAATTGAAAAAAAAATATTGGTTTAGGGACCTAATTGAAAGCAAAAAAAGTGTAGAAACTTAATTAAAAATTTAACAAAACTATAGGAATCAATAGAGTACTTAAACCTATATATATAGATTTTGATGAATGATAACTATAGAATTTGAGAATTGGTGTGTCAGTGTTGAAAGCAATACAATGAAACAAAGATTTAGGCATATTGCTTGTCAATAAATTAAATGTATATTTTTTACATGCACATTAAAAATGGTTTCAAATTTTGAAATACAATGAAAATTGAGTTACAATAGAAAGGTTTTCATAAATACTAACTTAAACATTTTTAAAATATGAAGAATGCCAAAAACAGATGAAAAAATCAGTTGTTTAAACACAACAATCTATTGTTGTAGTAAAAAAAATCGATTATTAAAGCAAACAATTGATTATTGGTGCGTAAAATTCACATTTCTTTATGATAAAAATATATATAATGATAAAAAAAATTCACATTTCTTTTATAATAACTAATAACTCCGCCTATGTTACACTTGCAGTACATAGCCGGTCCCAAGCTCGGATAAAGGAGGAGGGTTGTGTTAGGTCTTCGACAACCAATATAAAAATATAGTCGAATCTCCATGACATGAATTAAAGACATTATTGCGCTAAAGCTAGGTCGTTGCTCAGAAGCAACGCGCTGTATGGCTCAAGTACGGTGTCAAATGAGCAAGAGCTGCTGCATCGGTGCCCGGATGTAGTGTTAAATGAGCAAGGGTTCTCGTGTTTTTGTGAACAAACGAGGGTAAACAAGCTAGTTCACAAAGTAAAAGGTAAAGGTTGGAGTGACAGAAGGTTGAGATTTGGGACATGGAACATAGGCACTCTAACAGGAAAGTCCATGGAGGTGGTGGACACCATGACAAGGAGGAAGATTAACATTATGTGCCTACAAGAAACAAAATGGGTTGGTGCGAAGGCTAGGGAGTTGGATACTTCTGGTTTCAAACTTTAGTATACAGGAAAGGTGAATAATAGGAATGGGATTAGAATAATTGTGGATAAGCAGTGGAAGAAGGACGTAGTGGATGTCAAGAGGGTGGGAGATCGGATCATCTCTATCAAACTTGTGGTGGAGGGAGGTGCTTTCCATGTGATTAGCGTCTATGCACCGCAAGTGGGTTCGGACGAACAACACAAGATAAGGTTTTGGGAGGATCTAGAAAGTTTGGTTCAAGACATACCTTTGGAAGATAAGATTTTCTTAGGAGGAGATTTAAATGGCCATGTTGGGAGAGAGGTGACTGGATATGGGAGTATTCACGGAGGCCATGGTTTCGGGGTGATCAATGACAAGGGTAAAACTATTTTGGACTTTTTGATAAACCCATATTTTATGATATATTTTGTGCCTAATTTAAGTGATTTATTCAGTCCTTCACTCACTTATTCATGTTAATTGCATGGTTTTACTTTCCCTTCCTTATTATGTGAGATATGTGAAAAACATGTTTCCTATGCTTTAAGAATAATTATTTTAATTACCCTTTTATTACCATTCGATGCCGTGATTTGTGTGTTGAGTAGTTTCAGATCTTCTAAGGCAGGAATGACTTAAAGGATGGAAAGGAAACATACAAAAATAGAAGGAAAGCACAAAATGGAGTTTTTGACGAAACTGGCAGCGACGCGAACGCGTGGGCGACGCGGCCGCATGCCTGGCGCGAAAAGATAGCGACGCGAACGTGTGACTGACATGATCGCGCACCACGAGCAAAACGCAGATGACGCGGACGCATGACCGAAGCGGACGTGTGATAAGGAAAACTCCAGATGACATGACCGCGTGACCCACGCGGACGCGTGACAGAGGCCACGCACCAGAAATTACAGAAAACGCTCCCAACGATTTCTGAAGTCCTTTTTGTCCCAAATCCAAGTCCAGAAGGCACAGATCAGAGGTTATGAAGTGGAGAAATGCATCCATTCAACAGAGAGTCTCCAATTAATTACTTTTGATGATTTAGATTTAGTTTTTAGAGAGAGGTTCTCTCCTCTCTCTCTTAGGATTAGGATTTAGGATTTTTCTTGTTTTCATGATTGTCCCTTTTTATCAGGTTCAACATTTCTTTTAATTATTTATTTTCTCAATTTAATTTATGAACTTTCCTATGTTACAGATAATTCTCTTAATTAATGTTATTTGAAGTATTTCAGTTTATTATTGCTCTCTTTTATTTATGTTACTGTTGCTTCTAATCTAAAGACATTTTTATTCCAGTAGATTTACTTTTTCCCTTTTGGCCTTGGTTAAGAAATCAGTAACTCAGGAGTTATCAAACTCAACGTGATCGATAATTGTTATCTTTGCTAATTGAATTGAACTTCAATAATTCCAGTCCTTTCTTAGGAATTGACTAGAACCTGAAGATTAGACTAATTAATCCACTTGATCTTCCCTTGCTTTAGTAAAGGCTAACTAAGTGGGATTAAGATTCAATTCTCGTCTCCATTGATAAGGATAACTAGGATAGGACTTCTAATTTCTCATACCTTGCCAAAAGTTTATTTTACAGTCATTTACTTATTTTAATTGCAATTTAAATTACGTGTTCCTTACTTTCAAAACCCCAATTTACAATCTTCATAACCAATAATAAGAACATACTTCCCTATAGTTCCTTGAGAAGACGACCCGAGGTTTAAATACTTCGGTTATCAATTTATTTAGGGGTTTGTTACTTGTGACAACCAAAATGTTTGTACGAAGGGATTTCTGTCGGTTTAGAAACTATATCTACAACGCGACTATTTTTATAAAATTCTTTACCAACAAAAATTCTAACGTCAAAATGGCGCCGTTGCCGGGGAGCTGCAAACGTGTGCCTTATTATTGGTTATTGTAAATATTTTATTTTGCATGTTTATCTATTTTTATTTTTGCTTTTTAATTTTTATTAGCTACTATGCATTCTCACCCTTCTCGCTCTGAGTTTGATTTTAATATTGTTGAAAGGAGTGAAAGCTATAACAGGAATATGCATCAAGGTCAAAGAGATCAAAGATGGATGGATCCAAGAGGATTCGATCAACCCTTTAGGTAACAACACCCTCCAAGATATCATGGACAAAGGCCATTCTACAATGCATACCAAGCTGACAGATATGGTGGACAACCTTGTAACTACCAACAAGCCCCACTATGTGCCTATAGACCACCTTCTCAATGTAGCTTTGAATCGTCACACTCACAAGTGCCTTTTCACCATTCACCACCATATGATCCTTATTTACCCCAATCCCAATCCGATTACTCCCAAACACCACCACTTCCCTATGTACCATGTCCAAATCCATCACCTCCAGAATCACAGGTTCACCTCAAGGAAACAGTAGATCAACTTCAAACAACCCTTCATCAACTGGAGCAAGAAATAAATCAATTATCTTCTAGACATTCGAACATTCAAAAACCTTCCACAACCCCATGTGGACAATCTAATGAAGAGCGCAGCATGAAGGAGATACTAGAAACTCCAGTGGACAGAACAGAGCATGACTTCGTACTGGAACAAGTAGAGGAAGCTGTCATTATAGAAGAAGAAGAGTTGGTTGAAGACTTAGGAGATGCTGAACTTCCATGGGAATCCAGAATTGTGGAGAATTCTGTCAAGGACGTTACAATTGATGCTAAGGAGGATAGTGCACAACCCCCAAGGCAAGTCTTTTATGAAGAACTAGACGGAATAATCCAAGAAGCAAGTTTCCTTGATGATGATAGTCACAAGTCAAGTTCTTCTAGTAATGAACTTGCATCCGCAAGTGAATTCTCTGAGATTGAAGAACCTTATCCAAGTGAATACGAAGAAGATGCGGAGGTAGATTTCTCTCAACCTCCAGCTTATGACTTGAGTGATGCGGAAGACATAGAAGACTTTGATCAGGATGATGTTGCATTTGAAGAATTCTTCCAGGAAGTGGAGAAATTCACAGAAGAGCACAATGGAGTAGAGCTTACAGAACCACTGGAAACACCTATCACAAGGCCATTACCACCTAATACAAGCTTCAAGTGGGTACAATCCTTAACCTTTATCTTTACTTTTTCACTTGAATATGGTTTGCTTGAAATAGATGGCCAGCTTAGAGCTCTCTGCGGTTTTAAGAGTAAAAGGGAAATGGCTCGCACTCATAGATGGTGCACAAGGTTCAATAAGGTTCCACGCTTCAACTCGAAGTGCACGGATTGGCATCATGTTCAATCGAATGGATCTCGGAAAACGTTTGGTCACCATGGTGAGAATCTAATTTCTAAACCGCCCGGATGGAAAAATATAGATCAAGATGAAGGCGGATTTAAAATCAAAGTTTGGGATCCTGGAATCTATTCTGACATTCGTCACCCCAGGAGCCTGAGAATCTATTTGAAGCTGCTCAGAAGCTTTACATGCCTAGTTTGGGACCTCGGAGGCTGTTGGCATTCCAAGCATTGGTGGAGATTTCTGGATAAATTTAAGCATAAGCCACCATAACAGGAAGCTCATCCAATGTCCAACTTAAGGACTTTAACTAAAAGTGCTAGGTGGGAGATAACCCACCATGGTATGGTCGTTTCTTTTTCAGTTTTATTTCGTGTTATTTTTTTATTCTTTTTCAATTGAACCTGAATATTATTCATTAGCATTGCATACTGCATAATTGCATAATTGCATAATTGCATAAAAAAAAGGCGTGTGACGCAACTGCATTGCTCATGCGATCGCGTCAGTTGCGAAAACCACCTCCCACGCGTCCGCGTCATTCACGCGGCCGCGTGATCTGGAGATCGGCGTAAAAATCCAACGCCCAGAAATCTGGGTAGGAATCGTGCGGCTGTTGTGCGTTTCGCACAAAACGACCCACGCGGTCGTGTCCCTGACGTGATCGCGTCACTTGCACAACACCCATCCCACGCGAAAGCGTGAGCGACGCGTTCGCGTCGCGCGGATATCATGACACCCCAGTGGAGACAGAGAGTTGCGCTAAAACGACGCTGGAATTGTGCATTTAGCACAATTTCCAGCGACACGATCGCATGCCTCACGCGATCGCGTCATTCATCCTTTTACCCATTCTATGCGATCGCGCCACCCACGCGATCGCGTCAAACCCCATTCCACCCCAGCCACGCGACCGCGTGCCCCACGCGATCGCGTGGATTCAAATTCATTAACCCCCCAGTCACACGAAACCCTACCCTGTCGCGCCCCCCAACCCCTTTCTTTTTCCTCTTCTCTGCAACCCCCCTCT
This sequence comes from Arachis hypogaea, assembly GCF_003086295.3. Taxonomy (NCBI): domain Eukaryota; kingdom Viridiplantae; phylum Streptophyta; class Magnoliopsida; order Fabales; family Fabaceae; genus Arachis; species Arachis hypogaea. The sequence continues at coordinate 128,573,579 of NC_092055.1, forward strand.
CCACCCCTCGCCACCCTCAACCACCACCACCGGCCGCACCACCGCGACCACCCCCCAGCCGTTCACCGCGACGCCACTGACAAACCCCATTTGTAGGGTTTATCTTGTATTGATTTTTGGGGATTTTATCACCTTTTACCCATATTTATTCAAGAAATAGCATGGTTTTGTATATTCTCCTTTAATTGTGCTTGAATGTGAAAACATGCTTTTTAGGACTCAAAATAGCTAAATTTAATTCACCTTGATTTTATTAGATGCCTTGATATGTTTGTTAAGTGATTTAAGGTTTAGGAGGCAAAGATTGGATCAAGGGAATGAAGAAAGAAAGCATGAAAAGTTGGAGAACTCATGAAGAAATGAAAGAACCGGAAAGCTGTCAAGCCGACCTCTTTGCACTTAAACGACCATAACTTGAGCTACAGAGGTCCAATGGAAAGCTAACATCCGGGGCTTCGAAACGATATAAGATTTGCCATATTTGTATCGCGCATAGGGGCGCGCACGCGCACGGTACGCGGACGCGCCGATGGTGGCACATGACCCACTTAATGCAAACGTGGCCAGCGATTTTAGAAGCCTTGTGGGCCCAATCCAACTCATTTCTAATGCTATTTAAGCCAAGGATTGAAGGGGAATCAACATACTTTTCATACTTTAGATGTTAGTTACCAATTAGTTTAGTTTAGCTTTGTAGTTAGTTTCTAGAGAGAGAAGCTCTCTCTTCTCTCTAGGATTAGGATTAGATTAGTTCTTAGATCTAGATCTATTTCTTCTTATTCTCTCTTCTAATTTTCGTTCCTCTCCTCTATTGCACTTGTAGGATTCTTCTTCTAATGTAATTCCTTTGTTTGTAGTTTGTGAATTCTCTTTTGTAGATCTACATTTCTCCTTCAATGCAATTGGTAAGTTCTTTGTTGTTTCATGATTGATTTAGTTTTCTATTGTGGACCTCTTGCCTTTGTAGTTAGATCTCTCTTTAATTCTTGCAAATTTATGTGTTTACTTGTATTGCACTCTATGTTTTTGATGAAATGTCTCTTATAGCTATTAGTTAGATTTTGTTCCTCTTGGCCTAGGTAGAGTAATTAGTGACACTTGAGTTATCTAATTCCTTTGTTGATTGATAATTGGAGAGATTGCTAATTGGTTTGGAGTGCACTAAAGCTAGTCTTTCCTTGGGAGTTGGCTAGGACTTGTGGCTCAAGTCAATTCATCCACTTGACTTTCCTTTCTTTAGTAAGGGTTAACTAAGTGGTAGCAATGAACAACTCTCATCACAATTGAGAAGGATAACTAGGATAGGACTTCTAGTTCTCATATCTTGCCAAGAGCTTTGTTAGTTGTTAGTTTATTTTCTTTGCCATTTATATTTCTTGTCCAAAAGCTTAAAAACCCCAAATATAATTCACAACCAATAACAAGACACTTCATTACAATTCCAAGGGAGAACGACCCGAGGTTTGAATACTTCGGTTATTAATTTTAGGGGTTTGTTACTTGTGACAAACAATCTTTTGTATGAAAGGATTATTGTTGGTTTAGAAACTATACTTGCAACGAGAATTCAATTGTGAATTCTAAACCATCCAAAAATCCAATCGTCAGCCACCACCCCCTTCTTCCTTCCCTCTCTTTCTTCTCTTTCTCTTCTCTTCTTCCCTCTACCACCGCTGCCACCGCCGCGCCCAGCCACAGCCACAAACCCACCATCACCGCCGCTCCACCCACCACCACCACCCTCACCCTCTTCCATCCCTCCCCCCTTAACCCCTACTTCCATTACCCCTATCCGAAAACCCCTGCCTCCAAACAGCCACCACCGCCGCGCCAACCACCCCTCAACCGCCGCGTCAGCCACCACCACAACCACCCCTACCATCTCTTTGCCCTACTTTCATTCATACGCCTACCAGGTTCCGCCAAATGCCACTCTTTCAATTCGTAATTAATTGTATATTTTTTTCGTTTACGTTCAACATTAGGCTAGTTAGATATGCAAGTTTGTAGTGGATTCTAGGTTGTTAGGTAGCCTAGGATGTGGTTAGTGGATCTAGGCCTGATTAATTGCGCTGTTCTTGCTACTTGTTTTATAATTTTTGCAATTCTGCTGTTGCTGTAATCTAAGTATTGTTCATATGATGTTCTTACTGTTCATGCTGCTATTGCAACTGCTCTTTCATGTTCATATTATTTATATCTACTTGCAGTTTATTTTAGTTTATATGAACTATTCTGCTTGCTGTTTATTTTCCGGAAACATCCAATTTTAGCCGGAATGCTGCCCAATTTTCTATAAATCGTTTTGATTCTCATTCATGTCTTGGTTTTGGCATTTTCAATTTTGCTTTCTTTAGCTTTCACCAAACCAATTCATGAATGCACGGGCCAGTATTCTTATTCATTTTGTTTCCCCGATTTCTAAATCACATTATTGATGATTTGATCTCAAATTTTCGTTATTGGTATATCTATATGAATCATCAACACCTTAATTTCCTTGCTTAAATATGAGTTGTCTGTTGCTTCAAATTGTGAAATTCTTATTACTTAGAAACCAATCATCATGCCGCTTACCTTAACTTTCTTTTTACTAACTCACTGATTTTTTATTTCTAACCTCTTTTTCAATTTAACACCACTATGCCTAAGGGAATCAAGCGGATATACTTAAATGATGAGGCTCGGCTCTGGCACCAGATCCTGAGCAACTTTGTTATGCCGAGTACTCACGAGACGGAGCTACCTGCCGCTATAATCACCCTCCTCTGGTGTGTGATAGAGGGTAAGGCCCTGTACCTGCCACGATTCATCCGGTACTACATGGCCAGGGTCCACGTCAGAGGCACTCTCCCCTTTCCATATCTGATTACCCAGCTCGGCCGTCGAGCTGACGTGCCTTGGGAGGATGCTGATAAGAAGCCACCTGCTGCTGAATGCAAAAAGATTATCCCTCACAGCAGGAACTTTCTGGCTTTGGGCTACAGACCTCCATTCCTCACTGCCCCTGATGAGACAGCCACACCTTCAGCTGGCCCCTCTTCATCTACTGCTACCCCAGCTACCACCACTGCACCTCCACCTGCCTCAGAGCCAATTTATCACCTCGTGCACCGCCTATTTCAGCAGCTAGACCAGATGGAGCGCCGCAACTGGTGTCGATATGAGATATCTGAGCGTCGCAGCAAGCGACGCTATGAGCACCTAAAGCTGATGATACGATCTGGCGGTGACATCCCCTCCGAGCCTGACACACCATCAGAGCCATCTGAGGAGGAGGCGGATGATCATGAGGCGGAGACCCATCCACAGAGAGAGGCTGAGCAGGCAGGCCCGGAGCAGGTTGCGCCACAGCAGGAGGCCCCACATCAGATTCAGGCTGCAGACCCAGAGGTTCCTATTCAGTCAGCACCTCCTCTACAGCAGACAGACCCTCAGACCACCACCACAGAGACTCCAGCCACACATCATTCCAGTGATGACACTCCTTCACACCCTGCTTGAGTGAGCATCGAGGACGATGCTTTATTTTAAGTGTGGGGAGGTCACCATCTCTGGCGTATTTTTCTTGGTGAACCACTACAGACTCTTTTTATTTTATTTTGTTATTTTTCTGTATTTTCATCTTTATTTTTATTTCTATTTCTCAGTACTTATACATTGCTCTTTTCATGTATTTTTATTCTATTTCTGCATTTTGCACTTTAGTTTATATTTTAGCCAGTTAGTTTAGTTGCAATTCTAACTTATTAGTTATAGAATATGTGGATTAATTAGTATAGTTTACCCTTTTAGCATATGATAAGTTTGGTTTAAATAGAAAATAAAAAGAAAGTAAACTAGAGACTTTAACATAATAAAAACAATCCACACCTTGTATATATAGCATTACATGTTAGTTAGTTAACAATATTTCATCAAGGAGAAACACTAAAACTTTAAAGCCACCCTAAGGTTTACATTGAGAATAATGGGAACTCTTAATTTTTCACTTGCATGACATATATAACTGAGATATGATTTTTGAGCTAGAAAACACACAGCCTGTGAGTTTTGAGCTTAATTGTATGGTTACATTCAAACCATAATATTTTATTCCTGTGTGTTTCACCCTTTTTTTTATTCTGATGTTCTTTACTTTGTTTTAATCTATATATCCAATTATAGAATATAGATACATACCAAGAAAGTGATTGAGGCCATTGTTTGATTCTAGCTCACTTATCCCAAAATTAGCCTACCTTTTACATCATCCTTGTTAGCCCCCTTGAGCTTTTAATCCCCTCTTGTTCTATAAACCACAATACTAGCCTTAAGCAGAAAAATAAAATAAAAATCCCAAGTTGAATCCTTGGTTAGCTTAAGATAGAAATTGTGTATTGTTTAAGTGTGGGGAACCTTATGGGAACATGAATTATAGAAAAAAAGGTAGAAAGTTAAAAAGAATAAAGACAATTCAAAATAAAAGTTCTGGGAAGCATGCTCATGTGAAATCAAAACAATTAAATTACCATGTGCATTAAAAAAATATATTTTTATTTAAATAAAGGGGATACAAAAAATTCCCCAATTACAAAATAAAAGGAATAAATGCACATGGGACAAAAGTTAAAGTTAATATATGAGCTTGCAATACAAAGTGAGAAAATTTGGGTAAATAGGTAAAGAAACCTTTGAATTACAAAATATGTATGTTAGATGAGATCTTAGACTAATCAAGGATTCACTTATCAGCTCACTTAGCCTTATACAGATACCCTTACCTTTACCTTGGCCCCATTACAACCTTAAATAAAGACCTCATGATTTTTGTATGTCTGTATTCTGTAATTTTTGATTGATTAGATGAAGAACAAAGTTATAGAAAGTAAGGATAAAAAGAAGAATAGAGTGATTAACCCAATAAACACTGAGTGACTAGAGAGTAAACACAAAATCTAGTGAGGGTTCAATAGCTCATCAACATATATCTCTACTTAAATTGTTAATTGTCTTGCAAGTTTGTACAATATTTTTCTTTCCCATCTCAATTGTAAAAGTGCTTTAACATTATCTAAGGCTTGGCTATGCATATATGATTCCTTGAGAATGTGAATTAACTCAACTACATGTAAGTTTTATATACAAGTGAATGACAATTAGAATTGCATGATTCATTTAGGTAGTTGCATTTAGAATAGATTGCATTGCATGAGATTCCACCACTTTAACTTTAACCTTACTCTTTATCTTGGATTTAGCATGAGGACATGCTATTGTTTAAGTGTGGGGAGGTTGATAAACCCATATTTTATGATATATTTTGTGCCTAATTTAAGTGATTTATTCAGTCCTTCACTCACTTATTCATGTTAATTGCATCGTTTTACTTTTCCTTCCTTATTATGTGAGATATGTGAAAAACATGTTTCATATGCTTTAAGAATAATTATTTTAATTACCCTTTTATTACCATTCGATGCCGTGATTTGTGTGTTGAGTAGTTTAAGATCTTCTAAGGCAGGAATGACTTAAAGGATGGAAAGGAAACATACAAAAATGGAAGTAAAGCACAAAATGGAGTTTTTGAAGAAACTGGCAGCGACGCGAACGCGTGACTGACGCGATCGCGCGCCACGAGCAAAACGCAGATGACGCGGACGCATGACCGAAGTGAACGCGTGATAAGGAAAATTCCAGATGATGCGACCGCGTGACCCACGCGGGCGCGTGACAGAGGCCACGCACCAGAAATTACAGAAAATGCTCCCAGCGATTTTTGAAGCCCTTTTTGGCCCAAATCCAAGTCCAGAAGGCACAGATCAGAGGTTATGAAGTGGGGAAATGCATCCATTCAAAGGAGAGTCTCCAATTAATTACTTTTGATGATTTAGATGTAGTTTTTAGAGAGAGGTTCTCTCCTCTCTCTCTCTTAGGATTAGGATTTAGGATTTTTCTTGCTTTCATGATTGTCCCTTTTTATCAGGTTCAACATTTCTTTTAATTATTTATTTTCTCAATTTAATTTATGAACTTTTCTATGTTACAGATAATTTTCTTAATTAATGTTATTTGAAGTATTTCAGTTTATTATTGCTCTCTTTTATTTATGTTACTGTTGCTTCCAATCTAAAGACATTTTTATTCCAGTAGATTTACTTTTTTCCTTTTGGCCTTGGTTAAAAAATCAGTAACTCAGGAGTTATCAAACTCAACGTGATCGATAATTGTTATCTTTGCTAATTGAATTGAACTTCAATAATTCCAGTCCTTTCTTAGGAATTGACTAGAACCTGAAGATCAGACTAATTAATCCACTTGATCTTCCCTTGCTTTAGTAAAGGCTAACTAAGTGGGATTAAGATTCAATTCTCGTCTCCATTGATAAGGATAACTAGGATAGGACTTCCAATTTCTCATACCTTGCCAAAAGTTTATTTTACAGTCATTTACTTATTTTAATTGCAATTTAAATTACGTGCTCCTTACTTTCAAAATCCCAATTTACAATCTTCATAACCAATAATAAGAACATACTTCCCTACAGTTCCTTGAGAAGACGACCCGAGGTTTAAATACTTCGGTTATCAATTTATTTAGGGGTTTGTTACTTGTGACAACCAAAACGTTTGTACGAAGGGATTTCTGTCGGTTTAGAAACTATATCTACAACGCGACTATTTTTATAAAATTCTTTACCAGCAAAAATCCTAATGTCACTTTTCCTCAACCTTTGATCTTCTCATCGCAAATACGTGTTTTAAAAAGATAGACAAATATCTTATAACCTATAAGAGTGGCATGACAAGCTCTCAAATCGACTTCTTTTTGTTGAGGAGAGTCGACCGGAAATTTTGCATTAATTATAAAATTATCCCGGGAGAGAGTTTGATAACACAACATAGGGTGCTCGTCATGGATTTTTGCGTTGAGCAAAAGTTGAGAAAAAGACATCATACGAAGAACCCAAGGACGAGGTGGTGGCGGATGAATGGTGAGGAACAAAGAAGCTTCCTAAGACGGGTAGGAGAAGAGGCAAAGTGGGATGGGAATGGAAGCGCGGAAGAGATGTGGAGGGAGATGGCAGAAGTTATTAGAAGAACAGCAAAAGAAAGCTTTGGTGAATCTAAAGGAATAGGACCAAGAGACAAGGAGTCCTGGTGGTGGAATGCGAGTGTACAAGAAAAGATAAAGATAAAAAGGGAGTGCTTTAAAGAGTGGTCTTTATGCCGCAACACAGATAACTTGGAAAAATATAATGCGGCTAAGAAAGAGACAAAAGTGGCTGTAAGTGAAGCAAGAACAAGAGCATATGAGGGTCTCTACCAGTCTTTGGGCACGAAAGAAGGAGAAAAAGGTATATATAGAATCGCAAAGAGCCGTGAAAGAAGAACGAGAGATTTGGATCAGGTTAAGTGCACAAAGGATAAGGATGGAGAGGTGTTGACTCAAGAGGAGAAGATTAATGAAAGGTGGAAGAGCTACTTCTATGAGTTATTTAATGAGGGACAGAAGACTCTTCCGAGCCTTGGTCGGTTATGCACAAGGGAAGAAGATCAAAAATTTGACTACTATCAAAGGTTTCGAGACTTTGAGGTAAAAGAAACTCTAAAGCAGATAAAAAATGGCAGGGCAGTAGGACCTGATAATATTCCGATTGAGGTTTAGAAGGGTCTTGGAGAAAAAGGCATTAACTGGTTAACCAAGCTTTTAATGAGATTTTAAGGTCAAAGAATATGCCTGATGAGTGGAGAAAGAGCACCTTGGTACCTATCTACAAGAATAAGGGGGATATACAAAGTTGCGAAAACTATAGAGGAATCAAGCTTATGAGTCATACCATGAAGTTATGGGAAAGGGTGATAAAACGGAGATTGAGAAAAGAGACACAAGTAACAGAGAACCAAATTGGATTTAGGCCAGGCAGATATACCACTGAAGCGATATACCTATTAAGAAGGATGATGGAGAGGTACCGTAGTAACAAAAGGGATCTACATATGGTATTTATTGATTTGGAAAAAGCGTATGATAGAGTACCAATGGAGGTCTTATGGAAGGTTTTAGAAAAGAGGAGAGTAAGGATCGCATATATTCATGCAATTAAAGACATGTATGATGGGGTCACAACTAGTGTGAAGACTCAAGGTGGTGTGGCAGAGGAATTTCCTATTGGTATAGGATTACACTAGGGATCATCCTTAAGTCTATACATTTTTCACATTAGTCTTGGAAGTACTCACAGAGCACATCCAAGAGCCTGTGCCATGGTGCATGCTTTTTACCGATGATATCGTCCTTATGGGAGAGTCAAGGGAAGATCTAAATAAGAAGTTGGAGTTATGGAGAGAAGCTCTAGAAGTGTATGGTATGCGCATAAGCCGTAGAAAGATGGAATATATGGAATGTAAGTTCAATCTGAGAAGTGAAAACCCTAATATAGAGGTGAAGATTGGAAAAGATATCCTATGAAAAGTTAAAAGTTTTAAGTATCTTGGGTGCATCATACAGGATAATGGAGAGATTGAACATGATATAAATCATAGGATCCAAGCAGGTTGGTCAAAATGGCGGAGTGCATATGGTTTTATATGCGACAAAAAAGTGCCTTTAAAACTTAAAGGTAAATTCTATCGCACCGCTATAAGACCGGCTATGCTTTATGGTACGGAGTGTTGGGCGGCTAAAGGGGAGCACGAACATAAGCTGAGTGTGGCAGAGATAAAGATGTTGAGATGGATGAGTGGTCATACGCGATTGGATAAAATAAGGAACGAAGATATAAGGGAGAGAGTTGGAGTAGCACCCACTGTAGAAAAGATGGTTGAATCGCGTCTCAGGTGGTTTGGACATGTGAGAAGAAGGCCGATAGAACATCCAGTCAAGAAGGTGGATGAGATGGAAGATGGATAAGGGGCGAAAGGCAGAGGAAGACCTAAGAAGACCATCCATGAGGTGGTCAAACGAGATCTACATGTAAACGGTCTCTCTGTAGACATGATACATGACAGAGCACAATGGCGTTGTTTGATTCATGTAGCCGACCCCACTTAGTGGGACAAGGCTTTGTTGTTGTTGTTTTATAATAACTAATAAACAATCGATTGCTTGACAAAAGAATCAATCATTTTCTATGATGCAAGGATACGGGTTACGGCACAATACGAAATACGATACGACACGGGATATGCTGATACACAAATTTTAAAATCTTATAAGACACGGGGACACGTATACATATAAAATATAAAATACTTTTTAGATAAATCATAGTGATATTTTGATATTTTATTGATATTAAAATATAAATTAATTTTTTAATTATTTTTAATGTCTTATTTTAATTATATCAAGTATTTAAAATATTTTTTGTTTTAATAAATAATAATATATACTATTTCTAAATTTATTTCAAGAATACACATGTTAAGAATAAGACTGGACACGTTGACACGTGATGGTATTTAGGTGTGTCCAAGTATGTCCAGAAATTTTTTTTATTTTTTATTAAAATACGGTTGGACACAGCAGGCACGCGTGTCAAACGAATGTCAGTAAGTGTCATGTTTAAAATATCTCTAACACGCGAATATGACAACTCAACAAAATATCCGTATTTCGTAAATCGTTTTACTAACAAAAAGTTTGCAACGGCTAGTTTAACAAAATAATTCATTTCCAATAAACTTACAACATCTCCAAGGTTTGGGATGTTTGTATAAGTGGAGGTATTGAAGCCATGCATATTTAGTAACTATGCCCCTTTCTAAGTTTTCTTGTGCTTATATATTAATTTCTATACAAACCAAGTTGTTTTCATATACAATTTGAGATATATGAGATTTTGTTCCTAAATCTTAATTTATATATATTCACTCTATCAAGAGAGTTTTTAAATTCAGTTGATTGAAATGGTAAGAGAAAAATTGTATAGCTGCTTTTATGTATATCATTTAGAGTGTGATTTTTTATGTGGTTAGATTTTTTATCAGAAAAAAATATCATAATGTATATTAAGCACTCAAAAAAAATACCTAAAATTAATATTGCCTTAATTTTTTAGAGTTAACGTCTCTAAGTAGACTGTGACTTAATATACTAAGGGTAAAAGATACCACGAGGTACACTTAATGCTTAAGAAAAAATATTTAAAGTCGGAATTGTTTCAAATTTTTAATTTAGAAGTAGAGCCTCTAAGTAAAGTAAGACTTATTGTACTAATGGTGAAGAATTCCATGAAGTGTATAAAGTGAAATATAAATTTGCATTCTATCTACTTTAAACTCTTTACAGGTTACTGTTATATTTATTTGAGTAAATACCCTTTCCGGCCACTATCCTTTTTGAAAATTGACTACACGCCCCCTAACCTTTATAAAATACCAAATCGGCCCCTATCCATATACTCCGTGATACCAATTAGCCCTTCCGTTGGTTTCTCCGTTCAAAGTCGTTGGAAAACGCTGAGGTGTAACGTGTTTCCCGTGACGTGGCTTTGGATCATCATACGTGGAATGCTCTGTGGGCATTTGGACAAATAAACCCCTGCATACTCAGCAAAGTGACGTCGTTTTGAAAAGAAGCCCTTTTGCTAGTTTAGGGTGAAATCTCATTCTCCCTCATTTCTGAACCCTAACACTAGTGCCTCAAGGATGAGCGAGCCAGAGCAATCTTCAACCTCTAACACACGCCGTGTCTGGAGGAAGACTATGGTGGGTTCGAGTAGCAATGCAAGTGAGGGTAAGAAGGCCAAGTTCCAGCACCCTAAATGCAAGTGTGGCACGTATGCAATCATGCAAGAGTCTGGGACAGCCAAGAACCCAGGCAGAATCTTCCTGGGTTGTTCCAACTATCGCGTAAGTGTGCATCCATCTTCCGTTTATGTAATCAACTTCTTCTGTTGTTTAACAAGTTCTATTCCCTATAATGGTGATTGCAGTCGGAGCAACGTCACTGCAACTATTTTGTTTGGCTGGACGAACTGATTGCTAACCGTTTTGCCCATGAAGATGACAATGATGTTCAAGGAAGAATGATGTTGCTGGAGAATAAATTGGAGCAACTGGAATTCATGATTGAGGATGAATATGAAGGAAAATAAAAAATGTAGTAATACCCATGGTGTATTAGTTATACTGGCAATGTTAATTCTGTTAACAGCAATTGTATTTGTAGTGTTTTAGGGTATATTGTGATGCTGTAAGTGATTCATGGACAAGGTTAAAAGTTGGGTTAATTTGCTCTGTAATTGTAGATTCTATATGAATTGAATGTGAATTTTTTTTTCGTAAGAATGTAAAGCCTGAACCCATGATAAGTTTGCACAATGTTATATAAGCTAAAAGCATAATGTTTATATTCATACTGCTAAGCACAAAGGCTATTACATATTCAGCCAAAAACATCAGCACATGTCTGAATTCACAAAACAAAGCACATGTTCCAGTAGTATTAAGTGTATTACTTCTTATAACTTGACAACAAAATATTCATAACTATAACTACGATTATGTCATTTCTGAAGTCTTGGTGGCCTAAATCCATATGTTGGCTTGAATCTGTGGGGTGCATTTAGGCCTGGTGTGGGGATAAATGTGTAGGGAGTTGTGGCAGTCCCTGAACCAGTTGTGCTCTCCAATAAATGTCTTGATCTAAAAACTTAGACTCTGACTATTATGAGAGCAAAACACCAGCCATGGACATCCCTCCTCAGCACACCTTGCTCTAATCCTCTTGGGCTCATTCTTCAAATACATCAGCTCTTTACCCTCATATACAAAGTAGTCCTTAAGTGCTTGCTTGAATATTGCCATGGCCTCAAAGTGTTGTCGAACCTGAAACTAAACCTCACCATACTCTGCATCCTCATTGAAGTCAGGATATCTTGCCTTATGCTCCTCATCTGAACTGGATATTGGAGAATTAAATGCCTCAGACTCATATTGATATGGCTTATCTAGGTCTGAGTCCAATTCCTCAGCCACTGGATCTGAATTGGGCTTATCCCTTGCCTCATCATTTGGGTCAACCTCAGCTGGCCCATTACCTTGATCTCCACTAGGCCCACTGTTTGGCACATTGTCTGCTTCTTGTTGGGATAGAACATACTTTCTTTTTCTTCCAACATACCTTTTTGCCTTCTTCTTCTTAGTCCTAGGAGACATGTCCTTATCATCAAATCTACCAGGTGGCACATTCTTCTTCTGTTTAGGTGTCTGTTGTCTAATACCACTCTTCTTCTTAGTACACTTTTGTCCAGCATCCATTGCCTCTTTCATCCTCACACTAGGCTGCTTCTTCCTCACACTCTTCCTCTGTACATTAACTTCCTCATCACTACTACTTCTATCAGATTTGAATCCAGGTGGAGGGGGTTTGTAGGGTTCGTCTTTAGTTGTCTCATACCCGTCATCGGAAGAAGACGAATCTACCTCAACAACATCTGGCCCATAAACTGGTTGACTAACATCATGCTCAAAATAAATAACCAGCAAATCCGACTCCACATTCTCCATCTTTTTATCACATATTTCATTGATTTCCTTGTCTCCTTTAAGAACATGTAATTCAGACTCTAAATCAGGGGCACTGCCATCATACCAATACATCTGTTTGTAGCTTGTATACCCTAAACCCTTGAACATTTCCTCCAAATCCTTGAAATTAACATAATCTATGTCTAAAAGAGGAAATGTCTCAACACTTCCGTCGTGGTAGTATAATACACCATCTTCATCCCGTTCAAACCAACCCCCATGATGAAAAACAGGAACTATTTCATATGACATCTATTAGAACAACAATGTGCAATAATTAGAACTTAATTAACTACTTCCATCAGCCCTCAATCATTATCAGAATAACATTTTAGAACATGCATGGGATGATCACTAATCCAAATCATCATTAACAGAAACCACATTCAGCAAATAAAAATTTGGAGCAATACAAGCTAATGAAGCTGCAAGATCAGATAGCGACACTAACCTTAGTAGCGCCGTCAGTTCCTCCGTCTGCAGCACCGTCAACACCTCCCTGTTGGAAGTCTCTGTCAGCTTGCTTGGAGGGAAATGTTTCGTTCTCTTAGGGTTTCTTCATAATTTTGAGTAGAGAACGAGGGTGATGTATGCTAACTGAAGTGTGCACAAGGGGGAGAATGGGATTTCACCCTGAACGAGCAAAAGGATGCCAAGCAAAACGACGTAGCTTTGCTGAGTGTGCAGGGGCTTATTTGTTCAAATGCCCACAGAGCATTCCACGTATGATGATCCAAAGCCACGTCACGGGAAGCACGTTACACCTCAGCGTTTTTCGACGACTTTGAACGGAAAAACCAACGGAAGGGCTAATTGATATCACAGAGTATATGGATAGGGGCCGATTTGGTATTTTATAAAGGTTAGGGGGCGTGTAGTCAATTTTCAAAAAGGACAGGGGCCAGAAAGGGTATTTACTCTTTTTGTTTTAAAGTGATGTGAAATATAACTTCTTATAAATGTTTGCTTGCAAGTTATTCGTACATTGTCATTTGCATCCAATCTAAGTGGTACAAAAAATATTAAATACCTAGTTTAAACGTTTGAAAAGTTTATTTATAAGCCTAAAAAAAACACGTTGCCTTTGGATAAAAATTTATAATTTTCTTCTATATTCAGTTTACTTATCTTGAGTATACTTTGTACTTACTAATTAATAAGTGACATCAAAGTTTAATTTTTAAAAGTTTAATACCCTTATTGAACTAGCAATTTGAACAATAATAAATATAAAAATATTATTTATACACTAAAATCAGTCACTATATACATAAATAAATGTAATTAAATTTTAATATGTATTTTATACTAACAACTAATTTTAATAACTAATTTTAATATATACTTGGCATAATTATAATAAATATTCATGTTAGTTATCTTAAAAATTTAAACACAAAACTAAACAAGATCGCAACAAATAATGTTTCACACCATAAAAACCTAATTTCCAATATAAAACTAACATCAATATTATTGCTAATCAAATATTCTTAAAATATAGAAATAACAATTATTTGTATGGCTGCCTTTCAGCATTTGCTCAAATTCACAATCGTTTCCTATTTATATCGCCAATATATCTCTTCTATTGTGAAACAATCCCTCATTGTTTGCTTCATTGTTCTAGAATTAAAAAAATATGATCTCAGAGTTATTTTTGTAATTGTCTTTTTCTTCAAAATTTTGACGATTTTTGGACATAGTAGACAACTACAGTCACGGAGATGCTTAACCCATTAAGAAATGCTGACCGCACTATAAGAAAATAGAACATTTGTAACAAAAATTTTATGTCAAATTTAAAATAATTACAAAAAGATGATTTTTTGTTACAGTAATTGGTGATTTTTATAGAATAATAATATTTTGCAACAACAATACAAGTTGTTACAAAACATGTAAATATTTATAGAATTACGAACCAGTGTTTTGTTACAAAATTTTATAATATTTTGTAACAAAGGATAAAGTAGTTGCAAAAATTCAAAATATTTTGTAACAAAATATCTTTTTGTTTAAAAAATTCCAAATTTTTGTAAGAAAAAAGTAATTTATCACAAAATTCAATATTGTTTGTAACAAGTTATTTGTTTGTCACAAAATGTAAGTATTTTTTGTAACTAAAAAAATTATTTCAAAATGTTAAAATATTTAAGAGTAAAAAAATTATTTATATAATTTTTTTAGGATAATTTTATTTTGTTTCAAAAATTTAAATTTTTTAAATATTGTTTGTATTCATGAATTTTTAAAATTGTAGATATTATGTTATATTCTTTTAAAAAATTAATTTATAATTTTTATTAATAATCAAATTTTAAATGTTAACTAAAAATTAATTTGTGAAACTTAAAAAAAATTAATTGAATTATTAAACATAAATAACAATGGTTTAATGTAAAAGGTAAAGTAAAATAGTAAAAACCTAACTCCCCACCTTCCTTCCTCTCTCTACGATATCTGCGCCTCCACTCCACGAAAAAATGGAGCTCATGCTGCAAGACAAAGCACTGGAGAAGCCTCCTTTGAACGCCTCGTCTCCGCCTCGCTTTCATACTCCTCTGTCGTCATCTCCCGCGCCGTCGTCATGTCGTGTGCGTCGTTGTCTAGTGTGCGCCAGCATCTCCTGTGCGTCGTGTCGTCGTAGTCTTCGTCTCCTCTACATCGGCATCGGTTTCTGCATCATCAGTGTTTGTGGTCGCCGTTCCTACTTGTCTGCTCCTCTGCTCGTCCTGCATCGTCCTCTGCCTCTGCCTCTGCTAGTCTGGTTCATCTCGGCCGTTCTTCCTTTGCTGTTGGTCTGGTCTGATTTATGGTCTGCTGAAGGTAAATGTATGTTATTTGAATATTGTTTCCTATATTGTTCTTTGATAATCTAATTTTTTTATACTGAATTGAGTGGATTTTATCCATTATTCTCACACTTATGCATATAAATTGCATGTTTTACATTTTCCTCCCTAATTCTATGCTTTGATTGAAAACATGCTTCTTTGTCCTTAAATTACTATTTTTTAATCTTCTCTTATTACCATTCAATGACGTGATATTTGTGTTAAGTTTTTTTAGGTTTTCCAGAGTAGGAATGGCTTAGAGGATGGAAAGAAAGCATGCAAAAATGGAAGGAACACAAGAAATTGAAGTTTGGAGAAGCTGGCAGCGACGCGCACGCGTGGACCAAGCGTACGCGTGATCAGCGCATCAGGCATAGCGACGTGTACGCGTGCATGACGCGTGCGCGTGACCAAGATTTTGTCAAGCGACGCGTACGCGTGATAGAGC
Organism: Arachis hypogaea; assembly: GCF_003086295.3. NCBI lineage: Eukaryota > Viridiplantae > Streptophyta > Magnoliopsida > Fabales > Fabaceae > Arachis > Arachis hypogaea. Next base: position 128,589,379 of record NC_092055.1, read on the forward strand.
GTCACGTGCTGCAATTTGCAGAAAACGCTGGGGGCGATTTCTGGGCTCCTTTTTACCCAGTTTCTGGCCCGAAACACTGATTAGAGGCTACATAGTGGAGCTGGAAGGAGGAATCATTCTTTCGCATTAGTTAGGTTTTAGATGTAGTTTTCTAGAAAGAGAGACTCTCTCCTCTCTCTAGGTTTTAGGGTTCTTAGGTTTAGATCTTCTCAATTTCAGATTTCTATTATACTTTAATTTAGCTATATTCTACTTTTATTTGTCCTAGTACCTTAGTTTATCTTCTCTTGTTGATTTATTTGTTCTCCAATTTAGTTTATGAACTCTTCATGTTAGATTCAATTTTCTTTTTAATGCAATTTGAAGTTTTCCATGGTTATTGCTTCTTTCTTCATTTGTTGTTATTAATTCCTTGCAATTGGTTGTTTAGATTTTATTATCTCTTATTAATTTTCTATGTTTTTATTTTGTGCCCACCAAGTGTTTGATAAAATGTTTGGTTAGATTTTAAATTAGTTTTTTACGTTCTTAACTTGGATTGATTATTTGGAGACTCTTGAGTTATCAAACTCTCTTGTTAATTGGTGATTGAAAGTTGCTACTTGACTTAAGCTTCACTAACTCTAATCTTTGATTAGGACTTGTGAACTCAAGTTGAATTGCTCACTTGACTTACCTTTAATTGTTAGAGGTTAACTAAGTGAGAACAAAGGCAATTACCATCACAAGTAACTATGATAATAGGGATAGGAATTCCAATTATCAATCCTTGCTATGACTTTTCTTAGTTGTTAATTATTTTCTTGTTGTTTACATTTATTGTCTCTTATTTCAAAAATCCAAAAATACACTTTCCCATAACCAATAATAACTACACTTTCCTGCAAATCCTTGAGAGACGACCCAATGTTTAAATACTTCGGTTTATTTTTATTGGGTTTGCTTTAGTGACAAACAAATTAAATTTTGATTGAGGTTTAATTGTCGGTTTAGACTATACTTGCAACGCGATACTTTTGTGAAAATCTTTACCAACATTTTTCCTCCGTCATCTATAAAAATATTGTTGTGTAATCTATTTAATAATCTGATTTTTGGTTATTTGGGAAGTTGATTTTGATTCTATTTTTTGTTTCTTTGTTCCATTATTTTGATATTGATTTTTGCTTCTTTGTTCTATGATTTTGATTCTCTTTTTTTGCTTATATTTTTGTGTTTGTAAATTGAGTGTCTTATTATGGTAACTACATTATCCTTATTAACATGGAAATATTAATTCAATTTGTTTATTAATTTTATGTTTTTTACAATGCATTCAATTAGAATAATTTGTATTGGGGAGTTATAGAGAATCGCCTCAGAATTTAGTTTAGACAGTGCCCTTTGAAAGTGATAGTTGTTGTGATGCTACCAGAATTTAGTTTTATATTTTTTCCACTCTTTCTTTACATCCTTCTCTCATCCGTTTCTCATCTCCTGCAGAAATTAGTCCATTGGTCAACTACCAGAAATATTGGATTAATTTTGATAGACGTATCCCTGAGTTTAGGAAGTGCCTCGATGAATTATTTTTGGATATTGCCTTCTTTTAACCCGGTGTGAAAAATCAAATATATTGTCCTTGTCCCAAATGCAATAATCTTTTGTTCAAACTTAGAAATGAAGTTCATCATCATGTGTGCCAATGGGGGATAGTGGCTTCATACAAAACACGGCTGCATCATGGTGAGAGTCTTCAAGATACATCAACTATAGATATATTTGATTTAAATGAGATTGATTGTGAAAGAGAGAATGATTTTGCCACTTATGATATGTTGTATAACATCTTTAGAGGGAAAACACTAGGGGAGACGCTGAGAGATTTTATCATCAACATAGATGATAATAGAGCAGAAGAACCTCACGAGGGGAAAAAAAGTTCCAGAGGCTAATGAAGGATGTTGAGCAAAACCTTTATCTAGACAGTGAAATTCTGAGATTATCTTTCATTGTTAAGTTGTTTCAAATTAAATGTCGCTATGGATGGAGCAACAATTCAGTTGATGCTTTGTTGCTCTTTCTAAAAAGCATATTTCCAAAGGAAAATACATGTCCTACTTCATTTTACGATCACTACAAGAAAAACACTGAATATCGTCAGATTTAGTGTCGAACGTTAGCGGAGGGTTTACCGGCGCATTTGGCAATAAATTCATCAGATAAAAAGGTTACCGTTGGATTTGATATTTCGACGGTAAATTCATTGGTAATAATTGGAGGGAAAATAAGAAAAACTGACACCAAGATTACTATGGATTTACTGTCGAATTTATCTGCAGGTAAATATCAATTAATGAAACGCTACGTTTTAGTCATATGCAATGCATTACCGTCGAATTTATTTGCCGGTAAACCTGATCTAAATTCAAAATGCGCGGCCCTCTCCCATCACTTTCGAGAACACCCTTCTCTCTCCCCTATTCTCCTATCTCTTCTCTCTCCCCTGCAACATCCTCTGGAAGCCCCGCTGGCCACCCTCCACCAGCACTGCCCACCTTTGTTCTCCTCTAAAGTTCGTGTCAAGTTATCTGGATCGTGTTCCGTTGCATCAAACAGAGTTACTCCATCGGTCTCCGCCACTGTTGGAAGAGCTGCCACTGCCGCTCCCTCTATCGTTGAAGCTGTGTCTCTCCTCCGTCGTCCAGGTAGGTCGTCCTCATCCCTCTTCCTATTCCATTATGTTTTCATTTTTTAATAAAAAACCCTAACCCTTTTTTTTCCCTAATCCCTTTTTGAACCACCTTTCAGGTCCACCTCTGCCTCTGGTTCTTCTGCCCACAGCTGTTTCATTGCTCCATTCAGGTAAATTCTTTATTGCTCCTTCCATAATTTTTATCATCTTACAACTGTTTCGTAATTCAGATAACATTCATTGTAGAATGTTAAAGGATTTTGGATTGGAAAGGTTATCTATTTCAGTGCTTGGGTATTTAGACAATAATTATTCTTAAATTTATACAAGTGATAGTACTAGTACTGTTACTATTGCTTGAATATTTGATGCAAGTTATTTGTTAGAATTTGAGTTTCAATGGCCTTAATGTTAATTTTATGTTGTGGTTAGTTTGCACTATGCTTGTGGTTTACTTTGTTATTTCTTTGGTTTGTCCATGGAACATATTCTAATATTGCAATTGATCCAGAGTGCATTACATACTGTATTATCAAGTGTCATATGTTGAAGCATAAATAACAAGAGCATTGAGTTGGTTGAAAATAATCATAGGTTGATTTGACTATCAAATACTAATACTAGGGAATGACCAATTATTTTCTACAGTCTTCATTTTCCTCACAAATGTCACAATTTTTCAGATTCTTGCTAAAAAAATTACAAAAGACAAGTACATGTTTTATGCTGTACAAGAGTGCTACGAGCCATTGAAGTATGTTTTTGATATTCTTGTTGTGAGAAATCCGGAGAAAAGGTAAAATATGGACTATCTTTCTGAGACAAGCTCCCAACTTCAAGCACTGTTATATGCAATCTTATTTAGCACTTAGTGGATTTCCTTGTTTTTCTCTACTTCTAAGTTCTAAAAAAATCGTATGCTTGTTGATGCAGTTGTTATTTAGTTTATTTTGGATTATATGTGATATACTTGGTGAAATTGAAAAACGTATCCAAAAATCATGTCTTCTCAATTCAACTTGAAAGTTTTACCAGATCTGCAAGCTAAGGTTATTGAGCTAGTGGAACTTCTGGTAATTGATTTCTTGACTAAACCATGCCACAAAATTTATGTTAATGAATTCAAATGATCAATAACTAAGTTCTAATAACTTCTGTAAGGAATTTGATAAGATGGACGGAGATAAAGACCATCAGTACAAAGAGATGGACGGAGATAACTTTTTAAGCAACATTACCTTGAGTTAACCATCATATGATTTGACATCGGCCCAAGATGAGCACAATCAATGTAACATTGGTGATCGAGTTAGTAACAACTTTCAACTTACCCATCTAATTTGCAGTCCTTGTTTATTTCTTAAAATATTGACTTAGTTATTAGTAGTGTCTTTGTAGCTTGAGATTATAGTATTTAACGTTAGACATGGTTTATGATAGAATATTATGATGGCATTTGATCTATATAGCTAATCTCTCTTAGTGGAATAAGGCATGGTAGTTGTATTATTCTTATTACTTGATGGTTAAATCTTAATATACCCTCTAGATTTTTCTGAGTTAATTAGTTGATTGTTATTATTTGTATGATTTATTATTGAGGCCATTAAATATTTTATTGACTTATTATTCATTGTTGTCAATTTTCTACATTTGTTATTATCTGAGTTAATTAGTGTTGTATTTTCTGATTTATTAGTTTAGAAATTATTAAATTTAAATATTTAAAATTATATATTAGTTTTTAAACAAATTTTTTTAAAATTTAAAATTTAATTTTACCGTCGAATACATCTTCCAGTAACTATTAATTTAATTATTAATTAATAATATAAATCTGACGGTAAACTTACCAGCAGAAATTTTCCGTTGGTAATTAACAGCAGATGAAAAAATCCACCAGTAAATAATTACCGGCGAGGTTTATACGGTCGGATTTATTCCGACGATAATTTTGACGATAAACGTATTACCGACGAATTTTTTTGGTAAATTCGCTGTTAAATCCGATGGTACTCAGTATTTTTTCTTGTAGTGGATACTCGAAAAGTGATTTGAAATTTGGGATTAGATTACAAGAAGATAGATGCTTGTGTGAAGGATTGCTTTTTGTTTTGGGGGCAAGCATATGCTGATCTTGATGAATGTCCAAAGTGCAAGCAATTTAGATGGGTGATGGAGAAGACGAATAAAAAGGATAACTCTCATAAGAAGGTGCCCTAGAAGATATTAAGATACTTTTCGTTGAAACCTAGGCTCCAAAGGATCTTCATGTGTGAAGAAACATCACTAGCAATAAGGTGGCATAAAGAGAAACAGCTTGATGATCGTGTCCTAAAACACCCGGCAAATTCTATAAAATGGAAGAAATTTGATGAGGAGCACGAAGGGTTTGTACTTGATACTAGAAATATCAAGCTTGGAGTTGCTAGTGATGGATTCAATTCATTTCGCATTATGATTATTTCATATAGTATTTGGCCAATTGTTCTTATTCCATATAACTATCCTCCATGGATGGTTTTGAAACATTCAAATTGGATATTATCCTTACTTATTCCAAACCCTAAATCCCCCGGCAATTCTATTGATGTATACTTATAACCATTAATTGAAGAGTTGAAATAATTGTGGGAAGATGGTATTGAAACATTTGATGTGGTTCAAAAACGGTATTTTCAGTTGTTTATTGTAGTTTTATAGACGATAAATGATTATCCAGCTTATGCCATGTTATCTAGTTAGAGCACTAAAGGTGTACTAACGTATGCATGTTGCCACAGAGAAACTAATTCTAAAAGGCTGAAACATGGACACAAGCATTGTTATATGGGTCATCGCCGCTATTTGCTGCATGATCATCGATGGCGAAAAACCAAGAGTTCTTTTGACAATACCAAGAAACTTGGTGAAGCACCTAAGCCACTTTCTAGTTATGATTTCTTAGAATTTAGAAGAATACAAGACTTTTGAGCAAACAAAGTTTAGGAACTATACTAAGAAGAGAAAGAAGTCTGAGCATGACAAGGTAGCTGAAAATTGGGAAAAAAACGCATTTTCTTTGAGTTACCTTATTGAAAAACATTACCATTGCGCCACAATTTAGATGTAATACATATAGAGAATAACGTCTTTGATAATATTCTGGGCATATTGTTAAATTTAGATGGAAAGACAAAGGAGAATCTTAATGCACAACTTGATCTTCAACTTATGGGTGTTAAGAAAGACCTTCATCCTCATAAAGTGGGCAACAAGTTTGTGATGCTGATAGCCAAATCTACATTGTCAAAGACCAAGAAAGAGAATGAAAAGCAAAAACTTTTCCAGCTCTTGAAAGAACTCAAGATGCCTAATTCATATTCATCAAATATTGGTCGATGTATGCATGTTGAAGATTGCAAAATTTATGGCTTGAAGAGCCATGATTGCCATGTCCTATCAGAACGATTGCTACCACTTGCAATTAATGAGCTTTTACCCAAGAAAGTTTGTGAACCGTTATACATCTAAGTATTTTCTTTTGAGAGCTTTGTTCCAAGGAATTGAAGATGGATGTTCTAGACAAACTTGAAACTCAGATCGCAACAACACTTTGTAAATTGGAAATGATTTTTCTTCCGGCTTTTTCTGTTGTGATAGTTCACCTAACCGTTCATCTTGCCCATGAAGCTAAGTTAGCCAGACCAGTTCAATATCGTTGGATGTACTCTGTTAAAAAGTTAGCCTTTTGAGTTTAATAATAACTTAGAATCTACATTATACTATTCATTATGTAGATTTCTAATCTTCCTTGAATATTCAATTTTAGATATTTGTGCACACTGAAGAGTTATATGGAAAATAAAGCACGTCCTGAGGGTTCAATATCTGAGGGTTATATCTCTGAAGAAGCAGTGACCCTTGTGTCAAGATATTTGGATGAAACCGCTAGAGTTATATCTATGCAAGGCGTATCTGTTTTCAAAGTTGTTAGCCAGTTTAGTTGTAAAGGGTCATACAAGGAACTTAGTATCTTAGAGCATAGAGAAGCTCAATTATATGTGTTGAAAAATTGTGAAAAAATTCAACCATGACTTAATGAGCATATGGCATATTTAACAGGAGAAAATCCTAAAAATCTACAGAAAAGGCACAAGGATCAATTTGTGAAATAGTTTAAAAGGAAGGTAAATGAATCAACTTTGATTATTGTAGAATTGAAAAGTCATTTGACAATATTTAGTTTTAATCTATATTCCTTAATGTAGATTTCAGATCAACACAACGTAAGAAGTGCATGGGTTAACAATCAACTACTTTCTCTAGCAAGAGGTCCTGATCGTCGTACACATTTCTACAAAACATATGATATCAATGGTTTTACATTTTATAGCAAAAACCACGAAGCATCTTTGAAGACTCAAAATTGTAGAGTAGTTGTGAAGGGAGATGAATTGACTGGTGATGTGAATTATTATGGCATGTTGACTGCTATTATTGAGTTAGATTATGTGGAAAAACATAAAGTGATCTTATTTAAGTGTGATTGGTTTGATGTTCCTCCAATAGGATGAAATCAAAGTAGGAGATATTGTAAAGATGAATATAGATCCATAAATGTGGATGTTACATATGTTAGATATAAGGATGAGTCTTTCATTTTAGCATGTCAAGCTGAGCAAGTATACTAGGTAGAGGCAATTAAAAGACCTAACTGGTCTACTGTGGTACAAGCCTCGTAATACATATGATGTGCCGGAACAAGATATCAAGCAAGAAGAGGCATACCAACAAGCTGAAATGGAAAGTTTTAATCAAGTATCATCTTTGGGTGATATCAATTTGGTTATTGAATTGGGCAGAGGTGATATAGAAGGATCAAGTGTAGATGTGCCTATCTCTATAGGCCAAGATAATGCTAGTGTTAGTGATAGTGATTGAGTTTTTAGTTGTTTTATGTTGGGGTTCACAAGATATTTGCAATTGCTAAGTTATCCACTTTTTGCATGTGATGGTGATTGAGTTTAAAGTAGTTAAACTTTAGGAACTCACATCATATTTGCAATTGTTAAGTTATCCATTCTTTGCTCCGTTTGTTTAATGTTTTTGAAAAATATAATATATTTTAATCATGTCCACTTTTGTTGATGTGCTTTTTTTTTGGTATAATTATGTATTAAATTATGTATATGTTTTATTATTTCATTTCCTTCATGTTATCTCTGATAGTTTTATTGTAGATTGCGTATCATAATGGTTCGTCAAACGATTCAAACAAGGACTACTACATTTAGTTCTACAGCGCCAACAGCTGCTCCATCCCGAACAGTCCTTGCTCCAGCCCTAGCAACCCCCATTTCATCACCAGCAACCCCCTTTTTAGCACTAGCATCTGCCCCTGTTTCGTCGCGTATTGATTAAAGGGGACCTTCACGTGGGATTGCAACAAACAAGGTGTTAAAAACAAGGACAACTGAAAAATTGAAATTGCTGATGTCTTTGAATAATTTAGCATCTAATGGCATCAATGCTGATCTTTTTGCGTTTAAAGTGGGTATTGTTACAAGAAAAAATTCTCCTTTGGATGTAGAGAAATGGAGCCAAGTTGCAGATGATGTCAAACAAAAAATATGCGACATTATTTTGGTAATACATATTTACATTTTCGGCTATTATTTATTTTAAATCTTTATTTGTGCTAACTAACTTTGACCAAACTTATGTAGAAAAAGTTTGATATAGCAGATACAAAAGTAATGCACAAAATGATTTTATCTAAGGCTAGTATTTTTTACCGAAGTTGGCGCTCAAAATTGCGTCAACACTATGAGTTGTATCAAACTAATGAGGAGTGCCTTCAAAAATCCACCAAAAAATGTTCTTCTAGACACAGGAGATGATGGTGTGCTACTTTGGAAGTTCAGGTTTAAATTTTTATTATGACAACTATTGAAATGTTTTTATCTTGTTGTATTACTTTAAATCAATGATATAATTTTAAAAACTTCTTTTTTCTAACAATTTTATGATTAAGAAAATATATATTATTACGAAAATATTTTAAAGGTAAAAAATTGTTACCACTTTTGTAATAAATTTTTATTTTTTTATTAAAAAATTGTTACAAAATATTATTTTGTATTATAATAGTTTTATTTTTTTTGTTACAAAAATTTTTTGTAACGAGACATACTACAACAACCCTGTAACAATTTTTTTTGTTATAAATTCCTTTCATTTAAAAATTCAAATTTTTTGTAATATTTTTTTGTTACAATTACTGCTTTTTCTCATAGTGTCGAAATCCTCAATTCCTTACCATCATTTGAAGTTAGTCTTTAAAGGTTCTACTTCAATGCCATTCTAGCAAACTCCTATCAAGTTGCTGTATAAAATCCAAAGAACATCATCTTTGCTCGTCGTCTCCATGAAAAAACCTTAGTTTCATTCAATACGACTTATTATTTTCTCTTTTTCTAGATTCTTCATATTTTCAATATTATATCATCGTTGAATGAATACATTTAATGTATTATTTTAAGAGATTCTCACTCTTTATTACACTGTTCTATTTTTGCACATTTTTATATTTTATTTTTAATAATTAATAAAATATAACCAAGTATCTTAAAAAAAACTAAAGAAAGAAGCATCAACATAGCCACAATATCAAAAGACGCATTACTGTATATCATAAAATTAACCAATATGCATATACAGCTACCACCACAACAATTCAATTTCTTCAGAATCTCATCTTAGCATATTCAAATATAAATGCATTAGAAATGTTGAAAATAAAAAAAAATTTCATTTTTATACACATCATATTGTTTCAATTCTAATAAAATCTTCTCAAAATTAAAAGAATTTTATTTTTGTTTATTTGTGAATCCAAAAAATCATCTCTTAATGTATATCTATTCCAAACATAGAATTTGATTTTTAAATCAAATTGAGTACATTAGTACTCATAAAGAATAAATTAAAAAAATTATTAAATAAAAAATTGACTTAAGTCAAATTGAAATTTGATGAAGTGAATATTTGCTATTAAATTGACATTAAATCTATAATTGATGTTTATGTCTTTTATTTGACAATAATTAGATAATAATATTAAAAGATTACTACAAATACTCATGTCACAAGTAACACTATAATCCGGTATTGTGCATGTTCTGTACTTTTGTACACTTAGTTCATTATTATTGCAAAAATATTATAGTTACGTGGTTGTCCAAAAATTAGACACTTATAATCTAAAATTCACTTATGATTGTTAATTAGTTGTTTTGTGGACTAAAATAATCTATTTTATGTTAAATTATTTTTAGAATGTAATTTATGGCATAGTTATTTAATCTTCTGGTATTTTTATTGATAGTTGATTTTTGTCTTTGTCAAAACAAATTAAATATTTAAATTTGACCTTCTTTAAATTTATGAAGAGATGAAATGATTTATTTTAAATTTTAATGATCTATTCTAATTGATTTGATAACTGATTTTTTATTCATACATAGTAATTATATTTTTTTTTAAATTTGTATATTTTGTCACAAAAAAAATGAAGTATAAATCTAATAGTATTTTTTATTGAAAATACTACATGTACATTTTTTTTAACTAAATCTAACTAAATTAAACAATAAAATTTAGATGAATAAATAAATAAAAATAATGAAAATAAATTTTATAAATATTAAGCCAATTTAATTAACAGAAACACTTGTCCCTATAAAATAACACATCCTTATTTTGTTTATAAATTTCCTTCAGTTTTGAAGATCTGTTTGCTGAATTTATGTTAAATAATTTTCAAAGTGAAATTTCTGAAATAACCCGAAGTACCTTAACCGCAGTTAGCCATCTACCCTGAATCTCGACTCTCGTCTCTCGCTGTTTCCATCTCCATATTCCATTCTCTCATCTCACCATCGCTTGGCGTTGCCCTCCTCCCTACACACTCGCAGCCTCTCTCACTCTCAATCTCTGCCTCCCAACTCGTCTCTCCCTCTATCCCTCATGCGTCGTCTTGCCGGTGTTGTCTTATTCCTTCGCCGGTGTCCTTTGCTTCTGCGCCACCATCATCCACTAGGTGGTATTTTAAATTCCGTTAATTTCAATGTTAAATTGTTAAATTATGTTGTTAATTATTGTAAAATTCTATTGACCTGTTAAATTAAGTGTTAAATTGTATTTTTTTATAACCATTTGAGTTTCTTCGAATTTCAGGTAATGGAGCTCGTTAATAGGATAGTTGAAAGCGTAAGAAAAGCTTGGAACAACAATATGGTTTGTCTTGCTGCTTCGTTCATGGTGTTGGTTGGTAGATCTTTCCATTAGCAAAAAACCAATTGAGGCTATGAAAACTGAGAAAGCATCTCTTATCAAATCAAATAAAGATATTAAAAGGACTCTTTGGAATTGGAAGAGAAGCGGCAGAAGCCACGAGTGACGATGCCCTCGTACCGCTGCATAAGCTTAAGGCCATCTACAACAAAATCCCACGCCGATAATTTACTTGCTAACTCTTCTTTTAGAAGCAAAGTAGCCAATTACAAAATAAAATTATAATAAATAATTTATTAGGACGATAATAATTTGTCATATTGTAAATTAATTAAAAAATAAAAATTTTAAATTGTTTGTACTCAAATAGCAAATATAGTACAGTTGATGTATTAATAAATTTATGCATTAATTTATTAATATAGTATAATTGATGTATTATTGTATGGAAAAATTTTTAAATATATTAATATATCGATATTTTAATTATTTTAATTATTAATCTTAATTATAAAATATATATTATATATAATCAAGATCATCGGTATACTTAAAAACTTTTTTATTGTATGTGCAAACTTAATAGCTTTGTACTCAAATAGCAAATAAAATAGAAATAAACATGTACTAGATCTATCTCAATAAAGACATGTATATTATGCCAATGAATAATAGCTCAAATGGGATAATCTCTCCATATTCATCTAAGAAGTTGCGGGTTCGAGTCTTCATATCTTTGGAAAAAAAAAAAGACATGTATATTATGATAACATCATATATTTAAAATTTTAGAAATAATATTATTTTCATTCAAAATGTAGTAATATAAATAAGGACAAAGATCTTATTATATTGAAAAAATATCTAAAGTACACTAAATTAGATTTGGTAATCCTAACCTAATACCTATCAATAGGCTGATCTACTAAAATTAAATAATAATATTAAATTAATGAGGAGGATAATAAATAAGTTTGTCTAAATATTACCTAATCTTAAATAGAAAGTATAACCTATCAACATTACTACATAGTATTGAGCTCTTTAATCGAATCCTCCTTGATATTACTTGTTATACTTGTATTTGTTGGGTTGAAAGAATTGATAATCCTAATAAAGTCTTACTGTAATAATAAAAAAATTAAAATATTATCGTTTCATTCAAGACTATTGTCTTATGATAGTATTTATTATTTAATATTTTAAATATTTAAATTGTAATAATAAAGTTCTTTACTCAAACTTTATTCATAATCCTAATTTTATTATATTTATTATTTAATATTTAATTTTTATCATTTTTTATAATAAAATATTTAAAATTTATTAATTTTAATATTTTTAAATTAAAAATTAATTAATTATTTTTTTAGTAATTAGATATCAAATTTATAAGTATCATAATATACACTATAAAATAAATAATTAAAACTAATATAATTTTAATAAAAACTAATTATTATCAATAATATTATACAACAATTTTTCCTTGAATTTTGTATACACCAAGAACTAAGTTCTGAATTTATACGTTAAATCAAGTCCTCCGTCTAGGTTGACTTGAAATTTTAACAAGAATGTCAATTAAATATTAAGTTGCGTCCAGAAATCTATAATTTTGTTATCTCCTATTCACATGCAATTATTATTATTATTATTATTATTATTATTATTATTATTATTATTATTATTATACATGTATGTTTCATGTATGCAACAAAAAAGAAAAATAGATAATTAGTTACATAATTATTTGATTTTAAATTTAATTAAAATTTATGTTATTATATATTTTGAAAATAGATCTGATACGGCAGTTACAAATTCGACGTCATAACTCGACATTATATACCGTAACTCGGCACTTTATGTTATAACTCAGCGTTATTTACTACTTGTATAATTGGCGTGGCTCATTAAGCCAGGTGTCGCTCTCACGTTAATTTGAAATAAAATAATGAAGAAGTAGATTGCTAAAGGTAAAGCTTATTCTCTCTGTTTCTGCGCTGCTCCTTCTCTCTCCCTTTTAAGTTTCTCACTCTCTGTCTCTCCTCCTTCCTTCATCGTCTCGGTGTATCAATCTCTCTATGGATTTCCTTCTTCCTAGTAAAAGCCAACAGAACCGGCTGCTTCAAACCCTAAACCCTGCCCCCTTTTCCATTCTCACTCTCAGGCACAGAACACATCGAAAGCCCAAACCCAACCCGCAAAATTCTAGGGTTTGTGTTTGCGGTTCCATAATGTCTCAGAACGGGAAGCTCATCCCCAATCTCGACCAGCATAGCACCAAGCTCCTCAACCTCACTGTTCTTCAGCGCATCGATCCCTTCGTCGAGGAAATCCTCATCACCGCTGCACACGTCACCTTCTACGAGTTCAACATCGACCTCTCCCAATGGGTTCGTTCCTTTATAATCTCCTTCCCTTCATCGATTCCATTCTCTATCTCTCTCTCTCTCTAACGCTTTCTCTCTCTTCTTTCTGCGATTACCGTTTGCAGAACCGCAAGGACGTCGAGGCATCCTTCTTCGTTGTCAAAAGGTCTACTTTTTGTTCCTTTTCCTTCATCATATCGCAACAATTCATGAATTCGACGATCTGATTGCTTTTTGTTTGATTTTTTTAGGAACACACAACTGCGATTTCAGTTTATTGTGATGAACCGTTGCTTCCATGAATCTTTTCCGTTATTGCACTCTGATTCACTCACCAGAACAGGTTAGATATCGGATGCTTCGTCATCGTGTTTTTTTGGATTTCTTTGATTTTGTTTTAAATAAATGTTAATTACTATTATGTATATTGTGATTTGTTGGTATATGAAAATATATAATAGATTAATTGAGTATCCAGCTGGATTCTGATCTGAGATTGCATCGCAGTTAGGAAAACAGAAATGAGTTCAGAACGTCTACAAGAAAATTAAGTTAAATAATTTTTCTTCTTGTTTATATTTATATAAATTACATTTAATTTGTTCTTTTTTTATGGTTTAATAATGTTTTTTTTTTTTTTGAGATAATGCATATTTTAGAACGAGTAAAATGAGAAGAACCGGTTGATTGTAGAAAGAGAAAAAGCTTTTGGCTTTTTTTGAAGTTAAAGATTGGTTTCTGATATATATTTAGTGGTTCTAATATTTTATATGCTAAAGTTTTTGCTTCTTTTATGGGTTGTTATATTAATATAATACGTTGGAATGAGGATTTTTGAATGTCTTTCAAAATTTACAAGCTTTTGTGAGATTAATTATTTTGTTTTAAACTGCTATATTTTTTATGTAAATAAATTTTCATGATTTTTGTTGTTAAGTTGTATGTGATTATGACAATGTTATCCTCCACTTATGTTGATATTTGGATGTCAATTAACTTTTTTTATAATATGATTTCTTCGTCGATAAAGATGTATAAGAGAGCGATTGAGGTTGTTGTTGGTTTCGGTTTTCAAATTGCAATACAGTTTTACTGCATATGGAAATGTGGTCAGAAAATTTTCAAGAAAGTTAAGGTAAAAAATTTTTCCTTTGACCTCTTTGTGTATAAACTGTGATAAATTGTGATATCTTTGTGTATGGAGTTTATATTTCATTTTCAAATAATCCATTGAGTTTGTTGGATGTCTGAACTTCTTTGATTAATATTTTTGGATGAAATTTACTTTTATTGTCACATTGGACCTGTAAAACGTGTATTTTTAAGATGGTATCTGATAGATAAAATTTTTAACTTTAATAAAAAATCAGATATTTATTTTTTTAGTGATGATACTAAATAATTTTTTAATCTTTGGATTACTGATCCCATATTCCTTAATTTTGACTCTTATATTTCTCAATCTTAAAAGATATAATTTATGCACTTGAATGATAAAATTCTTTTGTTTTAAAAAGTGAAAAACCCTATAAAATTTGATATGGTTCAATTTCAACTGTTGGCTTCCTCATTTGCTTTAGATTGGAGCTATTTATCTCTTATATTTCTCATTTTTCCACCATTTGGTTCGCACTGGAACTCTTAACTTTTATTTTTTTAACTCTTAAATGATTAATTTTTATGCATTTATATTTAAAAAACTTCTGTACTAAAAAATAGAAAATTCTATAAAAATCAATCCAATGCACTTTCTTTCTATTGAATCTGTAACTACCAAATATCTCTTGTTTGCCTTTTCATATTCTCCTTTTATATTAGTTACTTTTTTATTATTTCATTCGTTATATTATTACTAAATGCCATTTAACAAGTTCTGATCTTCTTTTGCCACAGTCATTGACTAATCCTTGGCATGTTTATGCATTTACTAAATGCCATTTTTTTAGAGTTCTCTTTTTAGGGATAAAAAAATGAAAAATAAAAAATAAGCATTATCTTATGGCATATGTAAATTTTTACTCTAATATAACTTTATTAAGATATTATTACAGTTTTGTTGCACTTTATCCACTTGGATGTGTTTATAAATAGATTCAGTTTCTCTTGGTTTAATCACAGCTGTCTAAGTTCTTTCTACTTTCTTGGTGTTGTTAATTTAAAAAGTTTGTTAGTGTTTTAGCAATTGTTAGTTTACTAATTCTCTTTGTCCCTTAACTTAGACGAGAACAGACATACCAAAAATGAAAACATATTATTCTTTCAAGTAAAAAAATTATTACCTTGAATTTCAGTTGCCTAATAATTTTTTTTATAAGCAATGATGTCATCTTTTATTATTTCATTCACTATTATCATTATAAACTTTTATTGTACTAATGGTGAAGAATTCCATGAAGTGTATAAAGTGAAATATAAATTTGCATTCTATCTACTTTAAACTCTTTACAGGTTACTGTTATATTTATTTGAGTAAATACCCTTTTCGGCCCCTGTCCTTTTTGAAAATTGACTACACGCCCCCTAACCTTTATAAAATACCAAATCGGCCCCTATCCATATACTCCGTGATACCAATTAGCCCTTCCGTTGGTTTCTCCGTTCAAAGTCGTCGAAAAATGTTGAGGTGTAACGTGTTTCCCGTGATGTGGCTTTGGATCATCATACATGGAATGCTTTGTGGGCATTTGGACAAATAAGCCCTTGCATACTCAGCAAAGTGGCGTCGTTTTGAAAAGAAGCCCTTTTGCATATTTAGGGTGAAATCTCATTCTTCCTCATTTCTGAACCTTAACACTAGTGCCTCAAGCATGAGCGAGCTAGAGCAATCTTCAACCTCTAACACACGCCGTGTCTGGAGGAAGACTATGGTGGGTTCGTGTAGCAATGCAAGTGAGGGTAAGAAGGCCAAGTTCCAGCACCCTAAATGCAAGTGTGGCACGTATGCAATCATGCAAGAGTCTGGGATAGCCAAGAACCCAGGCAGAATCTTCCTGGGTTGTTCCAACTATCGCGTAAGTGTGCATCCATCTTCCGTTTATGTAATCAATTTCTTCTGTTGTTTAACAAGTTCTATTCCCTATAATGGCGATTGCAGTCGGAGCAACGTCACTGCAACTATTTTGTTTGGCTGGACGAACTGATTGCTAACCGTTTATCCTATGAAGATGACAATTATGTTCAAGGAAGAATGATGTTGCTGGAGAATAGATTGGAGCAACTGGAATTCATGATTGAGGATGAATTTGAAGGAAAATAAAAAAAATGTAGTAATACCCATGGTGTATTAGTTATGCTGGGAATGTTAATGCTGTTAACAGCAATTGTGTTTGTAGTGTTTTAGGGTATATTGTGATGCTGTAAGTTATTCATGGACAAGGTTAAAAGTTGGGTTAATTTGCTCTGTAATTGCAGATTCTATATGAATTGAATGTGAATCTTTTTTTGTAAGAATGTAAAGCCTGAACCCATGATAAGTCTGCACAATGTTATATAAGCTAAAAGCATAATGTTTATATTCATACTACTAAGCACAAAGGCTATTACATATTCAGCCAAAAACATCAGCACATGTTTGAATTCACAAAACAAAGCACATGTTCCAGTAGTATTAAGTGTATTACTTCTTATAACTTGACAACAAAATATTCATAACTATAACTACGATTATGTCATTTCTGAAGTCTTGGTGGCCTAAATCCATATGTTGGCTTGAATCTGTGGGGTGCATTTAGGCCTGGTGTGGGGATAAACGTATAGGGAGTTGTGGCAGTCCCTGAGCGAGTTGTGCTCTCCAATGAATGTCTTGATTTGAAAACTTAGACTCTGACTATTATGAGAGCAAAACACCAGCCATGGACATCCCTCCTCAGCACACCTTGCTCTAATCCTCTTGGGCTCATTCTTCAAATACATTAGCTCTTTACCCTCATATACAAATTAGTCCTTAAGTGCTTGCTTGAACATTGCCATGGTCTCAAAGTGTTGTCCAACCTGAAACTGAACCTCACCATACTCTGCATCCTCATTGAAGTCAGGATATCTTGCCTTATGCTCCTCATCTGAACTGGATATCGGAGAATTAAATGCCTCAGACTCATGTTGATATGGCTTATCTAGGTCTGAGTCCAATTCCTCAGCCACTGGATCTGAATTGGGCTTATCCCTTGCCTCATCATTTGGGTCAACCTCAGCTGGCCCATTACCTTGATCTCCACTAGGCCCACTGTTTGGCACATTGTCTGCTTCTTGTTGGGATAGAACATACTTTCTTTTTCTTCTAACATACCTTTTTGCCTTCTTCTTCTTAGTCCTAGGAGACATGTCCTTATCATCAAATCTACCAGGTGGCACATTCTTCTTCTGTTTAGGTGTCTGTTGTCTAACACCACTCTTCTTCTTAGTACACTTTTGTCCAGCATCCATTGCCTCTTTCATCCTCACACTAGGCTGCTTCTTCCTCACACTCTTCCTCTGTACATTAACTTCCTCATCACTACTACTTCTATCAGATTCGAATCCAGGTGGAGGGGGTTTGTAGGGTTCGTCTTTAGTTGTCTCATATCCGTCATCGGAAGAAGACGAATATACCTCAACAACATCTGGCCCATAAACTGGTTGACTAACATCATGCTCAAAATAAATAACCAGCAAATCCGACTCCACATTCTCCATTTTTTTATCACACATTTCATTGATTTCCTTGTCTCCTTTAAGAACATGTAATCCAAACTCTAAATCAGGGGCACTGCCATCATACCAATACAACTGTTTGTAGCTTGTATACCCTAAACCCTTGAACATTTCCTCCAAATCCTTGAAATTAACATAATCTATGTCTAAAGGAGGAAATGTCTCAACACTTCCGTCGTGGTAGTATAATACACCATCTTCATCCCGTTCAAACCAACCCCCATGATGAAAAACAGGAACTATTTCATATGACATCTATTAGAACAACAATGTGCAATAATTAGAACTTAATTAACTACTTCCATCAGCCCTCAATCATTATCAGAATAACATTTTAGAACATGCATGGGATGATCACTAATCCAAATCATAATCAACATAAACCACATTCTGCAAATAAAAATTTGGAGCAATACAAGCTAACGAAGCTGCAAGATCAGATAGCGACACTAACCTTAGTAGCGCTGTAAGTTCCTCCGTCTGCAGCACCGTCAACACCTCCCTGATGGAAGTCTCTGTCAGCTTGCTTGGAGGGAAACGTTTCATTCTCTTAGGGTTTCTTCGTAATTTTGAGTAGAGAACGAGGGTGATGTATGCTAACTAAAGTGTGCACAAGGGGGAGAATGGGATTTCACCCTGAACGAGCAAAAGGATGCCAAGCAAAACGACGTAGCTTTGCTGAGTGTGCAGGTGCTTATTTGTCCAAATGCCCACAGAGCATTCCACGTATGATGATCCAAAGCCACGTCACGGGAAGCACGTTACACCTCAGCGTTTTCCGATGACTTTGAATGGAGAAACCAACGGAAGGGCTAATTGATATCACAGAGTATATGGATAGGGGCCGATTTGGTATTTTATAAAGGTTAGGGGGCGTGTAGTCAATTTTCAAAAAGGACAGGGGCCAGAAAGAGTATTTACTCTTTTTATTTTAAAGTGATGTGAAATATAACTTCTTATAAATGTTTTCTTGCAAGTTATTCGTACATTGTCATTTGCTTCCAATCTAAGTGGTAGAAAAAATATTAAATACCTAGTTTAAACGTTTAAAAAGTTTATTTATAAGCCTAAAAAAAACACGTTGCCTTTGGATAAAAATTTATAATTTTCTTCTATATTCAGTTCACTTATCTTGAGTATACTTTGTACTTACTAATTAATAAGGGACATCAAAGTTTAATTTTTAAAAGTTTAATACCCTTTTTGAACTAGCAACTTGAACAATAATAAATATAAAAATATTATTTATACACTAAAATCAGTCACTATATACATAAATAA
The DNA here is from genome assembly GCF_003086295.3 of Arachis hypogaea. Lineage (NCBI taxonomy): Eukaryota > Viridiplantae > Streptophyta > Magnoliopsida > Fabales > Fabaceae > Arachis > Arachis hypogaea. Next base: position 128,608,675 of record NC_092055.1, read on the forward strand.
ATGTAACTAAATTTTAATATGTATTTTATACTAACAACTAATTTTAATAACTAATTTTAATATATACTTGACATAATTATAATAAATATTCATGTTAGTTATCTTAAAAATTTAAACGCAAAACTAAACAAGATCGCAACAAATAATGTTTCACACCATAAAAACCTAATTTCCAATATAAAACTAACATCAATATTATTGCTAATCAAATATTCTTAAAATATAGAAATAACAATTATTTGTATGGCTGCCTTTCAGCATTTGCTCAAATTCACAATCGTTTCTATTTATATCGCCAATATATCCCTTCTATTGTGAAACAATCCCTCAATGTTTGCTTCATTGTTCTAGAATTAAAAAAATATGATCTGAGAGTTATTTTTGTGATTGTCTTTTTTTTTTTCAAAATTTTGACGATTTTTGGACATAGTAGACAACTAGACTGCGTTTGTTTATAGAGACAGGACACTAAGATAGAGACACTGAGACACAAAATCGTGTTTGGCAGAGAAAATATGGACAGAGACAATGTGTCCAGAGACACTGAATTAGTGTATTTTGTGTCTATCCTGACAAGAAGGACACGGAGACACTAACAAGGGACACAACTTATTTTTTATTTTTCTTTCATTATTCTTGTTAATTTTTTATAATTATATTTTTTATTGTTATATTTTTCATCTCAAATTTTTTGAATGAAAAAAAAAAGAATAAATTGAATTTTCATAATTTGTTCTAGTTTATCACCAAACAGAATACAAGAACACAAAATTTTGTGTCTCTGTCCATCAGTGTCTTGTCCTGTCCTGTTCTCAGTGTCTTGTCCTGTTCTGTTCTTAAAAGCAAACGCAGCCCTACAGTCACGGAGATGCTTAACCCATTAAGAAATGTTGACCGCACTATAAGAAAATAGAACATTTGTAACAAAAATTTTATGTCAAATTTAAAATTGTTACAAAAAGATGATTTTTTGTTACAGTAATTGATGATTTTTATAGAATAATAATATTTTGCAACAACAATACAAGTTGTTATAAAACATGTAAATATTTATAGAATAATAATATGTTACGAACCAGTGTTTTGTTACAAAATTTTATAATATTTTGTAACAAAATATCTTTTTGTTTAAAAAATTTCAAATTTTTGTAAGAAAAAAGTAATTTATCACAAAATTCAATATTGTTTGTAACAAGTTATTTGTTTGTCACAAAATGTAAGTATTTTTTGTAACTAAAAAAATTATTTCAAAATGTTAAAATATTTAAGAGTAAAAAAATTATTTATATAATTTTTTCAGGATAATTTTATTTTGTTTCAAAAATTTAAATTTTTTAAATATTGTTTGTATTCATGAATTTTTAAAATTGTAGATATTATGTTATATTCTTTTAAAAAATTAATTTATAATTTTATTAATAATCAAATTTTAAATGTTAACTAAAAATTAATTTGTGAAACTTAAAAAAATTTAATTGAATTATTAAACATAAATAACAATGGTTAAATGTAAAAGGTAAAGTAAAATAGTAAAAACCTAACTCCCCCACCTTCCTTCCTCTCTCTACGATCTCTGCGCCTCCACTCCACGAAAAAATGGAGCTCCTGCTGCAAGACGAAGCACTGGAGTAGCCTCCCTTGAATGCCTCGTCTCCGCCTCGCTTTCATACTCCTCTGTCGTCATCTCCTGCGCGTCGTCATGTCGTGTGCATCATTGTCTAGTGTTCGCCAGCATCTCCTGTGCGTTGTGTCGTCGTAGTCTTCGTCTCCTTTACGTCGGCATCGGTTTCTGCATCGTCAGTGTTTGTGGTCGCCGTTCCTACTTGTCTGCTCCTCTGCTCGTCCTGCGTCGTCCTCTGCCTCTGCCTCTGTTAGTCTGGTTCATCTCGGCCGTTCTTCTTTTGCTGCCGGTCTGGTCTGATTTATGGTCTGCTGAAGGTAAATGTATGTTATTTGAATATTGTTTCCTATATTGTTCTTTGATAATCTAATTTTTTTATACTGAATTGAGTTGATTTTATCCATTATTCTCACACTTATGCATATAAATTGCATGTTTTACATTTTCCTCCCTAATTCTATGCTTTGATTGAAAACATGCTTCTTTGGCCTTAAATTACTAATTTTTAATCTTCTCTTATTACCATTCGATGTCGTGATATGTGTGTTAAGTTATTTCATGTTTTCCAAGGTAGGAATGGCTTAGAGGATGGAAAGGAAGCATGCAAAAGTGGAAGGAACACAAGAAATTGAAGTTTGGAGAAGCTGGCAGCAACGCGCACGCGTGGACCAAGCGTATGCGTGATCAGCACATCAGGCACAATGACCCGTACGCGTGGGCGACGCGTATGCGTGATAGAGCGTCACATGCTGCAATTTGCAGAAAATGCTGGGGGCAATTTCTGGGCTCCTTTTTACCCAGTTTCTGGCCCAAAAACACTTATTAGAGGCTACAGAGTGGAGCTGGAAGGAGGAATCATTCTTTCGCATTAGTTAGGTTTTAGATGTAGTTTTCTAGAAAGAGAGACTCTCTCCTCTCTCTAGGTTTTAGGGTTCTTAGGTTTAGATCTTCTCAATTTCAGATTTCTATTATACTTTAATTTAGCTCTCTTCTACTTTTATTTGTCCTAGTACCTTAGTTTATCTTCTCTTGTTGATTTATTTGTTCTCCAATTTAGTTCATGAACTCTTCATGTTCGATTCAATTTCATTTTTAATGCAATTTGAAGTTTTCCATGGTTATTGCTTCTTTCTTCATTTGTTGTTATTGATTCCTTGCAATTGGTTGTTTATATTTTATTATCTCTTATTAATTTTCTATGTTTTTATTTTATGCTCACCAAGTGTTTGATAAAATATTTGGTTGGATTTTAAATTAGTTTTTTACGTTCTTAACTTGGATTGATTGTTTGGAGACTCTTGAGTTATCAAACTCTTTTGTTAATTGGTGATTAAAAGTTGCTACTTGACTTAAGCTTCACTAACTCTAATCTTTGATTAGGACTTGTGAACTCAAGTTGAATTGCTCACTTGACTTACCTTCAATTATTAGAGGTTAACTAAGTGAGAACAAAGGCAATTACCATCACAAGTAACTATGATAATGGGGATAGGAATTCCAATTATCAATCCTTGCTATGACTTTTCTTAGTTGTTAATTATTTTCTTGTTGTTTACATTTATTGTCTCTTATTTCAAAAACCCAAAAATACATTTTCCCATAACCAATAATAACTACACTTTCTCCTCTAAAGTTCGTGTCAAGTTATTTGGATCGTGTTCCGTTGCATCAAACAAAGTTGCTCCATCGGTCTCCGCTACTGTTGGAAGAGCTGCCACTGCCGCTCCCTCTATCGTCGAAGCTGTGTCTCTCCTCCGTCATCCAGGTAGGTCATCCTCATCCCTCTCCCTATTCCATTATGTTTTCATTTTTTAATAAAAAACCCTAACCCCTTTTTTTCCCTAATCCCTTTTTTGAACCACCTTTCAGGTCCACCTCTGCCTCTGGTTCTTCTGCCCGTAGCTGTTTCATTGCTCCATTCAGGTAAATTCTTTGTTGCTCCTTCCACAATATTTATCATCTTGCAACTGTTTCGTAATTCAGATAACATTCATTGTAGAATGTTAAAGGATTTTGGATTGGAAAGGTTATCTATTTTAGTGCTTGGGTATTTAGACAATAATTGTTCTTAAATTTATACAAGTGATAGTACTAGTACTGTTACTATTTCAATATTTGATGCAAGTTATTTGTTAGAATATGAGTTTCAATGGCCTTAATGTTAATTTTATGTTGTGGTTAGTTTGCACTATGCTTGTGGTTTACTTTGTTATTTCTTTGGTTTGTCCATGGAACATATTCTAATATTGCAATGGATCCGGAGTGCATTACATACTGTATTATCAAGTGTCATACGTTGAAGCAAAAATGATAAGAGCATTGAGTTGGTTGAAAATAATCATAGGTTGATTTGACTATCAAATACTAATACTAGGGCAAGACCAATTATTTTCTACAGTCTTCATTTTCCTCACAAATGTCACAATTTTTCAGATTCTTGCTAAAAAATTTACAAAAAACAAGTACATGTTTTATGCTGTACAAGAGTGCTACGAGCCATTGAAGTATGTTTTTGATATTCTTGTTGTGAGAACTCTGGAGAAAAGGTAAAATATGGACTATCTTTCTGAGACAAGCTCCCAACTTCAAGCACTGTTATATGCAATCTTATTTAGCACTTAGTGGATTTCCTTGTTTTCCTCTAATTCTAAGTTCTAAAAAAATCGTATGCTTGTTGATGCAGTTGTTATTTAGTTTATTTTGGATTATATGTGATATACTTGGTGAAATTGAAAAACGTATCCAAGAATCATGTCTTCTCAATTCAACTTGAAAGTTTTACCAGATCTGCAAGCTAAGGTTATTGAGCTAGCGGAACTTCTGGTAATTGATTTCTTGACTAAACCATGCCACGAAATTTATGTTAATGAATTCAAATGATCAATAACTAAGTTCTAATAACTTCTGTATGGAATTTGATAAGATGGACGGAGATAAAGACCATTAGTACAAAGAGATGGATGGAGATAACTTTTTAAGCAACATTACCTTGAGTTAACCATCATATGATTTGACATCGGCACAAGATGAGCACAATCAATGTAACATTGGTGATCGAGTTAGTAACAACTTTCAACTTACCCATCTAATTTGCAGTCCTTGTTTATTTCTTAAAATATTGACTTAGTTATTAGTAGTGTCTTTGTAGCTTGAGATTCTAGTATTTAACGTTAGACATGGTTTATGATAGAATATTATGATGGCATTTGATCTATATAGCTAATCTCTCTTAGTGGAATAAGGCATGGTAGTTGTATTATTCTTATTAATTGATGGTTAAATCTTAATATACCCTCTAGATTTTTCTGAGTTAATTAGTTGATTGTTATTATTTGTATGATTTATTATTGAGGCCATTAAATATTTTATTGACTTATTATTCATTGTTGTCAATTTTCTACATTTGTTATTATCTGAGTTAATTAGTGTTGTATTTTCTGATTTATTAGTTTAGAAATTATTGAATTTAAATATTTAAAATTATATATTAGTTTTTAAACAAATTCTTTTAAAATTTAAAATTTAATTTTACCGTCGAATATATCTGCCAGTAACTATTAATTTAATTATTAATTAATAATATAAATCTGACGGTAAACTTACCAGCAGAAATTTTTCGTTGGTAATTAACAGCAGATGAAAAAATCCACCAGTAAATAATTACCAGCGAGGTTTATACGATCGGATTTATTCCGACGATAATTTTGATGATAAACGTATTACCGACGAATTTTTTTGGTAAATTCGCCGTTAAATCCGACGGTACTCAGTATTTTTTCTTGTAGTGGATACTCGAAAAGTGATTTGAAATTTGGGATTAGATTACAAGAAGATAGATGCTTGTGTGAAGGATTGCATTTTGTTTTGGGGCAAGCATATGCTGATCTTGATGAATGTCCAAAGTGCAAGCAATTTAGATGGGTGATGGAGAAGGTGAATAAAAAGGATAACTCTCATAAGAAGGTACCCTAGAAGATATTAAGATACTTTTCATTGAAACCTAGGCTCCAAAGGGTCTTCATGTGTGAAGAAACATCACTAGCAATAAGGTGGCATAAAGAGTAATGGCTTGATGATGGTGTCCTAAAACACCCAGCAAATTCTATAAAATGGAAGAAATTTGATGAGGAGCACGAAGGGTTTGTACGTGATACTAGAAATATCAGGCTTGGAGTTGCTAGTGATGGATTCAATTCATTTCGCATTATGATCATTTTATATAGTACTTGGCCAATTGTTCTTATTCCATATAACTATCCTCCATGGATGGTTTTGAAACATTCAAATTGGATATTATCCTTACTTATTCTAAGCCCTAAATCCCCCGGCAATTCTATTGATGTATACTTATAACCATTAATTGAAGAGTTGAAATAATTGTGGGAAGATGGTATTGAAACATTTGATGTGGTTCAAAAACGGTATTTTCAGTTGTTTATTGTAGTTTTATAGACGATAAATGATTATCCAACTTATGCCATGTTATCTAGTTAGAGCACTAAAGGTGTACTAACGTATGCATGTTGCCACAGAGAAATTAGTTCTAAAAGGCTGAAACATGGACACAAGCATTGTTATATGGGTCATCGCCGCTATTTGCCGCATGATCATCGATGGCGAAAAACCAAGAGTTCTTTTGACAATACCAAGGAACTTGGTGAAGCACCTAAGCCACTTTCTAGTTGTGATTTCTTTGAACATAGAAGAATACAAGACTTTTGAACAAACAAAGTTTAGGAACTATACTAAGAAGAGAAAGAAGTCTGAGCATGACAAGGTAGCTGAAAATTGGAAAAAAAAAAACGCATTTTCTTTGAGTTGCCTTATTGAAAAACATTACTGTTGCACCACAATTTAGATGTAATACATATAGAGAATAACGTCTCTGATAATATTCTGGGCATATTGTTAAATTTAGATGGAAAGACAAAAGACAATCTTAATGCACGACTTGATCTTCAACTTATGGGTGTTAAGAAAGACCTTCATCCTCATAAAGTGGGCAACAAATTTTTTGATGCTGATAGCCAAATCTACATTGTCAAAGACCAAGAAAGAGAATGAAAAGCAAAAACTTTGTCAGTTCTTGAAAGAACTCAAGATGCCTAATTCATATTCATCAAATATTGATCGATGTATGCATGTTGAAGATTGCAAAATTTATGGCTTGAAGAGCCATGATTGCCATGTCCTATCAGAACGATTGCTACCACTTGCAATTCATGAGCTTTTACCCAAGAAAGTTTGTGAACCGTTATACATCTAAGTATTTTCTTTTGAGAGCTTTGTTCCAAGGAATTGAAGATGGATGTTCTAGACAAACTTGAAACTCATATCGCAACAACACTTTGTAAATTGGAAATGATTTTTCTTCCGGCTTTTTCTGTTGTGATAGTTCACCTAACCGTTCATCTTGCCCATGAAGCTAAGTTAGCCAGACTAGTTCAATATCGTTGGATGTACTCTATTAAAAAGTTAGCCTTTTGAGTTTAACAATAACTTAGAATCTACATTATACTATTCATTATGTAGATTTCTAATCTTCCTTGAATATTCAATTTTAGATATTTGTGCACACTGAAGAGTTATGTGGGAAATAAAGCACGTCCTGAGGGTTATATCTCTGAAGAAACAGTGACCCTTGTGTCAAGATATTTGGATGAAACCGCTAGAGTTATATCTATGCAAGGCGTATCTGTTTTCAAAGTTGTTGGCCAGTTTAGTTGTAAAGGGGCATACAAAGAACTTAGTATCTTAGAGCATAGAGAAGCTCAATTCTATATGTTGAAGAATTGTGAAAAAATTCAACCATGACTTAATGAGCATATGGCATATTTAACAGGAGAAAATCCTAAAAATCTACAGAAAAGGCACAAGGATCAATTTGTGAAATGGTTTGAAAGGAAGGTAAATGAATCAACTTTGATTATTGTAGAATTGAAAAGTCATTTGACAATATTTAGTTTTAATCTATATTCCTTAATGTAGATTTCAGATCAACACAAAGTAAGAAGTGCATGGGTTAACAATCAACTACTTTCTCTAGCAAGAGGTCCTGATCGTCGTACACATTTCTACAAAACATATGATATCAATGGTTTTACATTTTATAGCAAAAATCACGAAGCATCTTTGAAGACTCAAAATTGTAGAGTAGTTGTGAAGGGAGATGAATTGACTGGTGATGTGAATTATTATGGCATGTTGATTGCTATTATTGAGTTAGATTATGTGAAAAAATATAAAGTGATCTTATTTAAGTGTGATTGGTTTGATGTTCCTCCAATAGGATGAAATCAAAGTAGGAGATATTGTAAAGATGAATATAGATCCATAAATGTGGATGTTTCATATGTTAGATATAAGGATGAGTCTTTTATTTTAGCATGTCAAGCTGAGCAAGTATACTAGGTAGAGGCAATTAAAAGACCTAACTGGTCTACTGTGGTACAAGCCTCGTAATACATATGATGTTCCGGAACAAGATATCAAACAAGAAGAGACATACCAACAAGCTGAAATAGAAAGTTTTAATCAAGTATCATCTTTGGGTGATGTCAATTTGGTTATTGAATTGGGCAGAGGTGATATAGAGGGATCAAGTGTAGATGTGCCTATCTCTATAGACCAAGATAATGCTAGTGTTAGTGATAGTGATTGAGTTCTTAGTAGTTTTATGTTGGGGTTCACAAGATATTTGCAATTGCTAAGTTATCTACTTTTTGCATGTGATGGTGATTGAGTTTAAAGTAGTTAAACTTTAGGAATTCACATCATATTTGCAATTGTTAAGTTATCCATTCTTTGCTCCGTTTGTTTAATGTTTTTGAAAAATATAATATATTTTAATCATGTCCACTTTTGTTGATGTGCTTTTTTTTGGTATAATTATGTATATGTTTTATTATTTCATTTCCTTCATGTTATCTCCGATAGTTTTATTGTAGATTGCGTATCATAATGGTACCTCAAACGATTCAAACAAGGACTACTACATTTAGTTCTACAGCGCCAACAGCTGCTTCATCCCGAACAGTCCTTGCTCCAGCCCTGGCAACCCCCATTTCATCACTAGCAACCCGCTTTTTGGCACCAGCATCTGCCCCTGTTTCATCGCGTATTGGTAAAAGGGGACATTCACGTGGGATTACAACAAACAAGGTGTTAAAAACAAGGACAACTGAAAAATTGAAATTGCTGATGTCTTTGAACAATTTAGCATCTAATGGCATCAATGCTGATCTTTTTGTGTTTAAAGTGGGTATTGTTACAAGAAAAAATTCTCCTTTGGATGTAGAGAAATGGAGCCAAGTTGCAGATGATGTCAAACAAAAAATATGCGACATTGTTTTGGTAATACATATTTACATTTTCGGCTATTATTTATTTTAAATCTTTATTTTTGCTAACTAAGTTTGACCAAACTTATGTAGAAAAAGTTTGATATAGTAGATACGAAAGTAATGCACAAAATGATTTTACCTAAGGCTAGTATTTTTTACCAAAGTTGGCGCTCAAAATTGCGTCAACACTATGAGTTGTATCAAACTAATGAGGAGTGCCTTCAAAAACCCACCAAAAAATGTTCTTCTAGACACATAGGAGATGATGGTGTGCTACTTTGGAAGTTCAGGTTTAAATTTTTATTATGACAACTATTGAAATGTTTTTATTTTGTTGTATTACTTTAAATCAATGATATAATTATAAAAACTTCTTTTTTCTAACAATTTTATGATTAAGAAAATATATATTATTACAAAAAATATTTTAAAGGTAAAAAATTGTTACCACTTTTGTAATAAATTTTGATTTTTTTATTAAAAAATTGTTACAAAATATTATTTTGTATTGTAATAATTTTATTTTTTTGTTACAAAAATTTTTTGTAACGGGACATACTACAACAACCTTGTAACAATTTTTTTTGTTATAAATTCCTTTCATTTAAAAATTCAAATTTTTTGTAATATTTTTTTTGTTACAATTACTGCTTTTTCTTATAGTGTCGAAATCCTCAATTCATTGCCATCATTTGAAGTTAGTCTTTAAAGGTTCCACTTCAATGCCATTCTTGCAAACTCCTATCAAGTTGCTGTATAAAATTCAAAGAACCCCATCTTTGCTCGCTGTCTCCATGAAAAAACCCCTTAGTTTCATTCAATACGACTTATTATTCTCTCTTTTTCTAGATTCTTCATATTTTCAACATTACATCATCGTTGAATGAATACATTTAATATATTGTTTTAAGAGATTCTCACTCTTTACACTGTTCTATTTTTACACATTTTTATATTTTATTTTTTAATAATTAATAAAATATAACCAAGTATCTTAAAAAAAACTAAAGAAAGAAGCATCAACATAGCCACAATATCAAAAGACGCATTACTGTAGTCACCAGAAAAAAAAGACGCATTACTGTATATCATAAACTTATCCAATATACATATTCAGCTACCATCACAACAATTCAATTTCTTCAGAATCTCTCATCTTAGCATATTCAAATATAAATGCATTAGAAATGTCAAAAATAAACAAAAAAAATTCATTTTTATACACATCATATTGTTTCAATTCTAATAAAATCTTCTCAAAATTAAAAGAATTTTATTTTTGTTTATTTGTGAATCCAAAAAATCATCTCTTAATGTATATCTATTCCAAACATAGAATTTGATTTTTAAATCAAATTGAGTACATTAGTACTCATAAAGAATAAATTAAAAAATTATTAAAAAAATTGACTTAAATCAAATTGAAATTTGATGAAGTGAATATTTGCGATTAAATTGACATTAAATCTATAGTTGATGTTTATGTCTTTTATTTGACAATAATTAGATAATAATATTAAAAAATTACTACAAATACTCATGTCACAAGTAACACTATAATACGATATTGTACATGTTCTGCACTTTTGTACATAGTTCATTATTATTGCAAAAATATTATAGTTACGTGGTTGTCCAAAAATTAGACACTTATAATCTAAAATTCACTTATGATTGTTAATTAGTTGTTTTGTGGACTAAAATAATCTATTTTATGTTAAATTATTTTTAGATGTAATTTATGGCATAGTTATTTAACCTGAGAGTATTTTTAAAGTATTTTATCTTATGGTATTTTTATTGATGGTTGATTTTTGTCTTTGTCAAAACAAATTAAATATTTAAATTTGACCTTCTTTAAATTTATGAAGTGATGGAATGATTTATTTTAAATTTTAATGATCTATTCTAATTGATTTGATGACTGATTTTTTATTCATACATAGTAATTATATTTTTTTTTAAATTTGTATATTTTGTCACAAAAAAATGAAGTATAAATCTAATAGTATTTTTTATTGAAAATACTACATGTACATTTTTTTTAACTAAATCTAACTAAATTAAACAATAAATTTTAGATGAATAAATAAATAAAAATAATAAAAATAAATTTTATAAATATTAAGCCAATTTAATTAACAGAAACACTTGTCCCTATAAAATAACACATCCTTATTTTGTTTATAAATTTCCTTCAGTTTTGAAGATCTGTTTGCTGAATTTACGTTAAATAATTTTCAAAGTGAAATTTCTGAAATAACCCAAAGTACTTTAACCGCAGTTAGCCATCTACCTGAATCTCGACTCTCTCGTCTCTCGCTGTTTCCATCTCCATACTCCATTCTCTCATCTCACCATCGCTTGGCGTTGCCCTCCTCCCTACACACTCGCAGCCTCTCTCACTCTCAATCTCTGCCTCCCAACTCGTCTCTCCCTCTATCCCTCATGCATCGTCTTGCCGGTGTTGTCTTATTCCTTTGCCGGTGTCCTCTACTTCTGCGCCACCATCATCCACCAGGTGGTATTTTAAATTCCGTTAATTTCAATGTTAAATTATTAAATTATGTTGATAATTGTTGTAAAATTCTATTGACTTGTTAAATTGTGTTTTTCATAACCACTTGAGTTTCTTCAAATTTCTGGAGCTCGTTGATAGGATAGTTGAAAGCGTAAGAAAAGCTTGGAACAACAATATGGTTTGTCTTGCTGCTTCGTTCATGGTGCTGGCTAGTAGATCTTTTCATCAGCAAAAAATCAATTGAGGCTCTGAAGACCGAAAAAACATCTCTTATCAAATCAAATAAGGATATTAAAAGGACTCTTTGGAATTGGAAGAGCAGCAGGCAGAAGCCGCGAGTGATGCCCTCGTACCGCTGCATAAGCTTAAAGCCATCTACAACAAAACCGTACGCCGATAATTTACTTGCAAACTCTTCTTTTGGAAGTAAAGTAGCCAATTACAAAATAAAATTATAATAAACAATTTATTAGGACGATAATAGTTTGTCATATTGTAAATTAATTAAAAAATAAAAATTTTGAACTGTTTGTACTCAAATAGCAAATATAGTACAGTTGATGTATTAATAAATTTATGCATTAATTTATTAATATAGTATAATTGATGTATTATTGTATGGAAAAATTTTTAAATATATTAATATATCGGTATTTTAATCATTTTAATTATTAATCTTAATTATAAAATATATATATTATATATAATCAAGATCATCGGTATACTTAAACTTTTTTATTGTATGTGCAAACTGAATAGCTTTGTACTCAAATAGCAAATAAAATAAAAATAAACATGTACTAGATCTATCTCAATAAAGACATGTATATTATGATAACATAATATATTTAAAATTTTAGAAATAATATTATTTTCATTCAAAATGTAGTAATATAAATAAAGACAAAGATCTTATTATATTGAAAAAGAGAAAAGCTCAGTATACAAGCGATTAGGGCTTGTAACTATTACAAGTTCATTAACGCCTAATCCACTAAAACGCGCTGCAACTCCTACGTCACTTACACGCGCTATACAAAGATCCCGCGTTTGTATAACTACCAAATTTAAAAGATTTGTTTCCTTCTTTGTTTTTCGATCGTTCTTTTCCTCTCCTTTCTCATTGGTTTGTTCTTCGTCATTGACGTTAGTTCTTCTCTCTGTAACTCCAGCTTCGTTTTCTTTTCAATTTTCTGGTTTCTGAAATCAAAGTTTGAACTCGTTTTGAAGATAATAGATGATTCAACCTCAGATTGTCAACTGAATCAGGGCGAAGTGGAGCACAAATAAGAAGGAAAACGAGATTAAGAATCAATTGATTACATGTAGCAAAGAGGGAAAATGAAACCCTCATAGTAAAGACTCATTTGATAGGAATTGGAATGATTTTCTGCTAAATTTTGGTCTTGTGGACAACAAGTGGCTTTCAGGTAGTGTTGGGTTAAAATCTGCAGCAGAGGTGTAAATTTAATTTTTTATCGGGTGTATTTATAGTCTGTGTTTGGGTGTATTATGTAGATCTCTATGCAGACCGTCATATATGGGTTCCAATCTATTTGGAATTCTGGATCACCACTTCATATTATAGTACCTGTAAATCAGACATTTTGAATACACCAGAGAGAGTTTAATTAATTTTGGTCTTGTGGACAACAAGTGGCTTTCAGGTAGTGTTGGGTTAAAATCTGCAGCAGAGGTGTAAATTTAATTTTTTATCGGGTGTATTTATAGTCTGTGTTTGGGTGTATTATGCAGATCTCTATGCAGACCGTCATATATGGGTTCCAATCTATCTGGATCACCACTTCATATTATAGTACCTGTAAATCAGACATTTTGAATACACCAGAGAGAGTTTAATTAATTTTGGTCTTGTGGACAACAAGTGGCTTCAAGTAGTGTTGGGTTAAAATCTGCAGTAGAGGTGTAAATTTAATTTTTTATCGGGTGTATTTATAGTCTCTGTTTGGGTGTATTATGCAGATCTCTATGCAGACCGTCATATATGGGTTCCAATCTATCTGGATCACCACTTCATATTATAGTACCTGTAAATCAGACATTTTGAATACACCAGAGAGAGTTTAATTAATTTTGGTCTTGTGGACAACAAGTGACTTTCAGGTAGTGTTGGGTTAAAATCTGCAGTAGAGGTGTAAATTTAATTTTTTATCGGGTGTATTTATAGTCTGTGTTTGGGTGTATTATGCAGATCTCTATGCAGACCGTCATATATGGGTTCCAATCTATCTGGATCACCACTTCATATTATAGTACCTGTAAATCAGACATTTTGAATACACCAGAGAGAGTTTAATTATGGAAAAAAATTTTACTTATAATTGGATCAAATATATTTATACCATGTGTTCAATTTCTTACAAGAGTATATAACAGTTACATTAATCAGTGACAATATCATTAGAATCTATCTGACAAAATGGACTCAATAACAATGAGGATGGCCTGGACAGTCTTATTGCATCACTTCTCCTCGCTCATATTTCTGAATTTCTCACTCAACAGATGGGTTGCACACTTTAGGTCCTTGATTTGCTGTAAACAAAGCAAAATTAGAGTTAGATATATTTCTATTATGAAAAACTGATTTGATCGAAGACATATATTTGTTCTTACATTTTTTTCAGCTTGGTTTCTGCCTGCCATTTTTTCTGAAATGAAAAATACACCCATAGATATCAGTCAGATACACCCATTGATAACAGTGAGATACACCCATAGATATTATTCAGATACATCCATATATATCAGTCAGATATCAGTCAAACATGCTTCAATATCAAGCCACATTACAAGTTCAAGCAGTATACACCCCCAATCTACGGAATAAACCCCCAAAAATCAACAACAATAGCAGGAGAACTTAGAACAAGAACGTAGAACGACGTAGAACTTAGAAGAACGACGTAGAACTTAGAACAGTGTAACAAAGAAGCAAGAATAATAGTAAACCCTAGAAGAACGACGTAGAAGAAAGTAAAATATACAGGAATCTTAATGAACTTACGTTGAGTATTGTTGCTTTGTTTTCTCTTCAGATTCTTCACGGAGAGTTTGATGGTATTTTGATGGAGGTTTCGAACAACGATTTGTATATTTTGAACTTTGATTTTTGCTCAAAAATGGAAGGGTTTCCTTGTTTTCGAAGCATTTTGAGAAGTGGAAGAAGTGGAAGAAGTGGAAGAGTTTCCCATACGTAACCGTTTGTGTTGAGCGCGTGAAGTGACGCTCCATGTAATCTGTGTTGATGCGCGTGACTTATGTTTGGGTTGGGCCAACTTGTAAGCTTGTAAGCTTGTATGTGTAGCCCAGCCCATTGAAAAAATATCTAAAATACAGTAAATTAGATTTGGTAATCCTAACCTAATACCTATCAATAGGCTGATCTACTAAAATTAAATAATAATATTAAATTAATGAGGAGGAGAATAAATAATTTTGTCTAAATATTACCTACTCTTAAATAGAAAATATAACCTATCAACATTACTACATAGTATTGAGCTCTCTAATTGAATCCTCCTTGATATTACTTGTTATACTTGTATTTGTTGTGTTGAAAGAATTGATAATCCTAGTAGAGTCTTGTAACAGCCCAGACCACCCGCTAGCACGATATTGTCCGCTTTAGCACACAAGGCCTCACGGTTTTGCCTTTGACGATAGGGATGATAGCCGAAGCCCCCCACATTCACTCGTCAAAACGCGTCATGCTAGGGAGAGGTATCCACACCCTTATAAGGCATGCTTCGTTCCCCTCCCAACCGATGTGGGCCTTACAATCCACCCCCCTAAGGGAGTCCAGCGCCCTCGCTGGCACATCGATCCGGGTTCTGGCTCTGATACCATAATGTAACACCCTAATATTCAAATCCTTATGCTCGAGTCATAAGTCAATGATATTACGGTGGTACGACTCTCAGGTGGATTTTTAATATATAAATATAGGTAATTTTCGAAAGGAGTATTAATCGAGAAGCCTGAAAAGAGTAGAAATAAAATCGCGAAGACGTATCACTCATGTTTCGACAACGAAAAGTTAAACTGCTAAGCCGAACGCGATATATGGACAAGGCATAAAGGAGATTAAGAGATAGATAACAGATAGATATTTATAGCATAAGTAAATAGCCACTAGTCGCGACCCGCGAAGTTTAGGCCGACTAGGGTACAGTATGAAAGTAGATGACAACAGTATATCCTAATCTCTCCCAAAGAAAACATAAGAGCCTCTATAGGCAAGTTCCAAAAGAGTTCAATACATAATATAATCTTTTCAAAACAAAGGTGGAGAGATTCTAAGCAAAACACAAAGTAGAGAAAATAAATATCTTCGCCGTCTCTCAGACGAACCACAGCTCACTTCTGAGCACCTGGACCTGTATCTGAAAAACAAGAGATATATACGGAATGAGAACCCCGGGCCCATGGGTTCCCAGTACAGTAAAAGTGCCAAATAAATTCAATGTACTGCAATAAAAACTCACTAAGCATCCTAAACTTCTTCACCAATTATTCATCCTAGGTTCTCGCTAATCCATGAATAGGCAACTGTCATAAGGGAGTGCTAAATTCAATTCATGTTTCACATGTTTCCCAACTCGCTGACTCTTCCACGAATCAGACTCAGAATTATAAGCAAAATCATCACCAGTTGTTCTGCCTCAGCAATTCTATATCAATACATCATACACTCGCCTGGAGCTAGTGAAACCACATCACTGCGTCTACCCAGGAAGCTCCAGTTATCTCATTCAATAAGCATCATCATCATGCAATCGCATCATCAATTCATCCCATCAAGAACAGCCCTCACACCCACCGACACCAGCATGAGGGGCCTCTCAGTTGTACAAACACAAGCAATACAGGCAAGTAATACACAAATATGGTACAAGTAGAACAAGTAGCATATAGTCAGGTAACATGGCATATATGATGTAGAAATCCAAAACAAATGGCAAACCCAAACAATTCAAACATATGCAAATGATGAATGCCTGCCCTATGGCTGATGATATCATCTGTCGGTTATATAGCCAACCCGACATGTCCTGGTAGCTAACCATTGGACAGAAACACCCATTGCAGAGCAAGTAGGTTTGAGCTACAACCCCCTTGCTACTACCCGCTCAACCCAGAGCCAGTGGAATAACCACTACTGCGGCTACTACCCAGGCGGGTGTTTACAAGCTCAACCTGGAGCGAGTGGATTCACCACTACTGCCGCTACTACCCAGGCGTCACAATCTCTGACCTGGAGCAAGTGGGACGAACCACAACCCTTGCTACTACCCAGGGTCTCAATCTCTGTCCTGGAGTAAGTGGGACGAACCACAACCCTTGCTACTACCCAGGATCTCAAAACATACATTCGTTCAGTTTAGAAGCAATCATCACTGTTATCAAATCTCAAACATTAACCTGGAGCAAGCGGGACGAACCACCACCTTACTACTACCCAGGTATCACAAATACACATGTGTTCAAAACTCCATAATTAAACTCATTTATCATAAACATCCTTTTCCGTCTCATACCCGGAGCAAGTGGACAACGCCACTGCCTACTACCCGGGGTCACACATCACATTTCAACCTTTTTTCATTGTTATCCATGTAACACATTCATTTATTAATCATATAGGCATTTATACTCAGCCATAAACAATAATGGCCTTGCCGTAACCCGGCAATAACTCAGCCATCCGGCCCATGGTTCAATCAAGAACCGGCCATTTATCAATAATTATAGCCTTTCGGCTCATGGCTTACACGGTACTTCCACCGTCACCCTCCATATCTCATATAATCATATCTGATCATCATTGATCATAACCTTTTCCCTTGCTTCACTCGCAAGTTACCACATCCCCTAGTTCCTTCCTCATTGCTAGGCATATCATAATGATTTAATACCTAAGGGATGAGATTGGAGGCTTAGAAGTATGAGATTTGGCTTTAAAAACTCAAAAACCATCTTTGGCATGAAAACAGGGCCACGCGTACACGTACTCCACGCGCACGCGCGGATGGCCAAAAACTCATCAACGCGCAAACGTCATACGCGCGAACGTGCGGGTTGAAAAATATCCAAACGGCGCGCAAGCGTCAGCCACGCGTACGCATGGGTGCTCTTGCGCCCAGGCACAAAACTGGCACAACTCTGGCACAACTCTCTGGAAAATAGCTGGGCATTGGGTGCAGCGCATCCACGCGCACGCGCACACCACGCGCACGCGCACACCACGCGCACGCGTGGATGGTGCCTTCTTGAAGAACGACGCGTACGCACCAAGTGCGCCTACGCGTGGAGGGTCATTCAGCTAAAAATTTTCTAAGTTAAAAGCTGCAGAATTTACAAATTCAACCCCCAATCTTCCGACGGGCATAACTTTCTCATTTTAAATCATTTTTCACCCGTTTTTCGAACGGCATGGACATCCCGGATCCAATTTCATTTCTAAACAGATTTGGCACAAAACAGAGATCCGTAGTCCAAGTTATGTCCCGTCAATGTGTGCCCAAAAACCATGTTTTCATACAAAACCACAAGGTGCCATTTTCAAAACAAGCAATTTTCAACTCTTTTCAAAATCAACCAAAACATGCCAATTTCAACCCTTTTTGAAATCAATCAAAATGTACCAAAATCCACATCAAGCCATCCTCAACTCACACATTGACACTTTACCAAAAATTTCTAAAACCACATCCAACCATTTTAACACTTCTCAATCAAATGGCTAAAGGACAAACACAATATCATGTCATACATCCTTCCTCATCCCAATTTCCAATAATACCATTTCCAATTAACCATCATTATACATAATCAATATCATACTCACTATCACGTGATTTCACCCACAAATCAACCTTAATCATTCCCCAAGCATATATCACAACATACATATCTCTAATGCATCATCATACCATCAAGGCATCAATAATCATAATCACATATATGATCACATAATATATCTCAACCGAACCAAACATACCTCATCTACATAAATTCACCCAAGATTACCAAATTCCACACTTCAACTTCTCAAACCTTATTATTCAATAACCAACCTAATCATTCATATATTCATTATCTGAAATTCATCCAATCACTTGTGCCATCATATAATGCACACATCGACTTACCTTTCTTACCTCTTTCCGGCCTCCGTCCCAAAATTCACGGCCTCCGGCCCAATTTTCACAATTTAAATGCATAAACCACAAAATCAATACTCATTACCCAGTACATCAAATTCTCAATACACCAAGCATACAAGGTCACACAATTCTCAACCCAATCATTAATTCACGTTACATATCAACTATGCATATTAGCACCAACCATTTACATAATCCAAACTTAATCCTAGGGGCATCTAGCCTAGGAATTCTCATCACAACACATGGTACTTAAATGAAACTTAAACCGTACCTCTTGTAGCCAAACCAATTGAGCCTCTTCTTTGGAATTCTTCACCAACCTTAGCTCCAAGCCTTACCAAAGCTCCTCAAGCAATACCAATCTCCCAATTGTGCACCAACATCACCAAATACACTAACATAACTAATATCACATACATACATCAACTTAGGGCTCATAAAAATGACAAATTACAAGGGTTTGAGCACTTCTTACCTCAGCCCATATGAAGTAGGGATAGAACTCACTTAGAATCCATGTTGGAGTATCCCTAAACACCCAAAATCACAAGATTTCAACACTAACTACCCAAAAACATGTAATAGTGGGGAATTTCGAAAATTGGGCAGAGATGAATGAAATACTCACCACCAAACTTAGATAGAATTGTAGAGGATGAGAAGAGCAATGCGTGGCTGCAAACGGCTCGTCAATTGGAGCTCCGTAGCTCAAGTTATGGTGGTTTGAAGATCAAAGAGAGTTAGGTTTTCTCTCTTCTCTTCTCTCTTCCCAATTTCAGCGCCCAACACCCCTTCTTTAGGGCAAAATGAGCTGAAATGCTCATAACTAATATTTATATATGTTGGGTCTTGGGCCCACTTAGGCCCGGTTCACTTATTTTTGTCCGTTGGCCCAATTTTAGACCAAAACCTTTAAGATTAGCGCTCTAAATCGCACTTCAAATATTTCTACCTCCCCTAATTATAATTCCTCATTTCTTAATCCTACTTACTCATAATCAATTTTCTCAGCTGCAGTACCAGACAGGTCTCAGCCGGTACTGCCGGTCAAAATTCTACTGTGCGCTTTTACGCAGAAAACTATGTCTTCCGACTCGGAAAAATTCACTGAATCCAAATATCATATTTAAATCATCAAATTCCAATTGCCAAATCTTCCAACCGTATTCGCTCCTATTTAACTTATTATTTAATTAATTTCAGTTAGACCGGGTATTATATTCTACCCCCCTAACAGAAATTTTCGCCCTCGAAAATTCCATCCATCACTACGAGTACGCGCACGTAGTGTGCCTTTATATCCAACACATAACAGTTCCAAGGTCTTTTTACTCTGCACGCTTCCGTTGTCGCGCTCTGATTTCTCTATCCCTGAGGATCTCGGTCGTTCATTCAACGCCGACCAACAGCCTTGTTCCTTACTTTTACCGTCTCATCAACTCACACCTTATTAAATCTCGAATCATGTCATCAATAAGATTGCCATCATCGTTAATCATAGCCATTATCCTACATCACTATAATCAATCAAAGCTTTCTTCGTTTTTAGAATTCAATGAGTTTGGACTAACAAGCTGACAAACCCTTAAGAATCCGCTTTCCTTTAATAATCTATATAAAGCTTTCGAGACACATCTCTTTTGTTGAAGTTACTCAGATAAAAAATCATTTTCAAAAATATAACCAACACTCCTTCAAATTCTTGGGAAAAATTTTTTCAGCAGCACCTCCCTAAAAATTGGAGTTTACCACCCGTCACGGGTTCCCTCAAACCAATCTCAGTACCGCATCAACATTTCAATTTAATGGTTTTCACATTCGTCTTTCAAAACCAATCATTATAAATCTCAAACTAAATCCAAGGTCACTATGACCAAACATCATAGTACTCATCTCTCAAACACGACAACTTGCACTCTCTCATCATCTAAATCAGATTACGCATCAATGATAATTTCCTCATCCGTTTCAGAACCATCAAGGCTCACAGTCACAATTAATTCCAATTATCTAGAATCATTATATGCATAAGCTCACTAAATTTTTAAGTACTCAAAGCATAAAGCATTTCTAATCATACCCCACTTTTCCTTATTATTACCATACTATGCTAATGCTTTAGCAAGCTTCCGCTATGCCACTTTGATTTCTCGTCAAGTATTAGTTCCATCACTTATTTTCTCAAGTACTCAACCATAACTTAGCATGACTGGCATTTCAAATCAATGTTTCTAAATCCATCATTTAGGACCGTACCATTCCTTTTCTATTTAAATCAAAGGAACTAAAAGTCACGGGTTCAATCCGTTTCACCAAGAATCCAGAAATCAACCAACTACATAACAAACATAACACATCATTCTCAACAGAAAATCATTTACATCTCAGGCATTTATCCATTTGTATTAAGGTAAATCCTTACTTGGACCATCTGGTTTGCTTCTCAGTCTAATATTAAGCTTGACATTCCCAGTTTTACTGTACAGGCGATATTATAAAATCACACACTGTCCTTTAAGCCTGATTATTGCAATTACCTCAATCTTACTGTCGCAATCGGCCCGCATCCTAACTCTCTCCTTGTTGGAAATTTCTTGATACATGCCCTGGTAACCCGCACTTGTAACATACACCTAACCCCAATCGGCACGGCCTATATGGGTGATGACTTTCGCATCTCTGACAGCTCGAAACATCAGAAGCAGCCGCTGCCCGTTTTCCCTTACCGTTTCTTTGGGACTCCTCACTCTTTGCAAAGTTATTCCGTCCTTGGGAAAAGTGTTGTATATATCCTCTCCCCTTAAACTCTTGACCCCTTGTTGGGTATTCTTGATTGTGCTCCCTGCGGTGGGACTCCTGACGGTCATTCTTCGCCTTAACAACCTTCCTCACACATTCTTCAGCAATACAGCTCTTGTTCACTAACTCTGAAAAAGTTCGGATCTCCATTGGTCCCACTGAACTTAAGATGTCGCTCCGGAGCCCTCCTTCATACTTAATGCATTTCCATTCCTCGAAGCCTTCCGGAGCTCCTTGACACATGCAGAAAAACCTGAATAGCTCCTCAAATTTGTCTGTATACTCAGATACAGACATAACACCTTGCTTTAGCTGCAGTAACTCCAATTCCTTGGCTGTCCTGGCAGAATTCGAAAAGTACTCCTTATAGAATTCCACCTGGAAGGCATCCCAAGTGATATGATCATTCCCCTATTGCAGGAGACGTCGAGCCCCTTGCCACCAATGCGATGCTTCCCCCGTGAGTAGATAGGTAGCGAATTCAACACGCTGCTCTTCAGGCACTAACTGCACTTGCAGTGCTCGCTCCATGGCCTGAAACCAAGTATCAGCTTCAGTCGGATTGGTGGTTCCCTTGAACTTAGGTGGATTAACTTTTAAGAAGGTTGCCAGTGTCATCGGGCCCTGAGCTTCCCTTCCGCCATTGCCATTATTGTTCATCTGTTGCCCAATAGCCTCCACAGTAGCCTGTATAGTAGCAGCCATATTCTCCAACACCGCCATAAGGTTTACCGGGTTATTCGGGTTGATTTCCGGTTCCTGCGCATTAGTACGATCTCTTTCACGTCCCCGACCGGGTCCACGAGGTGCCATCTGGTTCCTATACACACCAAACAATCGATATCAAGTTGATCAGTCTCAATATCGGAAGTATAGTGCTTCAAAGTACCAAAGGTACACTCATGGACTTCATGATAGATGTATCAGTTAGATACCCTAACTAGCACAGGCACAGACTCAGAGTATGCATTGAAGCATAAGCAGTTCCATCCCTCAGGCTCACGAGGACGAACTGCTCTGATACCATAATGTAACAGCCTAGACCACCCGCTAGCACGATATTGTCCGCTTTAGCACACAAGGCCTCACGGTTTTGCCTTTGACGATAGGGATGATAGCCGAAGCCCCCACATTCACTCGTCAAAACGCGTCATGCTAGGGAGAGGTATCCACACCCTTATAAGGCATGCTTCGTTCCCCTCCCCAACCGATGTGGGCCTTACAAGTCTTATTATGATAATAAAAAAATTAAAATATTATTGTTTTATTCAAGACTATTGTCTTATGATAGTATTTATTACTTAATATTTTAAATATTTAAATTGTAATAATAAAGTTCTTTACTCAAACTTTATTGATAATCTTAATTTTATTATATTTATTATTTAATATTTAATTTTTATCATTTTTATAATAAAATATTTAAAATTTATTAATTTTTATATTTTAAATTAAAAATTAATTAATTATTTTTTTAGTAATTAGATATCAAATTTATAAGTATCATAATATACACTATAAAATAAATAATTAAATAAAAAATTAATATAATTTTAATAAAAACTAATTATTATCAATAATATTATACAACAATTTTTCCTTCAATTTTGTATAGACCAAGAACTAAGTTCTGAATTTATACGTTAAATCAAGTCCTCCGTCTAGGTTGACTTAAAATTTTAACAAGAATGTCAATTAAATATTAAGTTGCGTCCATAAATCTATAATTTTGTTATCTCCTCCTATTCACATTATTATTATTATTATTATTATTGTACATGTATGTTTCATGTATGCAATAAAAAAAAATAGATAATTAGTTACATAATTATTTTATTTTAAATTTAATTAAAATTTATGTTATTATATATTTTAAAAATAGACCCGATACGGCTGTTACAAATCCGATGTCATAACTCGACATTATGTACCATAACTCGGCACTTTATGTTATAACTCGGCATTATCTACTACTTGTATAATTGGCGTGGCTCATTAAGCTAGGTGTCGCTCTCACGTTAATTTGAAATAAAATAATGAAGAAGTAGATTGCTAAAGGTAAAGCTTATTCTCTCTGTTTCTGCGCTGCTCCTTCTCTCTCCCTTCTAAGTTTCTCACTCTCTGTCTCTCCTCCTTCCTTCATCGTCTCAGTGTATCAATCTCTCTATGGATCTCCTTCTTCCCAGTAAAAGCCAACAGAACCGGCTGCTTCAAACCCTAAACCCTGCCCTCTTTTCCATTCTCACTCTCAGGCACAGAACACATCGAAAGCCCAAACCCAACCCGCAAAATTCTAGGGTTTGTGTTTGCGGTTCCATAATGTCTCAGAACGGGAAGCTCATCCCTAATCTCGACCAGCACAGCACCAAGCTCCTCAACCTCATTGTTCTTTAGCGCATCGATCCCTTCGTCGAGGAAATCCTCATCACCGCTGCATATGTCACCTTCTACGAGTTCAACATCGACCTATCCCAATGGGTTCGTTCCTTTATAATCTCCTTCCTTTGATCGATTCCATTCTCTATCTCTCTCTCTAACGCTTTCTCTCTCTTCTTTCTGCGATTACCGTTTGCAGAGCCGCAAGGACGTCGAGGCATCCATCTTCGTTGTCAAAAGGTATACTTTTTGTTCCTTTTCCTTCATCATATCGCAACAATTCATGAATTCGACAATCCGATTGCTTTTTGTTTGATTTTTTCAAGAACATGCAATCGCGATTTCTGTTTATTGTGATGAACCGTTGCTTCCGTGAATCTTTCTCGTTATTGCACTCTGATTCGCTCACCAGAACAGGTTAGATATTGGATGCTTCGTCGTCGTGTTTTTTAGGATTTCTTTGATTTTGTTTCAAATAAATGTTAATTACTATTATGTATATTGTGATCTATTGATATATGAAAACATATAAGAGATTAATTGAGTACTAGCTGGATTCTGATCTGAGATTGCATCGCAGTTAGGAAAACAGAAATGAGTTCAGAACGTCTACAAGAAAATTAAGTTAAATAATTTTCCTTCTTGCTTATATTTATATAAATTATATTTAATTTGTTCTTTTTTATGGTTTAATAATGTTTTTTTTTAGATAATGCATATTTTAGAACGAGTGAAATGAGAAGAACCAGTTGATTATAGAAAGAGAAAAAGCTTTTGGCTTTTTTTGAAGTTAAAGATTGGTTTCTGATATATATTTAGTGGTTCTAATATTTTATATGCTAAAGTTTTTGCTTCTTTTATGGGTTGTTATATTAATATAATACATTGGAATGAGGATTTTTGAATGTCTTTCAAAATTTACAGGCTTTTGTGAGATTAATTGTTTTGTTTTAAACTGCTATATTTTTTATGTAAATAAATTTTCATGATTTTTGTTGTTAAGTTGTATGTGATTATGACAATGTTATCCTCCACTTATGTTGATATTTGGATGCCAATTAACTTTTTTATAATGTGATTTCTTCGTCGATAAAGATGTATAAGAGAGCGATTGAGGTTGTTGTTGGTTTCGGTTTTCAAATTGCAATACAGTTTTACTGCATATGGAAATGAGGTCAGAAAATTTTCAAGAAAGTTAAGGTAAAAATTTTTTCCTTTGACCTCTTTGTGTATAAATTGTGATAAATTGTGATCTCTTTGTGTATGGAGTTTATATTTCATTTCCAAATAATCCATTGAGTTTGTTAGATGTCTGAACTTCTTTGATTAATATTTTTGGATGAAATTTACTTTTATTGTCACATTAGACCTGTAAAACATGTATTTTTAAGATGGTATCTGACAGATAAAATTTTTAACTTTAATAAAAAACCAGATATTTATTTTTTTCAGTGATGATACTAAATCATTTTTTAATCTTTGGATTACTGATCTCATATTCCTTAATTTTGACTCTTATATTTCTCAATATTAAAAGATATAATTTATGCACTTGAATGATAAAATTATTTTGTTTTAAAAAGTAGAAAAACCTATAAAATTCGATATGGTTCAATTTCAACTGTTGGCTTCCTCATTTGCTTCAGATTGGAGCTATTTATCTCTTATATTTCTCATTTTTCCACCATTTGGTTCGCATTGAAACTCGTAACTTTTATTTTTTTAACTCTTAAATGATTAATTTTTATGCATTTATATTTAAAAAACTTTTGTACTAAAAAATAGAAAATTCTATAAAAATCAATCCAATGCACTTTCTTTCTATTGAATCTGTAACCACCAAATATCTCTTGTTTGCCTTTTCATATTCTCCTTTTATATTAGTTACTTTTTTATTATCTCATTCGTTATTATTATTACTAAATGCCATTTAACAAGTTCTGATCTTCTTTTGCCACAGTCATTAACTAATCCTTAGCATGTTTGTGCATTTACTAAATGCCATTTTTTTAGAGTTTTCTTTTTAGGGATAAAAAAATAAAAAATAAAAAATAAGCATTATCTTATGGCATATGTAAATTTTTATTCTAATATAACTTTATTAAGATATTATTATAGTTTTGTTGCACTTTATCCACTTGGATGTGTTTATAAATAGATTCAGTTTCTCTTGGTTTAATCATAGCTGTCTAAGTTCTTTCTACTTCCTTGGTGTTGTTAATTTAAAAAGTTTGTTAGTGTTTTAGCAATTGTTAGTTTACCAATTCTCTTTGTCCCTTAACTTAGATGAGAACATACATACCAAAAATGAAAACATATTATTCTTTCAAATAAAAAATTATTATCTTGAATTTCAGTTGCCTAATAATTTTTTTTATAAGCAATGACGTCATCTTTTAGTATTTCATTCACTATTATCATTATAAACTTTTATTTTGTTTGGTTTGTTTTTTCGTATGTTAATTGGTAGGTGAAAAAAGTTTTTGATTATTTTTACCTCAATATATATTGCTGCTAGCTTAGGATCTATAGAAAAGATTATTGATAAGGGCGGCTGTTTACTACATATTTCTAGATTTATATCTATTGTTCTTAGTTTAGTATCTATAGAGAGAATTACTTATTGAGGGCCGTGAATATCTTTCCCTAGATGTCTAGATATCTGAGGTCACTAATTATCTTTTAAATTTCTATGTTACTTACTTCGTCCCCTCTCCCCCCTCCCCCACCCCCAACACCCCAAAGTAAAGATTCTATGTATTTCAAATTCAAATTTCTTAATTGATATATGTCTTAATTGATTGTATGGTAATTAGCTAATTTTAGGTACTTAATTACTTTCATTAGATAAAGATAACTCTCTATTTACTTTACTTCCTAATTGATTAATTTTTCTTTGGAGATTCAAGAAACATACCTGTGTTGTACATAGATGCATACGTGGCTAATTTTTTGGTTCTAGCAGCAATTGGAACATAAGCATGTGGAAAAAAAATACAATGAAAGTGAGACACATAATAAGATCTATATACAATCCATATGAAAACACTTCAAATGCTCTCCAAATATCCTAGAAATTGTAGGCATCAGATTAGATTTGGTTTTCTAATATGTAATTCATAGTAGCTTTGAATAATTTTGATTCTTTTTCCGAACTCTTTCTTCATGAAGAGAGATTCTTTTTCGATTTTCTGTTAGGTTCTTCGTTTTCAGTATGCAGTGATTTTATTAGGGTTTGCAATTGTGCTCCTGATTTTTCACTGGGGTTTGCGTGTTTTAAATCTGAGTTTTGTAATTTTCCATTGATTTTAATACTTAATTTTCTATAATGTACACTGAACTATTGAGCTATTAATACTCATACACACTTAATTTAGGGTAGGGTTTAGGGAGGGGAATGATTTGTGGGAGTGATTGCTGATTGGAATATGGGTCAAATTGAAAAGCTAGATTTGTGGTCATGGAGCTGTCTTTTCGCTTTCATGATGGCAATGTGAGGTGATCCAATAGCTTCAACAGGTTAGTAGACATTAGATTGATTTAAGTTTTCTTATGATGTATTCATTCATTGGGACCCTTGCTCTATTGGGTCTTTCTTTATTTTTTTCAATTTGTTGTTGGAAAAAGCTACAGCAATAATAGAAGTATAATGTCTAAAATTAGTTTGAGTATTTAAAGTATATAACTATAAGTTCTGGAATAAATTTGGAAATAAGGAAGTTTATTACACTGCACAAAATGAGTTAAATAAACATTATTATTAGAAAACTGTCTCGTGGGATTGCTGATAATTTGGATGACCCAAAATACAAGCATTACAAATATTGGTCTAACCCCTTAGAAACAAGATGAGATCCTATACTTAATTACTTTAGTAAACATTTTGTAGAAGTTGCACACAAGAAGACTGCCAATCTAGAATCTGACTATTGTTGGCACTTAGCTACTAAGTAATTAATCATTTTATTACCGTGGTTTGGGGCATTGATAGATTCTTACTTTTGCTATCTTCTATAATGTCGTATCCTGCTGTCTTTTGAAATCCGTTGTTTATTCATACTACTTCTCTTTATGGTTTGTGTTATATTTTTGTCCTGCTGTTGCAGATTACCACATGCTCCAAATATGGAGATTTACTCTATGTATGGGGTCGGGATTCTAACGTAAAGAGCCTATGTTTATAAGTCAACCTCCCAATCAGAATGCTACATTCCGTTTCAGATTGACACATCAGCAATTGGTGGAGATGAGGACCCTTTTTTAAAGGATGGAGTTTATAGTGCCAACGGGGATGAAACTGTTCCTGTTTTAAGCGCTGATTTCATTTTTGCAAGAGGTTGGCGGGGAAAAACCCGCTTTAATCCTTCAGGCATCCAAACGTTCATAAGGGAGTATGAAGACGCTGCTCCGGCTAATCTTCTCGAAGGAAGGAGAACCTAGAGTGGTGCTCATGTTGATATATTGGAAAACTTTGCACTTATTGAAGATATTATACGAGTAGCAGCAGGAGCCACTGGTGAGGACTTAGGTGGACATAGAGTTCACTCAGATTTTCAAAGGGTCTCAAAATATTAACTCTCAGTGCAATAAATGTTTCGGCTAGCAGCTGTTCCTTTGTTAAATTATTTTTTACTTTTTGGATTATAAATACTCATTGTTACCTTAGTTTAACATGAGTATTACCCATGAGGTTATAAAGAACTGTTGTTAGAAATTAAATAGAAATGTGCACTAATCTTTGATTATTTTAGCATTGGCATTGTGACACCAAACCAATCATTTCATGTGTTGTGAGTTTT
Organism: Arachis hypogaea; assembly: GCF_003086295.3. Taxonomy (NCBI): domain Eukaryota; kingdom Viridiplantae; phylum Streptophyta; class Magnoliopsida; order Fabales; family Fabaceae; genus Arachis; species Arachis hypogaea. Next base: position 128,637,327 of record NC_092055.1, read on the forward strand.
CTGAAATGTTACCTGTTTTATATGTTTGTGTTTTGGATTAATTTTAAGACACTTCTCAGTTGTATCATATCATTAATAATTTCTTCTTTTGGTACATGCGTTTATCTTCTTTTGATAGTGCTCCTACTAACGCATATACTTAAAATGTTGACAAGGATATGTGTACACCACAAAATCAATCATGATTTTCTATTCGATTGATTGTTTTTTATTGGATAAAGTAATTTTAAAAATATTTGGATCTTATTAGCTCTCTCTCGTGTCAATTTGAGAGTCAAATACGCAATTTTCTGAATACACAATTTTGATATTAATGGCACAAAATTATAAATAAAAATTTTTAACAAGAAAAAAAATTTAGGACATCATGCATTATCAACATATATTAGAATAGCATCAATTTATAGATATTTGTTTGAATCTACATAACAATATAATTTTGTTATTTTAAAACACAAGTTGTATTAACATTATACGCATAACCAAATTATTAGTTAATAAGTTGTCTTTGAGTGGGTTAATAACTTCGTTCACTTACCATATTTTTCAGGCTCTTGTGACTCAACTCGAACAGTTTACTTATGATTAGTTGATTTACTGTAGAGTAAGTTTAACTATATATTTTATAATAATAACTTTGTTTTTATTGTGTTAGGAGAATTACTTGCATTTGAGATCTTAGGTCAATAAATTTGCAACTTGCGTATGTGTGAAATTTTTTTAAACTTGATATTATTTGTTTAGCTCATAACTAATAACTAATATGAATTTTTTTGTGTTATTATTATGTCTTACTGATATTTTTAATTTATTAGGAAACCAGATATTTCTTTTAGGTTCAAGTATAAAACTAAAGCAGTTTTTACTCTTTTGATTACTGATGATTTTTCTCAATTTTGACTCTTATTTATCTCAATGTTAGAAGATTTAATTTTATGCATTTGAATAATAATATACTTTTGTTGTAATACGTGAAAAATCCTATAAAATCTTATACGGTTCAATTTCAATTGCTCCCTTCCTTAAATTTTAATGCGATGAAAGAATTCTTTTTATATACATAAATTATATTGATTTTGATTCTTATTTATGTTTATCTTCTTAATTGTGTTGTTCATATCTTTAAGTTGTATTTATTGTTGCATAATTTATGAAGTTGAACAAGATACAATGTTCTATGAGACAGGATTTCTATAGCCAATTCTAAAACGTGCTCATCAAAATTAATGTTTTGAAAAGCAACGATACTTATGCAAACTATGAAGAGTTAGGAAAAAATACTTATGTATTGAGTAGTGATATAGTAAATAAATATGTTACATTTAGTTAAGAATTGAACAACAAAAATACTTTTTATTAACGTAAAAAGTGACAATCCAAGAACATTGAAAAAACAAATCCAAAAGAAGGAACCGAAATTTTCAACCCGTGCATTGCACGGGTCTTCTGTTAGTACGTTACAATCAGACTCAACAGACTACATCCTGGAATAAAAATGTCCGACCAGACATTATCACTTATTAAAACCTATTAACTGCTCTTCAATTCAATAGAAACGTAACCAACCTATTTTATCTCACCTATAAAGGTATGATATTTTATCTTCAAAGGATACGCTGAATTCTCAGTACTAACTTAAGCATCGGAGTGCCTTTTGCAGGTACACTCCCCCTTTGTTCATACTCTCCGTGACGTGATATCTCTTTGGATGAAGAGCTCGGATCTTTCAAGTCTATAGCTCGGCGTTGAAGGAAACAACTCGGCGTTGACTCTCAGACACCGAGTTACGTCCAGGTTAGTCACACAAGAATAATTGGCGCCCACCGTGGGCCTCGAAATAAACACTCTTCTTTCTATAGGCCCCATTTCCTTCCAATGGCTTCAAACTTACCTGCACCTTTGTAAACAAAGGTCATATAGTAAATCATTAAGGCCTGAAAAAGACCAATCTATATCTATTTTACAATCTATATTTGTCATCTCTATTTTTCAACTTATATCTGATATCTCTATTTGCCGACCTATATCTGTTATATCTATTTGCCGATCTATATCTGTTTTTTCGATCTATATCTGTCATCTCTATTTTTTAATTCATATCTGGTATATCTATTTGCCGATCTATATCTGTTTTTCTTATCTATATCTGTCATCTCTATTTTTTAATTTATATTTGTTATATCTATTTTTCTGATCTATATTTGTCATCTCTATTTTTCAATTCATATCTGGTATATCTATTTGCCGATCTATATCTGTTTTTTCGATCTATATCTGTCATCTCTATTTGCTAATTTATATCTATTATCTCTATTTGCCGATCTATATCAGTTATCTCTATTTATCGATCTATATCTGTCATCTCTATTTGCTAATGTATATCAGTCATCTCTATTTGTCGATCTATATCTATCATCTCTATTTGCCAGTTTATATCAGTTATCTCTAATTGCCGATATATATCTGTTATATTTATTTTTCGATCCATATCTATTATCTCTATTTGCCGATTTACATCTGTTATCTCTATTTTCTGATCTATATCTATTATCTCTATTGCCAATTTATATCTATCATCTCTATTTGCCAATATATATCAGTCAGCTTTATTTTCCGATTTATATCAATTATCTCTATTTCCCGATCTATATCTGTCATCTCTATTTACTAATTTATATCTATCATTTCTATTTTCCGATCTATATTAGTTATCTCTATTTGCCGATCTATATCTGTCATTTCTATTTACTAATTTATATCAGTCATCTCTATTTGTCGATCTATATCTATCATCTCTATTTGCCAGTATATATCAGTTTTCTCTAATTGCCGATATATATCTGCAATATCTATTTTTTATCCATATCTATTATCTCTATTTGCCGATTTATATATGTTATCTCTATTCTCTGATCTATATCTGATATCTGTATTTACCGATCTATATCAGTCATCTCTATTTTCTGATATATATCTGATATCTCTATTTGTCGATCTATATCTGATATCTCTATTTGCCGATCTATATCAGTCATCTCTATTTTCTTATTTATATCTGTTATCTCTATTTGCCAATCTATATCTGATATCTCTATTTTCCGATCTATATCTGTCATCTCTATTTTTTTTATTTATATCTGTTAATTTGCCGATTTATATCTGTTATCTCTATTCTCTGATCTATATCTGATATCTCTATTTTCTGATCTATATCTGTCATCTCTATTTTTCTGATTTATATCTGTTAATTTACCGATTTATATCTGTTATCTCTATTCTCCGATCTATATCTGATATCTCTATTTTCGATTTATATCTGTTATCTCTATTTGCCGATTTATATCTATTTTTTTATTTTTAAATCTATTATCTCTATTTTCATATTTATATCAATCATTATCGGTTCTATATCAATCATTTTTGTCAAATCTATATCAACTATCATCAGATCTATATCAACTATCTTTCGAACTATGACTATCAATAGTCATCAAACTCAACCTTCAATCAAATCACCAAACAAAGGTGAAAAAATGATAATTCTTCAATTCAAAAGTCGCATCGTTTACACATGCACAATCAAACTCAATCTTCAATCAAATCACCAAACAAAGGTGAACTAACGATAATTCTTCAATTCAAAGACGCATCGTTTACACATGCGCAATCAAACTCAATCTTCAATCAAATCAACTAACGATAATTCTTCAATTCAAAGTCACATCATTTACACATGCGCAATCAAACTCAATCTTCAATCAAATCACCAAACAAAGGTGAACAAACGATAATTCTTCAATTCAAAGTCGCATCGTTTACACATGCACAATCAAACTCAATCTTCAATTAATCACCAAACAAAGGTGAACTAACGCAATATTCTTGCCCAACCAATTCACTTTTATCGAAATCATCTCAGCAACTATTCAAATTAACTATTCAGTTCCATGAAAAACCCTAACCGTTGCATCTATTAAATCAGCGGTTCAAAATTACATTGAAAAAAAAAAACAAAGGCACAATCAATGACAAATACTATTATACTTTCCAATACACGTTAACTTCAAATAAGGTCTAAAATTCAAAAGATTTTATTCCTTGTTTTAATAAAGCATCTTGAACTGAAGGCTCCAAGGCTAACTCAATGGCCGAGTTATGGCTCATCAAAAGCTCAACCTGCTTCATTAAAATACATTCCCAGGCTAAACTTGGGGGCTATGATACATTCGTTACAAATCTGATGTCATAACTCGGTATTATGCACCATAACTCGGTACTTTACGTTATAACTCGGCGTTATGCGTTACAATCAGACTCAACAGACTACATCCTGGAATAAAAACGTCCGACCAAACATTATCACTTATTAAAACCTATTAATTGCTCTTCAATTCAGATGATCAATAGAAACGTAACCGACCTATTTTATCTCACCTATAAAGGTATGATATTTTATCTTCAAAGGATACGCTGAATTATCAGTACTAACTTAAGTATCGGAGTGCCTTTTGCAGGTACACTCCCCTTTTGTTCATACTCTCCGTGACGTGATATCTCTCTGGACGAAGAACTCGGATCTTTCAAGTCTATAGCTCGGCGTTGACTCTCAGACACCAAGTTACGTCCAGATTAATTATACAATAACAAGACCAATTACAAATTGAGTACCTTTGTACTCAGATAACAACAAATTAACAAATTATAAGCATATGTGTTTGTAAGTTGTGAAAGTAAAACGAAAATAGGATCAAAGTTTTAAAATGTTATTTGTCAAGAAAGTAACATAATTTTTTTTGTAAGAGTCAATAATGATTAAATTCTAAATTTTTTAATCATAAAACTTTTAATATCAGGTAATAAAATTATTTTTTACAAAGAAATTAAATTGATAATGGAAAGTACATAAATAATTATATTTTTAATATTATTATATTTGTATGTGTTTTTGAAATTGTTAAAGTATGTATTAGTTAATTATTAAGAGTTCTATTTAACAATTCCCCTTTAGTGGGTTTTCTTCCTCAATGCATAAATAAAAGAAAAATTTTAGAAAAAATAAAAAATTCTCAAATTTATTATCTATAACAATAATATAACTAGCTATAACTAATTTGAAGACAACTTTTATATTTTTCTTGTTTAGGTGGTTAAAACTCAACTACTTGAAAGAGAAAAGAATGGGATATATAATAATGTCTCATCTAGGGGTGTTCATGGATCGGATCCGATCTACATATCTGCGGTGTTTATCCGAATCCGATCCGAAAATTGCGGATATGGATCCGATCCGCAAGGCTTTCGGATCGGATCGGATCAAATCCGCACACTAATCGGATCGGATTGCGGATTTTGTGTTGGTATCCACATATCCGCGTATCCGCAAAAATAAAGAAATAAATAAGTGAATATTCTTTTTATGTTTTATTTCAACTAATAATTATCATATATGTTGTATTATTTTAATTTATTATTTAAGAAAAGTATGTTTAATATTAGTTTAAGAGTAAATATATTTAAAAGAATAGAAAAAATGAATTTTATTGATATGTTTTTAATAAAAATAAACTTTAAAAAATATTTTTATGTTTTACGGATATATCCGATATCCGATCCGATCCAATCCGCAAATGTATGTGCGGATCGGATCGGATCGGATCCAACCTAAAAACTGCAAATATTGGATTCGATCCGATCCGATAATTTTAGTGCGGATCGGATCGAAATTTTGGCCATATCCGATCCGATCCAATTCGCATTCACCCTTGGTCTCACCTATTTGGTAATAGAAATGATTCTTAGTTGATCTTACTTTTAATTAATCGTATCTAGTCATCTAATCAAATTTTAACTATATTGTATACAATCAAGGATATTAATTAAGTTCAAACATTTCATAAAATCTCCCTAGAATCCATAAGAAAAACATCTTAGTAATACTTTATAATAAATGATATTTTTGGTGAAAGAAAACACAAGTTGGAATTGGATTGAAAAATGAAATATATATTGATTTTTTAAGAAAAAGAAGTATATATTATATATTTATAATTAAAAGGACTGTACCAACTCTTCCACGGATAACACCGCTGTTAAGACAACACTCTGTCCACGCGGATCAATTGTGGATTTACCACTATGGGCAAGTAAGAAAATAATGAGTAAAATATCTCAAACTGGCCCTGTTAATTAACTTACACTAACTATGCATGAGTTTAGCTATAGATAATATTGCGAATGATATATAGAGAAAAGTAAAATAAAAGGTTTCTTAACTACTTAGGATGACACTGTTTTCTGCATTAAATTAAAGGTGTTATTGAAAAAGAAATAATTAATATTAGTAGCAGCTAGTTGTGTGTGGTGTACGAGAAGAAAAAGATGCGATGTTCACAACTCAATGGGAACATTATTCAACGTGGCTCCGCATGCACTGTTTAGTTAGGAAAATGTTAAAAAATTGTTAGGATTTATTATTTTTGTCTATTATTAATTATTAATATTTAAAAATATAAAATAAAATATGTTAATATTAAATTATTAAATTAAAAAAATAAATTAAAAAATTGAATTAATAATTAAATAATAATAAAAAATAATAAATTTTAATAATTTTAAATATATTTCGTTTATTTATGTAGATCTTCTATACCATGATTAAAATAAATTATTATTTTAATTTTAACAGTTGAATTAAAAATTAAAATAATTAGCCACCCCATTACCACATACACATAACCGTGGCCGACCAAAAGACAATAATGCATTTTGTGGGTCACAAAAAACCCACCTAGGCACCTATTTTTGAGGAAGTTTAATGCATGGAAAATGCTTGATTAATTTTCTTCAACAATTAAGTTTATGTTCGACTTGCAGTTTTATCCCCAAATCCATTATTTGCATGTCTTGAACAACGAGTCAAGTGTTCGGATTATTTTTTGTTAGTTGAACATGAGGTTTTTTTGGCGCAATTGAATGTTGAGGTCATTACTACTTGATCCGACTGTTACAAAATTATCATCATAACTCGGCATTATATGTCATAAAAGTAATGACCAAATCAGTACCCGAAAGATTCAAACGCTGACATTTTGGTATCTCACTATTGTTATTGACAAAATAGTTCTTAAAAAATTTTAAAATTTGACAAGCGTACCCACGAGTTCACCGGAGCACATTTCCGGCAAGCACAGTGCTGACATGGCCACTGCGTTTTGATGACATGGCAAATACCCTTCCCCACCCTAATTCTTCTCCTTCTCCTTCCCCCTCTCCAACGCACTCCCCCCTTCCCCTTCCTGAATGCATTCTCCCCTCTCCCCAACCCTAATCCTTCCCTCCCCCTCCCTAATCCTAATCCCCCATCTCCAACGCACTTCCCCCTTCCTCAATCCAAAATCCTCCTTTCTGAACCCTAATCCCCTTCTTTTACCCCTTTGAATTCTAATCCCCTTCCCAACACAGTGTCTCACACTCTCAACTCTCTCTCCCCTTCGTCTTCGCTGCTGTCGCCTTCACTACTTGTATGTGCTTGCTGCTAGCCCCCGTTCCCTTTTCCATTCTTCCGTGTATCGAAGACGAGGTCTCACTTCTGGCACTGCTTCCTCTCTCGCAAGTAGCTCCCTCCCGTGGTTCCCGTCACTCTTTACACTGCCTCCTCCCTTGCTATTCGAAACCGCTTCATTCGCCGTCCTGCTTCAGATTCTCTTCTCTCTTTCTCGCGAATTTGCTGGTTTTGTTCTTTTTTAAAAAAAATTGTTAAAATCATCTTGCATTCACCATTCCTTCTTCTTCCTTCTGCTAAATCGTGTGATTTTCTCCTTGATTGAATTGTTAACATCGTTGAGAATTGCATGAGTAAAAAGTGTTTGATTTTAGAATGTGAAATGCCAAATCACAAAATTATTCAATATATATGGTTTTAATCTGAAATGCTAAATGAAATCTGCAAATCATTTTGAAAGGTTAGCGAAAATTGATAAATTTATTAAAAGGGGTAAGGAAAGGGGATTAGGGTTCAGAAAGGGGGATTTTGGATTGAGGAGGGGAGAAGTGCGTTGGAGATAGGGGATTAGGATTAGGGAGGGAGAGTGAAGGATTAGGGTTGGGGAGGGGGGAGAATGCATTCAGGAAGGGGAAGGGGGGGGAGTGCGTTGGGGAGGGGGAAGGAGAAGGAGAAGAATTAGGGTGGGGAAGGGTATTTGTCATATCATCAAAACACAGTGGCCATGTCAGCACTGTGCTTGCCGGAAATGTGCTCCGGTGAACTCGTGGGTATGCTTGTCAAATTTTAAAATCTTTTAAGGACCATTTAGTCAATAACAATAATGAGGTACCAAAATGTCAGCGTTTGAATCTTTCGGATACTGATTTGGTCATTACCTCTATGTCATAACTCAACTCGGCAAAACACGTTATAAGCCCGGCGTAATGTACAGATTTAACGGGCCATGTACTAGAATCAAAACGTCTGAACTCATTAAGACCTGTTTATTGCTTTTTAAACCGACGATAATGTAGAAACGTAACCAATCTTCTTCACTTTACATATAAAGGTACGACGTTCTATCCTAAGGGGATATATTGAATTCTCAGTACTAACTTAAGTTTCGGAGTACCTTTGCAGGTACACTCCCCCCTTGTTTCTTGTTCACGATCTGCATGATTGGACATCTTCCCAGACGTGAAGCTCGGATTTTCTCAAGGCTCATAGGTCGGCACCGAAGATAACAACTCAGCGCCGACTCCCAGAAGCCGAGCTCCCCTCTAGGTATCCACACAAGAACAATTGGCGCCCACCGTGGGCCGAGAATATAATTTTTTCTTTATATCATCGGCCTCGACGATCTCGTCTGAAGCCATGGCTGAGCAACTTCCACCTACGCCATCTGAACTTCTTCAGATGGTGACCGAGTTACGGCAAGCCAACCAGCGCATGGCCGAAGAGAACCAAAGAATGGTAAATCAGATTACTAATATGAATAATACCCGAGTCAAAAACAACAATGATTGACAAGAACGAACAGAAGAAGTCAAGCCTCATTCAGGACCGACGCATATCTCCGAAATTGCTCGGCACGAGGAAGAGTAACCCGAGCACAATGAAGAAGCTCGGCCAGAAGACGAGGATGACAACCTAGAAAGCTCCCCGGGGCCATTCAAGGCCGAGGTGATGAATTTCGTGTTACCCAGGAGGTTCGCTCTACCGACCACCCTAACCCCCTATGATGGGCTGGGTGATCCGAAGAAATACATCAAAAAGTTCACCTCTATAATGATAGTAAACGGTGCATCTCATAAAGTTTTATGTCATTGTTTTCCATCTTACTTAGATGATCCTACACTTGATTGGTTTTGTTCATTGCCTGCAGGTTCTATTTCTCGTTTTCGAGACCTATCAAAGCCCTTCGAAGAGCACTTTGCTGGATCAGCCATCTATCTACATGACTCCGATTACTTGAACACAATTAAACAAGGCCAGCATGAAAGCCTCCGAGACTACATGATGCGCTTCACAGAGATAGCCATGAGTATACTCGATCTCCACCCCGAGGTGGAAAACTGCACGCAATAAAAAGTGGACTCCGACCAGAAAAATTTCAGGAGACCATTGCCGTGGCCAAACTTAAAACTATGGCCGAGTTCTGAGAAAAGGCAAAAGGCCAGATTGACATCGAGGAGCTCCGACAAGCTCGGAGAATAGAGAAACCACAATACAGAGACGACGACAAAGTACGAGATAGTAAGAAAAACTTCAAACCAACTCCACGATATGAATCTTATACTCAGTTCAACACCAAGCGTGATGACATCATCAAGGAGATCTTGAGTTCAAAGTTGATCAAGCCACTAAGAAAAGCCGGCAGCTATCCAGATTCAAAAGGCGCAGACAGATCGAAATGCTGCTCTTTTCATCAAAAGCACGGACACGCCACTGACGAGTGTGTCATCGCCAAAGACCTTCTAGAGCAGTTAGCTTGGCAAGGTCACCTCGATAAGTATATCGGCGGCCACAAACAATGACGCCCACCTCCCACTGGTGACCAAAGTTCGGCAACACAGCAGGGCCAAGATAAGGATAGACCGAACACCAATCTTCCCGGCTAACCAAGACGTGTTATTAACTGTATCTCCGGAGGTTTTGTAGGTAAATGAGCCACAAGCTCGGCAAGAAACCGGTCTTACCGAGCTATGCTCTCCATAGACGCCGATCAACATCAAAAGCAGACACATCCACATTTTCCTCAGATAACATTCCAGACGTCCGACCTTAACACCAACGTAACAAATCTAGACGACCCGGTTGTGATTTCTTTGCAGCTCGGAGATCTCCTACTCAAAAAGGTTTTACTGGACCCTGGAAGTAGTGCCGATGTTCTCTTTTACTCCACATTTCAGAAGATGAAACTGAGCAGCAACATCCTCCAACCATCCACTGGAGACCTGGTCAGTTTCTCAGATGAGAGAGTCCCGGTTATGGGCTCTGTGTGGTTACAAACCACACTCGGTGAGGTTCCCTTATCAAAACCTAAGATATTCAGTATTTATTTGTTGACTGTTTTAGTCCTTACAATTTAATACTTGGCCGACCATTCTTAAATAGGCTCGGCGACATTGTCTCCACAATTCATCTCTGTGTTAAGTTCCCTTTGTAGGATAATACAACTGCAACTATTCACAGTGATGCCCGAGAAGCCAGAGAATGCTACAACAGTTTTAAAAGACCTAACCAAAATACACAGGCTCATGTGCACAACATTGGCACTCAAGACGACCTGCCAGCCCTGGCCGACCTTGATCCCAGGGAAGGAACCCTTGAACGACCAACCCCAATAGAAGACTTGCATAAAATCTATTTTGCAGATAGCTCGAACAAGTTTACTTACGTCAGATCCACATTAAGCTCAGAAGAGAAGGCCTTATTCCGAGCATTTCTACATCAAAATGCCGACTTGTTTGCTTGGACCCCAGCTGATATTCCAGGCATCGACCCATGCATCATATCCCACAAGCTGGCATTAGACCCGTCTGTACAACCTGTAGCACAGAAAAAGCGAAACCTCAGCCAAGACCGCAAACAAGCTTCTCTGGAAGAAACCAAGAAGCTCATCAACGCTGGTTTCATTCAGGAAATTAGATTCACAACATGGTAGGCGAATGTCATCATGGTGAAAAAATATAACGGTAAATAGCGCATGTGTGTTGATTTCACCGATCTCAACAAAGCATGCCCAAAAGACTCCTATCCCTTACCATCCATTGATTGCTTAGTTGATAATGCCTCTGGTTATGAAAAACTTAGCTTTATGGATGCATACTCTAACTATAACCAGATCCAAATGCATCCATCCAATCAAAGTAAGACAGCCTTTATTACTGAATATGGAAACTATTGTTATAAAGTCATGCTGTTTGGCCTTAAGAATGCAGGTGCAACATATCAATGCCTAATGGACAGAGTGTTCGCCAAACAACTCGGCAGAAACATTGAGGTCTACGTTGACGATATGATCACCAAAACAAAAATCGGCAACAACCACCTAGATGACCTCGCCGAGATCTTCGGTCAAATCAGAAAATACATCATGCGATTAAACCCCGAGAAGTGCGCATTTGGTGTACAAAGTGGCAAATTCCTCGGCTTCATGCTCACTAGCCGAGGTATTAAAGCGAATCCAGAAAAGTGCCAAGCTGTCTTGAATATGACAAGCCCACAAACTATCAAAGAAGTCCAACGATTGACAGGGAGACTTGCTGCACTTTCTAGATTCTTACCTTGCCTAGCTTCTAAGTCTTTATGTTTTTTCCAAACTTTGAAAAAGAAAAAGGCTTTCCAATGGACTGATGAATGTGAACAAGCATTCACAACAATCAAAGAAACTCTTTCAAAACCACCAATCTTATAAACCTCCATTCAAGGGGAACCATTATTCTTATATTTATCTGTCACTAACTGGGCTATAAACTCTGCTCTTATTACAGAAAGGCATAAGCAGCAGTTGCCGATCTATTTCATTAGCAAAACACTACAGAATGCCAAACTTCGCTATCCGAGCATTGAGAAGCTGGCTTTAGCTCTTGTTTTCTCAGCCAGAAGATTACGGCCGTACTTCCAGAGTCATGTCATCCATGTTCGGACAGATCAACCTTTGTGACAAGTCCTTCAGAAACCAGAACTGGCTGGCCGACTAGTAAAATGGTCGGTAGAACTTTCGGAATTTGATATCATATACCAGGTCTGATCATCTATGAAGTCCCAGTTCTTGGCCGACTTCATCGCCGAGTTCTCAGTACCAGACACAGCCGAAGATTATGTCAAATGGTCTTTGTACGTCGATGGATCTTCCAACCCACAAGGATGTAGAGCAGGAATCATACTTCATGATAGCCATGGTAATATCATCAAACATTCTCTCCACTTTTCTTTTAAAGCAAGTAACAATCAAAGTGAATACGAAGTCCTCATTGCCGGCCTTAGACTTGTTGCCGACCTACACATCACCAAACTTAAGGTATACTGCGACTCCTTACTCATTGTACAGCAGGTAAACAACCTATACCAAGTAAAAGATCCTAAGCTATCTAAATACCTTGAAATCGTCCAAAATTTACTTTTAAAATTTTCTAAATACGACATACAGCATATACCTCGGGAGAGTAATGGCCGAGCTGACATCCTGTCTAAACTCGCCAGTACTCAACCAAATAGGTCATCTCTTTATCAATCAACATTACTTAAACCAAGCATTAAACTCACAGAAATTTTAAGTGTTACACAGGATACTAATTGGAGAACACCTTACATAACTTATCTCAGAACTAGAGCATTGCCAGATACTATTAAAAATCTCTGGCATTTTCGCCGACAAGCTTCGTTTTTTACAATATTTGACAACTGCCTGTACAGACGAGGTTTCGCTCGTCCTCTGCTCAAATGCCTTAACATGTCCGAAGCTGATATTACATTATCCGAAGCACACAAAGGCATCTGTGGAACACACCTTGGTGCCCGAAGCCTCTGTTCAAAGATCCTGCGTGATGGCTTCTACTGGCCGATATTACAAAAAGACTGCAAAACAAAGGTCAGACACTGTGATAACTGCCAAAGACAGAGCCCGATAACACACTTGTCGGCCGAATTATTGCATAACTCGGAGGTCACTTGGCCCTTCAACCAATGGGGTATAGATATCCTAGGCCCTTTCCCGACAGCAGCAGGTCAGGTAAAATTCCTGGTTGTAGGAATTGATTATTTTCAAAATGGATAGAGGTCCAGCCTCTAGCCAAGATTACCTCACAACAAATGCTTTCTTTTGTATGGAAATATATTATTTGTCGATTCGGCATACCTCGGCACATTATCACAGATAATTGATCGCCAGTTTGCCGATCATAAGTTCACATCCTTTTTGCAGGACTTGAAAATCAAATATCATTTCTCATCAGTAGAGCACCCACAGACAAACGGGTTAGCAGAAGCTGCAAATAAAGTAATACTCCATTCTCTAAGAAAGAAACTGGAGGACGCAAAAGGCCTCTGGGCCGAGCTTATACCAGAAATCATATGGGGATACAATACCACGATCCACTCAACAACAAAGGAAACACCATTTCTCCTGGTATATAGCTCCGACGCTATGATACCAGTGGAGATATCCCAAGCCTCATTACGAACTCAATTGGCCGACCACACAACAGCACACAGAACTCGGCAAACAGACCTGGACCTCGTCGAAGAAGTCAGAGCATCAGCAGCAATCACACACCGAGCTATGCAACAGCATATAGCTTGGCGCTATAATCAGAAACTACACCCAAGGTCCTTTCAAGTAAACGACTTGGTGCTAAAAAAAACAGAACAAGCCAGAAAGCCAAGAAACCATGGCAAGCTAGCAGCTAATTGGGAAGGTCTTCTCTGGATAATAGAAGTCATCGGCAACGGAGCTTACCGATTACAAACCTTATATGGTAACGATTTGCCTAACACTTGGAATGTATCATCTTTAAAGTTATATTATAGTTAAAAGTCAGGGACAAACAAGTACTCTTTTTCTTACTACCAAGATTTTTCCCAAAAATGGATTTTGCTTGGAGAGGTTTTAACGAGACTTGCCTACCTGCGCCTTTGAAATCAAAGGTCTTCCAATAAATAAAATTCTGATTTCATCAAATCATCACTATTTTAGCATTTCACATTTCTCCATTATTTATAAACTTATAAAATTTGTCCCGCCGATCTATACTCAAATCCGACCATTCAGAATCTATCATTCAAACATATAGTTGATCTTACTCCGAATCTGACAATTTGGGAAACCTATCTTCCCCGGAATCCTACTATTCAGAATTCATCAGTCAAACAGATTGCCAATCATTACTCGTAAACCGACTATTCAAAATTTATCAAAAATACAGCCGACTATTATCAATCAAACAAACCGATTATTCGGCATTCCGCTAAAATCGGATTTCTCAGCCTCAACTGAACATTAAACATAAACCAATCTCCATCAAAATAATGGAACTTCACCAATCAAACTTACCCAACACTATGGTATGTTTTACCCAAATCAAAACAACCTGGTTTCACAAAAACCGATCAATCAATTTGGCTCCAAGCCACACTCACAATCAGATAACACTCACTCATCATATCAAACTACCAAATCAATATAATTATACTCTCTATTAATCAACACATGCACAACATCATGCAACCAGAAGCATCATAAATTGCTTCCCCTAAAAAACCAGTAACAAAATAAAGTTACAAACATAAGCTCAACCCAGGAGCAAAATAGTTTACCAACAAAATAAAATGCCCAAAAACACAACACAATCAGACAGAAACCTATTCAACATTTTCATCTCCCTGCTCAACAGCACCATCATATTCCACTATAACCCCGTCCTGCACTAACTTCCCTGGATCCATCTGTGAAAAATCCACCTCAGGAGCCAAGAATTTCGTCTAAATGGAAGCTCTCTCAAATCCTTCAATGAAGGAATCGAGAATTTCTCCTTGCTTGTTTTTCTCTACCTCCTTCAATTGAGCAGTTACCTCAATCATACGGGTACTCAGAGCAGACAAATCAAAGTTTTTCTTTTTTAAATCCTCAACATCCTTGGCATAGCTATCTTTCACCTCTTTCAAATGCTTTTCAACATCAGCTAACTTCACCTCAAGCTCTGAAATTCTAGCACTCTTTAAAGCCAACTCCTCCCTCAAACTCGGATCCTCCTTTTTCTCAACAACCTTCCGATGTATCTTTTCACGGCTACGACCTAAACTCGCCAACCGAAGCCCCACCACCTGCAATAATATACACTATCACACATGTATTCCACAAAACAGGAAAATAAAAACCAATACTCACAAAATAAAATTACCTGCATATAATGGTCAGTAGCAACATCAACAACCTCGTCGGCCAGATTCATATCCGCCGACAATTGACAACACTCATCAGCGACAACCATGTATGGGTAATCCCTCCCCCATAAAGACGAAGAATCAGTTTGATCAGCGATACCATGTAACCTCTTTTGATTGTCAAAAAACTTATGAACTTCTTCAATCGGCACCTCATCTCTTTCATCATCAGAAACGTCGGACAAGTCCACCACGTCACTCTTTCTTTTCTTAAGAACGACCTTTCTCCTCCTTGGCTTTGGCTGATCAACCTCACCAGCGCCGACAACCTTCTCAACTTTTGACGTCGAATCTTTCTTATCCAAGTTCTTACTTTTCATAGGTGCCCTTAGGTTCGCCGCGGATACGCCAGGATACTTTCCACCTGAAAACAAACAAAAACCGACTATTCAGCCTCATATTTCAAAACTTAGGTACAAAAAATAATATCCCAACAAGCTCACCTAAATAATCTACTGCAGCTTGCTTATTTTCCTCCCACTGCAACAAATCAAACACCGAGATCAAATCCTTCCGATCAATCACCTCGACCAGATACCCAATAATACACTCATCCCTAGGTTTAATGAACTCTGAAGCGAGTATATTATTAGACTCAGAACACCACCAAATCGGGAATCTCTCCCCTAAATGCTCATCCACATAAAAAGGAAAATTCCCTTCAACACTTCTCACTTTCAGATACATCTCCTTAAATGACAACTTATACAGCTTAAATATTGCAAACTTCGGCGAACTATTCAGGTTCACCCACCCACCTTTTCACACACCCTTAGCTTGAAACAGTGAGAAAAATAACTCCACAGATGGTACTTTTTCCAAAAACTCCATCAACACCTCAAACGCACGAAGAAAAGCCCATCCATTTGGATGTAGCTGAGATGGTGCGCAATTCATCTGCTTCAAAATCTAACACTAAAATTTGCTAAATGGAAGCTTAACCTTCAACTCTTCAAGAACACAACTATACATAAAAAAGTATTCAAAACCCTCACCCCTATTAAAAAACCCTGTCACTTTCAGAACATGGAAGTAACTCCAGTCGAATTCCAGAACCAGTCCTAACAACTTTACTCTTATCTACTTCATTTACAGCACCATGATCCAAGAACAATGACATACGATTCCTCACATCATCGCTTACCTAGTCGTAAGACCAGTCTATCTCCCCCTTTTTTTCTTTCTCAAACCCCATGTGAAAATAGCACAAGACGCAGAAGAAGAAGAACATAATCCAACAAACACAAGGAAAAAGAAGACAGAAACAAATTAAAACGTACCTCTCTTGCTCATTTTTTGACACCAAAAGCTCCAGATAACAAAAAAAGTAATGCAGCAAAATAAAACCCTCAAAATTCCAAAAACAAACAATTTTAATAATCTGTTTCGATTCCACTCCCCAATCCCATCAGTTACATCTATTCAAGGGACATTGGAAACATGCACCACCATCAAACGTGCAATTAATTACTTTCTCTGTCTTAGTCATCTCACTTTTTGACATTAATAATTGTTTAATAAAGTAAATTAAACTGGGGGCTCCAACACCAGACCAACCGCCGACTTATCCATTTGCCGAATTATGAATCACTAAAAGCTCAACCTGCTTCATTAAACACATTCTCAGGCCAAGTTTGGGGGCTATGATCCGTCATAACTCGACATTATGTGTCATAACTCGGCAAAACACGCTATAAGCTCGGCAAAACGCACAGACTCAACGGGCCATGTACTAGAATCAAAACGTCCAAACCCATTAAGACCTGTTTATTGCTTTTTAAACCGACGATAATGCAGAAACGTAACCGATCTTCTCCACTTCACATATAAAGGTACGATGTTCTATCCTAAGGGGATATACTGAATTCTCAGTACTAACTTAAGTTTCGTAGTACTTTTGCAGGTACACTCCCCCTTTGTTTTTTGTTCACGATTTACACGATTGGATATCTTCCCAGAGGTGAAGCTTGGATTTTCTCAAGACTCAGAGGTCGACATCGAAAATAATAACTCGACATCGACTCCCAAAAACCGAGCTCTCCTCCAGATATCCACAGAGGAACACTACTAAAAATTTGATTTTGCATTTTCACATTCACATTCAATTAAAGTTAAATATTAATATATCAACATTTGCTTAAATAATCCCGCAGCAATAAGGGGGCTCAATCAATTAAGACAATAGAAAAAATAAGAGAAAACTACCTTTATTTTTTCAAATGGGTTAATTTTTTAGGAGAATGGAGACTTTCGACATGCAACAATACACAAGTCAAACGGGGTCGTATCTTCAACAATTTGGAACGATTAAGTCGGTGTAAATTTTTTTTGTGTCAATCAAATCTAATTAAATTAACTTAACATAATAATAATTAGTTATGATTAATATTTTTTTAAATTTTATTATTTAATTTAATTAAATTTAATTCATAAAAAAATTTAAATATATAATATTATTCTAAAAAATATAAGGGTTAGAGAAAAATAGCATATTTTAGAATAGATTTTTCGCCTTATATAATTTATACTACCTCTTTTGGAATATTCTAAGGATTTCTATTAGTTTTATGCCAAATTTGGTAGGATATAATCTGAATTGAATATCTTGCTGCTCAATTATACCTTATTAGAATGCGTTTGAACTGAGAGAATACTTTGGACTTAGTTGGAATAAGACCTTTTTTTTTACAAAATGTCTAAATGACAATTTTTTTTAATTTATAACTATATATTCTCCTCTCTTGTAAAATTAAAATAATATGCATTTTAAATTTATTTGACCTTTAATAATTATGAGAATTTTTTACAAAAATAATTATTATAATTGATTATATAAATTAGTGATAATTGTTTGTTTATTCAAATATATATATATATAAATTATTAATTTAATGACTTTTGTTTGTTTTTAATATTTTATCACTAATCTTAAAAGAAAGTATTATTTAGAATTTTTATAGAAAAATAAGATATTTTTTTTATAAATTTTATAATGACTTTGCAGAAGATTATTGTAAACTTTTTTTAGAGAGGATTACTGATTCTTTTACCGTTTAAGTGAACTGCAATTGCCATGGAAAGAGAGGGTGGGGGGAGGGGGGTAGATTTAACACTTCGTCTTACCACTACACCTTTCCTCATTTCTCATGGCTTCGTCATCAACGAAACAGATTTTAGTGGTGGGAATAAAAATAATATAAAAAAATAAAAAAATTTAATACGCATCTATTTAGATATTTAAATTAAGTTTATTATTCAAGTTTTTAATAATTTAATTTTAATATATCAAAAGGTATATTAATTTTAATTTTTATTTCTTTTCATCTTAGTGTTTTGAAAATTTTGTAATATATATATATAGTTATTTATTTAGTATTAGTATCAACGTCTTGGATTGTTAGGTATTTTATACCTATCAAATCATATTTTTATAAAGGTTTAATTACTCTATTGGTTCTATAGTTTCGCAAAATTTTCAATTAGGTCCCTATACTTTTTTTCTTTTTAATTAAGTCTTTGCACCAAATTTTTTTTTAATTAGGTCCTTACACTTTTTTTTCTTTTATTTAGGTCCCTATACCAATTCTTTTTTTTTAGTTGGGTCCCTATAAAATTAAACCAATTACTATTAGGGCAAGATTTTAGCCTATCATTTTTTAAAAATTCGCTAAACTAGCAGGCTAAAGCGGGACGAGGTGGGGCGGGACGGGCTGGTCCGACGGGTTATGATTGTTTTTTTTTTTTGTGTATTTTAGTCATTTCATACCTTTATATAAATTGAAAATTTATCAGTTAGGGTTTTCAGTTTTCACTCTTCATTCACTGTAGAGTCAACGTCACTCCCCCAGTCTCTTTCTTGGCCCCTTCGTCATTGAACTCACTCCCTCTCATTCTTGAGACCCTGACCCTAAAGTTGCATTTGTTTACAGGGATGGGACACTGAAACAAGGACACATAGAGATAAAATCGTGTTTGGCATATAAGACATGGAAAAAGACATTATATCCAGAGATGCTGAATTAGGGTATTTTGTGTCCGTCCTGAAAGGAAGGACACAGAAACACTAACAAGGGACACAACTTATTTTTCATTTTTTCTTTCATTATTCTTGTTAATTTTTCATAATTATACTTCTTTTATTATATTTTTCTGCCCAAATTTTTTGAATAAAAAAATGAGAATAAATTAGATTTTCATAATTTGTTCTACTTTATTACCAAAAAGAATACAAGAACATTAAATTATGTGTCTCTGTCTTTTATGTCTTTTTTTAGTGTCTTGTCTTGTCCTTTTCTAAGAAACAAACGTAGCCTAAGATCCTGACCAACAGACGCATTTTGAATTGACGGCGTACCAGCAGCGAGCCGGCAACGATGACTCGACCCTCTGCACTTTCTCTCTCTCTCTCTCTCTCCCTCCCTCCCTCCCTCCCTCCCTTGCCCAGTCTGCGACAAAATATATGCATTCTCTCATTCTAGTAGGTGTAGTTCTTGCCATTGAAGAAAGAAAATATGTTGTTGGACTGACATTCAGTGACTGTGTAAGCCACAATATTGGCACCCATGTTATTGGCCATTGGATCTTTACTCCAAACTGTGATGCTTGATTCCTGGTGCGTTCTTGGTATTTGTAACCCACTAACTTATCGGCAAGTGCACCGGGTCGTACCAAGTAATACCTTACGTGAGTAAGGGTCGATCTCATGAGAATTGATGGATTAAGCAACAATAGTATTTGATAGGCTTAGTTAGACAAACAGAAAAGAGTAATTGAGAGTTCAAAAACATTAAAAAATAAAGAAGAGTTTGAAGACATGCAGGTGAATAGGTGAGGAATAAAATATGAAGAAACAGTTAAGGTTTCAGAGTTATCTATTTTCCGAATTGACTTTTCTTATTATTTTATTTTAATCATGTAAGATCTAATTTATGGCAACTATATGTGACTAGACCCTAATTCCTTAGACCTTTCTAGTCTCCTCTAAAATTCATCAACAGCCAATTTCTTGGTCAATTAATTCCAATTAGGGGGTGAAGTTCAATTCTAGTTATATGCCACAGAAATCCTAATTACCCAAACATAAAAGGATTATATGTCACGTATCCTATTAAATCCAGATAAATTAGAAATTTAGGAGAATATGTTTTCAACCTGTTGTTAAAGTAAAGAGCTTTTCCAAGTTATACAAGAACTCATTTAGAAAGAGGGTCATACTTCTATTCCACCCAAATTCATAAAATAAAGAACGAAAATAATTCTTAAATATAAATCAAAATATGAATTAAAATAGAAAAATAATAGTATCAATCCATACAATAGACAGAGCTCCTAACCTTAACAGTGGAAGTTTAGTTGCTCATGGTTCAGAGAAAATACGGATTGTAAATTGGGATGGAATGGGATCCTCCCCAGGACCTCCCTAAAGGAAGGAAAGTTTCTTCCTTTTATAACTAATCCTAATAAATTTAAAATCTAATTTTTAAAATTAAAATAATATCTTTTCCTAGAATTCAAATTTGAATTTAAATTCGAATTAATTTAAATAATCAAGTCTTCAATTGATGGGTGGGGACCACTTGTTTTGTCCATTCTGCATCTTCTAATATGTGATTTATGGGCTGAAAATTGGGTTAAAACAGCCCAGAAATTGCTCCCAGTGTTTTTCTGCGTTTTCTGCACGTAGCGCATGTCACGCGTATGCGTCGATGGTCTTTTCGCGAGTCACGCGTACGCGTCAGTCACGCGCATGCGTCGCCATGGATACTTCCAAATCATACGCACGCGTCAGGCACGCGTGCGCGTCGCTCCTCGCTGCGATCTCCTTTGATTCTTGTGCTGCAGAAACTCCATCAAATCCGGCTGAATACTACCTAAAATAAACAGTATTGCACAAAACTCAAAATAGCATCCATAGTGGCTAAAATATAATTAATTCTTTATTAAACTCAACAAATTAGATGCAAATTCACTAGGAAAAAATAGGAAAGATGCTCACGCATCAATTCCTTGAGACCAGACTCTTGATACCAAGTGAAGGTTATCAATGGTCTAGAGAAGGGGGTTGAATCTATGACCTCTTAAACTTGTACACTTTAACTTCAAACTTGATTTAACTCAATATTGCCATTGAGTTTGTAATGTTGATTATACAAGAGATAATTTTGTTTTGTCTTTTAACGATGAATCAAGAACAGAACAAACTAGTTACTTTTGAGTGTACTAAGTTGCTTTGACTTCTACTAGATTGATTATGCAGGACACAATTAAATTTTGTCTCTTATTGAAAGAAACCAGAAACAGAGCAGAGAAGAAAAAATAACACAACTATATATCCTAGTTTAATCACCTTGTGCAATGTGGCCTACATCCAATCTCCACCACAGTTGAGGTGGAATTTTCACTATCTTTATCAAAGATTATATACATCAATTTTCAAGGATTCAACCCAATCCTATCAGGAATAAACCAAATTTCTACCCAAGCTTAATTAGGCTAGATTCACTCCCTAGACTTTCAACTACTAAGAGCTCACCCAACTTAGCAAGGGAATCCTCTCAGGATCATAAATACAAAAGAGATTGAAATAAATTTCTAGTTTTTCTCCATGATTACTCTCTTTTTCTTTTTTTTTCAATGGCATTTTCTAATACCTCACATATTTGCCTTTTATTTCATTAATTAAAAACAAAGAAAAATAAAATTGAAGAACAGAAAATTCAATGTAAAACCATAAAGGAGAAGAAGGTTAAGCTTGAAAGCTATGGAGATCTAAACAGTGTGCTCACTCTCCTTGGTTGAATTTTTCTTCCCCAAAATTCAAAGCAGAAACGCAGAGAAGAGATAGGACATCAACAGTGATTAGAGTTAGCTTGAATCCTTACCTAGCTGCTTCTTTTTCTTCTTTTTTCTTTCACTTAAGAAATCTGAACCATTGGTTCATTCTTTGGTTCCAAGTTTTAATTGTGATCTTTGATTTATGCAGAGATACACAACCTCCATTTTCTTCTTCTTACCCGATTGGTACATACAGGAGGAAGGCAGTTTCAACAAGGTAGAATGGTAGCACAAAGATAGAATTGCTATACTGATTTTTTTTCTATTTCCTCCTTTAATTTGATTTTTGCTTTGGGCTCCAATTCTTGACTTTTTTTTTTCTCTTTCCTTTTCATTGTCAACAATTGGTGATTCACTTTTTTCTTAATGCTTGAGTCTTATTCAAAAAATCTATTTTTGCTTGTGAAAGTTTTTTTCTTTTTTAATTTAGGGTCAGTCACGTAGGTTACAATTAGAAGAGAGAAGAGAGTGTTTGGTTAAAGTGTTGGGCACATTAGACATGGGCCAACAATAAGGATGAATACTGTTTATGGATATTTGGGCCTGTTATTATTGAACATATTAATTTTCTGCACACTAAACACATACATCAGCTAAACTATAATGTTAGTCATTATCAAATAATTATTTTTGTTTTCTCAAACTCAACACTTTGTATGGTTGAAAAAAATGGTAAGAACTATCATTTAAATTTAGGTTTAATTACTCTACAAGTTTTTATAGTTTCACTAAATTTTTAATTAAGTCCCTATACTTTTTTCTTTCTAATTGGGTCCCTATACCATAATTTTTTAATTTAGTCCCTGTCGTGACAAAAATGTTTAAAATAATAGAATATTCTGTTAAAAAAATGAATATTCTCACTACTAGATAGAAGACATAATTGAGGACACCTCCATATTTCCAAAATACTAAAAGAACTCTTGGAATTTTGTCCCAAAGTCAGAGAGCATATCCCTAAGTTCTTCTCGGAGCTCCGTCTCGAATCTACCGCTTTGTCCTGTCTAGCCGCGTCTCCTCCGCTCGGTGTCAGTCACGTGCTCATCGTCCTTAGTGTGCGCGTCTCCATCTGCCTCGTCCATAGCTCGTCCACCATCGCTACTCATCTGCCATCACTAGACCCATCGTCTCGCTGCGTCGCACCTCCGTCCCTCCTTTGCTACCTAAACTGCTGTTCGTCATCCCCACGTTTTGTCTTGCAATAATGGGTGATAATTTAAATTTTTTTCTAGTTTTTTAAGGATGATTCTTTTATTTTAAGCATATGTGAATTTTATTGATATAATAATTTATGAACTGATTAGAAAAAATATGGCACCGCTTGAATTGAAATCTTGAATTAATTTTTGAATTGGTTTATGAATATGAATATGAATATGAATATGCAAGAATTTCATTAATTATTGAATTAGTTTATGAATTTTGTTAATTATTGATTGTTATTGCTATGATGATGTTGGTTTATTAGGTTTTTTTTCTTTCTTTTTGGTGTAGTGATGGAGAATTTGGATTTCACCATAGACCTACATCATGGTGAAAAATTTTATGATACAGGGTACGATTTAGAGTAGTTTAAGGAAAAAGTGTTGGAAGAATTGCATTTTGAGCTCGATGAATATAGTCTACAAGAAATAGTTAGTGAACTGAAGAAGTTAGGGTACAAAGATTATGCTAAGATATGGTAATGTAAACCAAGCTATCAATTGAACTTAGGTCTTAGAGAGTTGACGAGTGATGAAGATGACATAAGAATGGGTAGGTTATTAGTATCACAAACTATTAAGCATTGCTTGGAGTATGTTGTTGATGGATGTAGGAAAGGTAATGTTGTTGAGATAATTTTAAATGATAATTATTATGTGTCAACTGAAGTTGAGTATAATGACAATGGTTTAACAAAAGTAGAGGTTGAAAGTGAATCAGAGCCATATAGTGAGGAGGATAAAATTTGATGATAGTGCCGATGATGGAGATCACGACGATCATTTTGGTTTTGAGGTTGAAAATAAAAATTATGGTTGAGCTTCAAATACTTTTGAGGGGTTCAATGGTTCATTAAATCAAGATGATAATGGTCAAGCTGCTGGTGATGATCCTATTGTTCATGATGCTGCTATTGATGACGATGTTGAAGTTGGAAAAATTTTTTAGGGTTAAAAAATTGAAAATATTAATAGCTGTGGGAGAGAGTCGGATGATATGAGTAAAAAGAGAAGGTACCTTAGATATAATGAGGCTGAGATGAGCAGAGAATATGACTTTAGGGTGAGGTTGGAGTTCAAGTCACTCACTCAATTTAAGAATGCAAATAGAGAGCATGTTTTGTTGAATGGAAGGGATATTAGAAATGTCAAGAATGATAAGGTGAGATGTAGAGTGGATTATAGAAGGAAGAAAGGAAAGTGTAAATAGATAGCATTTACATCCAAGGTTGGTGGTTCTGATTGCTTTCGGCTAAAGACTCTGAATGAAAAGTGCACTTGTAGATGAAATTACAGTAGTAGGCTTGCATCAAGTAGTTGGGTGTCACATAAGATTGTTACCAATATTAGTAGAGGAGAGGAGATAAAGATTGCAATAATGATTCAGACATTCAGGCGGACAAACACATAGCTAATATTTCAGTTACAAAGGCTTATTGGGTGAGGATAAACATGAGAAAAGAAGTACACGACAAGGCTATTCTGCAATATGCCAAGTTGAGAGATTACTTTACAGAGATTATGAGAACAAATTTTAGGTCTAGTGCTCATATTTTGGTTGACAGACCTTCAATTACTCACCAGCCAAATCTTTTGAGAAAATACATGTACCTTGATGCTGTGAAGCAAGGATTTTTGGCTAGTTGCAGGCCTATTATAGGAATAGATGATTGCTACTTGAAGGATGATCATGCTAAAAAAATTTTTATGACTGTTGGAAGAGATCCAAACGATAACTATTTTTCAATTGCTATTGTTGCTGTAGAGAATGAGACCAGAGACAGTTAGAGTTAGTTTATTAACTTGTTGTTGGATGATATTGGTCATGTCAGAAGTGGGTATTCATGTCTGATCAACAAAAGGTTAGCACTCTTAACTTGTCATTATGTCTTTCATACTTGTGTATTATGTGAGATTTGTGTAATGTTGTATTTATGTTTATGTTCTTTTATGTTTTTTGTTTATATTGTGGACATATGGTTTAAAGGACCATTATTTAATGACTATCTAGGTATGTGGCATATTATATGGCACTTATTTTATATAACTTGTGGACATATGATTTAAATTTAAAGATTGAATTCTAAAATTTTCATCAACGGTGTTTTATTGTTATATTCAAACAAAAGACATTAATGTAAAATTTAATCAAACTAAACATAATTAATAGTAATTGGATTGAAGTTGTATAATTTTTTACATTAGAATAATACCTTAAACAACACAAGTAACTTTAAATCTTTACAAACTACATTACAATTACTAGGACTATCAAAAATATATACATCATATATAGCATTTTGCATTTAATTTTTATATTGTCTTCCAATCTCTCAAATTATTCTTGGACAATATTAAACTCATCACACAATCTACCCACACAAGCATTCATTTGTCCAGCTTCCACAATCAATTTTTCTATTTCCACGCTTAGTTCTCTCTATTTTTCTTTATTGTGCATCTAATTTTCTCATTTCATCCTCTAACTTACCAAAATCTTATGTTCCCACAACTCCAACCGCAACAGATACTCTTTCTCTTCTTGTTGCATCACCTTCATTAACCTACTCAAAAAATTTGCATATTCTATTAGGGTAAGAAATAAATCTTTTATTAGGATTTATTGCTGTTCCAAAAGTTTGAAGAATTAGAGTGCTACCACAAAAATAGTGAACCCTCATATCCTTTTCTTTTGGCCACTCATTCTTTGAACCGTCATCATCATCAATCCATTCAAAGAAGTTGCATTTTGATATCCTCCCACAAAAAATATACCTCCTACCATAGTTAGACACAGCCGATGAAGGGAGCACAGTTACTGCTTCTCCACAGAAACACATGTGTCTTCTTTCTTTCGAGTTAGAGCTCCTCAAAATGCAACGTTTCGAAAAAAGAATGAAAGAGGTTCATTGACTTTGATTCATATTCCTATTCCTATTTCTATGTATGTGTAGAAATCTCAGAGAAAATAAAAGAGAAAAAAAAAAGAAATCTCAAAAAAATATGAACCTATTATAGGTGGAAAATAAAGGTATATAAATAATTTCATAATTCATCAACGTTTTTTTGACGTTTAATGTTAACAGGAATTAAATTAAAAAAATATTTATAATATAAAGATTCAATTTAAAAAAAATAAAAATTTAATTAAAAATTCGGTAAAACTATAAAGATCTGCAAAATAATTAAACTTTAAATTTATAGGATTACAAATGTACAATATATAATTGGCATATCCAAAACCCTAAAGGCATACAACCAAAATTCAAAATTTGTGCATGAAAATTACAAAATTTACACATCAAGAATTCTAAGGGAGAAATATTATGGAAATAATACTTAAGTAAATAAATGAAAAATTGATTAATGTTAATTAAAATATTTGACAAAAATAAGAAAAAACATTGGTCATTTATAATTTCTTATTAAATATACACATTTAAAAATGTTAGCTTAACAATTAAAACAATAAATTACTAAAAATATCTCCTCAAAATTTAGTTGTTGATACAAATATTTTTTAAACAAATTTAAATATAAAAATATCTTTAAAAAATATACAAATTAAATGCGATAAAAACACTTTGATATAAAATAAGCTCATCTACGTCGTTATGTCATGCTGAAATAATTTTTCATGTTTTTATTTTGGATTTTGTTAGGTAGACAATAACTTTTGTGAACAATGAACTTTAAAATTGACCTAATCAAGTAAAAACACACTACACTCTTAAATTATCTCCCTAAATCTTAATATTAGGATAACCATCAGCACACCTAATGAATTGAATATCCGATATATCCATTATTTATATTATTTAATATTTTCATTGTCTACCTATACTTTTTTTTTTATTTTTTTAAAAAATATTTTGTCGTAAATATTATTCACATAAAAATATCTTTATATAAAATTATAAAATTAATGACTAAAAATATTAAATAATTTAACTTATTTAAGTAAATTACTTGATATAATGGCATTGACGTCTCGTCTATCATTTTCTTATAAAAATATTTGAATAATCATCTAAATTAATCTCCAAAAAATTTTATATATTTTTATTCATTAGAACTCATCGATAATTTCTTTTGCTGTATAGATTGGTCTTTTATCACTTTTAATTAAAATTTTAATATGCATTTTAGTTAAATAAATTTTTAATAAATTTTATTATAAGATAATTAGATCTCTAAAAAAATATATTATTATAAACAAATTAGTCCCTTTAAAATAACAAAAAACCAATATGTCCAACTAGAGAAATTCTAAAAAATTTATAAAAAATAAACACTATTATTTAAAAACTAATTTAAATGTTTATTTAAAATATTTTTAGAATTTAATTTTAATATATTATTAATATATATATATATATGCCTTACGTCAAAAAGAAATTATGCTTTATATTTATCGCATTAAAGACAGAAAAATAAATATAATTAGAGAACGGTATAATATTTTTTAGTGTCAAAATTAATTTCATAATTTTTTATACCAATAACTAAGGAGTTAATACTCAAAATGACTCTTGAAATTTGATTTCGACTTAATTTGGAGTCCTAATTTTTAATGACCTAATTTATATCTTAAAATTTTAATGCATGACTTAAATTCACCCTTTTCATCTATTTCCGTCATCAAAGAAATGACATGACACACCTCGACCCTTCTTCAAAGCGTCATCTTTAATTAAGCTACTCTCTTCTCTTCTCTTCTCTTCTCTTCTCTTCTCTTCTCCTTCTATTAATTCATTATTCTTTCAATTTGTGAATTCAATTATATAGGAATATAATGGCACTTTTTACAAGATTGAGACCCCTAGTAATGATGAACTACGGTAGAATTATGTCTCAACTTCAGCACCATATCTCTCACCTCCTTCAACTTATTCACAAAAATCCCAAATTTTTTAGCATATTAGAGTAATAGTTATACAAGACATAATTTACTTGATTCATCTACTTAAACTTGTTGAATATGTTAAATCAAGTTTCAATAATGAAATTCCATTGCTCTTTGTTAATCTTCAATATGAACCTCTAAAAATTTTCACTTGAATATTCTTTTCTTTTGTTATATTTTAGTCAGATTCATAAACTAATCAATAATAAAATTAACAAAAATAATATCAATGAATCAACTATTAAAAATTAATATAGAATATCAGAATAATTGAAAAAAATTTACTTATTAACTGTTGTTATAGCGACAAAATCGAGTAGTACAAGCAGATAAATTGTGCAATGCAGGCAGCAACACCCATGAACGACGAGTAATAACAACCACGCAAAATTCGAGCATTCACTGACGGAAGGAAGCACGGCAAACGAGCAGCTAAGGCGAGTATAAATGGAAGATTAAGGTGATTTTCGCGAGCAAACAAGGCATTGGATGCAGTGATGGTGGATGACGACGGCACGTTACAGGAACTTGAAACATACGGCTCGAGACCTTGAGCACTCACCGGCAGAGGCACGGCGAGACACGAGCAGTTAAGCACAGACGAAAGAGAGCGACAATACAGAAGATCCGGCATGAGGCTTGGCGATGACGGCGACGTGCATTGACGGTGAATGGAGGTGGGCCAAGCTGCTGAGGTGAGTTTGTTCTGATGGTGTAGCGGTGTCTGAGAATGAGTAGTGAGTTTCTAATCGTTTGTGAGAGACTTAGAATAAAAGATTAGAGTGTAATAGGAGTGCTTCAGAATTAGTGAAAGATTGAGTTAAATATCAATAAAATATAATGTTATTTTTTCAATATAAAAATAAATGAAAGAATCAACTTAATTAATACCTTAAAAATTTAAAATATAAATTAAATTGATTTAAAAGTAAAAAAAATAAATTAAATTAAAAATCGAATTTTAAAAACTATTTTGAGTATGAACTCAATAGCTAAGTTTTGTCATTTTCAACTCTACAAGTACCACAAGTACGACAAATGCCGTAGCCACGCACTGATGCACACATGGAACTCTTCACCGACGTTGAACTACTACAGAATAATTATCCTATCAACCAAACATCTTTTATCACATTCTTTTAGCCAATATCCAAACGTGCCCTAAGTTGTTGCTACTTACTTGGCTATACATCTCCTCATATACATTGTCGTACGTTAGTATGGCGGTGCCGGTAGGGTTATTACTGTCATTCCAGGTTGAAAATATAATATATGATCACCATAAAAAAAATTAAAGAAATGAAGATAGATTGATTGAGACATCTTAGGTGGAGCGCAGGGATATTTGTCAGTGAGACACAATTCCTTCTCTTCTAGACTTTTACTCCTTCCTTCACATTCCAAAATACAATAAAATACAATACAAATTCATCACCACACTCCCGAAATATAACCTTCTCTTTTTCAAAATGCAAGACTCACCTTCCACCGCCCCCGCTGGTGGCAGGTTTTTCGGCGGAGGAGTCGGAGACAGGAGGCTCAGGCCTCACAACCAGCACCAGGAACCGTTGAAGTGCCCTCGGTGTGATTCGCTCAACACTAAGTTCTGCTATTACAACAACTACAACCTCTCTCAGCCGCGCCACTTCTGCAAGAACTGTCGCCGCTACTGGACCAACGGCGGCGTCCTCCGTAACGTCCCCGTCGGCGGAGGTTGTCGGAAATCCAAATCCAAGCGCTCCAACGCGAAGTCCAAGAAAAGCAACAACAACAACTGCTCCTCCTCTTTGGAAGCCGCTCCGGAAACAACAACACCGCAACCGCAATTGCCGGAGGGAAATTTGAACTCGAACTCGAACTCGAACTCTGGCAGCGAAAGCTCCAGCCTCACCGCCATCGCCACTAGCTCCGCCGCCACGGAGGCGGTGTCTGCAGCGACGTCAAACGCTGCGTTGAGCAAGAATCCGGTCCCCGACGAGAACGTGAATAGCTCTAACTTCACTGGTGGCGGTGGTTATTACGGTGGCTTCTCTGACATAGGAACATTCACGAGCCTTATGAGTTCAGCAAACGAAACGATGTCGTTTGGTTTTGAAAACAATGTTAACGTTCTCGATGCGACGTTGTTTCGTTTCGGTAATGATGATGGCGAGTGGCTGCAGCAGAAAGTTATCGGAAATGGAAGCGACGATCAGCGTAATAATAATAATAATAATCAGGAGTTTGCATCGGAGCCGTTGATGCTGGATCAGACGGGTCCTGTTGAGTTGTCGTCGCTGCAGAATGGGAAAGTTGGCAACGGAGGATGTGGACCGTTGGATTGGCATGCAGCTGGTGGTGATGGTTCGGATCATGATCATGATTTGTTTGATCTTACTAGCGCCGTTGATCAGAGTTACTGGACCCACACTCACTGGTCTGATCAAGATAACAATCCAAATCTCTTTCATCTTCCTTGAAATCCCTGAAGGAATAAGGAATTCCTCTTTTACCTTTTTTTTGTGGGAGTTTTAACTTTTTAACGTAGGGAAAGAGCAAAGAATATTGGAAACTGAATTCAAAGTGTGGAAAACAAGTTAGGATGGTATAACTAGGTGATGTAATTTTTTGGTTTCTTTTTTTACTTTTAATAGGAGGTCAATTACTCAATTTGGTTTGGGCTTGACCTTAATTACTAAGGAGCTTGAGTAACTAACTTTATTATTTTGCTTGTTTTATGTTTTGATTGATATACATTGGTAAATTGTGTGTTCGGTTACCTTGATATTGTTGGAATGGGGTATAGTATATTATTGGAGTCTTCTTCTTTTGGTGAGTTTTGAAAATGAGATACTACTACTAGATTATTCATGCTGTTAGTTAGTATATGCCACGTCATGACATTTGTTGATATAATGAATGAAGATAATTATTTGTGGACATGGTTGCGCTTGTTAAGAATTAAGGCTAACAGTTGATCAATTAATGGGTGATGAAGTAGCTAGATTGGTAGTTTGGTACTGTTTGTTCAAATGAAAATGTGGTTTAAAGAGCTTGGAAATGTTACTTTCAACTACTTGTAGAAGCTGTGTATATAAGATAATTAATGTAAATAATTTTTTGTGTTTTGAAAATGTATGGAGTGATCTCAAAAATTTAGACTTGGCCACTTCATGAGTCCCGCTTATGGTTACGGGTTCAAATTCCATTCCCCAAAAGTGGTTAAGTTCAAATCATGACACGCGGAGCTGAGTCAGGACTCGGGAGGAGTTGAAGAGAGTCACCATGTGTAATGTAATGGTCCTGGTGGGTAAGGTGGATGATGATGATGATGACATAATGTCCCTTGAATGTGACATAGTGCCATGGATGATGATGGATCAGGACCATCATCGACAATGTTTGGGCCTCAGCCTCAGAGGCCAGAACCATACAATACTATACTGTCTGTGTAGACTTGTATGATCAAACTTGAAAGATTTGATTTAGCTATAATAGTAGTAAATCGAATAAAATATATTCGGTTTATTATATATATATGCTATAGAAGTATTGAAATAGTAAATCGAATTTAATTTAATTTACTACTTCTACAGTGTATATATAATTGATTCTATTTACTATTTATACAGGTTATTGACATTTGGATATTAACTTTAAAATTTATGTTTTGATACGTTACTTCTAATTTAAACTTGAATTTTTCAGAGTATGTTGTCAAAAGCATAAGTTTTACACTTAATTTCATAAATTAAATGATAATTTAATTGATATAATATTTTAATTATTTGTCAAATTAAATTATACATTATATAAATATAGTTGGTTATTTTATATTGTATAACTATTCGTTATTTCTGATTTTAAAAAAAATTCAAATTTTAACTCCTATGCTATTTTGGAAGGTTATATTCTATATTAATTTTTTTAACATCAAATAAAGTCTCGGTAATAATTTTTTAGATGCTAATGAATCAAAGAATGATTTTTAATAAATCTTTAGAAATCGTTTATTATTCCGTTTTAAATTCACAAGTTTGTAAAAATGTAGATTTTCTGAAATTTGAACTAAAACACAAAAATTGAATTTCTATGTTTATTAGTTTTGATTTTTTTGATATTTTATTTGAATTCAAATTGGAGATATTTTTTATTGACATTTATTTAAAATTAAATAAACAATTAAGTTAAAAGTAAGAAATGTTTCAATTTATTATATAGAATAAATGACCATTTGGACCCATGGAAGATGAAAATGCTGACATATGTACCCACACTAGATCGAAACTAAACTTATACCCACGCAAGATGCCACAAAAGTAGCCTGTCTTGGATCTGCACTTGAATCGTGGTTATCCGATCCTATGTAACTCTCCAACCCTCCAAAAGCCCTATTTACGTGGAAGTGAACGTTTGTTTTCACTAAGGGTTTGGAAAAAGAAGCACATTTCGCAGGAGATTCTTCTGTGCCCTAGCAGAGATTCATCGTGGCTCCATGCCCAAATCGGAGAAGACGACCGGAGCACCCCCAATCGATCACCACCAACACATAATACTCTCATCGTGCATAGATTAGCGAGGAGAGCCTCATACCAGGCATTTCCTCGGGGAGAGCAAAGACGTCACTCCCTTTCATTCGTGAAGAACAGAGGTACGTCTTTGTAATTGTTGAAAAATTTCATATGTCATTGTCACTAGTTAGACAGATTTTGAAATCTTATCAAATCTTGTGATTAATTTTATGTGTTTGAGAGTTGTTAGAATAGTTGGTTGAGGGTTTGTGTTAGTTACAGTTACAGAAAATATTTTCTTTGATTGTATTATTTAATTTTATTTCCAGGAATGATCATCATCCATATAACTATGTCCATTAATCATAGAGGACATTTTGAGAGAGGGCCACGTGGGAAGGTTAGTTACATTGGTGGAGAAGTAATAGAGATTGAGAGGGTTAACGTTGATACTCTGAATGGTTTTTTCATATCTGATTTGCTGAAGGACATTGGATATACGTCCATTGCTGACTTTTACTGGCTAGAACTTGGGAAGGAGCTTGATGATGGGTTGAGGTTACTAAGGGCTGATATGGACATAGTTAAAATGTCTGAGGCAATCGTGAGGAATGGTAACAAAATTAATGTCTATACTGAGCTTCCGGTGGATCAGCCTATGCTAGTTGAGGAGAAGAATGTGACTCCATGAAAGATGAGAATAAAGAGCTGTACTAAAAGGGTTCCAACTCCAAAGAAGAGTCTAAGAAGAAGATGGATAGTAGTGGAAGATGATTATGATACTGAAATAGTAGGGCATGTCCAAGTTGTGAAGGAGTCCCAAGAAAGGGGTGAGGCCCAGCCCAGAGAAGAGGCCCATGAAGACAATAATCAAGCTGAGGTTGAGGTCCAGAATGAGGATAGTGTCAGACTGCCCCAACACTTAGGAGATCCACCACATTCATCATCCCTTTATGCAAGACAGATTTCTCAGCCTCCCCTAATACCTGTCCTATCGGATGAGCCACCATCAACTCAGTCCCAATCTTCTCAGCCACCTATTGAGCATGACCAGCAACTAATACATACTGATGGTTTAAACCCAGTTCCCCCCTCTGAAGACAATGTCTCTAAGCCTATTGCACCTGAACAACAAACCCAATACATCCCACATCCGTATAAAAATCCACTTTTACAATCAATCCCTGACTCAGTCCCACCCTCTGACTCCAATAGGACTCCATAAAATAATCAAACCAATCCTTCAGATGAGGTTGAGGGATGGCCAAAGATTAACAAGAGAAGGTCAATAAAAAGGCCTCCCCCTACAAGACAATCCTTCATCCTGAACCCTGACCCGGACAAGCCTCCAACTTTCTATGTACCGGTTGACAAGGAGGATTTTTCTGACGGCAATGCTGGATATCATTGCTATGAGTAAGAGGACTTGCATAGCATAGCAAGTGATGAAGATACTGACGACACTTCAATTTTTCCTCAGAGTAATGCCGATGCCCCTGTTAGCCAGGTGCGGTTGGAGTTGGGTATGGAGTTCGAAACTCTCAACCAGTTTAGGAAAGAAGTCCAGAAGTTCAATATAAACATTGAAAGAAGCATATTCTTTGATCATTGTGATTCCACCAGATCCAAGACTATATGCTACGATGAGGACTGTCCTTGGCAAATATATTGTGCCAAGAGAACATTTCGAGCAAGTTATCAGGTAAAGACCTTTGTAAACGAACACACCTGCAGTAGAGACAATCATTGTAAGTCAGCAAACGGAAAATGGGTTATAGATGAGTGAAGAGAGAACTTTTCGTGGTCTAGAAATTCGCAGATAAATCCTCGTTGCAGGTATAGCTTCTAACCCGACAAAAGTCCTTTCTTGCAAACGTTTTGCTTGTCACAAGTAACAAACCCCTAAATAAATTGATAACCGAAGTATTTAAACCTCGGGTCGTCTTCTCAAGGAACTGCAGGGAGGTGTTCTTATTATTGGTTATGAGTTTTGTAAATTGGGGGTTTTGAAAGGGGAGGAACAAGTAATTTAAATGACAAATAAAATAAATAAATAAATGTAAATAAACTCTTGGCAAGGTATGAAAATCAGAAGTCCTGTCCTAGTTATCCTTATCAATGGTGATGAGAATTATATTTTGCTCTCCACTAAGTCAACCTCTAACTATGAAGGTAAGTCGAGTGGGTAAATCAATTTAACACCTAAAGTCCTAGTCAATTCCTAAAGAGAGATTAAAGTTATAGGGATTTAAATCAATTAGCAAAGATAACAATTATCAATCACGATGAGTTTGACAACTCAAGAGTTACCAATTAATCAAACAAAGCCAAAAAGGGGAAAATCTAAATTATTAATATAAATAAAGGAAAGCAATCATAATTCTGAAATACCTCAAATTATATTAAATAGAAAATCAAATCTAAACATGAATGGTTCATAAGCCAATTTGGCAACAAAAGTAATTAAAGGAAAGCATTAAAGTATCTGAAAGTAAAAGAGAAATATAAAGTAAAAGGAATATTGAACCTGATAAAGAGTCGGAATACTAAATTGAAATAATAAGAAATCCTAATCTTAAAACCTAAGAGAGAGAGGAGAGAACCTCTCTCTCTAAAAACTACATCTAAACTATGAAAAGTAATTAATTCAAGACCTTCTTATGAATGGATGCATTTCTCCACTTTATAACCTCTAATCTGTGCCTTCTGGACTTGGATCTGGGCCAAAAAGGAATTCAGAAATCGCTGGGAGCGTTTTTTGTAATTTCTGGTGCGTGGCGTCTGTCACGCGTCCGCGTGGGTTACGCGATCGCGTTATCTGGAGTTTTTCTTGTCACGCGTTCGCTTCGGTCACGCGTTCGCGTCGCTGCCTTTTCGCGCTGGCCATGCGACCGCGTCATCCATGCGTTCGCGTCGCTGCCAGTTTCTTCAAAAACTCCATTTTGTGCTTTCCTTTCATTTTTGTATGTTTCCTTTCCATCCTTTAAGTCATTCCTGCCTTAGAAGATCTGAAACTACTCAACACACAAATCACGGCATCGAATGGTAATAAAGGGTAATTGAAATAATTATTTTTAAGCATAGGAAACATGTTTTTCACATATGTTACATAATAAGGAAGGGAAAGTAAAACCATGCAATTTACATGAATAAGTGAGTGAGGGATTGAATAAATCACCTAAATTGAGCACAAAATATATCATAAAATATGGGTTTATCAACCTCCCCACACTTAAACAATAGCTTGTCCTCATGCTAAGTCCAAGATAAAGAGTAAGGTAAGGTTAAAGTGGTGGAATCTCATGCAATGCAATCTATCCTAAATGCAACTACCTAAATGAATCATGCAATTCTAATTGTTATTCACTTGTATATAAAACTTATATGTAGTTAAATTAATTCACATTCTCAAGGAATCATATATGCATAGCCAAACCCTAGATAATGTTAAAACACTTTTACAATTGAGATGGGTAAAAATATTTTTCAAACTTGCAAGACAATTAATAATTTAAGCAGAGATATACGGTGATGAGCTATTGAACCCTCACTGGATTTTATGTTTACTCTCTAGTCACTCAGTGTTTATTGGGTTAATCACTCTATTCTTCTTTTTATCCTTACTTTCTATAACTTTGTTCTTCATCTAACCAATCAACAATTATAGAATATAGGCATACAAAAATCATGAGGTCTTTTTCAAGGTTGTAATGAGGCCAAGGTAAAGGTAAGGGTATATGTATAAGGCTAAGTGAGCTAATAAGTGAATCCTTGATTAGTCTAAGATCTCACCTAACATACATATTTTGTAATTCAAAGTTTCTTAACCTATTTGCCCAACTTTTCTCACTTTGTATTGCAAGCTCGTGCATTGACTTTAATTTTATCCCATGTGCATTGATTCTCTTTATTTTGCAATTGGGGAATTTTTTTTGTATCCCCTTAATTAAATACCGAAAATAAATTTTTTTTAATGCACATGGTCATTCAATTGTTTTGATTTTACATAAGAATGCTTCCCAAATTTTTTATTTTGAAACATCTTTATTCTTTTTAACTTTCTACCTTTGTTTCTATCATCCATGTTCCCACAAAGTTCCCCACACTTAAACAATACACAATTTCTATCTTAAGCTAACCAAGGATTCAACTTGGGATTTTTATTTTATTTTTTTGCTTAAGGATAGTAATGTGGTTTATAAAACAAGAGGGGATTAAAAAGCTCAAGGGGGGCTAACAAGGGTGATGTAAAAGGTAGGCTAATTTTGGGATAAGTGAGGAAAATTCAAATGATGGCCTCAATCATCTCTTAGTATGTATTTATACTCTATAATTGGACATATAGATTAAAACAAAGTAAAGAACACTAGAATAAAAAAGAAGGGCAAAACACACAGGAATAAAAATTATGGTTTGAATGTAACCATACAATTAAGCTCAAAACTCACAGGCTGTGTGTTCTCTAGCTCAAAAATCGTATATCAGTTATATATGTCATGCAAGTAGAAATTAAGAGTTCCCATTATTCTCAATGTAAAAAAATTTTTTTGGGTGGCTTTAAATTTTTAGTGTTCCTCCTTGATGAAATGTTGTTAACTAACTAACATGTTATGCTCTATATACAAGGTGTGTGGATTGTTTTTGATTATGTTAAAGTCTCTAGTTTACTTTCTTTTTATTTTCAATTTAAACCAAACTATGTTAAAAGGGTAAACTATACTAATTAATCCACATATTCTATAACTAATAAGTTTAGAATTGCAAACTAAACTAAATGGCTAAAATATGAAATAAAGTGCAAAATACAGAAATAAAGTAAAAATACAGCAAAAGAACAGTGTGTAAGTACTGAAAAGTAAAAATAAAGATAAAAATATAGAAAAATAAACAAAATAAGATAGAAAGAGTCTGTAGTGGTTCACCAAAAAGAAATACGCCAGGGATGGCGACCTCCCCACACTTAAAATAAAGCATCGTCCTCGATGCTCACTCAAGCTGGGTGTGAAGGAGTGTCATCACTGGAAGGATGGGCTACTGGAGTCTCGGTGGTGGCCTGAGGATCTGCAGACTGGATAAGGGTAGGAGGATCTATCTGCTGCAGTGGAGGCTCTGACTGGATAGGAATCTATAGATCTGCGGCCTGTATCTGGTGTGGCACCTCCTGTTGTGGCGCAGCCTGCTCTGGTCCTGCCTGTGCAGCCTGGGTAGGTGTCTTCTCCTCGTGGTCGTCCTCCTCCACCTCAGATGTATCAGAAGGGGTGTCAGGCTCGGAGGGGATGTCGCCGCCGGATCAGATCATCAATTTCGGACTTCTCAGCGGAATCCTTTACGGTTCTTGATTCCCATGGAGGTTCAACATCTCCTAAATCTTCAACCACTTCCTCTTCTACAACTATCATGGCTTCCTCTACTCGTTCCAGTACAAATCCATGCTCCTCATTGTCCACCGAGGTCTCTAGTGTCTCCTTCATGCTACGCTCTTCTTTTGATTCTCCACATGCAGCCATGGGAGTACCTTGAGTTCTCAGATGTTGGGAAGCTATTAAATTTACTACCTTAGTTACGACAGTAGTGAGTTTCAGTACGCCCTTTTCTATCTTTGCTTGCCCTTGAAGAAGAACACGAAGTTTTTCATTCACTAGAGGTTGGGGTGGGTGTAAGGTTTCATTGGTTGGGGGAGAGGGTTCAAAATAAGAATGTGGTGGTTCTTGGGAGTAATTGGATTGGGATTGTGGTAAATAAGGATCATACGGTGGTGAATGGTGAAAAGAAACTTGTGAGTGTGGTGGTTCAAATTTGCGTTGAAAGGATGGTCTATAAGCACAGGGTGGGGTTTGTTGGTAGTTACAAGGTTGTCCACCATATCTATTAGCTTGGTATGCATTGTATAGTGGTCCTCGTCCATGATATCTTGGAGGGTGTTGTTGCCTAAAGGGTTGATCAGATCCTCTTGGCTCCATCCATCTTTGATTGCTCTGACCTTGATGCATGTTCCTGCTATAACTTCCGTTTCCTTCAACAATATTAGAACCAAACTCAAAGCGAGAGGGGTGAGAATTCATAGTGGCTAATAAAAATAAAAAGGGAAAAACAAAAACAAATAAACAAATAAAAGAAAAATATTTACAATAACCAATAATAAGGCACACATTTGCAAATCCCCGACAACGGTGCTATTTTGAAGAGAGAACTTTTGCGTGGTCTAGAAATTCGTAGATAAATCCTCGTTGCAGGTATAGCTTCTAACCCAACAAAAGTCCTTTCTTGCAAACGTTTTGGTTGTCACAAGTAACAAACCCCTAAATAAATTGATAACCGAAGTATTTAAACCTCGGGTCATCTTCTCAAGTAACTGTAGGGAGGTGTTCTTATTATTGGTTATGAGTTTTGTAAATTGGGGTTTTGAAAGGTGAGGAACAAGTAATTTAAATGACAAATAAAATAAATAAATAAATGTAAATAAACTCTTAGCAAGATATGAAAATCAGAAGTCCTGTCCTAGTTATCCTTATCAATGGTGATGAGAATTATATTTGCTCTCCACTAAGTCAACCTCTAACTATGAAGGTAAGTCGAGTGGGTAAATCAATTTAACACCTAAAGTCCTAGTCAATTCCTAAGGAGAGATTAGAGTTATAGGCATTTAAATCAATCAGCAAAGATAACAATTATCAATCACGATGAGTTTGACAACTCAAGAGTTACCAATTAATCAACCAAAGCCAAAAAGGGGGAAAATCTAAATTATTAATATAAATAAAACAAAGCAATCATAATTCTGAAATACCTCAAATTGTATTAAATAGAAAATCAAATCTAAACATGAATGGTTCATAAGCCAATTTGGCAACAAAAGTAATTAAAGGAAAGCATTAAAGTATCTGAAAGTAAAAGAGAAATATAAAGTAAAAGGAATATTGAACCTGATAAAGAGTCGGAATACTAAATTGAAATAATAAGAAATCCTAATCTTAAAACCTAAGAGAGAGGATAGAACCTCTCTCTCTAAAAAATACATCTAAACTATGAAAAGTAATTAATTCAAGACCTTCTTATGAATATATGCATTTTCCCACTTTATAACCTCTAATATGTGCCTTCTGGACTTGGATCTGGGCCAAAAAGGAATTCAGAAATCACTGGGAGCATTTTCTGTAATTTCTGGTGCGTGGCGTCTGTCACGCGTCCGCGTGGGTCACGCGATCGCGTCATCTATGTTCTGCGCATGGCGCGCATCCGCTTTAGTCACGCGTTCGCGTTGCTGCCAGTTTCTTCAAAAACTCCATTTTGTGCTTTCCTTCCATTTTTGTATGTTTCCTTTCCATCCTTTAAGTCATTCCTGCCTTAGAAGATCTGAAACTACTCAACACACAAATCACGGCATCGAATGGTAATAAAGGGTAATTGAAATAATTATTTTTAAGCATAGGGAACATGTTTTTCACATATATTACATAATAAGGAAGGAAAAGTAAAACCATGCAATTTACATGAATAAGTGAGTGAAGGATTGAATAAATCACCTAAATTGAGCACAAAATATATCATAAAATATGGGTTTATCAATGAGTTAGAGGAGAGGATAAGACCTTTGATAGGGTTGGATGGGACCTTCCTTAGAGGGTATTACAGGGGTCAGCTATTGACAGCTATAGGACAGGATGCAAATAATCATATCTATCCTATTGCCTATGTAATTATAGAATCAGAAAACAAGGATAGTTGGAAGTTGTTTTTAGAGATACTTCAAGAGGATGTGGGAGATTTTTAGGTAAACGGGTTTAACTTCATGTCAGATATGCAGAAGGTACTTGTTTTGATTACTTGTTAAGTCTGTTATGGCAAGTTAATACCTTCTCTGTCTAATTGAAATTGTTATGATGATGTATGTCTAATTGGAATATATGATTATAGGACTTAATCTGATATAGACAATTGATTCATGTGTAGGTGGAATCTGTTATTGGGACTTAATTTGGTTATGAATTATGTTTTAGACAATTTGATTCTCTGTCTAATTTGAATTCTGTTTTAGAATCTCATTGAAAGTGGATTATTGAAATATGGTTTAGGCACAAAATTACTAGATAATTATTGAATTCTGTTTTAGAATCTCACTGAAAGTGGATTATTGAAATTTGGTTTAGGTACAAAATTGCTTTGAATGTCATAAATTGAGCAATATTTTCCATTTGAATATCAAATGTTGATAGTTGTTTACTTTACTGTATACCTACACGGGTTAATACCTGCCGTGAAAGAAATGTACCCAAATGCCAACCACAGATTCTGTGCCATGCATATATGGCAAAACTTTCATAAGAAATGGAGTGACTTGCAGTTGAAAATGTGTATGTGGTCTTGTGCTAAGGCAACCACAACACAAGACTTCAATGCTGCCATGGATAGACTAAAATAGATCAATGCTAGGAATTGGGAATACTTAGAAAAGATTAGTCCAAAACAATGGAGTAGAGCTCACTTTAGTGAATACCCTAAGATGGACAACTACACAAACAACAACTGCGAGGTGTTTAATGCCAAGGTGAAGAAGATGAGGGGGAAACCGATAATTACCATGTTAGAGGAAGTGAGGTGCTACGTAATGTGGATTATGGCAAGGAATAAAAAAATTTTGGTTGGGTACAGCGGAGGGTTAGCACCAACCTAACAGAGTAGATTAGAAAAGGAGAAGCGAGAGAGCAACAAATGGAGGCCTCTGCCTACCGGAGATGACGCGGAGAATGTGTATTAGGTGCAATGTCTGCCGATGAAGGTGAGTGTGGATCTTGGCAAAGGTACATGTAGTTGTCAACTTTGGCAACTCACTGGGCTACCATGTAGACATGCCTGTGCTGCTTCGGCTTACCATAACAGAAGACCCGAAGAGTATGCACACAACTGGCTTATCATGGATGCATACAATGTAGCATGTCAGACTTCAATCGTCCAGTTCCAAGCTAGGAGTTCTGGGAGCACCTTGACACCCTCTCCATTCTGCCACCATGGTACAGAAAATCAATTGGAAGACCTACAACCAAGAGAGACAAGAGAAATGATGGCCTTAAAGAGAAGAGTGACCCTCATAGAATAAAGAGGAGGATTGGAACTGTTATCTGCAAATACTGCCTCTAGGTATGTAAGTCTAATTCTAGGTGAAATTATTTGAATTCTATAATTATTGATTCCTGTGATTCATGTTGAATTTACGATGACTACTTTTTTTCTTAGGCTGGTCACAATAAGAGAAGTTGTAAGAAGAGAAATGAAGCAATTGGTGAAGGTAATTCTGCATCACAAGTGCCTGTAAATGATGAGGATGAGGATATGCTGGCTGAAATGTATTGGGAGGAGACATTAGAAGCTGCAGAAGCTGAACAAGAGGCAACTGAAGAGGGAAATAGAACTGCAACACCCCACGCTGCACAAGTGCATTGCATTATTCAACTCGTTAATCTGCCTTGTATAGCTTGTCACTCATATGAATTGTTTGATCTTTAGAATGCAGCAGCCTCAACCCATGCCACCGCCACCAAATACACAACCACAACCTCCAACAAACAATGCAACAACTAAAAAACAAGTTAAAAGGAGAAGTATTAGGCGACCTCCTCCAACTAGACAAATACTGCAGCCAAGCACACCATCTGTCAATCTTCCAACTACAACTCCTTCCACACACAACTCTCAAACTACACCTCATCCACTACAAGGTGCTAGTGCAGAGACAAGCACACGGTTCATTCAGTTCATGACCATACCTAGTGTTGTAACTCCAATTGCTAGAGGTCGAGGCACAACTGTTAGAGGGAGAGGTCAAAGTAGAGGTCGAGGCAGGATAGGTGCATCAAGCGGAGGAAAAAATGGTATCTCAAGCGGGAGCAGTAACTCGACCCCAATTTTGTAAACTAGTTATGGTTGCTTTTTGTTGTTTTTGGTATACTTTAGAGAAATACATAACTCTTGTAATTTGTTATGCATTTTCATGGTCTGTCTAAGTGTAGACTTAGTTATGCTGGTTTTGAGGGTGTGATTTGAGTTGCCAATACTTGCCTTCTTTGGCTTACGTGACAATCATTAGAACCTGCAGCATCTATGTATATAAGTGTTTTTCAACTTATTGTTAATTTTATCACTCTTGTAACAGCACCTTGTTCTGAATTTGGAACAAACTCATATATTAAAAACCAAAACCATTAGGTTACTATGTTACGGATTCAGCTTATTATTGGATCCTTAAGAAGAAAAAAGAGATTCATGTCCATTTTCAATGGTATTGTCTACAGATAAACATTATCAAAATCATTTCAAATGGCAGCAACAAGTTCAAAGCATGCGTATCTACGTCAATGTATTAGAAATTGAAAAAACCAGAACAATGTAAGGAACACAACATATCATGCCAATATCAGGAACTTTCTTCACTATCATGAACAAAGATCCCCAATTTTACATATCTTATAATTTCATCACCAAATACAACTCACAGAATAAACAAAACGCTACCCCCAACACAACGGTTGAAAGAAACACTCTAATAACCCTAATTTT
The DNA here is from genome assembly GCF_003086295.3 of Arachis hypogaea. Lineage (NCBI taxonomy): Eukaryota > Viridiplantae > Streptophyta > Magnoliopsida > Fabales > Fabaceae > Arachis > Arachis hypogaea. The sequence goes on from NC_092055.1 coordinate 128,680,740, forward strand.
ACCCCTAATTTCAACCCTAAATTTGTCTATCTTCCTAGCCATCATTGAGGATGCTTGCTGATTTTTTCCCATTGCAGTGACAGTCAATCCATCATCATGCCTTGCATAAGAATGCTTCGACTTTCTCTTGCTAAACATCTTGTTAGGCCCTCCCATCCTTCTTCGAGTTCATCCACCAAAACAAAGTATTTGCAGTCTCTTGTCTGAAAAAACAAAAAAAAACGCACCCAAATGTCAACTAAAATTCAAAAATAAATTTCTCACCTCAACAACAACAGCGTTTGGCCTTTACCGCCCATAGAGGACATCTGATGAACCATTTATTAGGATTCATAATCGTGCCAGACTCCATCAACGCAACCTCCCTCCCATAGAAACATCTGTCGTCGAGCTTCTTCTCCTTCATCTTCTTCGAACTTGCAGAACTGTTGCGACTTCAATCATTTGTAGCAGAGTTATTTCTGCGCAAAGACATTCTAGGGGTTACGAGATAATTCTTTCTGACCGTTGGTGCACTTGAATTTTAACAATATTTGATTTCAGGGGTATGGTTCGAATTGGGGAAGATAAGTTGCTAGGGTTTTGATTTGATGTGTAAGGCCCTTTCTACCTTCATATACAAACGTTCACTTCCACGTAGATAGGGCTTTTGGAGTGTTGGAGAGCCATGTAGGGTCGGATAACCATGAACCAAGTGTAGATCCAAGATAGGCTATTTTTGTCACACGGAGGGCATCTTGTGTGGGTACAAGTTTAGTTTTGATCTAGTGTGAGTACATCTGTCAGCATTTTCATCTTCTATGGGTACAAATAATCATTTATTCTATTATATACATGCTGCAGAAGTAGTAAATCGATTTACATGTATATATAGTAGATTCGATTTACTACTTCTATAGCATATATGTAGTAAATCGAATTTAGTTGATTCGATTTACTACTATATATTATAACTAAATCGAATCTAATTGATTCGATTTACATAGAAATATTCTAAGATAAGCGTGTAACAAAAATTAACTTAAGACATCTGCGTAATTTTAAACCCTATTCAATTTATTAATGTAAATTACCCTTAACTTAATATTGATGAAATGTTAGATTAGTTTGAAAAGAAATGCCTAAACCATTAGAAAAAAAAATATTTAATGAATTACATTTTACGTAGTTTTGTCTAACTAATCCAATTTTTTTAGAAGTATCGAATTGGTTTATATATCTTATTCGAATAATAATTAAGAGTCTTAATTTATCTCTAAATATTTTTTATTTAAATAAATAAAAATGAAATATATATTAGTTTTTAAAAATATAAAAAAAAATAAAAAATTTTAATTATTTTTCATTTTATTATTAAAATTATTCACACTTAAATCATTCATTATTAAGTCACCAAAAAAAATTCATCATTAAAAATGACAATTTATGCCGTACAACCTTAGGTAGTTCTCTCATCCAATGTGGTCGGCTTCCTATTTTCATGTGGTCATGTGAATGATGTCCATCAAAACTAAAGAAACAATTGTTGTCTCAACTTATTGTACCAACTACCAACCGAATTATCAAGTCTTGTCTAGTTCCAGATTATATCCTGAATTCCTGATATACATATGCATTTTTACAAATGCAAATTCATCATTTCTAACTTCCTAGTACTAACCGTTTATGCTTATGCTTATCTAATACTAACAACTCCAAACGTTACATTATTACATAGGTGTTTCTAAATTTTATTTTATTGTAGGATTTTTTCCGAAGCGCAGAAACCATCAAGCTATATATACACACTAAAAATAATTACTAAAATTAGTTATTAGTATAAAATATATATTAATATATAAAATACACATTAAAAATAAATTAATCTACACATATACTTATATAAAATTATATAATAATTAATTTTAATAACTCATTTTAATATATAAAAATATTTTCACTCTATGATAATCTAAGATGTTATATTAATTACAAATAATGCTTTATTAATGTTGAACCTGCAGTAGAATTTTGACTTTTAATAAATAAAAAGTAATATGAAATTGAACATTACTTACAATAATACACTCGCTATATAATTATTAAAAAAAAAGAAAATGAATAATTGTTATGATGTGAATTTATTTAATTTTTTTAATTGAATACATTTTGATTTTATTCATTTATATAGTTTCCTAATTTCTATAAATAACAAGAAAGCATACTATAAAATAGTTTCCTTTAAAAACTTTTTAACTATTCACTATTTCCTTCCTTTGTTTTTTCTCTGCCTTTCTTTTATTCTCACAATTAAAAATCGAACAAAAAAAAAGCTACTAATAAAGGATTTGGACTAGTTTAAAGACTAAATACAGAGTTTTAACTAGCAATATTTGATATTTTATATAAAATGTGTCTAAATATAAAGGATGAACCAAAAATGTATATAATCTTCTTAATGACTATATGTTAATTTGAATTGATATGATATGTATACCTATAACTATTATAGAATCATAAAAGATAAATAAATATCCATAGCTAATGGATAATATCATATAATCCTCTTTTGTTGTTTATAGTTCAAAAGCATTTGAAGCAAGGAAACACACATATCTTCCACCATTGGCGAAATCTTGATTTCCTTTTCTCACCTTCCGCCATTCTCACTGGGCTTCCACTCCATTCAGCAGGTAATCTGAAATTTTGTATTCACAAACCAAACTATTCATCAATAATATTTTAATGAACTAATTTTTTAATCTTATTTGGTAATAATATTTTATATCTTATTTTGTACCAACCATGCAAATTTTTCTTGAGTGATGCAAATTAAAATAAAATAACATATTTACATGGGAAATGCAAATGAGTGTGTACTGCTTATGCTGTCATTCGTTTGATGATGATGATGAGGTGCATTGATTGACGACATTGATGCTTCAGAACCAGAATTTGTTGTTGATGATGATAATATTGGAACTGAGAGAGGACTTGGAGCATGTGAAGAAACCTCTTGATGAGGAAAATCATCAATTTGTGAACCTATTATTATAGGAGGAGGCATGGTTGCAGTGTTTGTAAATTGTGATAAGTATGGACAAGAACACTGATTTGGATACTTCACTCTGTTGTTATTGTACTTATTCTTGTTCACAGTTGTTCCTAGCTGTGAATTCAATTGCCAGTTCTTGAAAGGTCTTGAGAATTCTGCATCATTTCTGAAAATCTGACGAATTTTTCAAAGAGAAAAACAACATGGTTAAAAAAATTTTAGAGGTAGCAATATTTTAAGGTTACTTTCTAAAGATTTATAATATAATGGAAGAAAAATGAATAGTCTAACGCAAAAATCAAACAATATTCCCTCCTTGTGATAATTGTTTCTTTAATTTTTTCAATTTTTTCGGTTTATAGTAAACTTAAAAAATAAAAAACAATTATCATGAAAAATAGTTAGTAATTAACAACATATAGGTTATGGATTTAGTTTTAGGGTACATGTTAAGAATATAAATTAAAATTTTTTTATTAAAAATATAAAAAATTTAAATTTTTAATTTATTTTGTATTTATTAAAAATCTGATTGTATACCAAATACACATGTTAGTTAAACTCATATATTATAATTTTGGGAAGAAGCTACAACTTAGTTTACCTATTTAAATTTAGTATTTGGCTTATGTTGAAAGTTGACACTATCAGGCTTTTTATTCTTTTTATTGGAAATGTATAGAGTTAATTTTACATTTTTTTTTCAGTGTTCTTTTTTAATTTTTGGGTTCATGATTCATTACTATCTCACATCTGAATTAGTATAACTATGCCAACTTTGAAGTGGTCAATCTTCGAGACCAAGGTTCACTAAATTAGAGTCAAAGTATACAACTGTCTAAAGAAGAGCCTATATGAAGATTCAGAGTGTCATAATGTTACTCAATTGAGTCAATTCACATGATAGAATAATAATAAATAATATATACTAACAAGAAAAAGAGAAAAAAAACAAAAGGTAAAAATAGAAAAAAGAAAAGGAAAAAGACTAACAAAAGGTAAAAATGACTAGCAATAATGACAACAAACTTACCAAGTAAAAAGAGATGGGATTATACAGTTTTTTTTTTTTTTCTGTTTTCAGGGATAAATACTCTTATGTTAAAATTTTATGATCTTTCTTTTTATCAATTCGTTAGATATGCTATATTTATAGCCACTGTGTTTTTTTTATAATTCTTTTTTACCAACAGCAAGAAACTTAATACGTTTTCACTCTACATACCCTTCAATTTTACTATATTTTGAAAATTTAATATAATAATTTTTTAACATTTTTATGTATTTAAAGTATTAGAAATATTATTTTTTCAAAAAAATTTAGTCAAATATTTTTTTACGATGCTTTTAAAATTTTAACAAGAAAATTGTCATCCGATCAAATGAAAAATAAATGAGTAAACTACTAAAATGGTAAAGGTTTCACATGACTCACAAAAATAATCTCAAAATATGTTAACGACAAATAAGTTGTAAAATATATAAAAAAAGAATTAAATATTAAATATATATTCTTAAAAAAAATTTTAGAGATCATATTTTAATGTAATTTTTTGCAAATATCATTAAAAATGAAAATTTCATCCTCACAAATTATTAATTTTATGTCAAGTGAATTTTAAAAAAAAATTATTGTAAATGACCAATTTTTTTTTAAAAAAAATAAAAAGAAAAATCTAGAGATCAAATTTTGTTCCAAATTTTTTCTATATCTTTTAAATATTTATTCAAATATTTTCACAAAAATTTGAATCAAATAGATAAGTCATTGTTAAATTCAAAATTTTTTTGTTATTTATAAAAAATTAATATTTATTGATAATTTTTGTCGTATTTTTAAATAATTCAAGAGCTGTTTTGTCGAAATATCCTTCAGGACCATTTCGTCAGGCACCTGAATCCAGTAGTTAAGTCAAAATAAATATATAAATAAAGAAAAATAAAGAACTGATGAATCTAACCTCTTCAAGTGTCTGTGATGTCCTCTTCTTTGTAGAAGTGTGTTTAAAGTCACATTCTGACCCATCAGAAATTGTTGACATTCTCTTCATAGTTCTTACCAGATTTGGATCACTTCTACTTTTGATGTGACAAATATTATCATTATTATGATGACTATGATCTAAGTCACAATAATCTTGTTCTGGGGTCACCACCCTATCAACCCCTATGTCCTTAACAAATTGTTGAAGATCTTCTTGAATGAAAACAACAAACTCAGGGATATCATAGTCCATCATGACATTATTATCATTATTGTTATTACCAAATTTTTCTCCATTGAACAAACCTTGTATTGGAACCTCTCTTATCACAAATCTATTGCCATACATTCTCTGCTGCAAAATTTTCCTCTGCTCCTGAATTCTTGGATCCTCATAAATGAATGAATGCGGCTGACTATTGCTGTGGATTTTCAAATTTCGCATGATGTCTAAATGGATTATGAATCCTGCAAGTTAAGTTTACAAATTAAGAACCACCAAATTCAATCTTATTATAAAAAATTCGACTAATCTTGTCGCATTATAAATTAGTGAATACAACAAATTTGTAACATGACTAGAAATTATAATATATAAATGTGATATTACACTTGAATATATACACCTATTTCATTCGACGGTTATGGTAATTATGCAATTTTAATAAACCATTAAAGAATATTGTTAAAATTAAATTCATATATTTTTATTATTTAAAATATTTTTTAATTATAAAAAATATATTATCAAATAAAAAAAATACTGTGTGCCACTTTTTCACATAAAAAGTAAAGTAGCATCTCCTAACTGGTATGATTTTAGTGTTTCTTTCAATGTATGTGGACAGTTAAATGCACAAATATTCGATGTTATATAAGATTTAAAATGGTCGCACTTAAAGAGTGTAATGTAAATGTAATATAAACAATGTAATCCAAAAAGATATCAACAATTTTCAAAGGCACTACAAATGACTTCCACTTATTTGATTTCTTATGTTTCTCACTCTTGGGATTAGAAAGTGATGAACCGTGCACAGTAACAAACTAACAATTGTGTTTGGAACTGACAAAAAATTATATTGATTTGATATTTATATATTAAATTATGTGTTTTTTTATACCATGAATTATATGGTAAGTTCTAGAATTCTATTTACTTTGTTTTGAAAATCATATCAAAATTGGTAGGACGAATTTAAGACCTTTGACATCAAATAAAATATATAAATTCCAAATTTTTATTATTCTAAACAATAACAAGAGGAGAGGGTGAGAAGTTACAAAAAAAAAACTTAAGGAAGCAAATTTGAATACTTTAGGAAAAGATAGATTGAATACTTCACCCGATCTCTGACAATTACTTCGAAATATCTGAAAGGATAACGAGATCTCCAAGAAAAAAAAAACGCCCAATTCAGTCTCTAATTTTTTTTTGGGCTGATAAGCCTATGTGCAAAAAAAAAATAACATTGACTTATTTTTGGCATAGGAATCTCGTTGTTCTTTCGAAATAATTGTCAAGGATCGGATTAGATTTTTTTTGTCAAGAACCTCGTTGTCTTTCGAAGTAATTGTAAGTTTTAGGTTTTTCTCGAAAAGATAAAAAGGAAGGATACTAAACAGGTTTTAGAAGTGAATGGTGAGAAAAACCATAAGTTACAGAACTGAGACGGTAGTGGATCATGCTTATTTCTTCCACCAAAAAAATCATGTCATTGATGAAAGAGAAAAGGAGATTTTCTCTCTCTCTCTCTTTTTTTTTTTGTATTATTAATTCAAATTTTACTTATTCGACTCCATCTATATAGATCCGGAAAAAAACATTAAATTTCCAAATTTTATTTTATTATTTTCATTTTCAAACAAAAACGAAGATCCTACATATTGCACAATTCACAAGCCCACCATAAACTTTCTTTGATTATGGCTTCCCAACATTAACAATAAAAAAAGAAAAAAAAAAGAAAAAAGAAAGTGAAATTCAGCCAATAATAAGATTGTGGCCAATTGATATTTCCCAGTAAAATCATCCATAAACAAGCCCAAATAAAGAACAATGTTTTATGCAAGTTATGGGCACCAAATTAAAATAATGAACAACATACAAAGAAGCACAAGAAGTTCATAACAAACACAAAATAAAAAGAGACACTAAAAAATAAAAAAAAAAAATAGGATATTCAAATGCTACTACCTGTGTTATATATATGATGATGCTTCACAGCTTCAGCACTTTCAACTCCAATTACTACTATCTAGGAAGAAGGGAATGAAGATAGAGGGAGTTAATAGAAATTGAGAGAGAAAAAAATAATAAAAGAAAATAAAAGTGAGAAACAATAAATGGACGGTTCAATCTAATATCTAATAATCTAATCTAATTAATATATTTAAAACATATACCAAACAGCCAGTTTGCATCCAATGATGATGATGATGTTTTTTTGTATCTTCTCTTTCACGTATGTTTCATGCTCTTCAATATTCTCTTTATGGTTATACTTTGCATTACTACGAAAACTCACACTCTTTATGTTTGTTCACCAAGATTTTTTTGCATGAGGACATAATGGTAAAATAATGACATATTCTAGTCTTGTAATTGTATTATATTGTTTATTATTGTTACTACTAGTCTATTAATCCACATTTACATTCTTATCATAATGTTAAAGTTCATTTTTTGTAATAGTTAATAATAAGTTGCCTTAAGTGCATCATATAGTTTAATTTGACTGGTTGACTACTTTATTTATTCTTGTTTTTTATTTATTATTATTAATTGTATGTGTATATAGATGTACCAAATTATGTTTATATTTGAAAATTTATTTTAACATCTAGTTTAAGAGAGATTAAAGGGCACCTAGGTATTAAAGACAATTCTCTGTTTTTATAATTAAGGATTATTATAAATTTAGTTGATTAGTGTGATCATTATAAAATTATATGTAATTTCTCTCTCATATATAATATTTCTTACATTTAAAAAAAAAACTTTATTTTTTTGAAATATATCTATCAGACTATCACTCTCACATTTTAATACAATATTTATTAAATATTTTTATTTTCACGCTCCATACAATATTACCATGTCAAGTAAAATAAATATTACACGATAAATAGATATTAAATAAATTTATTTCGGTAAATAACTTCCTAAATATTGCGAACCGAAAGTAATATTTTAATGTCTGTTTAAAACATTAAATTGACCTTTCCAAAGTAACTTGGGGATGGGTATACTGCTAATTAATGGAGGTCTCATTCAGTCATTCTAATTAGAGAATAGAGACAATTTTAGAAGGAGCGAATATATATAGGCCGTTGACCTAATAAAAATTTTACAAATATCTATATATTATTAATGAAATTTAATTTTGATTTATTATAGAATAATTTCACCTGTAAATTTAATTACGTAATATTATATCAATAAAAATAATTATTTTTTATACGTATATCATAGTTATTAAAATTGAATCGATAATTGATCCTGTTATACCACTTAATTTTTGGGTCATTAGTTCAATTGATGAGTCACTGATTTATTTAGTTAATTCAACTATAATTAAATAAAAATATAAAAATTATAAAAATAAAATTAAAATTTTAAAATACATCTCTTCACAAATATATTAATAACAATCAACTATTAATTTTTAGACATAACTAATGATATAAAAAAATATTTTAATAATTATTTAAAATTTTTGGTGATTCAATAAATATAATATTATTATTAAAGAATAAAAATAATATTTTATATTATCTATATTTAAATAAATTATATATAAATTTCATTGTATATATATAACACTATTAGCTTTTAAAAGTGTGTTTGCCAAAAGAGAGGAAATTAGTATGGCTTGTGAAATTTATACTAGGTATATTATTGGGCAAAAAACGTTAATAAGCCATGGTGACCAATTATTTACACAAATCTACCAAAGGCAAATCTGGTTCATGTATTAACCAAAGGACATCTCTATGTAATTCGAACCAACTTAGTTCGAATTACAGTTCTACATAATTCGAACCTACTCAGTTCGAATTATTCAGGAACGAAATTCACACTAAATCGAACTAGCTGAGTTCAAACTACAAGGATACATAATTTGAACTAGGTGAGTTTGAATTACGTAGGTGCAAACTTCCCCAAGTAATTCAAACCAAGCAGACTCGAATTACCTTCATGCACGCAATGCAATGTAATTCGAACTGAGTCAGATCGAATTAGGAAAATTGTATTTCGAACTAGGCTGGTTCGAATTAGTGAAAACCAGACCTGTATATATATGGTGTAAACGTGAGTTGCTCTCATTAGAGGGGGGTAAGATGGCTAGTGAGGAGAGTTTTGTAGTGTTGGTTCACCACAGAGGATCGATTAAGAGGAAAACTCATTCCGGTGTGAAGTTCACTGATAAGGATCCTCTCTGTATTATCATGAGCCCTACGACGAGCTATGATGACCTTGTTAGCTCTGTACTGCTGAAACTTGGTCTGGAAGGTTTGAAACAGGTTAAGAAGTTCTTCTATCGCATTCCAATCACGGTGCTCCAGGAAACCGTGAAGTATGATTATTTCACGATTGGGAGTGATGAGGACTTGCAGGTCATGTTTCATTGTCGCCGGCAGTTTCCAAAAGTGAGGACACCAGAACTGTTGGCAAAGTTGGTTGATGTGGTATCTAGCTCGGGGGATTCGAACTGGAATACCACCACTGTAGCCACGGTAGCCGATTCTAGCTCTAGACCTGCCGTTGCTTCTTCCTCCGTCCCTGCGTACCAGCCATCCGTCTAGCCAGTCGCCTCCCCTTTGTTCGCTGTTGATCTCAACGGCAGTGTGGGCGACGAGGTCGGAATAGGGGAATTTCCACCGACCTATTTACAGTGTGATGCACCGCCTGGGTTGGAGATGGAGTGTTGGATGATCCAGAGGACAATGATGTCGAGCCGGATATCATTACTGATGACAGTGGCGATGATATTGGAGTGAGCGAGCTTGCTCAGACGGGAGGTGATTCTAGCTCTGGCACACAGCAGTACCCTCCACATTTTTTCTCTTTGGACTTGGATGCCATGAGGCAGGAGGGGGTTCCTGGGCAGTCTGCTGGATTTGGCGCTAGAGATGCGGAAGGGTCTGTAGGTTTGACAGAGTTCCAGGTTGGTCAGCAATTTCAGGATAAAGATGAGGCCCTGTTAAGTGTGAAGACTTACAGCATCCGCCGAGGGGGTACAGTACAAGGTAGTGGAGTCTGACTATCGGTGGTATGTGGGCAAGTGTTCTGAGTTTGAGAATGGGTGCACATGGTTGATTCGGCTGAGTCTCTGACAGCGCAAGGGCCTTTGGGAGGTCAAACGGTACAATGGTCCGCATACGTGTCTCGCCACCTCCATCTCCAGCGACCACAGGAGTTTGGATTATCATGTGATATCGGCATTCATTATGCCAATGGTTAGGGCTGATGCATCCGTCAGCATCAATGTGCTCCTAAATGCCACGGCCGCACACTTTGGGTTTAGGCCGATGTACAGGAGGGTCTGGTTGGCGAAGCAGAAGGTTGTTGCCCTCATCTCTGGTGACTGGGATGAGTCGTACAACGAGCTCCCTAGGTGGGTGTTAGGAGTCCAGTTGACGATGCCTGGTACTATTGCAATCCTTAGGACGAGCCCTGTTCGAGTTGGTGGACAGCTGGACGAGTCTCAAGCTTATTTTCACAGACTATTCTGGACGTTTCCACCGTGTATCGAGGCATTCCATCATTGCAAGCCGCTGGTTAGTATTGACGGCACCCATCTGTATGGCAAGTATGGGAGAACGTTGCTTGTCGCGATTGCACAGGACGGGAACTCCAACATACTCCCTGTTGCATTCGCATTAGTCGAGGGTGAGAATGCTGAGTCCTGGTCCTTCTTTCTCTCCCATCTGCGTCAGCATGTGACACCGCAGCTGGGTCTGCTGGTTATATCGGACAAGCATAACGGCATCAAGGCCGCGCTTGAGGCTCCCGACGGAGGCTGGTTACCTCCATCTGCATACCGGACATTCTGCATTCGACATGTAGCGGCAAATTTCGCCCTAACCTTCAAGGGCAAAGACGCCAGGAGGCTACTTGTCAACGCAGCTTACGCTAAGACCGAGATAGAGTTCGATTACTGGTTTGATATTCTGCGGTCTGAAGAACCGACGATGTGTGACTGGACGAACCGGATTGAGTATTCCTTGTGGACACAAGATTGTGATGAGGGGCGGAGATTCGGGCACATGACGATGAATATCTCTGAGTGTGTGAATTCAATCCTCAAGGGAGTCAGAAACCTCCCTGTGTGCTCGCTAGTGAAGGCAACGTACGGAAGGTTGGCCGAACTATTTATTCGCAAGGGGAGAGAGGCTGAGGCCCAGCTGGGAACCGGACAACAATTCAGTCAGCACTTGGTGAAGTGTATCGAGGCCAATTTGAAGACGGCGAGGTGCTTCACGGTGACTTTGTATGACAGGGATGACTCGGAGTTCACCGTCGCAGAGACGACTCCGACTGGTTCGTTTTCACTGGGTAGCTACAGAGTCTCGCTTGCATCTCAGACATGTGACTGTGGATACTTCCAGGCACTTCATTTCCCATGTCCGCATGCCCTGGCATGCTGTGCCTACTCACGGCTCACATGGCATCCTTACGTCCACCAGGTGCATCGTCTTAGTTCGGTGTTCAGTGTGTATCGGATCGGATTCACACCTCCCATTCTGGAGGATTTTTAGCCACCATATGACGGGTCTACTGTGATCCCGGACCCTAACAAGAGGCGTACGAGAGAGGGTTGTCCGAGGTCCACTCGGATATGGAGCAATATGGACGAGGTAGATCCGAACCGGCCAAAGAGATGTGACCTATGTCGGCAACCCGGACACATACATCGGAGTTGCCCACAGGTCGGAGGAGCAGAGAACACAGGGGGACATGAGTAGGTGAATTGTTAGCTTTGGTACTTTGTTTATTTCACTTTGGCGTTTAGATTCCAGTGTCATAGGTTTCCTTACTTGTAGTTGATAAGTGATAGAATTCGTTAATGTTAATGTGATGTCTATGCATGGGATCTTAATTAATGAATATGTTCTGTTTCTGGAGTTTTGAACGAAATGTCTGTTGAATGCACACAACAATAAATAAATATACAAATTAAGTTAATACATGATGCAGAAACTACGCTAGTAACTGAAATAAACACTAAACAGCCATTTTCAAAGTCCAATATCATGATTTGGAACAACATACTGAAACATAAATAACCAAACTACATGTTGGATCATCAAAGTACATCAACGACAATAATAAACTTGGCTAAGATACAACAATGAACATGAACAAACAACATACAGGATACATGAATCATCTAAGCAGATGCGAGCCGGTGAAGCAACGACGGGGTACCCGTGTCCTGTGGCCTCTCCGGATAAGCGGCTCCTCGTCCTCAATCTCATCCTCCTCCTCATCCGGGGCAGGCTGTGCAGGTGGCCTAGGCTGGACGGGTGCCCCAGACGGCCCGGCAACTGAATGTGACACAGCAGTGTAGGAGGAAGGAGGAGTACCACCCAATGCAAAATGGTCGACAGCAGGCATCGTAGGAGGCTCGTTCAGATCGACATCTAAAGGTGCCTGTGTGCCGGAGCTCTGACCATGCCTACATGCCGCATCATCCTCCTGCATGATGGCAGTAATCTCGTCTAGAAAGTGTGACCCGCCGAAGTCCGCATCAAGCCCATCACTTGCCATAAAGTCTGAAAACATCGTCCCCGGGCTAACCCATGGCGTACTCTCCTGAAGTGTCTGGTCATCAGCTGGGACACCAACGAAGTAATCTCCAAGCGGCCCCAAACCAAGTCCACCATCACCCTGGTCAACCCCGTCACCCATACCTGACCCATACCACTCGCCTCCATGCCCGCCAACATGGGGACTAACACCACCTCCTACAACATGCCCTGCAGCAACCCCCCCACGGGCCCGCCCTGATCGTCGTCATCGTCGTCACCATGATCACCGTGCTCGTCTGCCGCAGCACGCCCTCTCCGTCTCCCTCCGTGTCCTCGTCGTCTTCCTCCACGTCGATCGTCCCCGTCAGCCTCGTCTATAGCCTGGTCCAGCCACCTCCACTCACGCTGGCTCCGTCGTGTCCCCACACAAGCTCTCCTCTCGACCCGACGCCTACCCGGCACGTCATCAACATGATCCATGTCAGGAACTCGCCCAGCACCCCTCTGTGATGCCTCCATAGGAATAGGAATGGCTCTAGGATCCCCCAAATACATCTCTGGTGACAAGAACCTCTTTCCTTGCTGACTCCACCACTCCAGGAAGTCATGTGAGGGTCCAGGGTCTGCAACAACATCGAACCGGAGAACGTGATCCGCACGGCTCTCCCAATGAAGATGCCAGGACTGCAAAGCAGACAGGAACCAACGATCACCGCCTCTCCCGTCCTTCGACATCAGAAAGTCGATGTTCAGGGCGGGTTGCGGACGTGGCTGGACTCCCCCGAACTGCGGTAGAACCCTATCTATTTGATGCCACTCTATAACGGCAAAGTATATCAGTGACGTCACACACCGCCACATTGCCATATGCCGAGGCTCCAACGCCTCCGGATGCATAACCTGCAGTACATCGGGGGTGCTATACGGCATCCAGATAAACTGCACAAAGATTCCAACATTGTCAGGCCAACTCATGCTCCAAATTCATAAAGTTTAGTTAATTAAATAAACTTAGCCAGGAGTATACTCACATCCCTGGCCTGTAACATGTTTATCCTCAGTCTCCACATCTGAACTCTAGGTCCCTTCTCGCTACCGGAAAGGTTGTAACCTAACCACCTGCATCTCACATGGGTGTTATGGCTAATTAAAAGTGTGACAGATTTGTAATACATGACAAGCGTACATGAAATTCACTATTTTAACTTGAAATAGAAAGGTCTGAGTAGGGTACCTCGAGGCCAACGGCTAGCTGCACGTATCATACCCGGCAGACCTAAGCCTAGGAAAGTGCCAAAAAATCCAGGACTGAAGTAGCTGAAGTGCGCCCACTAACTTCACCACATGTCTGTTCGCCACTCGGCACATGCACCGGTACAACTATGCCAGTGCTGCAGACCCCTAGCTGTAGGTACCCATCTCCTCAAGCATAGCTACGTAGGGAAGCCATCTGATGTGAATGCGGTTGCCGAACTTGTCGGCAAATAGCTGAGTGCCCAACAACATCATGATATAGGCACGAGCAAAGCGCCGCACAGTCTCCTCATCAGCTCCCTCGGGGCACTCTCCAAAAGTCTCCTCGAACCAAGTGTAGTTTACTGCGAACTTCTGAACCTGGCTCGGAGGAGGAATCACTCCAAGCAACTCCTGGAACCACACCCAAGCTGGACGGCCACCCTGGATGTATATCTGGAAATCTGTAAGGCAACCGCTGACATAACGCCCGTCCACTGGCAACCCCAGCTGGTACGCCACGTCCTGAAGTGTGATCGTGCACTCTCCGAACGGCATATGGAAGGTGTGCGTCTCAGGACGCCACCGCTCGACGAAGGCACTGACAAGGGGCTCATCTAACCAGAACCATCTATCGTTCAGCCTCGCAAGATGGTATAATCCGGCCATCTGCAAGTATGGAACATACCGCTCATCGAGTCGCATGCCCTACTGCCACCGCATGCTTCTGATGCATCGCTGTGGCTGCGCATTACATGGACGACATTATTAGAACCACTTACAAAACCAGTGACAAAAATAACTAACACCGGAAACCACTTATTAAAATCATTAACAGAATCTACATGCAAAACCAATATAACAAACCAGTAGCAAAACCACATGCTTAAACCGCTAACATAAACCACATACAAATCCACTTATCAGAAACACATGCAAAACCACTATCATAAACCGCTTACAAAACAACATAGTAAACCACTTCCAATACCACCAAAATAAACCGCCAAAATAAATTATCAACAAAACCGCATACAAAAGTACTAACAAAAACCACTACTAAAAATTCCAAACATAAACCGCTAACAAAACCACATAGTTAAACCGCTAACATAAACCGCATACAAATCCACTTACGAAAATCACATGCAAAACCACTATCCTAAACCACACACAAAATCACATAATAAACCACTACCAATACCACCAAAATAAACCGCCAACATAAACCATCAACAAAACCGCATACAAAAACACTAACAAAAACCACTAATAAAAACCACTAACATAAACCACCAACTAAACTGCATGCAAAACCTCTAATATAAACCACTTGCAATACCACTAGGATAAACCGCTAACATAAACCGCCACTAAAACCGCATCCAAAACCACTAACTCAGATAAACCCCTAGCACAAAGTTTTCTATCTACTAACCTCATCGTTGATGACCCCGGCTATATGAGCAACTCCGTCCAACCGATATAGCCTTTCTGGATCATCCCCCATCAGCTGAGTATTCTGTTCGAGTCTTTATCGGATCAAATCTGGGTTATTTTCTCTGGGATTTGGTGGGGTATGAGAATGGAAAAGTGATTCGAATGAGGCTGATTCGAACTCCTTATATAGCCGAAACCTATGTAATTCGAACCAACCTTACTCGAATTATTATTTGAGTCAAATTTTGAGTAATTCGAACCAACTAGGTTCGAATTACTTGGGGAAGCGTTCAAAGGGTGTAATTCGAACAAGCCTAGTGCGAATTATGCTCATTGGTAGTTCGAACCATCTAGGTTCGAATTATGTTCATCGCGTGTTCCTTCATAATTCGAGTTTGGTTGGTTTGATTTATGTGTTAACGTAGTTTGAATCCAGCTAGTTCGTATTACATAGTAATGTGCTTTGGCTGATTCGTGAAATGATTTTCAGTTTGGCTGATTCATGTAATTTCTCTCCTGCCTTGGCTTATTTCCGTTTTTTGCCCTATATTATTATTAGCGCAATTTATATTAAAGGCAATGGTGGCTCAGTAGTCAGTAGTAACATGCTACAGGGATCCAGCACACCGTGGACGCACGCTGGTGATGCTTTCAGACCACATTGGTTCGATGCGAACCACTCAATTTTCGACAGATTTGACCATTGTCGACTAGATTTGATCTAGGGGTGGCAAACGGGCCTAAACCCGCTGGGTCGGCCCGCGTAACCCGCCAAAAAGGCAGGCTGGGCTGAGAAATTAGGACTGCCAAATAGCAAAAGTCCGCCTAACCCGCACCGCTTAAATCGCGGGCTTTGGCGGGGCGGACGGGCTTTCCCGCCGGGCTTAGTATTTTTTTATCAAGGGGTATTTTTAAAATTTTTTTTGCCAAAACCCAACTTCCCCCAACCCAACTTACAAGAGAATGAAGATGAAAATTGAGTGTTTTGGATTATGTTTATTTTGTTTTAGAGACTATTTATAATTATGTTTTGGATTATGTTTATTTTGCTTTGGGAACAATATTTATAATTACAAAGACTTTAATGTTTGTGAATATAAAAATTATAATTTGTTTATACTTTTAGAAATTATAATAGTTAAAAGTAAAAAATAGAAGAGATTTTTTTATGCTTTTATATATATTATTTAATAGTTAAAAGTAAAAACAAAAAAGAAGATATTTGGCGGGCTTAGCCTACCGGCCCGCCAGCCCGCCGTTAGGCGAGGCGGGCTGGGATTTTGGGACCGCCTCACTAGGCGGGGCGGGGCGAGCCAGCCCGCCAAAGGGCGGGCTTCTGGCAGGGCGGGGCGGGCTTCCCCGCTTGCCACCCCTAATTTGATCGGTTTTATTACAAGTATGGTCTGATTCATAAATTAAAGGGTTAAATACGATTTTGGTCCCTAACGTAGAGGTCGAAAATTTATTTCGTTTTCAATATTTTTTTCACTACAAAATAGTCCAGAGATTTCAGTTTGTTTTAAAATTGTTCTTTTCATTAATTTATTTTTATTTTTATTTCAAAAATACTCCTAACTAAAAAAAGAAAAAAAAGAAAACGTTGAATAAGGGGAAAAGGGGAAAGGATTGATTCAGGGAAAAAGAGGGGGAAAGGGGGAAGTGCCACTGCCACTGCTCCAATCTCCCGTCGCTGCTTGTCGTCGTTCGGTCGCTGGATCTCGTCGCTGCTCCTTTGGGCTCGGCAGAGGTGCTCAATGGTAGTGGGTTTTGGTTCGAGGTAAGAACAGGGGAAGGCTTCGGTGGTGAGCCGAGGGAGGAGAAGAGGTCGTGCTGTTACAGTGGCGCTAGGGTAGCGCAAAGAGAGAAGAAGAAAAGGGTTGCAGCGCTGTGTTGGCTGTGATGGCGGTTTCGGGTGGCTTGCCGACTTTTGCTTCAGCTTCCTTTCTTCTTCAGCTTCTGCTTCTATTATGTTGTTGATTTCTCATTGTCGTTGCTTCTGGTTGCTTCTGATTGATTATATTGTTTTATTGTTGTTGTTGTTGTTCTATTCCTGCTCCTGCTCCTGCTTTTGCTTGATTACATTGTTGATTCATTGTTGTTGTTGTTGTTGTTGTTGTTGTTGTTCTGCTCCTGCTTCTATTTCTGCTCATGTTTCTGCTTTATTACATTGTTGATTCATTGTTGTTGTTGCTTTTGCTTGTGTTTGTGCTTCTGCTTATGTTTCTACTTGTGTTTGATTTTGGAGAAGAAGTGGAAGGGGTATTTTAGTCCGACGGACGGTTTTAAAATTAAGTTAAACCTTCGGGACTATTTTGTAGCAAAAAAAAGGTTGGGGACTGATAAACCACTATTTTATGGTTTATCTTGTGCTAAATTGAATGGTTTTTATCAATTCTTTGCACACTTATTCATATAATTTGCGTGATTTTACAAATCCTTCCTAATTCTGTGATATAGCTGAAAACATGTTTCTTGGGCCTTTAAACTGTCAATTTTAATTACCCTTTATTACCATTCGATGCCGTGATCTGTGTGTCAAGTGTTTTAAGGATTTATAGGGCAGAAATGACTTAGAGGATGGAAAGGAAACTTGCAAAAATGAAGGAGCACAAGAAAATGAAGTTTTGAGAAGGTGGCAGCGATGCATACGTGTGACTAGCGTAGAAGACAAGCGACGCGTACGCGTGACTGACGCGTACACGTGACAAGGAATTTTGCCAAGCGACGCGTACGCGTGACATGCGCCACGTGCAGAAATTACAGAAAGCGCTGGGAGCGATTTCTGGGCTCCTTTTTGGCCCAATTATAAGCCCGAGAACACAGAATAGAGGTTGCAGAGTGGGGGAAATCATTCATTCATTCACACAAAACTTTCATTCACATAATTTTAGGTTTGAGATGTAGTTTTCTAGAGAGAGAGGCTCTAGGTTTTACGATTTTAGGTTTAGCTTTTCTTAATCTCAGATTTCTACTTTGCTTTAATTTAGTTTTCTCTTCTACTTTTATTTGTCTTAGCATTCTAGTTTATTTATTTACCTTATTGATTACTTTGTGTTGCTACTTTAGTTTATGAATTCTCATGTTAGATTTGATTTTTCATTTAATGCAATTTGAGGTATTTCATATTTATTGCTTCTCCTATTATTTGTTAGTCATTGATGTTTGCAATTAGTAGTTTAGATTTAATATTCCTTGCTAGTTTTCTATGTTTTTATGTTATGCCTTCCAAGTGTTTGATAGAATGCTTGATTGGATTTTAGTGTAGATTTCTCTCCTCTTGGCTTTGGTTGAGTAATTGGAGACTCTTGAGTTATCAAACTCCTTTGTTGATTGATAATTGAAAGTTGCTAGTTGATTTGGATTCCTCTAAGGCTAGTCTTTCCTTAGGAGTTGACTAGGACTTGAGGAATCAAATTGATTCATCCACTTGACTTTCCTTCATAGTTAGAGGTTAACTAAGTGGGAGCAATGGACAATTGATGTCACAATTGATAAAGATAACTAGGATAGGACTTCTAGTTTTCATACCTTGCCAAGAGCCTTTCTTAACTATTAGTTTAATTCTTGCAATTCACTTTTCTTGTTCCTTATTCAAAACCCCAAAAGATACTTTTCCATAACCAATAATAACTACACCTCCCTGCAATTCCTTGAGAGATAACCCGAGATTTAAATACTTCGGTTTAATTTTACTGGGTTTGTTTTAGTGACAACCAAATTTTTATATGAAAGGATTATTGTTGGTTTGGAAACTATACTCCCAACGAAAATTTATTATGAATTCTTTACTTGTAAAAATTCGTTCATCAAAATGGCGCAGTTGCCGGGGAGTTACAAACGTGTGCCTTATTATTGGTTATTGTGAATAAGTTTGCTTTTTCGTTTCTCTGGTAGTTGTTTCTAGTTTTAGGAGTTTAGTTTCATTATTCCTTATTAGTTTTTGTGTTTTTATTTTCTCTTGATACTATGAATTCTCATCCCTTTGGCTACGAGTTTGGTTCAAATTATGTTGTAGGGTATGGAAGCTATAATAGGAACATGCATCAAGGTTGGGACAATCAAAGATAGGAGGAGCCACAAGGATTTGATCAACCCTTTCGGCAACATCCTCCTCCAATGTGCCATGAGCAACAACCATTCTACGATGCATCCCAAGACCATGGTTATGGTGGACCTTTTCGTGACAACCAACCCCCACCAACGTACTATGAGCAAGAGCCATTCCGAGGTGCGCATCAAGACAATGGATATGGTGGACTTCCTTGTAGTTACCAACAAGCCCACCATATCAATCTAATGGATGTGGAAGTCCTTATTGTACTTGTCAACAACCACCACCATATGCTTATGAACCACCTCCTCAACATAGCTTTGAACTACTATACTCACAAGCCCCCTACTACCAAACACCCTCATATGATCGTAACCCATACCCACCATATCAACCACCCTATGAGCCATATGAATCATACATAGAACCACCCAAATTCCAACCTAATTACTCCCAAGAACCACCACCTCCATATACACCATATCCATATCCATCAACCCAAGAGCCATATGATCCTAATCATGCAATCCGAGCAGAACAAGAAATAAAAGATCGTCTCAAGGAAACAATGGATCGATTTCATGCAACCCTTCATCAATTGGACCGAGTGGTAAACCGGATACCATACGAAGCTCTCATGGCTAAAGAATCTCAACTTGAGAACCAAGGATTGAAGTGTTTTGTGCAACAAGTGGAAAAGATGGAGAGTGATGAACCACCACATCCTTATAATGATGAACCACCCCCTTATCATGAACCTTTTCTCCCAAGTGATGAGCCCTCATATCCACCTCAATCTTCAATGCATGACACTCTTGGTGTTCTTCTTCAAGGGCAAAGAGAGATGAAAAGGGAAGTACTAGAATTCATGGCTGCCTTGACCGAGATAGTAAATCGATTAGCTTCCCAACATTTGGACACTCAGAGTACTCCCATGGCTACATGTGGAGAATCAATAGAAGAGCCTAGCATGAAGGAGACACTAGAAACTCCGGTGGACAATGAGGAGCGTGACTTTGTATTGAAACAAGTGGAGGAAGCCGTAATGGTTGAAGAGGAAGAAGTGGTTGAAGACTTAGGAGACGCTGAACCTCCATGGGAATCTAGAGTTACAGAGTATTCCTCCAAGAAGATTGAAATTGATGTCAAGGATGCCAGTGCACAACCTCCATGGTATATTCCTTATGAAGACTTGGATGGGATAGATCAAGAAGCAAGTTCCCTTGGTGATGCGGATCATGAATCAAGCCTCCTAGTGATGAATCTACAGCCGTAAATGAAGTCCTTGAATATGAAGACTCCTCCCTGATTGAGTCTGAGAATGATGTGGAAGCAGAAGTCCTTTGGAAAGGGTGAACGAGAGTTGAGTACGCTTTGTCAAGAACGTTGGAGACTCCTCTACCTAGGTGGCCATCTACTCCTTTATTTGAGTGGGTAAGACTTATCTCTATTTGCTTTACTGTCCCACTTGAATATGGTATTCTTGAAACGGATGGCCAACTTAGGAAGCTTTATGGCATTAAGCGTAAGAGAAGGATGTCTAGTGGTTGGAGTTGCAAATCAAGGCTCATCAAGTTTAATACTTCAAGAACTAGATGCAAGGATGGAGCTAGTGAATATTTGGTTGGATCTAAGAGCAGAGTTTGGTATTACATTAAGAATTTGGACTGCTTGCCACCCGGTTGGGACAATGGTGATCCACTTCAAGACGGGTGTAGAAACGAGATTTGGGATCCGGGCATACAAGAGGATCAACTTTGGGAGCTCAAAGCTTGTGAAGAACTCCATGAAAGCTTGGAGAATTTTACTTGGAATTGATAGATCTTATAGGAAGTCCAAGCGTTGGTGGCAGTTTCAAGATGAGTTCAAGCACAAGGCACCATGACAAGGAGCTCACCAAATGTCCAACTTAAGGACTTTAACTAAAAGTGCTAGGTGGGAGACAACCCACCATGGTATGATCGTCCCTTTTTATTCTTAGTTTTATTTTATTTTATTTTTATTAGTGTTCATTCATAATTTCTGCATAATCATCTGCATTCTGCATTCTACATTCTGCATTCTATAAATAAAAAAAAAGAAAGGGACAACCCACACTCGTGCGCGTAGGCCACGCATGGGCGTCGACACCAATTTGGTTCTCCCATCTAACGAACAGAAAGTTGTGATAGAATCGTGCGGCTGGTGTACAAAAAGCATAATTTGAAATTGCTGCTAAACTGGTTTATTGATGAGCCCTCATATCCACCGCAATCTTCAATTTCATACGCGTCATTTGAAATTCTGGCACACCACGCGTGGGCGTTCATGACGCGCACGCGTTGCATGTAAAATCTTTCCCCCTTCAATCTGAACAGAGAGTTGCGCCAAAACGACGCTGGAATTGTGCGTTTAGCACAATTTTGGCCGACGCGTACGCGTGCTTCATGCGTACGCTTCATCTTCATTAAGTCCCCTTCATGCGTTTGCGTCTATGACGCGTACGCATCGATGCATTTTTCTCTCATCCACGCTCAAGCGTGATCCACGCATACGCGTGGATTTAATTTCATTAACCCCAGACGCGAGAACCCTACCCCTTCACGTGCCCTCTCTTCTTCTCTTCCCTCCAACGTCTCCTTTCTCTTCCCCTCTTCCCTCCATCCACACCACCATCAACGTCCCATTACCACCCAGTTCTGGCGACCCCGAGCCGCCGCCGACCACCCCTCCCTCTCCCTCCTTTCTTTTTTTTCTCCTTCTTCTCTTCTCCTCCTTCCCGCCTTCACCAAGCATCGTCGCGGACACCACTGCGCTGCTGTGCTACCGCCACCTCTGGGCCGGCATTACTTTGCTTCACTACCCTTTTCCTTCCTTTCCAATTTTGCTACTGCACCTCCCAGGTTTCCCTGCTTCCATCTCTACATTTCAATTCTTCTTCTATTCAATTAAGTTAGTTAGCTTAGTTTAAATTTTGTTAGAATTAGGATAGTTAGAGATGCATGTTCTTAGTTAATTTTAGGTGGTTAGGTAGTTAGGATGTGGTTAGTGGATTTAGGTCTGATAATTGCTCTGTTCTTGCTGTCTGGAAATGGTTGATCCTTTTTTGTCTGTGCTGGTAATGACTTGCCCTGTGCTAAATTAACTTGATGCTGTTAATTTGGTTTAAATTGTTATTGATGCTATGTTAATGTTTCATTGATTTACTTTTGTGCTAAACTGGTTTATTGATGCTGCTGAATATTATATGAAATTGCTGCGTTCTTATCTGAGTTGAATTGGTTCCTTGATATTGGATTCTTGTTGTATAATTTTGATGGATTTTAGATCTGAGTTGTTATTGCTGTTGAATTCTTGTTGCGATTTGATCTTCATTGTTGATTCAGTGGAGCTTAATTCTTTGAATCCATATTCCTTATTAATGATTGATTGTTGAATTTAATGAAGGAAGGCTGATTGCATATCTTCTCTTTGAGCAATTTTTGCTGAATTAATGCCATGGTTTCAGCCATTATTTTGTTCATTGATCACAGAAAGCATGCTGCATATGCTTGATTGGTTATGGAATATTTTCTTATTGCTGTCTTATTGGCTCATTTGCTTATTCCCTGTGAATTTATATATGGTTTTGTTGCTTTTAATTGTTAATGAATTCATAGGAAATTCGAATTGATTGATTGAGTTTCGGAATTAGCCAGCTGTTTTGTTTTGCTTAATGATGCCTGAGTCATATGAATTTTCTTGTTCTTCATGCTAATTGACAAATATTGAACTTCATATGAGCTTGACTTGAATTGCTGATCTACTACTGTTTATTTATTTCGGGAACACCCATTTTACTGCCGGAATGCTACCCAAATTTTTTTGAAAACTGTTTTCCTCAACTTTCACTCATGAATTGACTTTGGTACTTTTAAATTGTGATTTATTTGGTTTAAACCAAAGCCAATTCATGAGATGATGGGTTAGCATTTCCATTCCTTTTGGTTCCCTTTCTATTTAAAATGTATTATTGATGATTTTAATTCTTTTTATCCTTCTTTCATTACACGTTTTATCATCAATGACTTGCATTGTATGCTTGAATGTGAGCTTGCTTGTTCTTAAACCTTTTGAACTTCTTTTAGTTAGGAACTACACTACCATGCCACTAATTCTAACCTACTTCTTTAACTTTTAACTAAATTGACTTTCTCACTTTTCTTTTTCATTTTTCACTCTTTTTTTCAAACTAACTCTTTTAATTCCTTTCAAGGCATGAAACTTGTTGTTTCTTAACAAACAAGCATTCTAGATTTCATTGTATAAATTCTTGGATTGTGATTTCTGATTGATTTCTTTGAATCCTACCTTTCGTTCATTCCAAGGATTTATCTCTTTATGACTCACTTCATGCTTTAGCTTTCACTCATCTGTTGCATATCTTCTGCTTGTTATGCTTGCATATTGTTTGCCTTTTTGTTTCTCTGCTTTAGTTGATAATCTGTATCCTGAGAATTCTATTTTTCAGGATGTCTGATAAGAAAGGAAAAGGCAAGGCTACGGCCAGCTCCGTTAAGAAGAAGAGAGGACAGTCATCTATTACTCTATCGGATGTTCTATCGGATGAATCTTGGCATGAAAAGAACTTTACTGATCAAGAAAAAGCTGATCAACTTGTGCCTGCTAATGACCCAGTCAAAATTTGCAAATCTTTACTGTGAACTCAAGTTTTCGATCTTTGTGGAAAAACGGCACCTCTACTTGGAAAGGACACTCAAAATACCAACCGAATTAAAGAAGTACACTGAAGATCAGATCAAACAGAGAGGTTGGGTATTTCTGGAGAGAGATCTGGCAGAGGTAAATGCATCATGGGTCCGTGAGTTCTATTGTAACTATTATAAGACGACCCTTGATGCAGCGCAACTTAGGGGGAAGCAGATCTTAGTCACAGAGGAGGCAATAGAGAATACCTCTACTTCCAGCCTAAAACAGATGATACAGATGGGTATCAGAAGGCCGATCAGTCTATTAGATTCATGAGTTTTGATTGGGATGCTGTCCGGCGTACCATAGCCATTGATCTTGATGTTTCGTGGGCTATGGAAAAGTCAAAGTTAACTCCATGGGGTTTAAAGATTATTGATCTCAATGATGAGGCTAGACTGTGGCAACAGATACTGAGTAATTATATTATGTCTAGTACTCATGAGTCAGAAGTGCCAGCTGCCATGATCATTCTTATTATATGCGTCATGGAAGGAAATGACCTCTACCTTCCACGGTTCATCAGAAAGTACATGTCTAGAGTTCATGTTAGAGGCACCCTGCCATTTCCCTATTTGATCACCCAGATGGCTCGTCGAGCTAAGGTGTCTTGGGAGCTAGAGGATGAGAGACCACCGATTGCTGACTGCAAGAAGGTTATTCCGCACGGCAAGCAGTTCGGACCTCTAGGCCACAGACTACCTACTTCTACTTCTACTACTTCTACTAATGCGGCCACATCCTCAGTAGCACCTTTAGCACCTGCAGCACCACATGCTTCCGCAGCACCATCATCCGCTTCTCAGCTAGTCTATCATCTTGTGCACCGCCTCTTTGAGCGCCTTGATCAGATGGAGCACCGCAATCAGCGGCGTTATGAGCAGTCTGATAGCGACGCTATTCACATCTGAAGCTGATTGTGACGTTGGGGCGTACTGACATCCCCTCTGAGCCTGACACACCCTCGGAGCACTCTGAGGAGGAGGAGGATGAGCAGGAGAAGGATGCGCAGGAGGAGACCCAGCAGTAGGCACAACACGAGGAGACTCAACCTGAGCAGCCTGTAGAGCCCCAGGCACCTACACAGCCACCGCCGACAGAGCCAGCGACACACCCTTCAGTAGGCGATTATCCTTCACGCTCAGCTTGACTGAGCGCATCGAGGACGATGCCGTGATTTAAGTGTGGGGAGGTCACCGTCTCCGGCGAATTATATTTTGGTGAACCATTTCAGACTTCTGTTCTATTTTGCTTTATCTTGTATTTTGTTTTATTTTATTTTATTTTATTCTTCTTTTAATACTTGCACATTTCTATTTTATTGTACTTCTGTTTATTTTTACTTGGTTGTATTTTGCACTTTAGGCTTGTATATATCTTAGATATTTAGCTTGAATTGCACTTTTAGTCTATTAGTTGTGATATGTAAAAACATGGATTATTGAGCTTAGTTTACCGTTTTGCATATGAGAAATTAGTTTGATTGAAAATAGGGAGTAAACTAAAAATTTTTAGTTTTTTATAATCACAACATTTCATTATATATAAAATAAATGTTGGTCAATTGATGAATTTTTAAGGAATGTCTCTTTTTCTTAAAAAAGGCATTTAAGACATTGATTTGAGTTAAAACCTTTTGGTAACTTGCATGATATATATATATATATATATATAACTCTGGTTTTTATTGAACTTTTTTCTCTTACCTTTTAGTGGTTGAGAGATCTAATAATAATCGAATTTTTTTTAAAAAGAATGTAAAATACAATTCATCATTTTCAGATTTTTCACCCCATTCTACGGACGAATTATAAGTTTGTCGTTGTAATTTTTTAGAAATTTACTTCTTTTTTCTCACAAATCTATACATTTATTTCAATTTTTAAAGAATTTATTTTTTTAATCTATAAATCCATCCCAAAATTTTTCATGAATTTATTTGATCTATTACTTAAAAATAAAATATTATTCAATGTCTAAAGAATAGAAATGTTGGCAAATAATTTTTTTAAATATTTTATGAGTTTAACTATTTTCTGCTCTAAATTCACATGTTAAGATTATAAATTAAAAAAATATTTATTAAAAATAAAAAAATAAGTTTTTAAATATTTATTTTATATTTATTACGAAAAATTTAAAAATTTTTATTAATAGTAATTTTGTTATGTGTGTTAAGGATACAAAATAGTTAATTCCTATATTAATCATATATTCAAATAGTTAATGCACTTATATTATTTGTATGCACATATTAATAAGAATAAGAATTTAATTTTAATGCATTGATATATTATTAATGTATTAAAATTAATTTTCTATTAAAAAATTTATTAAAATAGTACCCGAAAGCTTATAAAAATTATAAAGTAAATATACGCATAGTTATCATAATCGAATTAGATCAATTAAAATCAGTGGTTTGGCTGGTTTAATTTAGGATTAAGTATGATTTTGGTCTTTAACGTAGAGACCAAAAATTTATTTTGTCCCTGATGAACAAATTTTTGCTAGTAAAGAATTCACAATAAATTTCCGTTGCAAGTATAGTTTCTAAACCAACAATAATCCTTTCATACAAAAATTTGGTTGTCACCAAAACAAACCCAGTAAAATTAAACCGAAGTATTTAAACCTCGAGTCGTCTCTCAAGGAATTGCAGGGAGGTGTAGTTATTATTGGTTATGGAAAAGAATCTTTTGGGGTTTGAATAACGAACAAGAAAGTGAATTGCAAGAATTAAACTAATAGTTAAGAAAGGCTCTTGGCAATATATGAGAACTATAAATCCTATCCTAGTTATCCTTATCAATTGTGACATCAATTGTCCATTGCTCCCGCTTAGTTAACCTCTAATTATGAAGGAAAGTCAAGTGGATGAATCAATTTGATTCCTCAAGTCCTAGTCAACTCCTAAGGAAAGACTAGTTTTAGAGGGATCCAAATCAACTAGCAACTTTCAATTATTAATCAACAAAGGAGTTTGATAACTCAAGAGTCTCCAATTACTCAACCAAAGCCAAGAGGAGAGAAATCTACACTAAAATCCAATCAAGCATTCTATCGAACACTTGGAAGGCATAACATAAAAACATAGAAAACTAGCAAGGAATATTAAATCTAAACTACCAATTGCAAACATCAATGACTAACAAATAATAGGAGAAGCAATAAATATGAAATACCTCAAATTGCATTAAATGAAAAATAAAATCTAACATGAGAATTCATAAACTAAAGTAGCAACACAAAGTAATCAATAAGGTAAATAAATAAACTAGAATGCTAAGACAAATAAAAGTAAAAGAGAAAACTAAATTAAAGCAAAGTAGAAATCTGAGATTAAGAAAAGCTAAACCTAAAATCCTAAAACCTAGAGAGGGGAGTCTCTCTCTAGAAAACTACATCTCAAACCTAAAATTATGTGAATGAAAGTTTTGTGTGAATGAATGAATGATTTCCCCCACTCTGCAGCCTCTATTTTGTGTTCTCGGGCTTGGAATTGGGCAAAAAAGGAGCCCAAAAATCGCTCCCAGCGTTTTCTGTAATTTTTGCACGTGGCGTATGTCATGCGTACGCGTAGATCACGTGTACGCATCGCTTGTCTTCTGCGCTAGTCACGCGTACGCGTCGCTCATGCGTACGTGTCGCTGCCAACTTCTCAAAACTTCATTTTCTTGTGCTCCTTCCATTTTTGCAAATTTTCTTTCCATCCTCTAAACCATTCCTGCCCTATAAAGCCTGAAAATACTTGACACATAGATCACGGCATTGAATGGTAATAAAGGGTAATTAAAATTGATAGTTTAAAGGCCCAGAAAATATGTTTTCAACTATATCATAGAATTAGAAAGGATTTGTAAAACCATACAAATTATATGAATAAGTGTGCAAAGAATTGATAAAAACCATTCAATTTAGTACAAGATAAACCATAAAATAGTGGTTTATCAATCTCCCCACACTTAAACATTAGCATGTCCTCATGCTAAACTCAAGAGAACCAAAAGAGTGAAGGCAGAATGGTGGAACTTATGCAATGCAACCTATTTAGATGTGAGCTATCTACATGTATTATGCTATTCTAATTACTATATATATATGGTCAAATTGAGTCAAATTTCCAAGAAATCATATATGCACAATCAAGGGCTAAATCATATCAAAACACATTCACAATTGAGTTGAGTTAATCAAAAGAGTTCACAAACTTGCAAGACAAGCAATGATCAAATATGGACATATGAAATTAGCTATTGAACCCTCACAGGATTTGTATATGCACTCTAATCACTCAAGTGTTTGGGGTTAAACCACTCTACTCTTCTCTAGTCATGCTTTCTAAAACTTTGTTCTTCATCTAACCAATAAACAAATATTAAGTGTACAAATGCAAATATCATGAGGGCTTTTCAAGGTTGTAATGGGGCTAAGGTAAGGATGAGGGTATATATATATGGCCAAGTGAGCTGTAAATTGAATCTTTGACTAACCTAAGTTCTCACCTAACACACACACACTCTATATAATTTAAAATCATGCCTAGCTACCCATAATCTCACTTTTGTGTATTTCACATACTCATATACTAAATTTTCCTTAATTTCACCACATATGCATTGATCTTTTATTAAACTTGACATCGGGGTAATTTTTTTCCCAATTTATTTATTAGTTATATTGTAATAATAATTTTTTTTAAACATGAAATCAAACATAACATATCAATGCACATGGTTTTTCTGGTCTCATATGAGTAGGCACCCAAATTCCCAATATTCAAATAGAGTAGAAACATAACACATTCCCATTAACCCAGGTTTCCACAATTTTCCACACTTAATCGATACACAATCTCTATCTTGAGCTAACCAAAGATTCAATTGGGGTAATTAATTGTTTTTTTTTCGCTTAAGTCTAGTGATGTGGTAATATAAAGAACAAATGGGGATTAAAAGGCTCAAAGTGGCAAACAAAGGTAATTAGAATGGTAGGCTATTTGGGATAAGTGAGCTAATATCAAATGATGGCCTCAATCATATATAAGCATGAACATACACTAAATAATAGACATATAGAATGGAACAAAACAAAGATTACAATCATAATGAAGAAAACACATAAGAATAAAATATTATGATTAAATAATGTAACCATATAATTAAGCTAAAAAACTCACGGGTTGTGTGTTCTTAGCTCAAAAACCATATTCCAATTTTATATATATATATATATGTTCGGTAAGTCGGGTACCGGACTAATCGGGTGAGTATCCTGATCAACAAAAGGGGAGGTTGTCTGGTCGTACGTCTCCGGGTTGGAGTAGGCGAGGTTCCGAGCTCTTCAGGTGTGAAAGGGAGGTGTCACCTGCAAAGACACTCCGACGCACAAGTCAATGAAGTGTGCAGGCGAAAAAGGGGGTAGAGTCATGTAACGTACCTTGGGGGAAGGGTAAAAACCTTCCCCTTATATACTGTGTTAGAGGTGGGCCCTGCAAGGACAGACCCACTTTCTCTGAGGCGTTCTCCTCACAGCTGTAAATGAGCTGTCGGGGACACGCGTCCGGGTCGGCTGTGGAGTGCCTTACCCCTGACCGTTAGGGTCGGGTGGCGCTTGGGTCGGGCCAACCCGTAGAGGGTTTGGGCCAGGCCCCAACAGTGCCCCCCCCACGCGCCAGTAATAGTCGTGAGAGCTATCAGTGGCATGTTATTTCTTGTTCCATGCGTCGTCGTTAGGTCGGCCGCCCGTGGGAGGGACGTGCCCCCTGCGCGCGTGTCTCTTGGTTGTTGGGGCAATCGTTCGTCGCTTCGTTCTTCGCGCTGAGCATTAAATGCTCATAATGGGTTGCAAAACCCTGTACACAAAGACTATTTTGCCCCCAAGTCTTTCGCGCTTCCTGGGTGGCAGTTTTAAACAGTTTGTTTCAATTTTTCCTTTTTCCACTCTCGCTCCTACCATCTCATTCTTCTTCACCCAGAAAATCCCAGAGCATCCCAGAGCTTCATCCTAGCATCTCCGTGCATTTTTCCTTCTTCCCTCTCCGTTTTCGCAATCGCTTCAGGTAACCTTTGGTCCTCTCTCTTTTCTGCTTCGTTGTTGTACGCTTGTTGTTTGTATTTGCTTTGCGTTCTTGCTGTCTTGTTTGATTTTTGTTGCTAGATGACTTTTTAGTGCTAAGTAGATGTGTTAGGGGAGGGGTACCATTCCAGGGTAGGTTTTTAGGTGGCTTGCGTGATAGGTATAGCTTTAGCCATGCTTGATCTTAACTGTTGAATATGATGGACATAGTTTCTGGGTCATAGACTAATGGAGTGGTACCCCCACTGTAGGTATGCCTCGTGTCGTCTCCCGGGCTTCTGTTTCCGCCGCAAACTATGACCCCTATGCTTGGGTGACCTCAGATGTGAAGGACTCGCCGAATCAGATGGATCTGGAGGAGTTGACGGAGTTTCGGCAAGCCGGGTATCTGTGCGGAGAGATAGACGAGGAGGCCAATTACGAGACCTTCGTTCCTGTCCCCAATGAGCGGTTGTATGAGATTAATTTCCGCTCTCCCCGGGTTACCGACTGGATTTGGTTTTACAAAGCCATGTTCACCCAGGTTGGCGTTCGCATACCGTTTTCCGATTTTCAGATGTCGCTTCTTAATCGGATATTCGTGTCGCCGTCACAGCTCCATCCGAATAGCTGGGCTTCTATCCGCTGTTTCGAGATGGTTTGTGAATATCTCGAGCTGCCGGTGTCGGTGGATGTCTTCCTCTTCTTCTTCAACCTTACCAACTCCTCTAGACAAGGGAAGGCAAGGAAAGGGTTCCTGTCCTTCCGGTCTGCCCAAGGTCGGAGGGTATTTGGCCTGTTCGAGGACTCCTATCATGGGTTCAAGGACAAATTCTTCAAAGTTCATCCCGTTAAAGGTCGCCATCCCTTTTGGTTGTCGTTAGAGGGGGAACGCCTCATCCCGACGTATTGGAGCTTCGAGGCGGGGTCTAATTCTTTCATTAAGGTGACCTATAAGGGAATGTCCCTTGTAAATAAGAGGATTGCCGATGTGTTATTTGCTCTTTTTGGAAAGAACCCCGTGAACCCCCACCTCCTTATGGGTGAACGGGAGTCCGCCAGGAGTTATATTTGTGAGCTGTTTTGTCTTGTACTTTTGCATTGTTTATTATTTAATTTGCTCTTCCCGACTTCACGACTAACGTATTTATTTCTCTGTTGTAGTGGAGATGTCTGCTTTGGTAACCGGGCTCGAAAATTTAGTCAAGACCTTCTTGAGCATATAAGTTATCATGCTTGCATATCCACCATTTGAGTCTCCAACAATTATTCTAATAATAACATATCCGATTTGACCTATGGACGATTTCAGTTCATTTTTCGATCTATAACAAATAGCTTCAAGAGATGATAGAATTAAGAATACCCACTAAAAAAACTAATACAATCCATAATGAGGGACAGCTATTCGAAATCTTAGTGAAAGACTGGATTTATTATCTCATGTTTGCTTTTCGTGAAAAAATACCAATTGAAGTGGAGGTTTTCTTCAAACAACAAGGGGCTGGGTCAAGAACGATTTTTTTAGAAGGGATATAATGGAATTTTTGGATTGACTATTACTATAGCCTAATATATTTATATAATAGATATATAGAATATTATTCTAAATTTTCAGTTTTATTGGATGGACTGATGTAGACAACAAACATTTAATTACATTAAATATACATTTAAATGAAATATGCATTAAATATTCTAAACTAAATATTAAATATAATAATATATAAATAAGATTATTTATTAAGATAAATATAGTAAGATAAATATAAAATATAAAAAGGATAGCGATAAGGAGAAGGCTGATGAGAAGGATGCCGGGAAGCCGGAAGGCCCTACCGGGGAGAAGGAGAATCAAGCCGTACCTTCCCCCCGGGACGTCGAGATGTCCGACAAGAATTCTGCCGAGAGGCAGGCTTCTCCCGTTCCCGATGAGACGGCCGGTATTGGGCAGTCGTCCTCTACTCATCGGGAGTATGACGATTTTAAGCTTGTCCCTACTCCCAAGAGACAAAGGGCATCCTCCAGCCCGGAAGGAGCTCTCACCGTGATGGAGAGGAACTTCAATGCTGGGGCCTTTATTGATAATCAGCTGATTCCCGGTACGGAGGATCACTTCCTTAGTACCGAGCTCGCGGGGCAGGCAAGGTGGATGTACCGCACCCTTCTCCGCAGAGCGGTGATAGCCCGGAAGGCTGAGTTCGAGTTGTCGGGCATGCAGGCGTTGTGAAGGAAGCTCGATACTGCTGTCCAGGCCAACAACGAATTCAAGGTCCAGGTTGAAAAGCTTCAGGAACAACTGACCGCGGCGGAGAGGGGGCGCAAGGATGCCGAGGAGAAAGCTGCGTCCTTTGAGGAAAAAATGAATGCCTCCGACGCCACCGTCTCCCGTCTAACCGAGCGAGAGATGACTCTAGAGAGCCAGTTTAACGCCGCGCAAGGTCGAGTGGTCGCTGTGGAGAAGGAGCGTGATGCGGCCGTGTCGTCGGTTGAGGCTGCGCGAGCCGAGGCGGAAGAGTTGAAAAGGAAATATAAGGCGGTAAGGGAACAGGGAAAGAACGCGATCTTTATGACCGAAGAGGCTCTCAAGGCCCAGGTGAAGATCGTGGTCCCAGAATTCGATATGTCGGCTATTGGAGTCTTCAAAACAATCCAGGACGGCAAGATTGTCGACATGCCCCGGAAGTGAACTCTTGTAACTTGCGCTTTTTATGTTTCCCTGTAGAATACTTGTTGAAATCGTTAACTTTTATACTTTAGTGGTCGCCTGGTCAGCTTTATGATTATCGCCTTTATCTTGTTTGGTAGCATTTTATTTCGTTACCGTTTTTTCGGCGTGGACTTATCGCTTGTGTCCGTTTTGCCGTTTGTGTTGGTAACTTGGTTGAAACCGTCTTGGTCTTATTATCGCGGCCGTTTGTTATGGCTATGATTCGGTTGGCTCCTGGGGTGATCAGTCCCGGGTTGCCGTTGAAGAACGCGATGGTGTGGGATACATATTAGGGAATAATAGATAGGAGAATTTAGACAAGTAAAAAGTAGTCGTTAGCTAGACAGTTCTATGAACACGGTAGGCGTTTAATGAAAGTAAATCATTGGAAATTAACATTTGATAAAATTAAACACCTATCTAACTCGCCGGGCCGCTTGGCTAGTGTGCCCAAGCTACGAGTATAATCTTCTTAGGTTACCTGCATTCCATGTTCTCGGGATTTCTTTGCCGTCGAGTCTTTCCAGCTTGTAGGGGCCTTTGCCAAACACTTCTTTGACTCTGTAGGAGCCTTCCCAGTTTGCGCCAGCTTTCCTTCTCCTGGGGACGGTGGTCCGATGTCGTTTCGTCGCAGGACGAGGTCTCTTTCCTCAAATTCCCTTCTGAGGACCTTGGTGTTATATTGCAGGGCTATCCTCTGTTTCAGCGCTACTTCTGACAAGTGGGCCATCTCTCTGACCTCGTCTACCAGGTCTTTGTCCACTGCTTCTTCTACTCCTGCAAGGAGTAGCCGCGGACTTGGCTCTCCGATCTCCACGGGTATCACTGCTTCAACCCCGTATGTTAAGCGGAAGGGGGTTTTCCCGGTGGAGCTTTGCTCGGTTGTTCGATAGGACCAAAGAACCGAGGCAAGCTCGTCAGCCCACGCGCCTTTTTTGCTATCTAAATGCTTTTTAAGACCCAGTAAGATGATCTTATTTGCAGATTCCACTTGTCCGTTTGTTTGGGGGTGTTCAACTGAGGAGAACTTCTGTTTTATCTCCAAGCCGGTGAGAAACTCTGTGAACTTCTTGTCAGTGAATTGCGTCCCGTTATCTGAGATGACGATCTCCGGGAAGCCGAAACGGGTTATCACCTACCTCCACATGAACTTCCTACAATTGGATGAGGATATGCTGGCGAGCGGTTCAGCCTCTATCCATTTGGTGTAGTAGTCGATGGCAACTATGAGGTATTTGACCTGCCCCGGGCCAACTGGGAAGGGTCCCAAGAGGTCGACTCCCCACTGTACGAAAGGTCGAGTGGACGTTAGTAAACTCAGCTCGGAGGCTGGCGCTCTATGGAAGTTGGCGTTTTGTTGACACTTCGCGCATTTCCTTACGAACTCCTTGGAGTCATTCATCATTGTCGGCCAGTTGTATCCATCTCGGATGAGCTTCCTTGCTAGGGCCTTGCCCAGGATATGGTGGCCACAGTACCCCTCATGGACTTCTCTGAGAACGTAGTCCGTCTGGTCGGGGTGCAGACACTTCAGCAAAGGTTGGCTGAGTCCCTTTTTGAATAGCTGATCCTGTATGATCGTATATTTGGCGGCCTCCCTTCTTACCGCTTTGGCTTCCTTTTCGTCCTGGGGGAGTTTGCCGTTTTGCAAGAAGTCAGCGATGGAGTCCATCCAAGAAGGGGCTAATTTAGTTAGGTGGAGGGCAACTGCTGGCTCTTTCGTGATGCCTTGGATGAGGGAGCGGTTGCCGGTTCCGGGTTTTGTGCTCGCCAGCTTGGATAGGAGGTCTGCCCGTGTGTTCCTCTCCCTTGGAACGTGTTGGACCATGACCTCTTCAAATTGTTTGCTCAGCTCTTTGACCCTCTCTAAGTATTTCTGTAGTAATGAGTCTCTGGCTTGGTAGCTTCCATTCACTTGCGAAGTGACGACTTGCGAGTCACTGCATACTTCCAGCCTCTTGGCCCCGACTTCCTGAGCTAGAACCAAACCCCCTAGGAGGGCTTCGTATTCTGCTTGGTTGTTCGACACGGGAAACTCAAACTTAACCGATTGTTCATAGATGACTCCGGCCAGACTTTCTAAAATGATCCCGGCGCCCCGGGATGTCTGGTTGGAGGCTCTGTCTACATGGAGCTTCCACCGTGTGTCCGTGTCCTCGGTTGGATTCCCAGTTACTTCCACCAAGAAGTCTGCCATTGCTTGCGCCTTAATCGCGTGTCGGGGCTCGTAGCCTAGGTCGTATTGGGATAGTTCGATGGCTCAGGCCATCATTCTTCCCGCTAGATCAGGCTTTTGGAGCACCTGACGAATCCCCTGGTCCGTTCTCACGACCACCTGGTGACTCTGGAAGTATTGTCGCAATCGGCGAGAGGAGACCAGAAGTGCCAGCGCCAGCTTCTCCAGCTTGCTGTATCTGAGTTCTGCCCTTTGCAGTGCTCTACTCACAAAGTAGATCGGTTGCTGGGCCTTCCCTTCTTCCCGTACCAACACCGCTGCGAGCGCCCCCTCTGTGATGGCTAGGTATAGATAGAGTGGCTCTCCGAATTTCGGCTTCCCGAGCACTGGGGGTGCTGCTAGAATCTCTTTGAAGTGGTTGAAGGCTTCTTCGCACGCAGGGGTCCACTCGAATTCTATTTCCTTCTTCATCAAAGAGAAAAAGGGTTGGGCCTTTGCTGCCGACGCACCGAGGAATCGGGACAACGCTGTGAGCCTTCCCGTCAGCCGCTAAACGTCTTTGATGCAGCCCGGACTCCTCATCTGGAGTATTGCTTGGCACTTTTCAGGGTTGGCCTCCACTCCCCTCTGGGTTATCATGAATCCCAAGAACTTTCCGGCCTCCATGGAAAAGGCGCACTTAAGCGGGTTGAGCCTCATGCCGTGTTGTCGGAGGGATGCGAACACGTTCTCCAGGTCGCTTATGAGATCGTCAGGGCGGGTGGTTTTTGCGAGGATATCATCCACATAAACTTCCACCGTTTTTCCGGTGAGGTTGCTGAATATTTTGTTCATCAGTCTCTGGTACGTTGCCCCGTGTTCTTTAGGCCAACGCATCGCTCTGTAGCAGTAGGTCCCCTGGTGTTATGAACGTCGTTTTATCCTCGTCTGGCCGTGTATCGGTATCTGATTGTAGCCGGAGTAGGCATCCATGAAACTCAGATACCGTATCCTGTAGCGCGTCGACGAGTGCGTCGATGTTGGAAGGGGGTACAGTCCTTAGGGCATGCTTTATTGAGATCGAGTAGTCCAGACACATTCTCCATTTCCCATTGTGCTTTTTTACCAGGACCATGTTTGATAGCCAGGTCGAATAGTCCAGCTCCCGGATGAACCCACTTCAAGGAGGCCGGCCGTCTGTTTGGCCACTTCCTCTGCTCTTTCCTGAGACATTTTTCTCCTTCTTTGGCCACTGGTTTGGCTTTCGGTCTGACGGCTGGTGGTGGACATGAGACTGAGGCTGTTCTTAGGCACGATCGCTAGGTCGGTGAACGTCGTTATCTCTCTGGGGTATCGTATCTGATTGTA
Source organism: Arachis hypogaea (assembly GCF_003086295.3). NCBI lineage: Eukaryota > Viridiplantae > Streptophyta > Magnoliopsida > Fabales > Fabaceae > Arachis > Arachis hypogaea. Next base: position 128,717,258 of record NC_092055.1, read on the forward strand.
GCCGGAGTAGCATCATGAACTCAGAACCGGTATCCTGTAGCGCGTCGACGATGCGTCGATGGGAAGGGTACATCCTTAGCATCTTATGAGATCGAGTAGTCCAGACACATTCTCCATTTCCCATTGTGCTTTTTACCAGGACCATGTTTGATAGCCAGGTCGAATAGTCCAGCTCCCGGATGAACCCCACTTCAAGGAGGCCGCCGTCTGTTTGGCCACTCCTCTGCTCTTCCTAACATTTTCTCCTCTTGGCCACTGTTTGCTTCGTCTGACGCTAGTGGTGCGACATGAGACTGGAGTTATGCCCGGCATGTCGCGGGTGTCCAGGCAAACAAATCGCCATAGCTCTGATCATTTCCATCAAAGGTTCTTTTAACTCATGGGGAGGTTCTTATTCACGAACGTGAATTTTTCCTCTGAGTTCCCGAACCTAAACTTCTCCAGGTCCCCTTCGGGTTCGGGTCTTGGTTTGTCATCGACTCTGGCGTCCAGGTCGGCGAGAAATATTCTCGATGCCTCTTTAGACTTTTTCCTTAACGAGAGACTGGCGTTGTCGTAAGCAACTACCATTTCCAGGTCTCCTCTCACAGATCCTACTAACCCTTCTTCAGTTATGAACTTCATTACTAACATCCTCGTGCTGATGACTCCTCCTAGGTCGTTGATTGTCTTTCTCCCCAGGATGATGTTGTAGGCGGTGGAGTCCCGTAGGATCACAAATTCGGCCATTACCGTTCTCCTCCCCTATCCTTGTCCCAGTGAGATCGGCAGGGTGATTATGCCATCTGGCTTGATGAAATGGTCACCAAGCCCTACGACATCGTGCTGGTGCGTCTGTAGGTCGGCGTCCCTTAGGCCCAAAGCATTGAACACATTGCGGAACATGATGTTCGAGTCCGCCCCCGTATCTACAAGGATTCGTTTGACGAGACCGGTTCCTACTCTGGCCGTTATGACCATGGGAGGACTCTCTCCGATCTCGTCGAACCACTAATCTTCCAGGGCCGAACGAAATGGGTGGGAGCTTCCTAGTGCTTCGCGTAAAGGATGAGGAGACCACCAGAACTTTGGCGTCTTTCTTGTGTGCCGACTTTGACCTAGGTGCTGCATTCCTAGCGGTTACCACGTTCACTATGGTGAGGCCCTGGTCGTCGTCCTCCGGTTCTTGGCGTCGCTTCGGTGCCCGAGTCCTATCCTCACCGTCGTGGGCGCGATTCCGTCGCCTCGGCTACCTTATGAGGTGGGAAAATGCGGCTAGCTTTCCATCCCTGATGGCCTGCTCCAGTGCGTCCTTTAGATCGAAGCAGTCTTGGGTTTTATGCCCATAGCCCTTGTGATAGTCACAGTAGAGGCTTCGGTTTTCCCCTGTTCGTTCCTTCAGTGGTCGGGGCTTCGACAAGATCCCCTTTTCGGCAATTTGTTGATAAACTTCCATGATCGGCGCGGTGAGGGTTGGTGAACTTTCCGACACGAGGAAATGGTCTGGGAGCCTTGCTCGGGCCGCCGTCTCTGGCGTGTTCCTTTTGTCCTTCTCCGCTTCTGTGGTGCCGGTCTTGGTTGTGAGAGGGCTGCCGTTTGTTGGCAGCCACGACTCGGCTCACTTCTTCGTCGTTGATGTACTCCTTGGCCACACATTGGATTTCCTGCATACTCTACACTGGTTTCGTGGTAAGGTGCTTTCTGAAGTCCTCGTTCAGGAGTCCGTTCGTCAGGCACAAACTCGCGACTGAGTCCGTCAGCCCGTCGATTTCCAGGCACTCATCGTTGAATCTGTCTAGGTATTTCCTAGTCAACTCGTCGGGTCGCTGGGTCACCCCGAGCAGGTTGATTGGGTGCTTCACCTTTGCAATCCTAGTCGTGAATTGGCCTAAGAAGGCATGGCTGATGTCTGCGAAGCCGGTCACCGATCCCTGCGGGAGGTTATTGAACCACCGTATTGCAGGCCCCGCCAGGGTGACCGGGAAGGCGCGGCACCTTACCTCGTCTCCCACTCCCTCAAGGTTCATTCTGGCCGCAAAGGCCGTGACGTGTTCCAGCGGGTCTTGCGTTCCGTCGTACCTCATGTTCGTTGGCTTGTCAAGGTGTTTTGGCAGCCGGACCTCGAGTATGGAACGATGAAATGGGGTCGCTCCCATTATCACGGGTCCCCGTGTTCTCCTCGTTCTTCCTTCGTCGTCCTCCCGACGAGCGTCTTCGGTTCCCCGACCTGTAGTGTACTGCCCTTCTTGTCTGGCGTAGATGACAAGGTCATGGCGTCTTCAAGTGCCTCCTCTTTCACCAGTGCTCTCAAATTCGGCCTGGGGGCTGGGCGTGCGTCTGGAGTGGCTCCTAGAGTGAGAGCGGGAGTGGCTTTGTTCTGGGGTGTGCTGGTCGTGTTCCCTGTCTGCTAGCCAGCGTTCCAGGTCTTGTATCCTGTGGCACAGTTCTTGCATTATTCTGGCATGGTTGTCGCCAGTTCCCCCGAAGGGGCATTGATGAGCGGATAATTTATACGCTTTTTGGCATTGTTTTTAGTATGTTTTTAGTAGAATCTAGTTACTTTTAGGGATGTTTTCATTAGTTTTTATGTTAAATTCACATTTCTGGACTTTACTATGAGTTTGTGTGTTTTTCTATGATTTCAGGGATTTTCTGGCTGAAATTGAGGGACTTGAGCAAAAATCAGATTCAGAGGTTGAAGAAGGACTGCTGATGCTGTTGGATTCTGACCTCTCTGCACTCAAAGTCGATTTTTTGGAGCTACAGAACTCGAAATGGTGCGCTTCCAATTGCGTTGGAAAGTCGACATCCAGGGCTTTCCAGCAATGTATAATAGTCCATACTTTGACCAAGTTTAGATGACACAAACTGGCGTTCAACGCCAGCTCTCTGCCCAATTCTGGTGTCCAGCGCTAGAAACAAGTTGCAAAGTGGAGTTCAACGCCCAAACTGACACAAAAGTTGGCGTTCAACTCCAAGAAGGACCTCTACACGTGCAACACTCAAGCTCAGCCCAAGCACACACCAAGTGGGCCCCGGAAGTGGATTTATGCATCAATTACTTACTTCTGTAAACCCTAGTAGCTAGTTTATTATAAATAGGACTTTTTACTATTGTATTAGATATCTTTGGACGCCTGGTTCTTAGATCAGAGGGGCTGGCCATTCGGCCATGCCTGGACCTTTCACTTATGTATTTTTAACGGTAGAGTTTCTACACTCCATAGATTAAGGTGTGGAGCTCTGCTGTTCCTCAAAGATTAATGCAAAGTACTACTGATTTCTATTCAATTCATCTTATTTTGCTTCTAAGATATTTATTCGCACTTCAACCTGAATGTGATGAACGTGACAATCATCATCATTCCCTATGAACGCGTGCCTGACAACCACTTCCGTTCTACATTAGATTGAATGAGTATCTCTTAGATCTCTTAATCAGAATCTTCGTGGTATAAGCTAGATTGATGGCGGCATTCATGAGAGTCCGGAAAGTCTAAACCTTGTCCGTGGTATTCCGAGTAGGACTCCGGGATTGAATGACTGTGACGAACTCCAAACTCGCGAGTGCTGGGCGTAGTGACAGACGCAAAAGGATAGTAAATCCTATTCCAGTATGATCGAGAACCTCCAAGATGATTAGCCATGCAGTGACAGCGCATCGGACCATTTTTCACAGAGAGGAATAGGATAAAACCAACGACAAGGGTGATGCCTCCAAACGATTAGCCGTGCTGTGACAGAGCATTTGGACCATTTTTCCGAGAGAGATCGAAAGTAGCCATTGGCACCGGTGACATCCTTACATAAAGCCAGCCATAGAGAGGAGTAAGACTGATTGGATGAAGACAGCAGGAAAGCAGAGGTTCAGAGGAACGATTGTATCTCCATACGCTTATCTGAAATTCTCACCAATGATTTACATAAGTATTTCTATCCTTCTTTTATTAATTAATTTCGAAAACCCCATTACTATTTTATATCTGCCTGACTGAGATTTACAAGGTGACCATAGCTTGCTTCATACCAACAATCTCCGTGGGATTCGACCCTTGCTCACGTAAGGTATTACTTGGACGACCCAGTGCACTTGCTGGTTAGTTGTGCGAAGTTGTGAACCATGGTATTGGCATCATGTTTTTGGCGCCATTACCAGGGAAAGAAAGAGCGATGAATTTTACATAATCAAAGTGTAATCACAATTTCTGCGCACCAAGTTTTTGGCGCCGTTGCCGGGGATTGTTCGAGTTTGGACAACTAACGGTTTATCTTGTTGCTCAGATTAGGTAATTTTCTTTTTGTTTTCTTTTCAAAAAAAAAAATTTTCAAAAATCTTTCAAAATTTTCTCCTTTGTTTTCGAAAAAAAAATGTTTTCAAAAATATATTTTTTTTCAGAATTTTTAAGAATGAATTCTAGTGTTTCATGAAGCCTGTTGAAGCCTGGTTGGCTGTAAAGCCACGACTGTAGGGCATGTTAGACATGTCATGTCTGAGTACATACTAAAGCTTGGCTGGCTATTAAGCCATGCCTGACCCTTTGATTGGAGCTTTAGACTAAAGAGCATAAGATTCCTGGAATTCATATTAAAAATTTTGGAATCCTTATTTTTCTTTTTCAAAATGATTTTCGAAAAAATTAAACGAAAATACAAAAAAATCATAAAATCATAAAAATCAAAAATATTTTTGTGTTTCTTGTTTGAGTCTTGAGTCATGTTATAAGTTTGGTGTCAATTGCATACTCATCTTGCATTTTTCGAAAACTCTCATGCATTCATAGTGTTCTTCATGATCTTCAAGTTGTTCTTGGTAAGTCTTCTTGTTTGATCTTTGCATTTGCATGTTTTGTGTCTTTTCTTATTTTTCATATGCATTCTTGAATTCTTAGTGTCTAAGCATTAAAGAATTCTAAGTTTGGTGTCTTGCATGTTTTTCTTGCATTAAAAATTTTTCAAAAATAATTCTTGATGTTCATCTTGACATTCAAAGTGTTCTTGGTATTCATCTTGACATTCATAGTGTTCTTGCATGCATTCCCTGTTTTGATTCAAAAATAAAAGAGAAAAACATGAAAATGATGTTTTAATTTTTTTCTCTCTCATCATAAAAATTTAAAAATAAAAAAATATCTTTCCCTTTTTCTCTCATCAAATTCGAAAATTAGATTTGACTTTTTCAAAAATTTTTAAAAAAATCAAGTTGTTTCTTATGAGTCAAATCAAATTTTCAATTTGAAAATCTTATCTTTTTCAAAATCTTTTTCAAAAAAAAAATCAAATCTTTTTTCGTATCTATTTTCGAAAATTCCAAAAAAAATACTTTTCAAAAATCTTTTTCTTAATTTTACTACATAATTTTCGAAAATAGCATCACCAATTAATGTTTTGATTCAAAAATTTCAAGTTTGTTACTTACTTGTTAAGAAAGATTCAAACTTTAAGTTCTAGAATCATATCTTGTGATTTCTTGTGAATCAAGTCATTAATTGAGATTTTAAAAATCAAATCTTTTTCAAAAACTAATTTCTATCATATCTTTTCAAAAACATCTTCTTATCTTATCTTTTTTCAAAAATTTGATTTCAAAAATATCTTTTCTAACCTCTTAGCTTCTTATCTTTTCAAAATTGATTTTCAAAATTTGTTTCAACTAACTAACTAACTTTTTGTTTGTTTCTTATCTTTTTCAAAACCACCTAACTAACTCTCTCTCTCTAATTTTCGAAAATATCTCCCTCTTTTTCAAAAATTCTTTTTAATTAACTAATTATTTTAATCTTTGATTTTAAAAAATTTTCGAAAATCACTAACTCTTTTTCAAAAATTATTTTCAAAAATCATCTTTCTCTCTCATCTCCTTCTATTTTATTTATTCATCTACTAACATCTCTCCATCACTCCCCAAAAATCCGAACCCTCTCTCTCTGAGTTCAGATTTTCTCTTCTTCTACTAATAATAAGGAACCTCTTTACTGTGACATAGAGGATTCCTCTTCTTTTCTTGTTCTGTTCTCTTTTTTATGAGCAGGAACAAAGAAAAAGGCATTCTTGTTAAAGCTGATCCAGAACCTGAAAGGACTCTGAAGAGAAAACTAAGAGAAGCTAAATTACAACAATCTAGAGACAACCTTATTGAAAATTTTGAACAAGTAAAGGAGATGGCAGCCGAACCCAACAACAATAATGCAAGGAGAATGCTTGGTGAATTTACTGCACCTAATTCTAATTTACATGGAAGAAGCATCTCCATTCCTACCATTGGAGCAAACAATTTTGAGCTGAAACCTCAGCTAGTTTCTCTGATGCAGCAGAACTGCAAGTTTCATGGACTTCCATCTGAAGATCCTTTTCAGTTCTTAACTGAATTCTTGCAGATCTGTGATACTGTTAAGACTAATGGAGTAGATCCTGAAGTCTACAGGCTCATGCTTTTCCCTTTTGCTATAAGAGACAGAGCTAGAATATGGTTGGACTCTCAACCAAAAGACAGCCTGAACTCTTGGGATAAGCTGATCACGGCTTTCATAGCCAAGTTCTTTCCTCCTCAAAAGCTGAGCAAGCTTAGAGCTGATGTTCAAACCTTCAGACAGAAAGAAGGTGAATCCCTCTATGAAGCTTGGGAAAGATACAAACAGCTGACCAAAAAGTGTCCTTCTGACATGCTTTCAGAATGGACCATCCTGGATATATTCTATGATGGTTTATCTGAGCTATCAAAGATGTCATTGGATACTTCTGCAGGTGGATCCATTCACCTAAAGAAAACGCCTGCAGAAGCTCAAGAACTCATTGACATGGCTGCTAATAACCAGTTCATGTACACTTCTGAGAGGAATCCTGTGAGTAATGGGACGCCTATGAAGAATGGAGTTCTTGAAATTGATACTCTGAATGTCATATTGGCTCAGAACAAAATATTGACTCAGCAAGTCAATATGATTTCTCAAAGTCTGAATGGAATGCAAGCTGCATCCAACAGTACTCAAGAGGCTTCTCTTGAAGAAGAAGCTTATGATGCTGAGAACCCTGCAATAGCAAAGGTAAATTACATGGGTGAACCTTATGGAAACACCTATAATCCATCATGGAGAAATCACCCAAATCTCTCATGGAAGGATCAAAAGCCTCAACAAGGCTTTAATAATGGTGGAAGAAACAGGTTTAACAATAATAAACCTTTTCCATCATCCACTCAGCAACAGACAGAGAACTCTGAACAAAATACTTCTAATTTAGCAAACTTAGTTTCTGATCTATCCAAGGCCACTGTAAGTTTCATGAATGAAACAAGGTCTTCCATTAGAAATTTGGAAGCACAAGTGGGCCAGCTGAGTAAAAGGATCACTGAAATTCCTCCTAGTACTCTCCCAAGCAATACAGAAGAGAATCCAAAAGGAGAGTGCAAGGCCATTGACATAAGCACCATGGCCGAACCTGTAAGGGAAGGAGAGGACGTGAATCCCAAGGGGGAAGACCTCCTGGGACGTTCAGTGATCAATAAGGAGTTTTCCTCTGAGGAACCAAAGGAATCTGAGACTCATCTAGAGACCATAGAGATTCCATTGAACTTCCTTATGCCATTCATGAGCTCTGATGAGTATTCCTCTTCTGAAGAGAATGAGGATGTTACTGAAGAGCAAACTGCCAAGTTTTTTTGGTGCAATCATGAAGTTGAATGCCAAATTATTTGGTATTGAAACTTGGGAAGATGAACCTCCCTTGTTCACCAATGAACTAAGTGATCTGGATCAACTGACATTGCCTCAGAAGAGACAGGATCCTGGAAAGTTCATAATACCTTGTACCATAGGCACCATAATCTTTAAGGCTCTGTGTGGCCTTGGTTCAGGAATAAACCTCATGCCCCTCTCTGTAATAGAGAAACTGGGAATCTATGGGGTACAAGCTGCTAAAATCTCATTAGAGATGGCAGATAATTCAAGAAAATAGGCTTATGGACAAGTAGAGGACGTGTTAGTAAAGGTTGAAGGCCTTTACGTCCCTGCTGATTTCATAGTTCTGGATACTGGAAAGGAAGAGGATGAATCCATCATCCTAGGAAGACCTTTCCTAGCCATAGCAAGAGCTGTGATTGATGTGGACAGAGGAGAATTGATCCTTCAATTAAATGAGGACAACCTTGTGTTTACAACTCAAGGATCTCTCTCTGCATCCATGGAGAGGAAGCAGAAAAAGCTTCTCTCAAAGCAGAGTCAACCAAAGCCCCCACAGTCAAACTCTAAGTTTGGTGTTGGGAGGCCACAACCAAACTCTAAGTTTGGTGTCAAACCCCCATATCCAAACTCTAAGTTTGGTGTTGGGAGGTCTCAACAAAGCTCTGCACATCTGTGAGGCTCCATGAGAGCCCACTGTCAAGCTATTGACATTAAAGAAGCGCTTGTTGGGAGGCAACCCAATGTTTATTTATCTAATTTTATTTTTGTTTTTTCATGATCATGTGGAGTCATAAAATAAACGAAAAATTTAGAAACAGAATCAAAAACAGTAGAAGAAAAATCACACCCTGGAGGAAGCACCTGCCTGACGTTCAACGCCAGAACAGAGCATGGTTCTGGCGCTGAACGCCCAAAATGGGCATCATCTGGGCGCTGAACGCCAGAATTGCACCCTGGAGAAGAGCTGGCGCTGAACGCCCAGAACAAGCATGGTTCTGGCGTTCAACGCCAGAAATGGGCAACAAATGGGCGTTGAACGCCCAAAATGGGCACCAACCTGGCGCTGAACGCCCAGAGTTGTGTGCAAGGGCATTTTACATGCCTAATTTGGTGCAAGGTTGTAATTCCTTGAACACCTCAGGATCTGTGGACCCCACATGATCATCTCAGGATCTGTGGACCCCACAGGATCATCTCAGGATCTGTGGACCCTACAGGATCATCTCAGGATCTGTGGACCCCACAGGATCCCCACCTACCTCCACTCACTCTCTTCTCTCTTCTCAATCATCCTCTATTCCCAATAAACACTCTTCCACAAAACCCTTCACCTTCACCCCCCCTCCCTTCCCTATATAAAGCCTTCCATTCTTCTTCATTTTCACACAACACAACCCTCTCTTTCCCTTCTTGGCCGAAACACACCCCCCCTCTTCTCCATATTTTCTTCTTCTTCTTCATCTATTCTTTCTTTTCTTGCTCGAGGGCGAGCAATATTCTAAGTTTGGTGTGGTAAAAGTATAAGCTTTTTGTTTTTTCATTACCATTGATGGCACCTAAGACCGGAGAATCCTCTAGAAAAGGGAAAGGGAAGACAAAAGCTTCCACCTTCGAGTCATGGGAGATGAAAATATTCATCTCCAAAGCTCATCAAGACCACTTCTATGATGTTGTGGCCAAGAAGAAAGTGATCCCTGAGGTCCCTTTCAAGCTCATCACCATGAGATCTCAGAGATGCCTCAAATGCATCTTCCTCCACAAAACTATTGGGAGCAAATCAACACTTCCCTAGGAGAATTAAGTTCCAACACAATTAAGGGTGGAACATCAAGAGCACTCCATCATCCTTCATGAAATAAGAGAGGATCAAAAAGCAATGAGGGAGGAGCAACAAAGACAAGGAAGAGACATAGAAGAGCTCAAGGACATCATTGTTTCCTCAAGAAGGAAACGCCACCATCACTAAGGTGGATTCATTCCTTGTTCTTATTTCTTCTGTTTTTCGTTTTCTATGCTAAGTGCTTATCTATGTTTGTGTCTTCATTACATGATCATTAGTAGTTAGTAACTATGTCTTAAAGTTATGAATGTCCTATGAATCCATCACCTCTCTTAAATACAAACTGTTTTAATTCAAAAGAACAAGAAGTACATGAGTTTCAAATTCATCCTTGAACTTAGTTTAATTATATTGATGTGATGACAATGCTTCTTGTTTTCTGAATGAATGCTTGAACAGTGCATATGTCTTTTGAAGTTGTTGTTTAAGAATGTTAAATATGTTGTCTCTTGAAAGAATGATGACTAGGAAACATGTTATTTGATAATCTGAAAGATCATAAATATGATTCTTGAAGCAAGAAAAAGCAGCAAAGAACAAAGCTTGCAGAAAAAAAATAATAATAATAATAGGCGAAAAAAATAGAAAAAGCAAGCAGAAAAAGCCAAAAGCTCTTAAAACCAAGAGGCAAGAGCAAAAAGCCAATAACCCTTAAAACCAAAAGGCAAGGGCAAATAAAAAGGATCCCAAGGCTTTGAGCATCAGTGGATAGGAGGGCCTAAAGGAATAAAATCCTGGTCTGAGCGGCTAAACCAAGCTGTCCCTAACCATGTGCTTGTGGCGTAAAGGTGTAAAGTGAAAACTTGAGACTGGGCGGTTAAAGTCAAGGTCCAAAGCAAAAGAAGAGTGTGCTTAAGAACCCTGGACACCTCTAATTGGGGACTTTAGCAAAGCTGAGTCACAATCTGAAAAGGTTCACCCAATTATGTGTCTGTGGCATTTATGTATCCGGTGGTAATACTGAAAAACAAAGTGCTTAGGGCCACGGTCAAGACTCATAAAGAAGCTGTGTTCAAGAATCATCATACTGAACTAGGAGAATCAATAACACTATCTGAACTCTGAGTTCCTATAGATGCCAATCATTCTGAACCTCAATGGATAAAGTGAGATGCCAAAACTATTCAAGAGGCAAAAAGCTATAAGTCCCGCTCATTTAATTGAAGCTATGTTTCATTGATAGTTTGGAATTTATAGTATATTCTCTTCTTTTTATCCTATTTGATTTTCAGTTGCTTGGGGACAAGCAACAATTCAAGTTTGGTGTTGTGATGAGCGGATAATTTATACGTTTTTTGGCATTGTTTTTAGTATGTTTTTAGTAGAATCTAGTTACTTTTAGGGATGTTTTCATTAGTTTTTATGTTAAATTCACATTTCTGGACTTTACTATGAGTTTTTGTGTTTTTCTGTGATTTCAGGGATTTTCTGGCTGAAATTGAGGGACTTGAGCAAAAATCAGATTCAGAGGTTGAAGAAGGACTGCTGATGCTGTTGGATTCTGACCTCCCTGCGCTCAAAGTAGATTTTCTGGAGCTACAGAACTCGAAATGGCACGCTTCCAATTGCGTTAGAAAGTATACATCCAGGGCTTTCCAGAAATATATAATAGTCCATACTTTGCCCAAGTTTAGACGACGCAAACTGGCGTTCAACGCTAGCTCTCTGCCCAATTCTGGCGTCCAGCGCCAGAAACAAGTTGCAAAGTGGAGTTCAACGCCCAAACTGGCACAAAAGCTGGCGTTCAACTCCAAGAAGGACCTCTACACGTGCAACACTCAAGCTCAGCCCAAGCACACACCAAGTGGGCCCCGGAAGTGGATTTATGCATCAATTACTTACTTCTGTAAACCCTAGTAGCTAGTTTATTATAAATAGGACTTTTTACTATTGTATTAGATATCTTTGGACGCCTGGTTCTTAGATCAGAGGGGCTGGCCATTCGGCCATGCCTGGACCTTTTACTTATGTATTTTTAACGGTAGAGTTTCTACACTCCATAGATTAAGGTGTGGAGCTCTGCTGTTCCTCAAAGATTAATGCAAAGTACTACTGTTTTCTATTCAATTCATCTTATTTTGCTTCTAATATATTCATTCGCACTTCAACCTGAATGTGATGAACGTGACAATCATCATCATTCCCTATGAACGCGTGCCTGACAACCACTTCCGTTCTACATTAGATTGAATGAGTATCTCTTAGATCTCTTAATCAGAATCTTCGTGGTATAAGCTAGATTGATGGCGGCATTCATGAGAGTCCGGAAAGTATAAACCTTGTCTGTGGTATTCCGAGTAGGACTCCGGGATTGAATGACTGTGACGAACTCCAAACTCGCGAGTGCTGGGCATAGTGAAAGACGCAAAAGGATAGTAAATCCTATTCCAGTATGATCGAGAACCTCCAAGATGATTAGCCATGCAGTAACAGCGCATCGAACCATTTTTCACAGAGAGGAATAGGATGCAACCAACGACAAGGGTGATGCCTCCAGACGATTAGCCGTGCTGTGACAGAGAATTTGGACCATTTTCCCGAGAGAGATTGAAAGTAGCCATTGGCACCGGTGACATCCTTACATAAAGCCAGCCATAGAGAGGAGTAAGACTGATTGGATGAAGACAGCAGGAAAGCAGAGGTTCAGAGGAACGATTGCATCTCCATACGCTTATCTGAAATTCTCACCAATGATTTACATAAGTATTTCTATCCTTCTTTTATTAATTAATTTCGAAAACCCCATTACTATTTTATATCTGCCTGACTGAGATTTACAAGGTGACCATAGCTTGCTTCATACCAACAATCTCCGTGGGATTCGACCCTTACTCACGTAAGGTATTACTTGGACGACCCAGTGCACTTGCTGGTTAGTTGTGCGAAGTTGTGAACCATGGTATTGGCATCATGTTTTTGGCGCCATTACCAGGGAAAGAAAGAGCGATGAATTTTACATAATCAAAGTGTAATCACAATTTCTGCACACCAGGCATCCTTCGCGAGATTGTGTTGGGTGTCTTGGAGGGGATCTTGTGCGCTGCTGGGAAGTAGTCGCGGCAGCGTCCCCTCCGGGCTCGGCCTCGCAGCCTGTTCCACTTTGGACCAGTACGAAGTCCATGGATCGTTCCCACAGACGGCGCCAATGTTCGGTAAGTCGGGTACCGGACTGATCGGGTGAGTATCTTGATCAACAAAAAGGGAGGTCGTCTGGTTGTACGTCTCCGGGTTGGAGTAGGCGAGGTCCCGAGCTCTTCAGGTGTGAAAGGAGGGTGTCACCTGCAAAGACACTCCGACGCGCAAGTCAATGAAGTGTGCAGGTGAAAAAGGGGGTAGAGTCATGTAACGTATCTTGGGGGAAGGGTAAAAACCTTCCCCTTATATACTGTGTCAGAGGTGGGCCCTGCAAGGACAGGCTCACTTTTTCTGAGACGTTCTCCTCACAGCTGTAGGTGAGCTGTCGGGGACACGCGTCCGGGTCGGCTGTGGAGCGCCTTACCTCTGACCGTTAGGGTCGGGTGACGCTTGGGTCGGGCCAACCCGTAGAGGGTTTGGGCCAGGCCGCAACAATATATATATATAGTCACACCTATATTTTACTAAACTGGTGCCTCTCCTTCGATATTATCATCAAGAAGTCACCAATATAGTATCACAAAATAAAAAAAAAAAAACTATCTAGTTAAACAAAATACTTAAAACCAAGCTATTTTATTATAATATTCACTATTTGCTATATTCCTCTAATTATTAAAGTGACAGAACTCTTTCATTTTAGCATATTAAATTTTCACCATTTCGAAATGTTGAATGAAGTTCTTAAACCTGTTCTTTTCAAAATTCAATTTCTAATAAACATTATCAACACGTACCATACGATCACTTTACCAAGTATAGTTCACATGTTTTGAAAACAAATTGATCTAAAGTTATTGCATTATATCCCTCCATCAAATGCTTCCATCAACGCATTTATGTTCGAACTTGATGGCAAAATCTCACATACAAGCACAATCAATTTATTTTCTTCATTTAACAAATATCCATCCAATGCCATATACCTTGTTTTGAACATATATTCCACACAAATCCATCATGATAAATCATATCCACACTTCTCGACTGACGGCCTCTCCACCTCCAAATTATTTATTAAAGTAATACCTTTTTTGTTAATTGACTCCCACTCTTTTAAATTATTTAGAATGATATCCCATGCCTCCTCCGAAATAGTAATTTTATTTTAAAAGATTTTTTTTATTCCTAATTCTCTATACCATCAAATAATTACAAACCATATGTTTATCCACGTTTTCTTATAGGAGATACTCCCATAAAGATGCATCAAACATCTTTTTTTAAATATGTTTTTTAATAATTAAAATTTAACACATATAATCACTTAAATTGTGTTATTTTTATCAAAATTAGGTCAGATAAATTAATTTGACTGAAAAATAGTGAATTAAATTTTGAATCGGTCTAAATTAATATTTTTTTATAAAAAATGACTACAATGCCCTTATTATATAAAATGACTAAAATACCTTATTATATATATTAATTTTGAAAATTCTAAATTCTAGTCTTTTTCTTCTTTGTCGTTATAGGGTTAGAATTTAAAATTTTCAAAATTAATATATATATATATATATATATAATAGAGATATTTTAGTTGTGCTTTATAATAGGGATATTATAGTAATTTTTTATAAAAAATATTAATTTATACCAATTTAAAATTTAATTTATTAATTTTTTTGATAAACTGATTTGTCCGGTCTAACTTTTAATAAAAAATAATACAATTTAATTGATTATATGTGTTAAATTTTAATTTTTAAAAAACATCTTTAAAAAAAGACGTTTTTGACGTCTTTATCTAAGTGACTCCTTTTCTTATAACCTCTTACAATCGGACTCAAAAAAAGCTCTTATCTCTTTCGGACTAACCCAACTCACTCTACTACTCTCCAAAACTTTCACCCATAAACATGATGCATAATTACAATGAATAAAGAGGTGATATTCATCCTCTTCCTCTAAGTCACACAATATACAAGTTACCTTATTGGTTGCTAGCACATTGATTCATGATATTAAGCTTGCCAAGCACAGCAAATTATCTCATCATCTCTCCATATATTGTTAAAAGTATGCCGTAAATTTGGTAGGCCACACGATTTTGCAATCACCTCATTTGTAAAAGATTTCATTGAGAAACTCTCATCATCGGAAAAGCACTAAATAAACTTGTCCTGAGTACCTACATTTAAAAATACATTTTGTGATACTATATATGTAAGTTCTCATAGTTTTTGCACTCTCACTCAAAGAGGTTTCTCCTTCATCTGAGGTTCCAAACCCATCTAATGCCATCCAAAAATCACAATTTGCAATAAGTTCCTTCTTTTGAGTAGAAACAAGATAAAGTCTTGGAAAATTTTCTTTGAGAGTCATTTTCGCTAACCATTTATCTTTTCAAAAAACCTCGTTGATTCACCATTGCCAACACATAGTCTCAACCCCACACTTCTTGTCTCATTGCAGAGTTGGTTATCCTTCACACCACTTATTATATCCTTTCAAGAGCCATTTGATTTGAGATTAGAGTGTTCATTAAACGGATCTTCAATGGGGACCCTATTGCAGGATGATATAATCCTCATCTCTCTCGCTCTTATAAACAAAACAGAAAAATTGGGTCCTCTTGTCGCAATTCTCTCTCCATTGAAAATGGTTCAGTTGGAGATCCATTTACACATATATTGTAGTAGTATTGAACAAATCATTAATCCATTTTCTTCGTTCATCACCGAAGTCTATTGTTTTTAGCACGCGGTCCATAAAAGACTATTTTACTGGATCATATGCCTTTTTGAAATCAAGTTTAATGATGATGCCACTCTTTTTAGTCTAGCATTTTAATTGTTTCTAGGATTGCTAAATCCCCCTAAATCCAAGGTTCATCCCCTGTTATAGTCCATATTAATCATTTGAAATTTGAATTGATTAGTAATTTGGTACAAAAATTTAGGCGCCGACAAAATTTTTTTAAAAAGATGTTATTGACAAAATAGTTTTTGAATAATTTGAATATCCAACGAATATGCTATTTTTTTTAAGTGACAAAAGAACTTTCATATTTAGCAAACGATTTATCTCTATTTGATTTGAATTTTTGTGACAACATTTGAATAAATATTTAAAAAGTGTACAAAAAAATTTGAAGCAAAGTTTGATATCTAAATTTGTCGTTTTATTTTTCAAAAAAAAATTTGTTATTCACAATTTTTTATAAAAAAATAACTTAACATAAAATTACTAAATTTTAAAGATGAAAAGATTTTATTTTTCTAATAATGCTTATAAAAAATTGTATCAAAATATGATCTCCAAAATCTTTTTTACAATAAATATTTATCTATTTCTTTTTGTCACATTTTTTGAATCTTTTTAGGGACTTATTTATTATTAATATTTTTTAGAATTTTTTTTGTCAATAATGTGAATTTTTGAAACTATTTTAGTAGCTTACTCTTTAAATTTTCAAACCTATTGTTATAATAAAGTTTCTTATTTTAAATAAGTAATTCATTTCAATAATTTTACAATCATATTAACTATACACTAAAAATATGTTATCAATATATAATACACGTTAAAATATAAAATACACATTAAAATTAATTAAATTACATATATATTTATATAATAGCTAATTTTAATAGATGATTTTTTTATGCAAATAATATTTTTTATAATCTTATTACCTTCCGCTCCCGGGTTTAATAATAGAATTTAACTAACATGTGTTTTAAGGGTACATGATAAATTTATTATTAGTGAAATATTTTAAATTTTATTTAATAAATATAAAATAAATACATTAAAATTTAAGTTTTTATATTTTTAATAAAAAAATTTAATTTACAATCTTAATATATGTTGTTAGAATACAAAATAAATAAACCTTTGATAATAAGAATTTAAGTTAATATTGGACTCTTAATAATTAAACATGACGGCAATTAATGTAAAACGCTCGTATTTAATTTAAATGAGTTAATAGTCAAAATCGTCCCTGAAAGATTACTCGATCTCCATTTTGGTCTCTGAAAGATAAAATTAATCAAAAGAGTCCCCGAAAGATAACTGTGTTGGTGGAGTTCGTCCTTCCGTCATCTCAGTTGATGAGCTGGCTAACGTTCGCTGATGTGAAACGTTAACTGATAGCGTGGCACACCTCAAACGTTATAATGACAAGATAAGTTTGTTAAATTAAGTCAAATCAGTCCCAAAACCCTAATTCCAATTTCAAGCATAAATAAGTCTTCTTCTCCAGTTGGATGACCTTATACGTTCCTCAGCTAGCATATCCAACTTCAATGTACAACAATGAAGATACCGATCTTTCATCCTTAGCCTTAGCAGAAGCACAAACTGAAATAACAAATAGTAGTGTAAGCTCATTCAATTCCAGTGCAAACTTAGATTTCATCATAGAAAACAAACTAATACACCTATCAAGGTGGCCCATTTTCGAAAACCCAGAAATCAAGGAGTTTCACGACACAAAATTCTTGTTGGGTATTTCACCGAACAGCTTCTCTGCATAATGGATAGAACCCATATTGAGGTAACTTGATATACCAGTTGATCACCAATAAATCCATCTTTAAAATACATAGATTTGATTACACAAGTATGGAAACAACTCTGGGAGACTCAGCCCCACCACATGATAGTACTTCCCCACAGCCGCCACCGCCATCAACATGGAGGAGAAGAGGTATTTATGCTTGAGATTGGGATTAGGGTTCATTGGTTCTAACATCCAGGGAATTAAGGAGTAATAATAACAACATGAATGCAAAGGTTGACTTCACTAACAAAATACTAGTACTAAAGAATAAGTAGGATCTTTGCAGGTAAAAATTGCATAGAAAAATTCTAGAAGGGAAAAATAAATATAGAACAAAGAAAACAATAAAACTTTTGACAGAATCACCACCACTGAAGAAAATAAAACCCGAAGATTAGCAGCTCATGTCACAGTAACCACCACCACCACCATTATTAGAACCTACGCCGCCACCATCGCCACTGCCTCCGCCTCCGTTCACCTGACACGTACCCATCTTGCAAAAAGGTTGCCAAAAATGCTTAAAATTAAGGATTTTTAACGTCGCAAGATCTCGCAGCGCCACCGCCGATGCACCACCTCAGACACTTGCATTTCACGCTGAAAAAGAAAGGTTTTGGAGCGAAACAGAGAGTTGGCTGTTATGAGAGGTGGTGATGGAGAGGAACATTTGAATGTCCATTCTGAACATCAAACGACATTGTTTCAACACTTGGAGGGGAAAAAGGAAACTACGTCGTTTTGGGTGTGCCCTGTTATCAGTTGATGTTCCACTTCACCTACTGTTAGCCACGTCATCAACTGAGATGACGGAAGGATGAACTCCACTAACACGGTTATCTTTCGAGGATTATTTTGATTAATTTTATCTTTGGGGATCAAAATGGAGATCGAGTAATCTTTCAAGGACGATTTTGACTATTAACTCTAATTTAAATCATAGGATCCTGTAGTTGAAAAATACAATTCCTTTAAAGGATAATTTAATATTGGAGGTTCCTCTATTTTGTCTTTGCCTTAAAGATGTAGGGATTTTTTTTAAATAAATAAAATAAATATTTTATTTATGAATATAAATTATTTAGAGCATTTTTTCAATTTATGCAGCATGTCTTATTTCGTTTACAATATAAACGAATAAGTAGTGTATATCTCGTTTACAATGTAAACAAAATAAGACATGTTAGCAAGTACACGTATCACATTTGTATACGTGATCTGACGTGTGGCTTATCTCGTTTACTCTATGCACATACTTATTTCGTTTACACTGTAAACGAAATAAGGCTTAGATGCACCTATATAAGTAACTCGTTCACAACGCCCGTAGTGTCACTATCCATACCCATCAACCTTCATTTCTCTCTTTGTCGCACGTTTTGTTGATATTCTTGAGATACTTGGACGTTATGGTGTGCGCAGATGTACGGAACGATGACATCAACCGCCACTACAGCATAGACGCTGCTTAGCGGCGGTTTTTCTCCAATTAGCGGCGGTTTTAAACCGCCGCAAAATCAAAGGCCGGCGGTTTAGTGGACCGCCCTGGTTATGGGCGCTGGGATTAGGTTTTGTGGCAGTTTCCAGCAACCACTGGTATAACCGCCGCTGAATCAGTATTTTGCGACAACTAATTTAGCGGCAGTTTTAAACCGCCGTGATATACAAGTATAGAATTTAGTCAATTTTTTATCGGCGGTTATGAACCGCCGCAATGTTTTGACGTTTTTTATTTATGACTATTTGCGGCGGTTATAAAATCGCCGCTATTTTCAATACAAATTAAAAAAAAATTTCCTTTTAAAAAATGCTGAATTTTTTTTTGTTTAATTTTAGAGATAAATTTTTTGGCCTTTTTTGGATTTTTAATGCTATAAATCTTCATATTTTTCATCTATTAAATATAAACTTGTGGTAAAAATAACAAAATTAACTGAAAAATAAAATAATATCTTTATAAAAATATCAATATAGTAAATCTCTTGCTAAAAATTGCATAATCAAATTTAAAAAATGTTTGCTTCAAATAAAAATAAGTCTAATCCTAGGATTCTATTTTTCACTCTGTCCTTCCACGGAATTCAACCATGCGATATTATTGAGTCAATAATCTGCATAAGGATAAATAACAATATTTTAGTCTAATTAAACAATCGAACACACACTTAAACGAGTGATATATATGACTTTTGATACTTAGTTATAAAATACTACCAAGTTAGTATTATTTTTTTCTGTACCAACCTTGCTATTATCAATATTCGATGTGGGAAGTTTCTCCTTGATGTATACATTGGTTTTCCTGCTTCTTAAAAGCAAAACCTGGATGGCTGAATTTACAAACGTAACGTGACTGATCTTAAATCATAATCAATGAAAATTAGTTAAAGAAGTATTTTTGGTAGGAAACACAAACATAATTGTAAACTTGCTGCTAGATTATGATAAACATGACACTTACATGTTCGGTGAGAGATAAATTTGTCTCAAAGAGTGACCTGATTGTCCCTATATCCTCCCAATAGTCATTGAAGAGAAAAGCCTGCAAACATATATAGAACTTACATAAACTCTTTACATCCTTTAAATGCCACCTGATTCAGCAACCTCTTTTAGTTGCACTGGTTGATGTGATATTCATCATGATTTAAAAACAGTATTCAACAACTAAAGACTACTTTTAAGATTGATATCAACAACAAAAGAACAAAATAAAAGCAGCAATAAGAAATAATAAAGTTATACACATCCAAAATACTAGAGAATTACTAAAAGGATAATAATACATAAATTAGAAATTACCAAAGGGTAGTTCCACTAGTGTTGTTCCCTTGGAGTGCCTCATTTGTTGTTATGAGGTCAAGTTCGAGTAGATCAAGAAGTCGGCCAAGGTCAACTCCACTTGTCCAATTTTCTGGGGGTTGACCAACTTTTAGTTTCAGACGACCCCGATTAGCTGTCCCACCCCAGATAATGCCAACAGGCCATGGCTTCTCCCCATTCTGACCAATGAAGATAATGAGGCTTCCACTATCACCTTAGAGATCAAATGTCTGTTGGTTCTCACCAATAACTAGAAAATCTGTGAGAAAACAAATCCCTTTCTCATCATTGTACTCTAGAGCGTAGGTCATAATAGTCCCTGTAGTCAACCCAGAACTTCTTCCAACTTTATTCACTTGCCTCCCTATGAGACTGCTTATTGGCAATTGCAAGTCTATCACATTCACATTGCCAATATCTCCCACACCTTTTACGATTGTAGTTACATTGTTCATATTGAAATCTTCAGCAAATGGTATAAAGGCCCCGTCGGCTCGCACAAAAGTTTCTGTATGATAGCAAAATTGTTACATGCATGTGTGGCCAGGATGCATCTAGAACAAATGCAAAATCCTAATGCAGAATCATGACCAGCAGATAAGACATTAGATTACTATGAGTTTGATAATCAAATCTGTTTTTTACTATCTTATTGTAAGAACTTCTAGGCAACAACATGAAACGTATTATCCTGACATTAAGGCTATGAAATTAGATACCAAATATTAAGATTAACAAGTAGCACTTAACTGAGAACTTTTGCTTCTTGACCGCAAGTAATAAATTCAGAATAATCAGCAATTTAAAATTTCATTACCTGGGTTTGTTCCTGCAAAAATGCCATACCAAAGATTATTAGTAATAAATGATGTTGTTCTCTCAACAGTACCAAGATATACACCAAGTCCAAGGCTTGGCAGTAACGGATGAAACATTTTTGGTTTGGATAGTCCAAATCAATAGTGACATGTCGATTCATAAGAAAACCAACTTCTTAATTTCCAGTTCGACTTTTTACAATAGCCCCCAAGGTTTCATAGGTCTATTGGATTGCAACCTTGAGTACAATAATTAAAAAATTGAAAACTAGAGAAGGGGAAAACATACCAAAAATTCAGATAGATGCCAGCATTGGACCAAGGTTCAAGATAAAAAGGATCAAATCAATATATGGAAGAGTAAAACCAGTATGTAAGAATTCTTAATGTAAAACAACAATACAACTGGGTTTATATACTATCAACTCCTTTAACTAGTAAAAGAAAGAAGCATCTAATCATCCAAATCAGAGAGTCATGAATTAAGACAACACTAAAACCCTCAATTGGTAAACTCAGAAAAAATGAAAGAAAAAGAAGGTAAATTACTATTTTAATCCAACTTAAAATTGCTAGTTTGATAATCCCTTTACTTAAAAGCCGAATTTACAGTGTACTAAACTCTTCCACTTGCCATACTACAAGCTCTATCTTTCATCGCAAAGAACAATTATTAAATATCTTTTATCATCCATCAACAGCACTTGCTCATATCTTCCACAATAGACCTATAAGATTTTAATAGGACTAAATGAAACAGTGAATAATTCTAAATATAAAAAGAAGAAGTTACTGAATAATGAAAGTAAAAAAAATGATTATGGCAAGATGACAAAAGAATCATTGTTTTCATTTGAATTTCACTTAGTACACAAAAGAAATCAATTATTCAAGGCAAAAGCATCTGAGAACCAAAGCCAATACAGGAATCGCTTCCCTTAAGCCATCAGCGAGCTCTGTATATAATTGCTCTTTAGGAGTTGGTGCAGGTGCTCCATAATAGGAAAACTCCACAACATCCACATCACACCAAACACCACTTAGCATATTGTTGAACACTTGGCATGCAAAAGCATAAACAACACAAAAATAGCAGTAACAAGTATTCTTTGCAACACCAATTCAAAATTCAGCACCAATGACATGAAAAATCAGCAGCATTTCGTAGTGACTCAGCAAAGTATCAGTTAATCAATCCAAATAAATTGAAATTCAAACTCAAGAAGTTTTTAACAGCATGTTTAACTATGTATAAACTAACATTAATTCTAATCAGAAAATCCTAATTCTAACCTAAACTCAACTAACAATAGTAAATAATCT
Organism: Arachis hypogaea; assembly: GCF_003086295.3. NCBI lineage: Eukaryota > Viridiplantae > Streptophyta > Magnoliopsida > Fabales > Fabaceae > Arachis > Arachis hypogaea. Next base: position 128,739,362 of record NC_092055.1, read on the forward strand.
TAATCAAATCAAATTAATACTAGAATCAACATATAACTAATCATAAATTAACTAAAACATAGAAGAAAATGTGATCTGAGAACCTGAGTCAAAGAACAGAGCAAGAGCATAGGAGAGAGGGATGCAGTGGCAGTGACCAACCGCTGCTACGTCTGAACTCGGTGGAACTGGAGTGGCTCTGTTCTGATTCTGTGACTGGAAATGAGAGAGGCAGGGGCGAGCTAGAGAATCACAGTGCAAGGTTGTAAGAAGGAGAAGAAGATGGTCGCGGCGGTGCTGGATGGGAGCCGGTGGCGAGACAAAGAAGGCAGTAGATAGGACATATGAAGAAATGCAGCTGTACAAGACAAGACTGCCAAACAAGTACTGCAGAACCACCGAATATTATGTATATATTGAATCTATAGCAGCTTATATCTTCCACAACTAGTTAATTAGGGGCTTTCATCAAGAATTACATTCATTTTTTAACTTTTCAGCCATGTACTCTCATCAAGCAACACTACAATACTTATCAACAATACAACAAACATAATAGGAATAAAATCAAGTAGCAACAAAATCCGAGCATCATGTGAAAAATCAAACAAACCTAAAAATGAAGGATGGTAGGTTTAACCATTCTTGTATTATAGAAAAAGTCATAGTATTTTTCACCCTTCACAGACCTTTTACAATCCTGAGAGACAAAGAAACAAAATTTACTTCTACATCTTTCCCTGCCCCCCATAATCCCAAAGGAAAAGGGTTTGATAAAACAAAAAATATTAAAAAAAAAAAAGAAACCTCATTTACAGCATCCCCAGAAGCAGGAATATTCTCATAATTCTTATACTGTTCAAGCCTTGTAACTCTGTAACTATCTCTTGATATGTTCAATCTATCCCACTGAATACCCTGAATGTCTTTTCCCTTCCTTGCTTGTGCAGCTGATGTATCAGTTACCTTAGTGAGCTGCAACAATCATCAAACACCTTATGAGCATGAAAACAAATACCCCATTTTTCTCTTAAATAAACAAATTAAAAAAAAAGGTTTTTATATGAACTCGATGAATAACTGAAAGGGTTCAAAGAAATAGAAACAGAAAAAGAAAAGGGGTTACCATCTCATACTCATCAAGAGCATCATCGTCGGCAACACCACCATCAACATGGCTGTTTTCATCCATTTCATCAAAGAAATCTTCTTCTTCTTCTTCCATGGCATCAAAGTAGAAATCTTCTTCTTCTTCTTCGACAACGATGAGAGGTGGATGTATGGGCAGCCACGTGGTCCACTCCACGACGACACAGAATCGCACGGTGGAGCGGAGACTACAGATTTTGCACACCGTGGAGGAGGAAGCAGTGATTTCTTGCATTGTGCATGTGGAGGAGAGGCAAAAGGTTGACACTGGGGAGAGAAGGATGGATGCAGCCGCGCGACTCCACAACCACGCAGAGGTGCAGAGTGGAGCAGAGATTAGGGATTTTGACAGATGTTGGGGGAGGGGGTGTTGGTTATAAGATAAAAAAGAGATTGAATAAATGAAAATTGATATAAAGGTTCTGATTACCGGCGGTTCTTCATGCTGTAGCCGCTAATCAATCAAATGATGCGGCAGTGGAATTACAATGGCTGGTATATCTGTTATCTGCGGCAATTGGATGAACGGCCGGCAATTTTTGGCCAGTATCCTCCGCCTCTCTTGTAGTGCGCCTGAATGCTACTCGACACATTGTGGGAGCAATCGACTTCCAGGTCAGTGTTGTTGTTTTTATCTTTTAATTAAGTAAGCATATGTGATTATAGTTAGGGTACTTTGATAGGTTTGATGCTGTTACACATAAGTAGAATAGATTATGTTTCGGAAATATAAAATAAGTTAGTTGGCAAGTTATTAAGATTTGTTAGTTGTCGAATGTATTTGTAGTAAATGTTGATTTACTAATTAATTTAATTTAATTTATTCATTAACTGCTTATTACGTCATCTTATTTCTTTAAGTCGAATTTATATTTTAATTTTAATTTTAAATATAGTAGAAAACATAGTTTGAAATCCAAAATTTTACAATTGAAATATATGTTTTATTAAAAGGTTTCTTTTTTCAACAGAAGCCTCGCTTAATACTACCTAGGCGGGTGAGCTACACTCTTACACCACCGGACACCATTGTCCTTTACCTGAAAGAGGCTGGGTTTGGCGACACGATGTAGCTCAGGGACTTCGTGTTTGACAACTCTCTTATCACTACATTCATGGAGCGATAGCGTCCGGAGACCCAAACTTTCCACCTGCCATGGGGTGAGTGCACCATTACCCTGCAGGACGTTGCATACCACCTAGGGTTACACACACACGAAGAGCTAGTAAGTAGGTGCTTGCATGACTTCCAGACTTGGTACCAGCTCCCGACATGGGAGTTTGTAGAGGAGCTCCTAGCTACCAGACCTCCTCATGCTCAGTAGCAGGGTGCCCAGAGGAAGGAGTCATTTAGTATCAAGATGACATGGCTTTGGGCTAGTGGATGCAGATGCAGCCACCCTTCGTCAGTACACGAGGTGTTACATCTTGTTGTTGATCGGTGGTTACCTGATGACAAACAAGTCAAACAATCAGGTGCATATCGGATGGTTACCACTTTTGGATAACTTTGCTAGATGTCGTGGTTTGTCTTGGGGATCCGCAATGCTTGCATGGACGTACCACTCCTTATGCTATGCAGCACATCGAAATACGACCGACATAGCTGGATGCACTCCCCTTCTTGTTTCGTGGTTATACCATAAGTTTCCTCAGTGGTGTCCACCTGAGAGACAGATTCCGAGGTTTCCCCTAGTAATGAGGTAACTGTTTTCTTTTATAGTTTTTTTCTTTTCTATTTATGTAATTAAACTTTTCATTGCATGGAGTGAGACAATTTTATTATTTCATATGTGAACACATTGATAAGCATGTCCCAACAGAGTAGAGACCATCATGAACAGAGAGCCCTCCGATGGCATACGGTGTTAGATCGGTTGCAATTATATGAGGTACACGCATTTTTTTATTTAGTCGTCGATAAACATTTAGTTCTTCTATGTACGGAACTGGTCCTAATGATTCTATTACACTTTAATATGCAGTTCCTATGGATGTCGTACGGCGACCCCATACTGCATGCCATGAGTCCGGAATGGTTGAGAGACGAGACAGAATAGGGGACATTGATGTTACTGTTACAGCCTTGTGCCACTGCAATTAGTAGCACACCCCCATATTTGTCATATAGGTGCATGCCATCCACCGGGATGAAGGGCTTACAATGCTTGAAAGTTTCAATACAGGGAGAAAATGCCCAGAAAACCTTATCAAATTGGCAGCAGTTACGCACCACCAACTGCCCATCATAATACAGTACCGCACTGAGATCACATATTATGCCAGGACAACAATTCTGCAATGCTTGCAGCAACCACAACGCCTTGTTATATGACTTCTCCCAATCACCATATATCTGTACAATTGACTTTTACTTTGCCATCCAAACCTTTTTGTATGAAAGTTTGAAGTGATAGATCTGCCTCACTGTACCCTGTCGAATAGGGATAGTAACTGATGGGCTAGACTGTATGAGGGACATGATGATTCTATAGACGAGGTTATTGTCCAATTATCGATGATCTTGGGACGTGGTAGCTGCTAAACAGGTGCGCGGTCCACCGAATTTATGCATCTCTCTAGCGAATGCAAATATAATTGGTTAAAATTCTAACTAAAATAAGATAATGCATTCAAATACAAAGTAAGGCTTATCAATATTCAAGATTCTGTCGGAGGGCGACACGGAGACTCCAAGGATAACCATCAGTAAATTGCCTGCAACGCACGTGATACTTTTACCGATCCGACTCCATAACTTGATACTCAACACTTCTCTGAATGCTATAATTCTTCACGCTTTGCATGACTACCTCTCTGCTTCTAAATCTGTGACCAGCTCTAAACTCCACACTGTCGCCTGTGTTGTAATCATCCGCACACATATTAGAAAATAGAGTTACCTCGTGCATCGCATCCAAATTCAATGTATGATAGTGGTTGGGTATAGCTGATAACTTTAGAATTGGTTGTGGAGTAGACAAAAGGTATCAAACTGATCCACCAACTGGAGTATTTGGTACGAACTCATCCTCGTCATCTTCCTCAGAGGAAGCACTTTCATTGCTATCGATAATATACTCTTTATCAGACTCCTCACCATCCACATTCATGCCTGTCGCTGGTCTAGCACAATGTAGGAGTAGTAGTGCAAGAGGTGGGTCGTCATCCTGGACTAAATTCGAGCTACCAGAACCACCACCACCAACATCACAAACCTCAGCAGAAAACTCCATCACTTGTTTAGCCATGATTCTCCCGGGAACATCAAACATGAGGCGCACGTGCTCATCACCATCAAGCCAGAATAGACAAAACCGAAATACACCATTTTTCATCGGTGCTAGCATCCTATACCCAACTCTTCCAACCTCTTTTCTCTCATTACCACTGAGGTGCATCAATATCAGACTCTTTAACTCAGACAAAGAATCTGCTCTCCGAGTGCGCATCAGAATAGGATTCTCATACTCAAATATAACCCAGTGTCACTATTTCACATGTGACAGTTGGGATACAGCGTTACAACAAAAAAAATCACTACCATTAGATATTTCTACTAAACTTATTGAAGAAATAGAGGAGAAGAAGAATTAAGATGTTTCTGGAGAATACCAATGGTTTGTAGATTCTTTTATAGTTGATTGAAATTTGTCGTACTATAACTCGTTTACAGTGACAACGTTTTAGCTCAACGTATATCTCGTTTACAATGTAAACAAAATAAGTATGTGCATATCTTGTTTAGACTGTAAGCGAGATATGTGGAGATAGCTCTTTCTCATTTATCACATATACAAATGTGATACGTGTACTTGCTTATGTGTCTTATTTCGTTTTTACTGTAAACGAAATATGCATATATTTATTTCATTTATACTATAAACAAGATAAGACATGTTGCACAAATAAATTATTATTAAATGTGTTTTGATAGTAAAAATTGTGTGGACATAGATGAAATTTGATTAACAGACTAAACAGACAGTAATTATATTATACTTCTTATTAAAAAAAATCATGTTGGTTCAGTTTAATAGATGAATCGCTTTGTAACAATAGTATTTAATTTAATTAATTAATTTATAAAAAATTTAAGGAGCCATTTTTAGTAGTTTTAATAATTCACAAATATTAAATTATTTTTAATAAATAAATTTTATTAATTTATGTGTGTAAATTTTAAAAAATATAAATATAAATTATATATTTTTTATGTATAAATACCTATAAATATAGACACAAATTATTATTAGCCAAACACTTGTACAAACATGTTATTTGTCAAATACAAAAGTCAAAACCTTTCTTCCATTCTTACCAAACTTTGAGTAACTATAATTATCACATTTATTACTAATCTTGCATTTCTTGCATTTATTATTGTTGCTTGTATTATTAGAAAGTATCGTTTTTATTCTTAATATTTGGGGTAAATTTTAAAGTTATCTTTAATGTTTAGAACGTTTTATTTAAGTCTCTAATATTTTAAAATTAATTTAATATTGTCCTGTCGTTAAAGATCTATTAACAAAATTAATGGCGGAATAAAATTGAAATGATTTTAAAACGTTAGGGACTTAAATAGAATAAAAATATTAGGAACAAAAATGATACATAGAAATAAATTTTAATTTTATCCTTTAATAATATCAATTTTTTATGGTACATAGTTATTCAATTATTTTTTTAATCACATATAAGTAAATTACACTTAATTACATTACTTGCATTTTAAATAAATTTATTTTTTTATTATTTTACTCTTAAAAATTTTTACTCATCATGAAATATTTGTAGAATGACTAGTAGATAAATTTGCAGAAAAGAAAAAAATGATACATATACAATAAAGTATAAATTATACTTTTTGTCTCTAATATATCGAAATTCTTTAATGTTTAATTTAGTTAAACTTTATTTTTAATAATTTTAATCTTTTCTTCAATAATTTTAATTTTTTTTACAAGAAATAATTATTTATTATATTTTTTATTTTGCTCTTAATAAAAAATAAATTCACTTAAAAAATAATGTGATTAAGAATAAAATTAAAAAAATAATTGAATAATTATTTACCGTAAAAATTTGATATTATTGAAGAATAAAGTTTAACTAAGTTAAACATTAAAAAATTTCGATACATTAAAGACAAAATGTACAATTTATACTTTATTATATATGTATTATTTTTTTCTTTTTTGCAAGTTTATGTACTAGTCATTTTACAAATATTTCATGATGAGTAAAAAATCTTTAAGAGTAAAATTATAAAAAAATTAAATTTATTTAAAATAAAATTAATGTGATTAAGTGTAATTTACTTAGATGTGATTAAAAAATAATTGAATAACTATATACAGTAAAAAATTGATATTATAGAAGGATAAAATTAAAATTTATTTCTATATATCATTTTTGTTTCTAACGTTTTCGTCCTATTTAAGTTCCTAACGTTTTAAAATAATCTTAATTTTGTTCCACTGTCAATTCTGTTAACAGATCTTTAATGGTAGGACAATATTAAGCCAATTTTAAAACATTAAAAATTTAAATAAGACGATTTAAATGTTAGGAATAACTTTAAAACTCACTCAAACATTAAGAACAAAAACAATACTTTACTCTTTGTTTGATTATACGCTTGTCAAATTATTTTTTAATGTTATACAAAAATATAAAATCAATTATAATATATTATACTTGAGGATTGTTTGTAAAAGTATATATTCGGTTTTTAAGTTAGTGTTGATTGATGATTGAGAATTTTTGTGTTTAGATTTAATAGTAACCGTATAGTATAGAATATAGAATTTTAAATTTATAATTTAGTTTTTTAGAATCTCGGAGAAAGATCGTTTTAGGATTTAGGAATTTGCTTATAAGATTTACACGGTGTTAGATTATCAGTATGTTGAAATAATTAAATATATTATTTGAAAAGTAACTTTAGAATAACTTTAGGTATTCAAAAAAATTTTTTTTTTTCATTTTAAAATTTAAGTTAAACTCACTTAGTAATTATTACATGTCAATTATATTAATTACTCAAGATAGTTTGATACACAGGTTTTAGTTTTAGATAATTATTAGTCAACATAATCCACTTTAAATTTGACGGAAAAAATATTAATTTTGTGTAATATGCTAATTTATTTATTTTTTACATTTTTTTTAGATATATGTCGATACCTATAGTTATCTTTATTAATGAGTTGAGATACATGATGTGTTTTATCAAAACTTTTATAATTTATTTGGAATGCGTTATGTTTATTTTTTTAAATTTTAATTTTTTCTTAGCCAACATTCAAACTGCTCCAGTCAATATTCAAGCTATGTTTAAATACATTTTTAAATGCTTCTGCACACGTGTCATGTTATCGTTTTTTCAACTTAATTATTACATGTCAATCATATTAATTACTCAAGATAATTAGACAAAGAGATTTTAGCCTTAGATAGTCTCATTAGTCAACATAACCTATTTTAAAATTTGGCCAAAGAAAATATTAATACATTATTATTTTTTTTATCTTTTTATTTTTTTCTCGAACATATGCCTATACCTATATATATATTTTTATTGATGAAATAAGATCCATTATGTGTTATTTTTTTATTTTTTATTTATTTTTTGGTCAACATTTAAATTGCTCATGGTGAATATTCAAAATTCTGTTTAAAAGCATTTTTAAATGTTTCTACACACGTATGTAATTATTTTTAAAACTTAATTATTACATTTTACTCATATTAAAAATAAATGGTCATTTGTACTCATAAAAAATAAAAATACTGACATATATGTACTTATACTATAAATCGAAATTAAATTTATACCCGCGTAAGATGTTTTCTGTGTGACAAAAGTATTTTATATGGCACTCCAATCCTCTAAAAATAGGATACTTTTGTCACATAAAAGACATCTTACATAAGTTACGAGTTTAATTTTGATTTAGCATAAATACTATATCAATATTTTTATCTTTATAAGTACAAATGATCATTTATTCCTCGTATTAATTACTCAAGATAGTTGGACCGATAACCCACCTTTCAAATTTGACCAAAGAAAAATATTAACACATTTCGTTTAATATGTTAATTTATTTATGATTTAGGATGCTTTATGTGTTTTATTAAAAATAATAATTTATTTGGGTTGCATTATGTTTAGTTTTTATGATTTTTTATTTTTTCTTGGTCAACATTCAAACTGCTTCTGGTCAATATTTAAAATATGTTTAAATGCTTGTCATTATTTTTTTTTCAACTTAATTATTACATCTCAATCATATTAATTATTTAAGATAGTTGAAAGTAGATATTTTAACCTTGGTTGATCATTAGTCAACATATTTTGAAATTTGATGAAAGAAAATATTAATACATTTCGTGTAATATGTTCATTTATTTATTTATTTATTATGCATTTTTCCGGACATTTCCCTATACCTATAGCTATCTTTATTGACGAATTTGGATGCATTGTGTGCTCTATTAAAAAGATTTATAATTTATTTGGGATGAATTTATGTTTTTTTTTCTTGGTCAACATTCAAACTATTTCTGGTCTATATTTAAACTATGTTTAAATACATCTTTAAATACTTCTGTACACGTGTTATGTCGTATTTTAACTTAAAAATTATTATATGTCAATGATATTAATTATTTAATATAGTTGGAGACATAAATTTTAGCCTCAGATGATTATGAGTTAACATAACCTTTGAAATTTGACCAAAGAAAATATTAATATATTTTCTGTAATATGCTAATTTATAAAGTTTATTTTTTATTTTTAATATTTTTGAAAAGTTTTAAAATATCCTTTATTGTATTTAGAAAACTGAAATGATGATTAAATATTATTAAAATATAAATTAAAAAATTATTATTAAGTGTTTTATTTAATAATTTTTAATAGGTTATTTGATGATTTTTGTTCACGTGTGTAGGAAGCAAATTAATTTTTTATTGGGTCAAAGCTACACAAGCCTAAATGGTATTGAAAAAAATTCAGCTTGGACAAAATTAATTTAAATATTAGTGGCTGAATATTAAAAAAGAAAGAAATCCAAAGTGGCCCAAGAAACCAAGACAAAGCCCAAGTCAAACACTTCTCGTGGACAAACAAAAGCATTGATCCGAATTGAGAGAAGAATGAAAGTAATAGCCCAAAGACATCAAGACATGCTTCGGTTACTATATGCCTTGGTAACTGGAATTTAAAATTCAATTTGATTTATTTGCATTAAAAGATCCACACGTTATTCCATTTTTTGGGAACTGATGAAATTTGGATTTCAACTGAGTTTAATTTGCTTTGAATGCTTCCTTCGAAAGTTTTTTCTTCCCTCTCCTCTCTCTTTGTTTTCAGTCACTTCAATCAAAGAAGAAGATGGAAGAAAAAGAAAAGTAACAGAGAATGGCCAAGAAAGATATTTACCATTGAAGAAAAGATTTGAAGAAAGGTTTCAAGACTTTCTTTGCTAAGAAAGGAAGACATCTGCCTTGGTTAGGAAGCAAATCTATCTTGGTAAAAAGTTCATTTTCATTTTTGTGCATCACAGAAGAAGATAGCCTCTGAGTCTCAAGTAGATAGAAGCAAAAAAATGGAATGCTTGAAGCTGTCCAGAGTCAGAAGCTCATCAACGATCAGAATCCATTCTTGGGGTCAAAGTCAAGATCAATGGCCAAGATGGAAGAAGCTTGAAGAAAAAGGGTGAGAGTGATGAGGTAAGCTTGCATGCATCAGCCTTGATTTTCTCAACCCCTTCTAATGAAGCCGTTGCTACTCTTTGGTAGGAGAAGAAGTTGTTGGGTTAGGGTTTCAACCTTGGAAGCTTCCCCTTGTATATTAAGGGTGAACGGCCAAGGGTTGAGATCAAGGAGAGAAAGTGAAAAAGTACAAAGTTCTTATAGCTACCCAAGCTTCCTGAGTTCTTCTCCTTCAATGGTGTTCATTTTGTTTTCTTTTTCTTAGTTTTGTTTGTCTGAGTCTCATGGTGAAAAAGGCAAACATGGTGATGTTTGTAAGAAAAAGCCAATGAGAGAAAAAAAGCAGTGATCAAAATTAGAGAAAAAGCCATAGATGTCTCAGAGTTTCTTTGTACATATATCTGTTGTGTGTCATGATCCTATGGGATTTTCTTACAAGTTGGGTTAGCACTTTGCTGTTGAAAGCTTGGTTTCAGTCCAAGTCAAGTTCAGATTGGGGTTAGAATCTGGATTTGTCCCAGATAGGATTGGGTAGATCCTATGGAAAGAAATTGGTGATTGTAATCTGTTAAAGATAGTGAAATTCTGTCACTCTTGTTATTGAGACTGGATGTAGGCTGCATTGCACTTAGCAGCTGAACCAGGATACATCTTGGTGTGATTCTCTCTTCTCTGCTTCTTCTCTGTTTCTGGTTTTCAGGAGACAAAATGAAAAATGTCTCTCAACTTGTTACGAGACAAAAAGTGAAAATATCTCTTGAAGTTCATTGGAAAAGTAAAAGTAATAATCTGTGAAAAGGGAAGCTAAGATTCAACACCCCTTCTCTTAGCCACTGATTACCATCACCCTTAATGTTTAATTTGTTTAATTTTATCTTTAACGTTTTCAATAATTTCAATTTTACCTCTATCATTAATTTGTTTTATTTTTTTATAATCGAGAATTCAACTTATTATTTTTTTTAATTTTCTCCTAAATTCATTGATCATTATCATTCACTATACCAAATTGGATATATAGCTACACTTTTTTTGTGACATTTATTTTAAGTGTCTCCATTAAATAAAGTTGTGACACTTATACAACTAATTTTTTACCATCAATAACAATCAATTTTAAACAGTTTAAAATAGTCACTAAATAAAAAAAAATTGTCACGAGAACTAGCAATCTAGTGACGATTTTAAACTGTCACTAAAAATATTGTGACAATTTAAACAATTACTAAATATCCCTAAAAGCTGTCATAGGAACTAGTAACTTAGTGATGGTTTGAAATCATTGCTAAAAATTTTGTCATGATTTAAAACAGTCACAAAATACGATAAAAAAACTGTCAAAGAATTTAGTAATCTAGAAATTTAGTGACGGTTTTAAACTGAACTATTGCTAAATATAACATAAAAAGTATCTTTACAAGTGTTAAATTAGGGACGGTTTTATAGATAAAAAACTGTAACAAATAATTTAGTGACAATCCTTACCAATGGTGGTCTAAAACCGTCACTATATCACTTGGCGACGCTCAAACCCATGACGCTTTATTAAATGCTGCAAAAAAATTTACCGACGTAAAAAAAACCGTCGCCAAAGTGCTTTTTGTTATAGTGATTCCTTCCTAAAGCATTCCTCTCTCTTCAAATATCCTCTTTTGAAATCGCACTGACAGACACAAACCACCACCACCATAATCCCCTCATCGCCTACTCTTCTCTTCTCTTCCTTTAACCTTCACTCTTATCTACTTCATATTATATCCCTAAAATTTTCCACGCTTTGGAAATCCTAATCATTTATAAACTAACATGGTCACCACCATATAGTTTATGTTCTTATCTAATCTTGCGATAACAGAAAAATAAACACATATCTTGAAAGTAACTGATTTATAGGGAGAGTACAACCAAGTTATGCCTAATAGATCACAACCCCCAAACTTGACCTAGAAATTTTTAATGAAAATAGGTTGAGTTTTTGAAAAAAAAAATGCCCAACCTATAAATCAATATTTTGTAAGAAAGGAGGGAGCCACAAGCTCAACTGGTTTGGTTGAAAATGTGTAAGAAAAAGGGATTTGAAAGTTAATAGTAATAAAAAGAATTAAAAAAAAGGGTAAAAAAAAAGTGGGAGAATGGGGATAGAAATAATAATTACCCATCATTTACCTTGCGGTTTCCTAGAAGATTATGGCTGGTTATCAAAAGTTTCTCTTTTGGTGTTAGTGGAAAAAAAAATCAATGGTTTTAAAACCACTAGAATTTGAACGATTTGTCATCAGGGTTGTCCATTTCATAACTAGTGTGCGTTACATGTTAGAAGCGGGTTTTGGTTTCATGATCTCTCTCTTGCGCAGACACTTAAGGCATTCTTTTTTGGAAGTTGCAGATATTGTTAGAAGATGAGTAGGAAAGGTTAATAGAGTCATATTCTTATGAGTTATTTTCTCTTCTTCCTCTTGCTTTTTTGCTTGTGTTGTTCGTGTTGATTTCAAATGGGTAAGTGGTGCAGAATTTATAACCACAAACAAACCGGCAAGTGCACTGGGTCGTACCAAGTAGTACCTCAAGTGAATGAGGGTCGATCCTACGAGGATTGATGGACTAAGTGATATGTGAGCATCTTTCCTATGAACTTCTTTGATTGATTTCCTCACTTTCTTCTATAGGATCTTGCATTGTATCTCTTGGGAAGGAATTTGCTTATTCCTCTTCTTGGGACTTGATAATCAACTGCACATATGTCTCTATATTTTTGACACCCATCCTCATATCATGTATGAATTCTTTCATACGAAGCTCAAGAGCTGATGGTTCTTAATATGAGTAAGGAGATGGTGGCTCTTGATATGAATAAAAAGAGGAGGATGGTTCTTGGCATGTATATGGAGATGGTGGTTCTTGATATGAATAAGGAGATGGTGGCTCTTGATATGAGTAAAAAGAGGAGGATGGTTCTTGGTGTGTATATGGAGATGGTGGTTCTTGATATGAATATGGAGATGGTGGTTCTTGATGGATAGGATATGGGACATTGAAATCTTTTTGCTCTTGACTTCGCCAACCAAAATCCGGGTAGTTTCTCCATCCACAATAATATGAATCACTCCTTGGGTGTGGGTAGTAACCCATGTGATCTCTCTCCATTATTTTTCTTAGCACAAAACACCAAAAAGAATTAAACGCACCATGTGGTAAACAGAAAAGCAAAGAAGAAAGAACAGAAATAAAAATAAAATAAAATATAAAAGAAAATAAAAATAAAATAAAAATAAAATAAAGAAAATAAACTGAATAATAAAAAAATAAAACAACTAATAAGCAAAAAAGGAGTATAAAATTCAAACTCAATAAGTAAAATAACTAGGAAGAATAAAACAACTAAGGGGACATCAAACTTAATTTCAGAAATTAAGAGAAAAAAATTTAAATAAAATAAATCAAAATAATTTTTTTTATTTAAAGAAATAAGTTAAATGAAATTAAAGAAAAAAAAAACGCCTAATCTAAGAAATCAAACAACTAGTAGTTGTCAATCACAGTCAATCTCCGGCAACGGTGCCAAAAACTTAGTACGGAATTTATAACCCACAAACTAACCGGCAAGTACACCGGGTCGTACCAAGTAATACCTCAGGTGAGTGAGGGTCGATCCCACGAGGATTGATGGACTAAGCAACAATGATTGAATGATTTACTTAGTTAGACAAGCAGAAAAGAGTGTTTGGGTCTCAATTGCATCAAACAGTAAATTCAGAGAATCAGAAAGGCAAGCAGTAAATTGAGGTGAAATATATGGAGAAAACAGTTAAAGCTTCAAAGTTATCTATCTTCCGGATTGACTTTTTTTATTAACTATTTTAATCATGCAAGATTCAATTCATGGCAAACTATATGTGACTAAACCCTAATTCCTTAGACCTTTTTAGTCTCCTCTAACTTTCATCAACCGCCAATTCCTTGGTCACTTGATTCCAATTAGAGGGTGAAGTTCAATTCTAGTTTATATGCCACAGAAACCCTAATTACCCAAATATAAGAGGATTATATGTCACGTATCCCGTTAAGTCCAGATAATTAGAAATTTAGGAGAAATTATTTTCAAGCTGTTGTTCAAGTAAAGAGCTTTTCCAAGTTATACAAGAACTCAATTAGAACAAGGGTCATACTTCCGTTCTACCCGAATTCATAAGATAAAGAACGAAAACAATTCTGGAAATAGAAATCAGTACATGAATTAAAATAGAAAAATAATAGTATCAATTCATACAATAGACAAAGCTCCTAATATTAATAGTGGAGGTTTAGTTGCTCATGGTTCAGAGAGAAAAACTAGGATTCAGAAAAACTGTAAATTGTGGAATTAGCAAGAAGAGAAGAGATCAGCCCGAATGGTTGATTCTTTTTCCTTTTATATCTAATACTAATTAATGTAAATTATATTTCCTAAAACTAAATAATATCTTTTCTTATTTTAAAAATAAAATAAAGTTTAATCAGAATTAATTTGATACACTTGGTGCGAGCCTTGTATGACGAATGGGGACCACTTGAGTTCTCAAAGGTGGTGCCAAACTTGAGTAATCTCAAGTTTGGCTTCAAACGAACCGAAAGCAATCCTTCAAAATATCCTTGCTGGCGCCAAACTTGAGATTTCTCAAGTTTGGCTTCAGCTAAACCGCATGCAATCCTTGGAGGTCTCTTTGTTGGCGCCAAACTTGAGTATCCTCAAGTTTGGCTTCAAGTCATACGTGAAGCATTCTTCAAATTCCTTTGGTTGGTGCCAAACTTGAGGCTTCTCAAGTTTGGCTTCAGCCAACCCGTGTGCAATCTTCCAAGTCCTTTTAGCTGGCGCCAAACTTGAGATTTCTCAAGTTTGGCTTCAGCAAGCCAGCATGTATTCTTCTTGAAAACTTGAGTGTGGCGCCAAACTTGAGTAACCTCAAGTTTGGTGCCGTGAAATCCATTCGAATGCTACCTAAAATAAACAGAAATTACAAGCAACTCAAAGTAGCATCCATAGTGGCTAAAATATATTTAAATCTTGATTAAACTCAACAATTTGAATGCAAATTCACTAGGAAAAGATAGGAAAGATGCTCACGCATCACTAAGCAACAATGATTGAGTGATTTACTTAGTTAGGCAAACAGAAAAGAGTGTTTGGGTCTCAATTGCATTAAACATTAAATTCAGAATATCAGAAAGCAAGCAGTAAACAGGTTGTGAAATATATGAGTAAAAAACAGTTAAGGTTTCAGAGATATTTATTTTTCGGATTAACTTTTCTTACCAACTATTTTAATCATGAAAGATTCAATTCATGGCAAACTATATGTGACTAAACCCTAATTCCTTAGACCTTTCTAGTCTCCGCTAACCTTCATCAACCGCCAATTCCTTGGTCACTTGATTCCAATTAGAGAGTTAAGTTCAATTTTAGTTTATATGCCACAGAAACCCTAATTATCCAAATATAAGAGGATTATATATTATGTATCCCGTTAAGTCCAGATAATTAGAAATTTAGGAGAAATTATTTTCAAGCTATTGTTCAAACAAAGAGCTTTTCCAAGTTTTACAAGAACTCAATTGGAACAAGAGTCATACTTCCATTCCACCCAATTCATAAGATAAAGAACGAAAACAATTCTTAAAATTGAAATTAATACATGAATTAAAATAGAACAGTAATAGTATTAATCCATAGAATAAACAGAGCTCCTAACCTTAACAGTAGAGGTTTAGTTGCTCATAGTTCAGAGAGAAAATAAGGATTCTGTAAAACTGTAAAATGCAGAATGAGGTATGAGAGAAGAGATCCCGAAGGGCTGAAAGTTTCCCTTTTATATCTAATCCTAATTAATGTAAAATATATTTTCTAAAACTAAATAATATCTTTTCCTAATTATAATTAAAATAAATATTTTAATCAATAATCAAATAAAAGTCTCGTGCATTGCTTCAATTGGCGTGGGGACCATGCCCCTTGGTGATGAACTGGCGCCTAACTTGGGAAATTTCAAGTTAGGCGCCACCCTTGCAGTGCCTCCAGGGAGTGTTGTGTGTTGAACTGGCGCCTAATTTCAAGAATTGAAGTTAGGCGCCACCCAGGCAGTCTTGAAGATGAGTTGTTGAGGTTGAACTGGCGCCTAACTTCAACCGCCTAACTTCAAGAATTTGAATTTAGGCGCCACTATGGCAGCTTGCATTCATAACTTGCTTTTTCTTCCGGCACCTAACTTGGGATTCTCCAAGTTAGGCGCCACTATGCCAGTGTACTTTTGAAGAAAGGGTAGACTATTATATATTGTTGGAAAGCCCTAGAAGTTAGCTTTCCAATGCCGCTAGAATTCATGTAAATTAGACCTCTGTAGCTTGGTAGCACGAATTGCGAATCACACTTTTCACAACGCGTACCACTTACCAGCAAGTGCACTGGGTCGTCCAAGTAATACCTTACGTGAGTAAGGGTCGAATCCCACAGAGATTGTTGGTTTGAAGCAATCTATGGTTATCTTGTAAATCTTAGTCAGGAATTCAGTTATATTTATCAGTTGAATTGTGAAGAACCAGTAGAGCATAAATTAGAAGTTATTTGTTGTGCAGTAATGGAGAATATGTTGGAGTTTTGGAGATGCTTTGTCCTCTGAATCTCTGCTTTCCTCTGTCTTCTGATTCACGCACGCACGTCCTCCTATGGCAAGCTGTGTGTTGGTGGATCACCGTTGTCAATGGCTACCTTCCATCCTTCCAGTGAAAACTACGCTCACGCGCTCTGTCACAGCACGGCTAATCACCGGTTGGTTCTCGATCCGGTTGGAATAGGATTTCCTATCCTTTTGCGTCTGTCACGAACGCCCAGCCTTCAGGAGTTTGAAGCTTGTCACAGTCATTCAATCACTGAATCCTACTCGGAATACCACAGACAAGGTTTAGACTTTCTGGATTCTCATGAGTGCCGCCATCAGTTCTAGCTTATACCACGGAGATTCTGATTAAGGAATCTAAGAGATACTCATTCAATCGGATATAGAACGGAGGTGGTTGTCAGGCACACGTTCATGGTTTGAGGAAGGTGATGAATGTCACGGATCATCACCTTCATCACAGTTAAGCGCGAGTGAACATCTTAGATAGGAACAAGTGTGTTTGAATGGAAAACAGAAATACTTGCATTAATTCATTGAGACACAGCAGAGCTCCTCACCCCCAACAATGGGGTTTAGAGACTCATGCCGTCAAAGAATACAAAGTTTAGATCTGAAATGTCATGAGATACAAAATAAGTCTCTAAAAGTTGTTTAAATACTAAACTAGTAGCCTAGGGTTACAAAATATGAGTGGACTATGATGGATGATGCAGAGATCCACTTCTGGGGCCCACTTGGTGTGCTGGGGCCCACTTGGTGTGTGCTGGGGCTGAGACTTTAAGCAATCCACGTGCAGAGGCCATTTGTGGAGTTGAACGCCAGTTTTTGTGCCAGTTTGGGCGTTCAACTCCAGTTTTTGATCCTTTTCTGGCGCTGGACGCTAGAATTGGGCAGAGGACTGGCGTTGAACGCCAGTTTACGTCATCTATTCTGACGCAAAGTATGGACTATTATATATTGCTGGAAAGCCCTGGATGTCTACTTTCCAACGCAATTGGAAGCACGCCATTTCGAGTTCTGTAGCTCCAGAAAATCCACTTTGAGTGCAGGGAGGTCAGAATCCAACAGCATCAGCAGTCCTTTTTCAGCCTGAATCAGATTTTTGCTCAGCTCCTTCAATTTCAGCCAGAAAAATACCTGAAATTACAGAAAAAAACACAACTCATAGTAAAGTCCAGAAATATGAATTTTTCCTAAAAACTACTAGAAATAGACTAAAAACTAACTAAAACATACTCAAAACTATATGAAATTATCCCCAAAAAGCGTATAAAATATCCGCTCATCACAACACCAAACTTAAACTGTTGCTTGTCCTCAAGCAACTAGACAAATAAAATAGAAGACTAATAGGTTGAGAAGCAATAATATCTTAGAGTTTTTGATTGAAGCTCAGATTCTAATTAGATGAGTGGGACTAGTAGCTTTTTGCTTCTGAACAGTTTTGGCATCTCACTTTATCCATTGAAGCTCAGAGTGATTGGCATCTATAGGAACTCAGAATTCAGATAGTGTTATTGATTCTCTTAGTTCAGTGTGATGATTCTTGAACACAGCTTCTTTATGAGTCTTGGCCGTGGCCCTAAGCACTTTGTTTTCCAGTATTACTACCGGATACATAAATGCCACAGACACATAACTGGGTGAACCTTTTCAGATTGTGACTCAGCTTTGCTAAAGTCCCCAATTAGAGGTGTCCAGAGTTCTTAAGCACACTCTTCTTTTTGCTTTGGACCTTGACTTTAACCGCTCAGTCTCAAGTTTTCACTTGACACCTGCACGCCACAAGCACATGGTTAGGGACAGCTTGGTTTAGCCGCTTAGACCAGGATTTCAGTCCTTTAGGCCCTCCTATCCACTGATGCTCAAAGCCTTGGGATCCTTTTTAATTTCCCTTGCCTTTTGGTTTTAAGGGTTATTGGCTTTTTTTCTGCTTGCTTTTGCTTCTTTTTTTTTTTTCTGCAAGCTTTGTTCTTTGCTGCTTTTTCTTGCTTCAAGAATCATTTTTATGATTTTTCAGATTATCAATAACATGTTTCATGTTCATTATTCTTTCAAGAGCCAACATATTTAACAGTCTTAAACAACAAATTCAAAAGACATATGCACTGTTCAAGCATTCATTCAGAAGACAGAAAGCATTGCCACCACATTTAACCAATTAGAATTTGTTTTATTTAAACTCGAGATTTTATTGCTTCTTATTCAAAAGATCTACTATTTTATTCATGTTTAATGATGATGAGAAAAATAAACTATAGCTTAATTGGAGATAAAATCAAAATAGATACTAACTACTACTATATGACTTCTAAGGTACTTTTATAAGGACACTTTCACAGAGTTAAGACAGAAATTGGAAATTAACAACCTTTATTCTGGGGGTATGGGGGTTCCTCTGATCCTTGGGAGACTTGGTATCACAGAAGATTTTTGGCGCTTCAGTTCCCTTAAGTCACGTCCCTGCTCCTCTTGTTCTTTGAGCATATGGGTCAGCATTTGACTGTGTTCCTTCTGTTGTTTTATTATTTGCTCCATAGCTTTCTGTATCTTGTTGACAGACGTCTCAAGATAGTCCCAATATTCCGCTTGAGGAATCTCTGGGAGGAATTCCTGTGCTCTCTTCTTGATATGTTCCTCCTGTGCTTGTTGTCTCTCCATTGATGCTTTGGTGATTGACTTTTCAATTAGGATATATTCAGTTATTCCCATCTTGACTCCAGCGTCTTTGCATAGCAGAGAAATCACGCTTGGATAAGCCAACCTGGCCTCTCTTGAATTTTTGTTAGCAATCTTATAGAGCTCTGTTGAAATCAGCTGATGAACCTCCACTTCCTTTCCCATCATGATGCAATGAATCATCACTGCTCTTTTAACTGTGACTTCAGAACGGTTGCTGGTGGGCAACAGAGAACGCCCAATGAAGTCCAGCCATCCTCTGGCAACTGGTTTGAGATCCTCCCTTTTGAGTTGATTTGGGATGCCCTTTGTGTTGGTGGTCCACCTGGCTTCAGGGATACAGATGTCCTCTAGAATCTTATCCAGGCCAATGTCTACTCTCATCATCCTCCTGTTGAAGGAGTCTGGATCATCCTTTAGCTGAGGTAGCTTTAATATCTCTCTGATCTTGTCAAGGGTGGTATGAACAATCTTTCCCCTGACCATGGTCTGAAATTCGTAGCAGGCTGTTCCAGATAATCTTTGCTTGTCAGTCTGCCACATATTAGCATAGAACTCCTCGACCATGTTCCTTCCTACTTTCGTTTCAGGATTAGCTAGGACTTCCCAGTTCCTGATTCGAATTTGCTCCTGGATCTCCGGATATTCATCTTCTTTCAGATCGAATCTAACTTCCGGGATCACTGATCTCAGACCCATTACTTTAAGATAATGGTCTGAATGTTCTTTAGATAAGAACTTCCCTTGATTCCAAAATGGTTTTGGAACGCTCTCTTTCTTGCCTCTAGGAGTGTATTGTTTCCCTTTGGGAGCCATGATCTTAGTGATCTCGGAAAAACACACCAAACTTAGAGGCTTGCTTGTCCTCAAGCAAAAGAAAAGAAAGGAGAGGGATAGAAGGAGATTGAGTAGCACTTGTTGATGAAGGAGGGGGGAGGCCGAACCCAATTTAAAGGGGGGAGAGGGGTGGATTTTCGAAAAATTGGAGGAGATAAGATAAAAAGATTGAGTTGAAAAAGATAAGATAGAAGATATAGTTTAATTTTGAAAAGATAGGATAGATTTTTGAAAAAGATAATTCTGGATTTTGAAAAAGATAATATGAAAAAGATATTGAAAAAGATATGGATTAGTTGAAAAGATTTTTGAGTGAAAAAGATAGATTTTGAAAAAAATAGATTTTTCAGAAAAGATTTTGAAAAGAGTTGGGTTGAATTTGGAAATATGGATTTTTAGAAATTAAGGATTTTAGAAATCAGGGTTCTTGATATGTTCATGTAAAAATCATGCATTGAAGCATAAATTTTGAAATTAAAATGGAAATACGTGTGGGATTACTGGATTTGGCTCCTCCCTGTCCTCCTGGCGTTTGAACGCCCAAACACTGCCTGTTTTGGGCGTTCAGCGCCCAAATGCTGATCTCCTGGGCGTTCAGCGCCCAGTTGCTGCCATTCCTGGCGTTCAACGCCCAGTGGGTGGCCATTTCTGGCGTTGAACGCCCAAATGCTGCCATTACTGGCGTTCAGCGCCCAGTGGATGCCCATTTTGGGCGCTGAACGCCCAAAATGCCCCTTTACTGGCGTTTTCTTGCCATTGAGCTCTTTTACTCTGTTTTGTGTGCTGATTCCTTCTGTAACCCTGTAAACTTATACAAATGACTTTGTACCTTAGTGTCAGTGAACTTTATATAAACAAATAAAAATAAAAGTAGGGCAAAAATGCTTAGAGGATTGTTGCCCCATGGCTGGGTTGCCTCCCAGCAAGCGCTTCTTTATTGTCTTTAGCTGGACTTTGCTGAGCTTTCAATCTAGCTTCAGCCTTGAGCATTCTTGCTCAGTGTTGCCTTCAAGATAATGCTTGATTCTCTGTCCATTGACAATGAACTTCTTAT
The DNA here is from genome assembly GCF_003086295.3 of Arachis hypogaea. Lineage (NCBI taxonomy): Eukaryota > Viridiplantae > Streptophyta > Magnoliopsida > Fabales > Fabaceae > Arachis > Arachis hypogaea. The sequence continues at coordinate 128,760,440 of NC_092055.1, forward strand.
CAGAATCAATATCTTGAAGCTCCACATAACCATATGGTGACACACTTGTAATCACGTATGGTCCCCTCCACCGGGATTTCAGTTTCCCGGGGAATAGCCTGAGTCTAGAGTTAAACAACAGGACCTTCTGTCCTGGTTCAAAGATTCTAGATGACAGCTTTCTGTCATGCCATTTTTTTTATTTTTCTTTATAAAGCTTGGCATTTTCGAAAGCTGTGAATCTGAATTCCTCTAGCTCATTTAGCTGGAGCAATCGTTTTTCTCCTGCTAATTTGGCATCTAAGTTTAGGAATCTGGTTGCCCAGTAGGCCTTATGTTCCAGTTCCACGGGCAAGTGGCATGCCTTACCATACACGAGTTGGTATGGAGAGGTCCCTATAGGGGTCTTGAATGCTGTTATGTAAGCCCACAGAGCATCATCCAAGCTCCTTGCCCAATCCGTTCTACGGGTATTTACTGTCCGTTCCAGGATTCTCTTTAATTCTCTGTTAGAGACTTCAGCCTGCCCATTGGTTTGTGGATGATATGGAGTGGCCACCTTGTGGCGAATTCCATACCGAACCATGGCAGAGTAAAGCTGTTTATTGCAGAAGTGAGTGCCCCCATCACTGATTAACACTCTAGGGACACCAAACCTGCTAAAGATATGTTTCTGGAGGAACTTCAGCACTGTTTTAGTATCATTGGTGGGTGTGGCAATAGCCTCAACCCATTTTGATACATAGTCAACTGCCACCAGAATATAAGTGTTTGAGTATGATGGTGGGAAAGGTCCCATGAAGTCAATTCCCCATACATCAAACAACTCTATTTCCAAGATTCCTTGTTGAGGCATGGCGTAACCATGAGGCAGATTACCAGCTCTTTGGCAACTGTCACAATTACGTACAAACTCTCAGGAATCTTTATAGAGTGTGGGCCAATAGAAGCCACATTGGAGGACCTTGGTGGCTGTTCGCTCACCTCCGAAATGACCTCCATATTGAGATCCATGACAATGCCATAAGATTCTCTGTGCTTCCTCTCTGGGGACACACCTACGGATAATTCCGTCTGCACATCTCTTAAAGAGATAGGGCTCATCCCACAAGTAGTACTTTGCATCAGTAATTAGTTTCTTTTTTTGTATTCTATTGTACTCCTTGGGTATGAACCTTGCAGCTTTATAGTTTGCAATATCGGCAAACCATGGTGCTTCCTGAATGGCAAATAGATGCTCATCAGGGAATGTCTCAGAGATCTCAAGGAAGGGGAGGGACGTCCCTTCCACTGGCTCTATCCGGGACAGATGATCAGCTACTTGGTTCTCTGTCCCTTTTTTGTCTCTTATTTCTATATCAAACTCTTGCAGAAGCAATACCCATCTGATGAGCCTGGGTTTTGAATCCTGCTTTGTGAGTAGATACTTAAGAGCAGCATGGTCAGTGTACACTGAACTTGTCAATGGCGTAAACCACTGCAAGTAATTCCTTTTCTGTGGTTGTGTAATTTTTCTGGGCATCATTTAAAACGCGACTGGCATAATAAATGACATGCAGAAGCTTGTCATGCCTCTGTCCCAGTACTGCACCAATGGCATGATCACTGGCATCACACATTAACTCAAATGGCAATGTCCAGTCTGGTGCAGAAATGACTGGTACTGTGACCAGCTTAGCTTTCAGCATTTCAAACGCCTGTAGGCATGCTGTGTCAAACACAAATGGCGTGTCAGCAGCTAGCAGATTGCTTAGGGGTTTTGCGATTTTTGAAAAATCCTTTATAAACCTCCTATAGAATCCTGCATGCCCCAGAAAGCTTCTGATTGCCTTAACATTGGCAGGTGGTGGTAATTTTTCAATTACCTCTATTTTTGCTTGATCTACCTCTATTCCCTTGTTTGAGATTTTATGCCCAAGAACAATTCCTTCAGTCACCATGAAGTGACACTTTTCCCAGTTTAAAACTAGGTTGGTTTCTTGGCATCTTTTCAAAACAAGTTTCAGGTGATCAAGACAGGAGCTGAATGAGTCTCCATATACTGAGAAGTCATCCATGAAGACTTCCAGAAATTTTTCCACCATATCAGAGAAAATAGAGAGCATGCATCTCTGGAAGGTTGCAGGTGCATTGCATAGCCCAAAGGGCATCCTTCTATAAGCAAACACTCCGGATGGACATGTGAATGTTGTTTTCTCTTGATCCTGGGGATCTACTGCAATCTGGTTATAGCCTGAGTAGCCATCCAAAAAGCAGTAATAATCATGACCTGCTAGTCTCTCTAGCATCTGGTCTATGAATGGTAAAGGAAAATGATCCTTTCTGGTGGCTGTATTGAGCCTTCTGTAGTCAATACACATGCGCCACCCTGTAACTGTTCTTGTAGGAACCAGTTCATTTTTTTCATTATGAATCACTGTCATGCCTCCCTTTTTTGGGACGACTTGAACAGGGCTCACCCAGGGGCTATCAGAAATGGGATAAATAATCCCAGCCTCTAGTAATTTGGTGACCTCTTTCCGCACCACTTCCTTCATGGCTGGATTTAGCCGCCTCTGTGGTTGAACCACTGGTTTGGCATTATCCTCCAGTAGGATTTTGTGCATGCATCTAGCTGGGCTTATGCCCTTAAGGTCACCTATGGACCACCCAAGAGCTGTCTTGTGTGTCCTTAGCACTTGAATAAGTGCTTCCTCTTCCTGTGAATTTAAAGCAGAGCTTATGATCACTGGAAAAGTGTCACCTTCTCCTAGAAATGCATATTTCAAGGATGGTGGCAGTGGCTTGAGCTCTGGTTTAGGAGGTTTTTCCTCTTTCAGAAGAAAGTTCAGAGGCTCTTTCACGTCCCCTGAATCCTCCAAATCAGGCTGAACATCTTTAAAGATGTTTTCCAACTCTGATTCGAGACTCTCAGCCATGTTGATCTCTTCTACCAAAGAGTCAATAATGTCAACTTTCATGCAGTCTGTTGATGTGTCTGGATGCTGCATGGCTTTGACAGCGTTCAACTTGAACTCGTCATCGTTGACTCTCAGGGTTATTTCCCCCTGCTGGACGTCAATGAGGGATCGTCCAGTTGCTAGGAAGGGTCTTCCTAGAATGAGAGTAGCACTCTTGTGCTCCTCCATTTCCAGCACAACAAAGTCAGTGGGAAAGGCGAATGGCCCAACTCTGACAATCATGTCCTCAATCACGCCTGATGGGTATTTAGTGGAACCATCAGCAAGTTGGAGACATATCCGGGTTGGTTTAACTTCTTCAGTTAAGCCAAGCTTTCTGATAGTGGATGCAGGTATCAGGTTGATGCTTGCCCCAAGATCGCATAAAGCTGTCTTGGTGCAATCACCTTCTAATATGCATGGTATCAGAAAACTCCCAGGGTCTTTAAGCTTTTTAGGAAAGCTTTTCAGAATGACTGCACTGCATTCTTCAGTGAGGAGAACTCTTTCTGTTTCTCTCCACTCCTTTTTATGACTCAAGATCTCTTTCATGAACTTGGCATAAGAAGGTATTTGCTCAAGTGCCTCTGCAAATGGAATCTTTATTTCAAGAGTCCTTAGATAATCTGCAAAGCGAGCAAATTGCTTATCCTGCTCCTCTTTCCGGAGTTTTTGAGGATAAGGGATCTTGGCTTTATATTCCTCAACCTTAGTGGTTAAAGAAGCCTTTTTAGAGGGGTTGTTGTCAGCACTTGTGTGTGTCTGATCCCTCACTGGCAATTGAATGCCAGAGTCAGAAGCTGGAGTGACGTTAGACGCCAGCTCACTGTCTATTCCTGGCGCCTGAACGCCAGAAATGTGCCCCTGTTGGGCGTTCAACGCCAGATTCTTGCCCATTTCTGGCGTTGAACGCCAATCCTGCCTTGTTTCTGGCGCTGAACGCCAGTTTTGGGCATGGTCTGGGCGTTCAGCGCCAGCCTTCCACCCATTTTCTGGCGTTTTAGTGCCAGAATTATTTTTCCCTGGGCTCTTACTGTCCTCAGGGGAATCTTTGGTGGGTTGCTTATTTCTTGAATTTTTGATGCCTTGAGGTGGGGTATTTAATGTTTTCCCACTTCTTAATTGAACTGCTTGGCATTCTTCTGCTATTTGCTTTGATAGCTGCTGCTTTGTTTGCTTAAACTGTTCTTCCATATGTATATTATCTATCCTTGTCTCCTGTAACCTGTCTTTGAATTCAGCTAGCTGCTTTGTTAGAAAATCTAATTGCTGATTGAATTCAGCAGCTTGTTTTACAGTACTGAATTCAGCAGTTACTGTTTTAACCTCTTCATTCATGGAAGGGTTGCTGCTTAGATACAGATGCTGATTCCTGGCAACTGTATCAATGAGCTCTTGAGCCTCTTCGATTGTCTTTCTCATATGGATAGATCCACCAGCTGAGTAATCTAAAGACATCTGAGCTCCTTCTGCAAGCCCATAGTAGAAGATGTCTAACTGAACCCACTCTGAAAACATTTCAGAGGGGCATTTTCGTAGCATCTCTCTGTATCTCTCCCAGGCATCATAAAGAGATTCATTATCTCCTTGTTTAAAGCCTTGGATGTCTAGCCTTAGCTGTGTCATCCTTTTTGGAGGGAAATATTGATTCAGGAATTTTTCTGTCAGCTGTTTCCATGTTCTTATGCTGGCCTTTGGTTGGTTATTTAACCACCTCTTGGCTTGATCTTTTACAGCAAATGGAAACAGTAATAGTCTGTAGACATCCTGATCTATTTCCTTATCATGTACTGTGTCAGCAATTTGTAAAAATTGTGCCAGAAACTCTGTAGGTTCTTCCTGTGGAAGACCGGAATACTGACAACTTTGCTGCACCATGATAATGAGCTGAGGATTCAACTCAAAACTACTAACTCCAATGGAGGGTATGCATATGCTACTCCCATATGAAGCAGTAGAGGGGTTAGAATATGACCCCAGAGTCCTCCTGGACTGTTCATTTTCACTTATGTCCATGATGGATCTATGGATATAACTTGGACTGATTTATCTTTTTGTTTATTTTATTTTATAAGAAGTAAATACTTAAATAAAATAAAATAACTAAAAAGAATTTGAATTTTGAAATTTTTTTTTTCGTAAAAAAAATTAAAAATAATTAGTTAAAAAAAACAGAAATTTTTGAAAAAGAGGGGAGATATTTTTGAAAATTTTGAGAGAGAGAGTGTTAGTTAGGTAGTTTTGAAAAAGTTAAGAAACAAACAAAAAGTTGGTTAGTTAGTTGAAACAAATTTTGAAAAGATAGGAAGTTAGAAAAGATATTTTGAAAAGATATTTTTGAATTTAGTGAGGAGAGAGAAAAACAATAAGATAGTACAAGATTTAAAATTTTTAGATCTAATGCTCCTTGTTTTTGAAAATTTTGGAGGGAAAACACCAAGGAACACCAAACTTAAAAATTTTAAGATCAAGACACAAGAAAACTCAAGAACACTTTGAAGACTCACAAGAACACAAGAACATGAAGGAAGAACACCAAACTTAAAATTTTTAGAAAACCAAACCAAAATTTTCGAAAATCAAAGGGGAATCAACAAGAAAACACCAAACTTAAAGTTTGGCACAAGATTTAATAGAAAAAATATTTTTGAAAAAGAAGGTTTTGAAAAGAGTATAAAAGATTCTAACCCAATCAAATTAATGTTCTAGCCAAATGAGTTATGGGACCTTATTAAAGTTTGGCACAGGATTTAATAGAAAAATTATTTTTGAAAAAGGTTTTTAAAAATATGATAGCCAATTACCATGAACATAAACACCACGTTCTAATTAACTGAGCTATAAATTTAAAGTGTTTTAACAAGGGATAAATAATAAAAGACTCTAAACCAAAAAAGAGAAGATTTTTCCTAATCTAAGCAACAAAATAATCCGTCAGTTGTTCAAACACGAACAATCCCCGGCAACGGCGCCAAAAACTTGGTAGCACGAATTGCGAATCACACTTTTCACAACGCGTACCACTTACCAGCAAGTGCACTGGGTCGTCCAAGTAATACCTTACGTGAGTAAGGGTCGAATACCACAAAGATTGTTGGTTTGAAGCAATCTATGGTTATCTTGTAAATCTTAGTCAGGAATTCAGTTATATTTATCAGTTGAATTGTGAAGAACCAGTAGAGCATAAATTAGAAGTTACTTGTTGTGCAGTAATGGAGAATATGTTGGAGTTTTGGAGATGCTTTGTCCTCTGAATCTCTGCTTTTCTCTGTCTTCTGATTCACGCACGCACGTCCTCCTATGGCAAGCTGTGTGTTGGTGGATCACCGTTGTCAATGGCTACCTTCCATCCTTCCAGTGAAAACTACGCTCACGCGCTCTGTCACAGCACGGCTAATCACCGGTTGGTTCTCGATCCGGTTGGAATAGGATTTCCTATCCTTTTGCGTCTGTCACGAACGCCCAGCCTTCAGGAGTTTGAAGCTTGTCACAGTCATTCAATCACTGAATCCTACTCGGAATACCATAGACAAGATTTAGACTTTCCGGATTCTCATGAGTGCCGCCATCAGTTCTAGCTTATACCACGGAGATTCTGATTAAGGAATCTAAGAGATACTCATTCAATCGGATATAGAACGGAGGTGGTTGTCAGGCACACATTCATGGTTTGAGGAAGGTGATGAATGTCACGGATCATCACCTTCATCACAGTTAAGCGCGAGTGAACATCTTAGATAGGAACAAGCGTGTTTGAATGGAAAACAGAAATACTTGCATTAATTCATTGAGACACAGCAGAGCTCCTCACCCCCAACAATGGGGTTTAGAGACTCATGCCGTCAGAGAATACAAAGTTTAGATCTGAAATGTCATGAGATACAAAATAAGTCTCTAAAAGTTGTTTAAATACTAAACTAGTAGCCTAGGGTTACAAAATATGAGTGGACTATGATGGATGATGCAGAGATCCACTTCTGGGGCCCACTTGGTGTGCTGGGGCTGAGACTTTAAGCAATCCACGTGCAGAGGCCATTTGTGGAGTTGAACGCCAGTTTTTGTGCCAGTTTGGGCGTTCAACTCCAGTTTTTGATCCTTTTCTGGCGCTGGACGCCAGAATTGGGCAGAGGACTGGCGTTGAACGCCAGTTTACGTCGTCTATTCTGACGCAAAGTATGGACTATTATATATTGCTGGAAAGCCTTGGATGTCTACTTTCCAACGCAATTGGAAGCACGCCATTTCGAGTTCTGTAGCTCCAGAAAATCCACTTTGAGTGCAGGGAGGTCAGAATCCAACAGCATCAGCAGTCCTTTTTCAGCCTGAATCAGATTTTTGCTCAGCTCCTTCAATTTCAGCCAGAAAAATACCTGAAATTACAGAAAAACACACAACTCATAGTAAAGTCCAGAAATATGAATTTTTCCTAAAAACTACTAGAAATAGACTAAAAACTAACTAAAACATACTCAAAACTATATGAAATTATCCCCAAAAAGCGTATAAAATATCCGCTCATCACAACACCAAACTTAAACTGTTGCTTGTCCTCAAGCAACTAGACAAATAAAATAGAAGACTAATAGGTTAAGAAGCAATAATATCTCAGAGTTTTTGATTGAAGCTCAGATTCTAATTAGATGAGTGGGACTAGTAGCTTTTTGCTTCTGAACAGTTTTGGCATCTCACTTTATCCATTGAAGCTCAGAGTGATTGGCATCTATAGGAACTCAGAATTCAGATAGTGTTATTGATTCTCTTAGTTCAGTGTGATGATTCTTGAACACAGCTTCTTTATGAGTCTTGGCCGTGGCCCTAAGCACTTTGTTTTCCAGTATTACTACCGGATACATAAATGCCACAGACACATAACTGGGTGAACCTTTTCAGATTGTGACTCAGCTTTGCTAAAGTCCCCAATTAGAGGTGTCCAGAGTTCTTAAGCACACTCTTCTTTTTGCTTTGGACCTTGACTTTAACCGCTCAGTCTCAAGTTTTCACTTGACACCTGCACGCCACAAGCACATGGTTAGGGACAGCTTGGTTTAGCCGCTTAGACCAGGATTTCAGTCCTTTAGGCCCTCCTATCCACTGATGCTCAAAGCCTTGGGATCCTTTTTAATTGCCCTTGCCTTTTGGTTTTAAGGGTTATTGGCTTTTTTTCTGCTTGCTTTTGCTTCTTTTTTTTTTTTTCTGCAAGCTTTGTTCTTTGCTGCTTTTTCTTGCTTCAAGAATCATTTTTATGATTTTTCAGATTATCAATAACATGTTTCATGTTCATTATTCTTTCAAGAGCCAACATATTTAACAGTCTTAAACAACAAATTCAAAAGACATATGCACTGTTCAAGCATTCATTCAGAAGACAGAAAGCATTGCCACCACATTTAACCAATTAGAATTTGTTTTATTTAAACTCGAGATTTTATTGCTTCTTATTCAAAAGATCTACTATTTTATTCATGTTTAATGATGATGAGAAAAATAAACTATAGCTTAATTGGAGATAAAATCAAAATAGATACTAACTACTACTATATGACTTCTAAGGTACTTTTATAAGGACACTTTCACAGAGTTAAGACAGAAATTGGAAATTAACAACCTTTATTCTGGGGGTATGGGGGTTCCTCTGATCCTTGGGAGACTTGGTATCACAGAAGATTTTTGGCGCTTCAGTTCCCTTAAGTCACGTCCCTGCTCCTCTTGTTCTTTGAGCATATGGGTCAGCATTTGACTGTGTTCCTTCTGTTGTTTTATTATTTGCTCCATAGCTTTCTGTATCTTGTTGACAGACGTCTCAAGATAGTCCCAATATTCCGCTTGAGGAATCTCTGGGAGGAATTCCTGTGCTCTCTTCTTGATATGTTCCTCCTGTGCTTGTTGTCTCTCCATTGATGCTTTGGTGATTGACTTTTCAATTAGGATATATTCAGTTATTCCCATCTTGACTCCAGCGTCTTTGCATAGCAGAGAAATCACGCTTGGATAAGCCAACCTGGCCTCTCTTGAATTTTTGTTAGCAATCTTATAGAGCTCTGTTGAAATCAGCTGATGAACCTCCACTTCCTTTCCCATCATGATGCAATGAATCATCACTGCTCTTTTAACTGTGACTTCAGAACGGTTGCTGGTGGGCAACAGAGAACGCCCAATGAAGTCCAGCCATCCTCTGGCAACTGGTTTGAGATCCTCCCTTTTGAGTTGATTTGGGATGCCCTTTGTGTTGGTGGTCCACCTGGCTTCAGGGATACAGATGTCCTCTAGAATCTTATCCAGGCCAATGTCTACTCTCATCATCCTCCTGTTGAAGGAGTCTGGATCATCCTTTAGCTGAGGTAGCTTTAATATCTCTCTGATCTTGTCAAGGGTGGTATGAACAATCTTTCCCCTGACCATGGTCTGAAATTCGTAGCAGGCTGTTCCAGATAATCTTTGCTTGTCAGTCTGCCACATATTAGCATAGAACTCCTCGACCATGTTCCTTCCTACTTTCGTTTCAGGATTAGCTAGGACTTCCCAGTTCCTGATTCGAATTTGCTCCTGGATCTCCGGATATTCATCTTCTTTCAGATCGAATCTAACTTCCGGGATCACTGATCTCAGACCCATTACTTTAAGATAATGGTCTGAATGTTCTTTAGATAAGAACTTCCCTTGATTCCAAAATGGTTTTGGAACGCTCTCTTTCTTGCCTCTAGGAGTGTATTGTTTCCCTTTGGGAGCCATGATCTTAGTGATCTCGGAAAAACACACCAAACTTAGAGGCTTGCTTGTCCTCAAGCAAAAGAAAAGAAAGGAGAGGGATAGAAGGAGATTGAGTAGCACTTGTTGATGAAGGAGGGGGGAGGCCGAACCCAATTTAAAGGGGGGAGAGGGGTGGATTTTCGAAAAATTGGAGGAGATAAGATAAAAAGATTGAGTTGAAAAAGATAAGATAGAAGATATAGTTTAATTTTGAAAAGATAGGATAGATTTTTGAAAAAGATAATTCTGGATTTTGAAAAAGATAATATGAAAAAGATATTGAAAAAGATATGGATTAGTTGAAAAGATTTTTGAGTGAAAAAGATAGATTTTGAAAAAAATAGATTTTTCAGAAAAGATTTTGAAAAGAGTTGGGTTGAATTTGGAAATATGGATTTTTAGAAATTAAGGATTTTAGAAATCAGGGTTCTTGATATGTTCATGTAAAAATCATGCATTGAAGCATAAATTTTGAAATTAAAATGGAAATACGTGTGGGATTACTGGATTTGGCTCCTCCCTGTCCTCCTGGCGTTTGAACGCCCAAACACTGCCTGTTTTGGGCGTTCAGCGCCCAAATGCTGATCTCCTGGGCGTTCAGCGCCCAGTTGCTGCCATTCCTGGCGTTCAACGCCCAGTGGGTGGCCATTTCTGGCGTTGAACGCCCAAATGCTGCCATTACTGGCGTTCAGCGCCCAGTGGATGCCCATTTTGGGCGCTGAACGCCCAAAATGCCCCTTTACTGGCGTTTTCTTGCCATTGAGCTCTTTTACTCTGTTTTGTGTGCTGATTCCTTCTGTAACCCTGTAAACTTATACAAATGACTTTGTACCTTAGTGTCAGTGAACTTTATATAAACAAATAAAAATAAAAGTAGGGCAAAAATGCTTAGAGGATTGTTGCCCCATGGCTGGGTTGCCTCCCAGCAAGCGCTTCTTTATTGTCTTTAGCTGGACTTTGCTGAGCTTTCAATCTAGCTTCAGCCTTGAGCATTCTTGCTCAGTGTTGCCTTCAAGATAATGCTTGATTCTCTGTCCATTGACAATGAACTTCTTATCAGAATCAATATCTTGAAGCTCCACATAACCATATGGTGACACACTTGTAATCACGTATGGTCCCCTCCACCGGGATTTCAGTTTCCCGGGGAATAGCCTGAGTCTAGAGTTAAACAACAGGACCTTCTGTCCTGGTTCAAAGATTCTAGATGACAGCTTTCTGTCATGCCATTTTTTTTATTTTTCTTTATAAAGCTTGGCATTTTCGAAAGCTGTGAATCTGAATTCCTCTAGCTCATTTAGCTGGAGCAATCGTTTTTCTCCTGCTAATTTGGCATCTAAGTTTAGGAATCTGGTTGCCCAGTAGGCCTTATGTTCCAGTTCCACGGGCAAGTGGCATGCCTTACCATACACGAGTTGGTATGGAGAGGTCCCTATAGGGGTCTTGAATGCTGTTATGTAAGCCCACAGAGCATCATCCAAGCTCCTTGCCCAATCCGTTCTACGGGTATTTACTGTCCGTTCCAGGATTCTCTTTAATTCTCTGTTAGAGACTTCAGCCTGCCCATTGGTTTGTGGATGATATGGAGTGGCCACCTTGTGGCGAATTCCATACCGAACCATGGCAGAGTAAAGCTGTTTATTGCAGAAGTGAGTGCCCCCATCACTGATTAACACTCTAGGGACACCAAACCTGCTAAAGATATGTTTCTGGAGGAACTTCAGCACTGTTTTAGTATCATTGGTGGGTGTGGCAATAGCCTCAACCCATTTTGATACATAGTCAACTGCCACCAGAATATAAGTGTTTGAGTATGATGGTGGGAAAGGTCCCATGAAGTCAATTCCCCATACATCAAACAACTCTATTTCCAAGATTCCTTGTTGAGGCATGGCGTAACCATGAGGCAGATTACCAGCTCTTTGGCAACTGTCACAATTACGTACAAACTCTCAGGAATCTTTATAGAGTGTGGGCCAATAGAAGCCACATTGGAGGACCTTGGTGGCTGTTCGCTCACCTCCGAAATGACCTCCATATTGAGATCCATGACAATGCCATAAGATTCTCTGTGCTTCCTCTCTGGGGACACACCTACGGATAATTCCGTCTGCACATCTCTTAAAGAGATAGGGCTCATCCCACAAGTAGTACTTTGCATCAGTAATTAGTTTCTTTTTTGTATTCTATTGTACTCCTTGGGTATGAACCTTGCAGCTTTATAGTTTGCAATATCGGCAAACCATGGTGCTTCCTGAATGGCAAATAGATGCTCATCAGGGAATGTCTCAGAGATCTCAAGGAAGGGGAGGGACGTCCCTTCCACTGGCTCTATCCGGGACAGATGATCAGCTACTTGGTTCTCTGTCCCTTTTTTGTCTCTTATTTCTATATCAAACTCTTGCAGAAGCAATACCCATCTGATGAGCCTGGGTTTTGAATCCTGCTTTGTGAGTAGATACTTAAGAGCAGCATGGTCAGTGTACACTGAACTTGTCAATGGCGTAAACCACTGCAAGTAATTCCTTTTCTGTGGTTGTGTAATTTTTCTGGGCATCATTTAAAACGCGACTGGCATAATAAATGACATGCAGAAGCTTGTCATGCCTCTGTCCCAGTACTGCACCAATGGCATGATCACTGGCATCACACATTAACTCAAATGGCAATGTCCAGTCTGGTGCAGAAATGACTGGTACTGTGACCAGCTTAGCTTTCAGCATTTCAAACGCCTGTAGGCATGCTGTGTCAAACACAAATGGCGTGTCAGCAGCTAGCAGATTGCTTAGGGGTTTTGCGATTTTTGAAAAATCCTTTATAAACCTCCTATAGAATCCTGCATGCCCCAGAAAGCTTCTGATTGCCTTAACATTGGCAGGTGGTGGTAATTTTTCAATTACCTCTATTTTTTCTTGATCTACCTCTATTCCCTTGTTTGAGATTTTATGCCCAAGAACAATTCCTTCAGTCACCATGAAGTGACACTTTTCCCAGTTTAAAACTAGGTTGGTTTCTTGGCATCTTTTCAAAACAAGTTTCAGGTGATCAAGACAGGAGCTGAATGAGTCTCCATATACTGAGAAGTCATCCATGAAGACTTCCAGAAATTTTTCCACCATATCAGAGAAAATAGAGAGCATGCATCTCTGGAAGGTTGCAGGTGCATTGCATAGCCCAAAGGGCATCCTTCTATAAGCAAACACTCCGGATGGACATGTGAATGCTGTTTTCTCTTGATCCTGGGGATCTACTGCAATCTGGTTATAGCCTGAGTAGCCATCCAAAAAGCAGTAATAATCATGACCTGCTAGTCTCTCTAGCATCTGGTCTATGAATGGTAAAGGAAAATGATCCTTTCTGGTGGCTGTATTGAGCCTTCTGTAGTCAATACACATGCGCCACCCTGTAACTGTTCTTGTAGGAACCAGTTCATTTTTTTCATTATGAATCACTGTCATGCCTCCCTTTTTTGGGACGACTTGAACAGGGCTCACCCAGGGGCTATCAGAAATGGGATAAATAATCCCAGCCTCTAGTAATTTGGTGACCTCTTTCTGCACCACTTCCTTCATGGCTGGATTTAGCCGCCTCTGTGGTTGAACCACTGGTTTGGCATTATCCTCCAGTAGGATTTTGTGCATGCATCTAGCTGGGCTTATGCCCTTAAGGTCACCTATGGACCACCCAAGAGCTGTCTTGTGTGTCCTTAGCACTTGAATAAGTGCTTCCTCTTCCTGTGAATTTAAAGCAGAGCTTATGATCACTGGAAAAGTGTCACCTTCTCCTAGAAATGCATATTTCAAGGATGGTGGCAGTGGCTTGAGCTCTGGTTTAGGAGGTTTTTCCTCTTTCAGAAGAAAGTTCAGAGGCTCTTTCACGTCCCCTGAATCCTCCAAATCAGGCTGAACATCTTTAAAGATGTTTTCCAACTCTGATTCGAGACTCTCAGCCATGTTGATCTCTTCTACCAAAGAGTCAATAAGGTCAACTTTCATGCAGTCTGTTGATGTGTCTGGATGCTGCATGGCTTTGACAGCGTTCAACTTGAACTCGTCATCGTTGACTCTCAGGGTTATTTCCCCCTGCTGGACGTCAATGAGGGATCGTCCAGTTGCTAGGAAGGGTCTTCCTAGAATGAGAGTAGCACTCTTATGCTCCTCCATTTCCAGCACAACAAAGTCAGTGGGAAAGGCGAATGGCCCAACTCTGACAATCATGTCCTCAATCACGCCTGATGGGTATTTAGTGGAACCATCAGCAAGTTGGAGACATATCCGGGTTGGTTTAACTTCTTCAGTTAAGCCAAGCTTTCTGATAGTGGATGCAGGTATCAGGTTGATGCTTGCCCCAAGATCGCATAAAGCTGTCTTGGTGCAATCACCTTCTAATATGCATGGTATCAGAAAACTCCCAGGGTCTTTAAGCTTTTCAGGAAAGCTTTTCAGAATGACTGCACTGCATTCTTCAGTGAGGAGAACTCTTTCTGTTTCTCTCCACTCCTTTTTATGACTCAAGATCTCTTTCATGAACTTGGCATAAGAAGGTATTTGCTCAAGTGCCTCTGCAAATGGAATCTTTATTTCAAGAGTCCTTAGATAATCTGCAAAGCGAGCAAATTGCTTATCCTGCTCCTCTTTCCGGAGTTTTTGAGGATAAGGGATCTTGGCTTTATATTCCTCAACCTTAGTGGTTAAAGAAGCCTTTTTAGAGGGGTTGTTGTCAGCACTTGTGTGTGTCTGATCCCTCACTGGCAATTGAATGCCAGAGTCAGAAGCTGGAGTGACGTTAGACGCCAGCTCACTGTCTATTCCTGGCGCCTGAACGCCAGAAATGTGCCCCTGTTGGGCGTTCAACGCCAGATTCTTGCCCATTTCTGGCGTTGAACGCCAATCCTGCCTTGTTTCTGGCGCTGAACGCCAGTTTTGGGCATGGTCTGGGCGTTCAGCGCCAGCCTTCCACCCATTTTCTGGCGTTTTAGTGCCAGAATTATTTTTCCCTGGGCTCTTACTGTCCTCAGGGGAATCTTTGGTGGGTTGCTTATTTCTTGAATTTTTGATGCCTTGAGGTGGGGTATTTAATGTTTTCCCACTTCTTAATTGAACTGCTTGGCATTCTTCTGCTATTTGCTTTGATAGCTGCTGCTTTGTTTGCTTAAACTGTTCTTCCATATGTATATTATCTATCCTTGTCTCCTGTAACCTGTCTTTGAATTCAGCTAGCTGCTTTGTTAGAAAATCTAATTGCTGATTGAATTCAGCAGCTTGTTTTACAGTACTGAATTCAGCAGTTACTGTTTTAACCTCTTCATTCATGGAAGGGTTGCTGCTTAGATACAGATGCTGATTCCTGGCAACTGTATCAATGAGCTCTTGAGCCTCTTCGATTGTCTTTCTCATATGGATAGATCCACCAGCTGAGTAATCTAAAGACATCTGAGCTCCTTCTACAAGCCCATAGTAGAAGATGTCTAACTGAACCCACTCTGAAAACATTTCAGAGGGGCATTTTCGTAGCATCTCTCTGTATCTCTCCCAGGCATCATAAAGAGATTCATTATCTCCTTGTTTAAAGCCTTGGATGTCCAGCCTTAGCTGTGTCATCCTTTTTGGAGGGAAATATTGATTCAGGAATTTTTCTGTCAGCTGTTTCCATGTTCTTATGCTGGCCTTTGGTTGGTTATTTAACCACCTCTTGGCTTGATCTTTTACAGCAAATGGAAACAGTAATAGTCTGTAGACATCCTGATCTATTTCCTTATCATGTACTGTGTCAGCAATTTGTAAAAATTGTGCCAGAAACTCTGTAGGTTCTTCCTGTGGAAGACCGGAATACTGACAACTTTGCTGCACCATGATAATGAGCTGAGGATTCAACTCAAAACTACTAACTCCAATGGAGGGTATGCATATGCTACTCCCATATGAAGCAGTAGAGGGGTTAGAATATGACCCCAGAGTCCTCCTGGACTGTTCATTTTCACTTATGTCCATGATGGATCTATGGATATAACTTGGACTGATTTATCTTTTTATTTATTTTATTTTATAAGAAGTAAATACTTAAATAAAATAAAATAACTAAAAATAATTTGAATTTTGAAATTTTTTTTTTCGTAAAAAAAATTAAAAATAATTAGTTAAAAAAAACAGAAATTTTTGAAAAAGAGGGGAGATATTTTCGAAAATTTTGAGAGAGAGAGAGTTAGTTAGGTAGTTTTGAAAAAGTTAAGAAACAAACAAAAAGTTGGTTAGTTAGTTGAAACAAATTTTGAAAAGATAGGAAGTTAGAAAAGATATTTTGCAAAGATATTTTTGAATTTAGTGAGGAGAGAGAAAAACAATAAGATAGTACAAGATTTAAAATTTTTAGATCTAATGCTCCTTGTTTTTGAAAATTTTGGAGGGAAAACACCAAGGAACACCAAACTTAAAAATTTTAAGATCAAGACACAAGAAAACTCAAGAACACTTTGAAGACTCACAAGAACACAAGAACATGAAGGAAGAACACCAAACTTAAAATTTTTAGAAAACCAAACCAAAATTTTCGAAAATCAAAGGGGAATCAACAAGAAAACACCAAACTTAAAGTTTGGCACAAGATTTAATAGAAAAAATATTTTTGAAAAAGAAGGTTTTGAAAAGAGTATAAAAGATTCTAACCCAATCAAATTAATGTTCTAGCCAAATGAGTTATTGGACCTTATTAAAGTTTGGCACAGGATTTAATAGAAAAATTATTTTTGAAAAAGGTTTTTAAAAATATGATAGCCAATTACCATGAACATAAACACCACGTTCTAATTAACTGAGCTATAAATTTAAAGTGTTTTAACAAGGGATAAATAATAAAAGACTTTAAACCAAAAAAGAGAAGATTTTTCCTAATCTAAGCAACAAAATAATCCGTCAGTTGTTCAAACACGAACAATCCCCGGCAACGGCGCCAAAAACTTGGTAGCACGAATTGCGAATCACACTTTTCACAACGCGTACCACTTACCAGCAAGTGCACTGGGTCGTCCAAGTAATACCTTACGTGAGTAAGGGTCGAATCCCACAGAGATTGTTGGTTTGAAGCAATCTATGGTTATCTTGTAAATCTTAGTCAGGAATTCAGTTATATTTATCAGTTGAATTGTGAAGAACCAGTAGAGCATAAATTAGAAGTTACTTGTTGTGCAGTAATGGAGAATATGTTGGAGTTTTGGAGATGCTTTGTCCTCTGAATCTCTGCTTTTCTCTGTCTTCTGATTCACGCACGCACGTCCTCCTATGGCAAGCTGTGTGTTGGTGGATCACCGTTGTCAATGGCTACCTTCCATCCTTCCAGTGAAAACTACGCTCACGCGCTCTGTCACAGCACGGCTAATCACCGGTTGGTTCTCGATCCGGTTGGAATAGGATTTCCTATCCTTTTGCGTCTGTCACGAACGCCCAGCCTTCAGGAGTTTGAAGCTCGTCACAGTCATTCAATCACTGAATCCTACTCGGAATACCATAGACAAGATTTAGACTTTCCGGATTCTCATGAGTGCCGCCATCAGTTCTAGCTTATACCACGGAGATTCTGATTAAGGAATCTAAGAGATACTCATTCAATCGGATATAGAACGGAGGTGGTTGTCAGGCACACGTTCATGGTTTGAGGAAGGTGATGAATGTCACGGATCATCACCTTCATCACAGTTAAGCGCGAGTGAACATCTTAGATAGGAACAAGCGTGTTTGAATGGAAAACAGAAATACTTGCATTAATTCATTGAGACACAGCAGAGCTCCTCACCCCCAACAATGGGGTTTAGAGACTCATGCCGTCAGAGAATACAAAGTTTAGATCTGAAATGTCATGAGATACAAAATAAGTCTCTAAAAGTTGTTTAAATACTAAACTAGTAGCCTAGGGTTACAAAATATGAGTGGACTATGATGGATGATGCAGAGATCCACTTCTGGGGCCCACTTGGTGTGCTGGGGCCCACTTGGTGTGTGCTGGGGCTGAGACTTTAAGCAATCCACGTGCAGAGGCCATTTGTGGAGTTGAACGCCAGTTTTTGTGCCAGTTTGGGCGTTCAACTCCAGTTTTTGATCCTTTTCTGGCGCTGGACGCCAGAATTGGGCAGAGGACTGGCGTTGAACGCCAGTTTACGTCGTCTATTCTGATGCAAAGTATGGACTATTATATATTGCTGGAAAGCCCTGGATGTCTACTTTCCAACGCAATTGGAAGCACGCCATTTCAAGTTCTGTAGCTCCAGAAAATCCACTTTGAGTGCAGGGAGGTCAGAATCCAACAGCATCAATTTCAGCCAGAAAAATACCTGAAATTACAGAAAAACACACAACTCATAGTAAAGTCTAGAAATATGAATTTTTCCTAAAAACTACTAGAAATAGACTAAAAACTAACTAAAACATACTCAAAACTATATGAAATTATCCCCAAAAAGCGTATAAAATATCCGCTCATCATAGCTCAAGCTATTTCTATTTGAGTGCAAGGAGGTCGGGGTTGACAACATCATTCACTTTTTTCCTTTTCTGCTACAAAACTCCGTCAAATCCATCCGAATGCTACCTGAAATAAACAGAAATTACAAACAACTCAAAGTAACATTCATAGTGGCTAAATGTAATTAAATCTTGATTAAAATTAATGACTCAATTGCAAATTTACTAGGAAAAGATAGAAAAGATGCTCACGCATCAGTAAGAAGAAAGGAAAGGGGAACAATAAAAATGAGGAGTTAGCAGAGGAAGAGTTCGTGCCTGATATTAATGACCATACTCATGGATTGTTGCGTCTGTAAGAGGTCTAGGGTCATGGTTTATTGATACAGAAAGTGTAGATCAGTTACGGATTTTTGGTTGGGTGAGGGAGAGGAGGATATAAATCTTGCATTTCTTCCATATGCTTGATTTTAAGCATTTTTTTTTATTTTGACTCTATTTTGATTTGACATTGCCTTCAACATTTTGTTTTCCCCCTTTCTTCTTTGATGTTAGATCGAAAAGATGAACCCTTCTTTCTTCTCTATGCTTTACCCGAAACAACAAAGCTTCACCTGCATCATATTGGTTTTCTTTTCTTTTCATGAAGCAAGTGAACTGTGTTGTGGGCTTGGTTCCAATCAGCAGCCTTGGTTGCACATAGTTCTTCTTATTGGGCTGCTGGATCTCTTTGTTTAGGCTACACAATAAAGTAGTGACTTGAGCCTGCAACACTTAATACATACATTAAACACACAAATTTGATTTTTAACCCAACCAAATATAATGTTTGTCATCATCATTAATTTTATTGTTTACTAAACTCAAGTACTCAATAATCTTTTTCTTAATGGCAAACATTATTCAAAATAGATATAAAGGGAATGAAATGCAAGATTCAAACTAGAGACTTCCCTTTGATGATACAATTTCAAATGTTGATCTGTTATCCCTTTTTCTCATAAGAGATACTCTCCCTTAATGTGAGCTTCTCCACAAACAATACACATGTCATACTGATATGCAGAATTTTAGTGGCACATATAAGAGAATATCATTAAACATAAGCAAATTAATCAACAAATCATCATTTGACAATCTATTTGAGAATTTATCAATCTATCCTATTCATGACACTACTCCCCCTTTTGTCATCAAGGAAGGAAAATGATAACCAGTTCAAACTTGCAAGAGATAGATTAGATGCCAAAGATAACATAACCAGATAAGTAGCATAGGTTTAGTTAAGAGTTACAGTTATCTAAAAAGTAATAAAAATAGTAGCTAAAACCAAATTGTCTCAAAAATCGAAGTTCAATAGAATTTAAAGTCTTCAGCATGAGATATCCCTAGGCATCCGAGCCTTCGTCCTCAGTATCTAGTGGCTCCTCTTGATCAGTTGCCGTTGTGTCATCTTCATGAATGTTGTCTACATACTTCAGGAGCACTGCAACTCTATCCCTTGACTTTCACAATGCATTTTCATTGCGAACAACAAGCTTTCTCTCTTGTTGGCTCGAAGAAATGAGATGATTGGACAAGTTGACAAATTCATGTAGAACATCCTTTACAACACCATACAGAAGAGATTTGTGTCCAGTGGAGGCTGATGTTTGAGTGGTGGATTGAGGAGGAATGTCTTCTAGCTCTTCATCTTCTTCATCAACGACCATTCTTTCGGATCTGATAGGTCCTTTCTTTTGTTGTTTCACTGCACCACTCCCCTTTTAAGTAAGAGTTTCTATTTTCATGTGACTCATTGGAAAGGTCAACACCAAAATATTCAAAGAAGTAGGTTAAAAACGTGCCATAGGAAAGAGACAGTTTCTTATTACTCTTTATACAATCATACATGTGTCTCATCATCAAATAAGCAAATAAAATTTCAATTTCATAAGAATGGCATACAACACTAGTGCGTCACAAAATGAAACCCTTTGATAGGAACTATTTAGAGGGAGGATTATTTGGTTCATAATGCGATGAAGTTGTGCACGAACAGGACCTAGAGCATTATGGGTTGGAGAGAGACCATCAACGAGGGAGATGTTTACACAAACTAAGGCTAGGGCTTCTTGGTACGAGAGACCTAAGTCTTCATCCCATTTTCTGAAGTATATGCATTAACACCAACATCAGAATAACCTAGGACTTCACTGATAGTTTTACTGTTCAGATTCAATTCATGGCCTTTGACATATGAGTGAACATTTTCATTGTAGTATCTCATGTTAGCATAGAATTCACGGACTAGGTCAGGGTAAACAAGCTTTTTAATATTAAATAGATGATTACAGTCCAAAAAAAATAAAATTTTTCACAAAGTCAAGTCCTTTCTTTTCTAAAGCAAGAAAATCAGCGAGAAAGAAGGGCACAGAGGATGATAAACAACAACTGCCCTATAAAACTCAAAGTTCATTGCTGATGAAAAATGAAGAGGGTTGTAATGTGAGTGAGGTACTGAGGTAAGTTTGCAAAGTGAGATTTGAAAGCAAATGGGTCATTATCAAATGGTTCTTTGATTGAGCAAAGAAGGATACGATGGCTATCTCTCTGAGAACAAGGAGGATGAGGACAAACTTTGGTTTAAATCGAGAGGAATCATGAACAGGAGAAGAACGAGCATTTTCTTGGTCACAAGATGTTTTTCCTTCGAAGCATTGGGGAGAGGAGGTGCATTGGATGGTTCGGCTACTTGAGAAGAGGAAGGACGACGGGTGGTTGTCTTGGTGCGAGCCATCGGTTCAGTGTGAGGAGGAGAGGGAGATGGAGAAAGATTATAAGATTGAATGTGGATGTGAGTGTAGGATGGTGGAGGAGAACTTTCAGGTATTCTAGGAAGTTTATGAGTGAACGTGCTTCTTTAGATAGCGATTTTCTTCCTCATCTTAATGACATAGGGGTGTTATAGTTTTTCAAAAAATGAAATGATGATAATAAGAAATGTGAAGAGACATGCAAGATATATGAAGAGGTTAGCAACTTCAGCAAGTTAAGAGTGTTGTTGGAAAAAGAGAAGTCCAGAACCCAATAAAAACTTGATTTGAAAAGGATTTGACCCAAGGTTAAAAGAGTTATACTAAAAAAAATGATTTAAAGTGCAGAAATACAAAAAATGAAAAAGATTTTAATGTATGACAAAACTAATGAGACCCAATCATATACATATAAACTCATATTGGGCCTAAGATGGGTGGTGTTTAAGCAAACAATAGGACCACTTTGAGATCAGAAAATAATGTTTGGCCCACTTGAAATTATTTCAAAATTTGAATCCAGATATAACGTTCCATATTAAAAGCTCTTCATCTGCCAAGAAATATCTTATTTCGAACTGTGAGACAAAATCTTCACACACTACATCAGCAACATTAAAACAAAGATTTATAACAAAGTATCCCCAAATTAGTTCTTAATTTGCAGAACATGTCTTCATCAAAAGGTTTTGTGAATATATCAGCAAGTTATTTCTCCGATTTAATGAATTGAATATCAATATTACCTTTTTGAATATGTTCCCTCATAGAGTGAAATCTCACTTCACTATTTCTTGTTCTTGAGTGCAAAATACGATTTTTGAAAATATTAATGACACTCATATTATTACAAAATAAAAAAATATTTTCAACTTTCAATTTATAATTGGCTAGCTGAGTTTTTAGCCATAATAATTGGTAACAACAAGATGAGACAGCAATGTATTCGGCTTCGGCAGTGGATAGAGCTACGGTGGACTGCTTCTTGCTTGACCACACGTTTAGAGACCTGCAAAAAAAATAGCAGATTTCAGAAGTGCTTCTCCTATCCACTCTATCTTCAGCAAAATCTGCATTATAATATCCAACTGTAGAAAAATCATCAGACTTAGGATACCATAAAAACCAAAGTTGGATGTGCCATGAACATATCTAATGATTCTTTTAACTGCAGAAAGATATGACTCTTTTAGTTGTGATTGAAATCTTGAAAAACTCTAACACTTTGCACAACGTCCAGTCTAGAGGATGTAAGATACATAAGAGAACCTATTATTCTTCTATACCTAGTTTTATCAACATCTTTCGCAGTTTCATCCTTTTTTAACCGAGAGCTCGGATGCATTGGAGTGCCCATGGACTTGGTATTTTCCAATTCGAATTTCTTAACTAGTTCTTTGGCATACTTCTCTTGATGAAAAAAAATTCATTTAAAGACTGTTTAATTTGAAGTCCAAGAAAAAAGTTTAGTTCAACTATCATGCTCGTGTTAAATTCACTTGTCATGAGTTTGCTAAAATTAGCACAAAGGGACCCATCGGCTAAACCAAAAATTATATCATCAACATAAATTTGTACTAAAATGAAAAAATTATTAGAATTTTTAATGAAGAGAGTAGTGTCGGTGGTGTCTTTTTGAAAACTATTTTTCAAAAGAAAAGAACCAAGTCTTTTATACCAAGCTCTTGGAGCTTGTCTTAAACCATAAAGTGCTTTAAAAGCTTGAAAACATAGTTTAAAAATTTTTTATTTTCAAAACCAGGAGGTTGCACTACATACACTTTTCTATCTATGATACCATTCAAAAATACACATTTCACATCCATTTGAAAATGTTTAAAACCACAATGAGCAACACATGCGAGGAGAAGCCTTATAGCTTCCATTCGGGCCATTCATGCAAAGGATTTATCAAAATCTATTCCTTCCTCTTGATCATATCCTTGAGCCACCAATCTTGCCTTGTTCCTAGCTATGCTTTCGTCTTCACCCAATTTGTTCCTAAAACTCCACTTAGTGCTTGTCACTTTCTTTCCAATTGGATCTGGTACAAGTGTCCAGACTTGATTCTTCTCAAATTGTTGTAACTCTTCTTCCATGGCTTTGACTCAAAAAGGATCACCAAGAGCTTCATTTATATTTGGGCCTCAATTTGAGAAAGAAATGCCAAATTATTTTTCTCAGTTACTCTTCTAAAAGAGAATCTAGTGGTGACACCTTGTGAGGGACCCCTATGATGAACTCTTGAGGATAATTCTTTAGAAATCTCCACTCTTGGAGTCTTGGGGATTTAGGAATAGATTCGGACATGTTTGGTTCATTGGTACTGATATTCCCAGAAATTTCATCAGTTGCAAGAGATAAAATGAGATTGTCTCCTATAGAATTGTCTGCAACAGCATATTCAAGGACAGGTTGCCCAGATTCACCTTTTTCTTGATTTTGGGCTTCACTCATGTTGTCTTCCACTTGATTATCTGTGTCACCATCTTTCAGAACACTTAGAACATAATTAGAATAACAAAATGTAATGTGTATGGTTTCCTCAACGGTCCTAGAGTCTTTGTGGAACACGCTAAAGGCTTTGCTAGAAGTTGAGTATCCAACAAAAATACATTCATATGACTTTGAATCAAACTTTTTCAAATTATCTTTTGTATTTAACTCAAAGCATTTACATCTAAAGACATATAAATATTTAAGATTTGGAGGAGTTCCTTTCCAAAGCTCATATGTGGTTTTCTTTAAAAACTTTCTAATGATTGTTCTATTTAGAATATAACATGTTGTGCTCACAGCTTCAACCCAAAAGAATTTAGGTACATCACTTTCATAAATCATTGCTCTAGCCATTTCTTGAAACCTTCTATTTCTTCTTTCCCCAATACCATTTTGTTGTGGTGTTCTAGGACAAGAGAAATTGTGTGATATATCTAATTCATCACAAAATGATTCAAAAAGTTAGTTTTTAAATTCTTTTCTATGATCACTTCTAATAGAAACAATTCTTAAATCCTTTTCATTTTGAATCTTTTTGCAGAAAATAGTGAAAGCTGAAAACGCATCATTCTTATGAGTTAAAAAAAATCCAACCAAATCTAGTGCAGTTGTCAACTACAACTAAGCTATAGTGTTTGTCTCCAAGACTTTGAGTTCTAGTAGGATAGAAAAGATCAATGTGTAGCAGCTTCAGAGGTCTCTTTAGTTGAGATATCTTCCTTTAATTTGACAGAACTTTTGGTTTGTTTTTTCATTTAGCAAGCATTGCAAGTGATGTCTTTGTCAAATTTAATTTTAGAAAGACTTCTAACTAATTCCTTCTTTACAAGCTTGGAGATTTGAAACATGCTTGTATGGCCCAATCTCTTATGCTATAACTATTTTTTTCGAATATATAGAGGTGAAACATGCTACATTTTGATCTCTAAGTTCCTCTAAAGTGAGACCATACACATTATCTTATCTTTTTGCAAAAAACAAAATATCACCAGAAATTTCATTTATGACCAAGCATTCAGCCCTTTTAAAGGTAACAACCCAATATCCCAAATCACACAATTGACTAATGCTAAGAAGATTGTATTTCAATCCATCAACCAAGAAAATATTATCTATGAAAGTAGAGAAATTCTTACCCACTACCTTTTCCATCATCACTTAAAGTCACAAAACCTCCATCATACTTGTTGATTTTGATGAAGAACGTAAATTTTTCGATCATGTGCCTTGAACATCCACTATCAAGATACCACATGTCTCTTTTCTTCTTGAATGCAAGACAAATCTGCACAAATTAAAGTTTTAAGTGATCTTAGGTATCTAAATAAATTTGGATCCTTTGATGTTAATCCACCTTAGTTACCCAAGGGCATTGAAATCACTTACCACTTTATATACTTTGTTTCCTACTTTTCTTTTAACAATGAAACATTAATAAGATAAATGACCATGCTTTTTGCAATTAGACAATGATTTTCTCTTGTAGATTTTTTAAAGTAATTTGAAGTTTTGAACTTTCTGGTTCATAAAGTTGATACTTCAATTTTAACAAGTAATTTTTCAAAAATTGCATCATTTTATTAAAATAACCAAACCATATTTCTTAAGCAAGGGTTTGGTTTTTGAATATGATGCCTTGGTTTTAGCAAATGGTTTTTCAAAAACTGCATCACTTTTGGTAACATAACCTAAACTAGATTTTTCAAACAATTGTCTTTGATTAGCTAGCAATTTATCTAAGTTGCTAGAACTTTGTGCAAATGGTGCTAAATCTTGATTTAAATCTCTAATCATTTTATATAATCTATCTTTTTCAGCAATAAGATCAAGTGAAGCATTGGCCGAACTTTTGTCTTTAAACTTTTCAATTTTCAGATTTAAGAAATATGTTTTCTTCAACTAACTCAGAGGCACTTTCGGTTTTCTTCACCTTTTCTTTAAGAAAATCAATTTTTGCTCTTAATGCATCATTTTCAGCTGTGCATTTGTTAAATTTCTTCAAAATGTTACTAACATGGACAGTTAAATAATCAATCATCATATGCAAGTCCTCATTGGATAGGTCAGAATATTTCTCTAATAATATATCTCGTACTTGAAAATTAACAATTACCTGTTATACTACCAAGAGAGAATCACATTTGATAGTTATCTATTTTATGCAAAGATTTTGTGCTAATTTAAGACCAACTATAAATGCCTCGTATTTTGCTTGATTGTTACTGGTATTGAGGGAAAATTATAGATATTGCTCTATGACTGTTCTTTCACCATCTACGAGTAATACCCCGATTCCAGAACCTTGCATATTTAAAGCTCCATTAAAGTACAATAAATATGTTTTTTTGGGCAGTGTCAGTTCTGCTATAAAGTCATCTCATGCTTGAGATTTTATGGAATCCTGAGCATGGTATTGAATATCGTACTATGAGTGTTCAATGGACAACTTGATTAATCTTTCAGCGAGCTTTGACCTTGTCAAAATTTGCCTTAATGGTTGTTCTAAATAGACTATGATGGTGTGACTTTGGAAGTAATGCATCAAGTATCTGGTTGTTGTTATCAAGGCTAGAGCTAGCTTTTCTAACTTTACGTACCAAATCTCAACATTGTAAAGTGATTTGCTGATGAAGTATATTAGTTATTGTTGTTTATTGTAAAGTGATTTACTATGTTCTAGTTTTCGAAGTATTGCAGGTGAGGATAGTATAGTATTGAGCTTGTCAAAGGCTTGTTCACATGCCTCTGTCCAGGTAACTCCTTCTGTTTTCTTAGAGTTATGAAGAAATTATGTGATAGATGAGTTATCCAAAGTAAAAAAATGTGATAAGGCAGCTAATTGACCAATTAGTTGTTGGACTTCTTTTATTGATTGAGAACTTTTCATGTCTAATATTGCTTTGTATTTTTCTGAGTTGGCCTCTATACCTCAACAGGTCAGCATAAATCCCAGAAAATTTTCACCGTGTACCCCAAAGGTGCACTTTTCTGGATTCAATTTCATGCTATAGATTCTGAGTTGTTGAAAAATTTCTTTAAGGTCTTCTATATGATTTTCTGTGAATTTGGTCTTTTCCACCATATTGTCAACATATACATTGATATTTCAGCTGATCTGGTTGATGAAGATCTTATCCATTAGTCTTTGGTATCTAGCACTTATACTTTTACGCCCAAAAGACATAACCTTATAAGTTATAACAAAAATTTTCTTAGTCAGTAATGAATGCAGATTTATCTTGATCGGTGGAGTACATCATTATCTAGTTATAACCAAAATAAGCATTCTTAAAACATAAAGTTTGAAAATCAGAGGAATTATCAACTAGTTTGTCAATGCAAGGTAAAAGATATGCGTGCTTTGGACAGGCCTACTTGAGGTCAGTGAAGTCGACAGACGTCCTCCACTTCTGATTGTGTTTTTTAAAATCACAATCTTTATTAGCCAAGTGGTAAACATGATTTCTTTGATGAAACTGACAATCAATAACTTTTGTGTTTCTTTTGGCGATGTTTTCTTTTTATCTGTACCAAGGTATCTCTTCTTCTGAGCTATAGGTTGGATAGATGGGTTGAGCGTCAATTCGTGATAGATAATGTTCAAATGGATCCCTGACATTTCAAGATAGGTACAAGTGAAAAGGTCTACATTTTGTCATAATAAATCAATGAGTTGTTCCTTTTCTGTCCCATGCAGTGCATCTTCAATGTAGGTGAATTTGTTTTCATCCTCATTTAGAGTGACATTGGTCAAGGTATCTGTTAGCATAGGTTGGTCCTGCATATCTGAACCGGGGTCGAGTTCTGCGAGTGGTGGGATGTTTTTCGAGTTATAAACAACATGTATATACGTTTGCTCTAGAGGCTTTATGGAGTTTGTCTTAAAACTCACGTTGTAACATTACTGAGCTTCTTTTTGGTCGGTATAAACTGTTGCAATTACAATATCTTGCACACAAGTGTATCTAGAAACAATAGCATCAAAGGCATTCAAAGAAGGTCTCCTTAGAATAATATTAAATGGAGTTTGATAGTTTATAACAAGATACTGTATATCTAGGGTTTTACAGTTTGGAGATCACCTAATGTTGTTTGCAACCATACATAATCAAGTATTGGAATACGCTCACCTGAGAATCCTACCAATTCACTTATAGATAGTTGCAAAGTTTTGTCACTTAACTTCATTTTTGATATGTGAAATATAATAGGGCATCTGCAATATTCCTTGGAGGTAGAGACCTTTTGCACCAATACGTCTCCCACCTGGAGTTATATGACTACTGGATGTCTATGTTTTTGTCCACTACTTTAAGGTCAGATGGCTGAAAAGTGATTTTTGAAATAGCCAATTGGTGGCTAAGGTCGGCTCGGACCCAGTCATTGACATCACGGCCTTATAAGACCTCTTCTTGGCAGAGTTACTACTACCTCCACCTGCATAGCCACCGAAAATTCAATTAATAACACCACAGGGTTGTGTAGGGTTTTCAGCTACCTTTTTCCCTTATCTCTGTGGCTATCATTTGTCTTTGATGGTTTGCCGAGCTGTGTTGTGTTTTTTCTCTGTTCATGTCCGTTAATGTATTTGTTTAGAAGGCTTTGCCAAGGTAATTTCTCGAGGAGGTCTTTTACTATGATGCAGTCATCTGTGGCATGTCCATCTGGTGGAAGGTGTAATACTTTGACTTTCCACATATCTCTGGTCCTAATAAGTTCCAACTTTATTTGGAGGTTTGATTAGTTTAGAATGTAGGATATCCTTAATAATATCCTCTCTTTTAGTGTTGAGTGGAGTATATGTGTCAAACTTTGGGGTTAGTGATAAACCCCGATTTTGTGGTTTATCTTGTGCTTAATTTGGGGGATTTTATCACCTTTTCCCACATTTATTCAATGAAATAGCATGGTTTTGCAATTCTCCCTTGATTTGTGCTTAAATATGAAAACATGCTTTGTAGGCCCTTAAATTGGTGATTTTAACTCACCTTAATTCTATTCGATGCCTTGATGTATTTTTTGAGTGATTTCAGGTTCATAAGGCAAGTATTGGATGGAAGGAGTGAAGGAAAAGCATGCAAAGTGGGAGAACTCATGAAGAAATGAAGGAACCGTAAAGCTGTCAAGCTTGATCTCTTCACACTCAATCGATCATAACTTGAGCTACAGAGGTCCAAATGAGACGGTTCCAGTTGCGTTGGAAAGATAACATTCGGGGCTTCAAAATGATATAAAATTTGCCATAGTTGCCTGACGTCTAGGGACGCGCACGCGCATTGTACGCGTGCGCACTGATGGAGCAGCGTGGGTCCACTTTGGGCAACTCGTTGGGGGCGATTTCTAGCTCATTTTGGGCCCAATTCAACTCATTTATGATGCTATTGAACCCAAGGATTGAGGGGGGAATGAACCAAGTAGTTATAGTTTAGTTTTCATCATGTTTTAGGGTAGAATTCTAGAGAGAGAGGCTCTCTCCTCTCTCTAGATTTAGGATAGAAATTAGGGTAAAGCTAGGTTAATCACTCTCAAATTTCTCTTTTAATTCTTGTTTTGATTTCAATTCTCTTTATGTTTTAGTGTTCTATTGTCTTTGATCTTCTAGTTTCTCTTGTTAATTTCTTGTTTTGCTCCCTTTTATGTTTATGAACAATTGTTGGATCTCAATTTCTTCTAATGCAATTTTATGTTTCCATGTTTCTCTTATGTTGATCTTGATTGTTATTGTTGATTTCTTGTTTATGTTAGTTATGGGTTTCCTTTAATTCTTGCATTTTATGATGTTTACTTTTATTGCACACTAGGTGTTTGATAGAATGTTTCCTTTAGTTTTTGAGTAGTTTTCTTTACTCTTGGCCTAGGCTAAGTGAATTGAGTGACCTTGAGTCATTGGGTCTCAATGATTTGGTGATTTGAGAATCCTTGGTGATCAATTTGATATTCATTGACACCAACCCACTACTAATCTAATTAGTAGATAGGTTGGGACTTATGGGTTGATGTGATCAAAGCCATTTAACGTACTTCAAGTCTAGGAGTAGATATTACGTCCTTAAGGCTTTTGGAAGTAGACTTAATAAGCTTGGCCCCTCATAATTATCAATGTATGGTTTGTTGACAAGGATGGTGATTTCAATTACCTATGTCTAGCCAAGAGTTCTACTTTCTTTTATTTAGTCAATTGTTCTTTTACTTTGCTTGCCATTTATTTTCTTGCCAAAATATAAAACCAAACCCCCCTTTGTTCCTTCATAGCCAATAATTGAGCACTTCATTGCAAATCCTTGTGAGACGACCTGAGGTTTAAAACTTCGGTTAATTTTTATTGGGGTTTGTACTTGTGACAAAATCAAATTTTTGATTGGGAGGATTGTTTGTTGGTATAGAACTATACTTGCAACGAGAATTCATTCAATTGAGGAAATTATATACCATCACAACAATTCACTCATCAGTTAGCTTAAACGACTTTCGATCGTCCCTGTTGTCATGGTTCCTGCTTCGTTTGTCATCTTCTTGACTCAGAGCTAACCTCTTTGATTTCAAAACTTAGTGGAGCTCTTCTGTCTCGATTTGGCCTACTGCTTTTTCTCGTAACTAGGGTAGTTTTTGGTTTTGCTATCGCAATGGTCTCTTAGAATTTCTCAAGACAAACACTGCTTTTCAGGGATTACAAATGGATGACGTATACTTTGATTCCAAGAGAATAGGTGACGATGGGAACTTGCAAAGGCACTCTGATACTCAAATAAATAAAAGTGAGAGATGAGTAGTGTGTATTCAGAGTGAATCACATACCTCTTTTCTATTTAGAAATTTTGATCTTATAGAGCATTGTGATGTGAATGTGGTATGTTACCGTTACTCCTTTGACCTTTTTTTTAGTGAGATTCTCTTTTTTGGTTCTTATTTGATGTTGCACTAACAGAAAAATAAACACGTTTATTTTAAAAGTAGTCGACTATAAGGACCTTACTAATTTTCTTTAACATTTTCACTGTTAATTCTATATAAACTTTGGCATATATTAGTAAATGTCTTAACTACCCATATATATATATTAAAAGTAATGATATGAAGAAACAAATAAATTACTATTTGTTCAATCTTTATCAAATTAATAAATATTAATTTAATTTTATCTTATCATCTTATATAACTTGATATGACAAGTTGATAATATCAACTTAATCTAATCATAATGTATAACTTATTTTAACACGTAATTAATTGATAATTTGTCTTTTAATTAAATCAAAGATTACAACTAAAATAATTTTTTTAATTTTGACCAAATCAAAAATTATAACTTAGCTTAGCTTAGTTATCCAATTTACCATCTTATCAGCTTGTTTCTTCTAAATTTATCAAGTTATATGTTTGTTGGTAATTATGGTTAACCAAGTTGAAGTTTTGTTATACCACCACTTGTATCATTTTCATGTTAATCAAATTATAGTATCATTTTTTGACTAAAACTTTGATGATGCAAGTAACATATAAATCATCGTGTCATAATGCTTCATGACTCTTCTACTTGATAATCATCAAATTGGTAAATATCAATTTTAATAAGTTCACACATGAATAAATTCTAAAAAAATTCCACTATTTTAAAATTCTTCCATCTTCTATAGTATGTTGTATTTGTTTTTGTTTTTAAAAAAATTGAACTCTTTTTTCACATAATATAGACTTTTTTTGGATTTTATAAAATAAAATTTAGTTGAATTTAGATTGACAAATAACTTGGTCAAAGATTGGGTCAAACTCCGGTCAAATTTTTACATGCCACAACGGAATTAGAGGTAATCTTGTAATAAAGCAGTTATATATATATATATATATATATATATATATATATATATATATATATATATATATATACACTAAAGATAGGGAGATTCGAATCTGCGACCTCTTAAGTGAGTACGAGAAGATTATGTCATTTAGATTATAACTCATTAAAAAAATTAGTTATTAATCAACATTTTGTATAGAAATATGTATTTTATATTTATAAAATCTTTTTTATTACACTATTAAAAATAAATTTAATTATTGGTCTATTATGAATTTGACTATTCTAATAATTAATTATTTAATTAAAAATATATAAATTAATATATATAAATATATACAAATATATAACGACAAATTTAAAGATACTTTTTTGGTATACATAAAGTGTTCTTTTATTTAATCCATAGTAAATTTAATTTTTTAAATAATAGATTCTAAAAAAGTAATATCTTAATCGTAAAAATAATCTCCTTTAAATAAAATACATAAAATATAGAGAATCACACAATTTAAAAAACTTTTAAAAATCATATTTTAATGAGATTTCTTATAAATTTGTTTTAAAAAAAATTGATTTTTTTTTCTTTTCAAATGTGATTTCTTTTTTACTGTATGATTTTTTTTCAAATTAAAAATTTAGAAATTAAATTTCATTTCAATTTTTATTTATAATTAAATATTAAAAAAAAAACTAGATGAAAATTATGAACTGTTTATAATTTTAATGAGAAAAATACAAATAGAACATTAACCTTTTTTTACAAATATATAAATTTTTTAAATTAATTTTAATACATTGTCAATATAAAATAGTTTAACACGTCCATCTAATTAAATAATGCCATACCAACAAAATTAAATTCTAAGTTATTAACTAAAATTAAATATTTATAAATTCCAACCATTAGAATAATGAAACACATATTTTTCTGTTTACCAATAGAAAGACCTATCTACTTAATTACCTGCCTCATTTTTCACAGGTCAAATGCTTATTTATAGTTAAATTTCGAAGAAAAAATTAATTGTTGTGACGATAAAAAAATTAAGAAGCTATTTATTTATTTTTTTTCAATTATAAAAAATGGTGCGTATTATACGGTTAGAAAGCTTTTAACTATATCAGTACGCTAATATTTTTATTAAATTTTAATCGTTGTCTTAATTATATATTTTTTATTATTAAGATTAATAATTAAAAATTACTGAAATACTAGAAAATTTAAAATTTTCCCATACTGTTATCCAACAAAAATAATCTTTTGTGGCCAATTTACAATTTTCTTTTTTTATGGGCCAATTTATAAAAAAAACTGAAGTTTTGGGCCCAAAGTAATTATTTACGTTCTTCTTCAAAGGTAGTTTCACATTTTCAGTTGAGTGTTTCCCTCGTTTCTGTCTTCCCACTATTCGTCTCGTTTCCTCCACAAAAGAGAAAAGAAAAGAAAAGAAAATCGAAAAAAAAAAAAAAAGAAGAAAGAAAATGCATGAGAAGCCGCAACATGATACGATGGGTTCGGAAGAAGAAAAGAGCAAACCTAATAATTCGTGTGCTTCTGAGTCTGAATGTGAAGACAACTCGTCCTTGACTCGCTCTCAAACTCAGTCCAATTTGGATCGCGGACTCTTCAACGACCTCGTCCAAATGGTCCTTCTCGTTCACTCCCTCTTTGTAATAACCTTTCTTTGGGTGATACACTGAAGAGTGTAAAAATCTTATGGAATTTATATTTTAATTGACTTATTTATTCATTTAATTGTGGACTCTGTTGATTAAATTGAAATTTGGATTATTAGGATAGTAAAGAAAGCCGTTCATTTAGGCGTCGAGGTTCTATGATCTGCACCAAGCCACCATCAAGAGACTCATTGGCTAGAAGAGTAAACTATTTCTTCCTTTTTCTTTTTTCCAATTCTATGTTTCTATTAATTGAATGACTATTCACCCATACTCTTTATGCGGTGAATACGGTGAATATGAAAATTACCAATTTTTGCTGGCATAGCAATATGAATCAAGAAGTAAGACTGCATTTGTTCACGAGAACAGGACAAGAATAAGACATATCGAACACGAAAGTTCAATTTATTAGTTTGTTTTCATATACAAAAATAAAAGAAAAAGTATAGTAACAAAAAAATATAATTATATAAAAAATTAATGAAAATAATAAAACAACAACAACAAAGCCTTGTCCCATTAAGTGGGGTCGGCTACATGAATCAAACGACGTCATTGTGTTCTGTCATGTATCATGTCTATAAAGAGACCGTTTACATGTAGATCTCGTTTGACCACCTCATGGATGGTCTTCTTAGGTCTTCTTCTGCCTTTCGTCCTTTGTCCATCTTCCATCTCATCCACCCTCCTGACTGGATGTTCTATCGGTCTTCTTCTCACATGTCCAAACCACCTGAGACGCGATTCAACCATCTTTTCCACAATAGGTGCTACTCCAACTCTCTCTCTTATATCTTCATTCCTTATTTTATCCAATCGCGTATGACCACTCATCCATCTCAACATCTTCATCTCTGCCACACTCAGCTTATGTTCATGCTCCCCTTTAGCCGCCCAACACTCCGTACCATATAGCATAGCCGGTCTTATAGCGGTCTTATGTTCATGCACTCCGCCATTTTGACCAACCTGCTTGGATCCTATGATTTACATCCTGTTCAATGAAAATAATAAAAAAATAAAAAAATAAATAGTATCTTTTGTTAGTATTTTTATGTTAGAAAGGATAAAAAGACACTAATTCAATATTTCTGGACACATGATTTTGTGTCAGTGTCCAGCATTCCTGCTAGTAAACAAAAGTAGTCTAACTCCTTGTGTAATATAAGTTGTATTGTATGACAAATGTCGATGTTTGAGTTTACATCTTCATATAAAGTCTGTTTAAGCATCAAAATTAGATTCATATCAAGTTTAAGTGGTTAACGAATTAGTTTTGATACTCTGTTTAAGTCTAAGAATATTTCATACCATCAATTGATAAAAACCCATTATGTATGTGTCTTTTAGGATGGTATATCGCATTGTATTGTATTGTATTGTATTGTATGTATAAGTCAAATGCATATAATACTGTAGTAATACCTTATTAAATTACTGTCTTTTTCTTTCTTTCTTTCTTTTTGTTTGTTTACTGCAGATCATGATTAAATTCAACATACAGAAATTATTAATAAAGTGTCATTTCACATGGGATCATCAATTTTGAATGTATGGAGATATAAAAATAATGCTGAAATTAAATCACCTAATTGTAATAGCGTAATTTACTTTACATATATACATGAAAATATTGCAAAAATAAGTTATTTTTCTTCTGAAACTTTTTGTTGTCCCTGTCATAAAAACCTTTCACGTTTTGAACTACCACATTGACTATTTGCTATTGGTTCTTAAATAATATATGTTATGTTATATAGATGTCTATGCTCAGGAAAAAGGAGAATGGAGAACTTACCCTATTGAGGAAGCAGGTGGAGGAATTGCAAATGAAATTATTGGTGAAAGATGAACTTTTGGAGTCAGCAGAAAAGTCAAGAAACAAGTTGAAGGCTCTTAATCCAAAACTTGATGAGCTTAAATACATGGTATCAGAAAAGGACTCTTTACTCAGGTCTACTCAAGGGCAACTCTTTGATGTGAAGGTGCTGATGATCTTAATCTACTTTTTATGTTGCTTTCGCGTAGCATATACTCTTTGCATTATTGCAAGTCTTTGGAACAGATTCGCCTAAAGTGAGAAGATTGGTAAGTGCCAAAGGTAGTTTTGTATATGAGGGCAATGACTGGTAATATTCAGAGTTGGATCATGAAACAATTAAACCATCATGAAGAACTTTAATGTGTGCACCATGGAAATTGTTAATTTGGGGTTTGTTATTTTTACTTTCACACTTCATGAAAACTTATTAATCCTTCAAAATGCATCAAAATCTAAAAAAGTTCTGTCAGTCCCAATATGAATCTTCCTACACCAAAAAATAGTTTTGTTCAAATTATACTAATTCTTTTTACGACGAAAGTTGTGAAATTTGTGTCTCTCATCAATGTCCACAGATGAAACTTGCAGACAAACAAGCTGTTTTGGAAAAGATACAATGGGAAGCAATGACATCAAACAAGAAAGTGGAGAAACTGCAAGAAGAGCTAGATTCTGTGCAAGGAGAAATTTTATCATTTACATTGCTGCTTGATGGCTTGAAAATAACTAATAATGATGGACTATATACTGATGATTATGACATCAAGCCTCATAACTTCAATTCCCTACCTTCTACAGTGAGTTCATTAACATTTTTTTCTATCTATTATGTGCAACATATTTGATATTTATGCCAAATTGCCAATGAATAGATTTGTTTCACATTCTTGGTAACAAGGCTCATGCATATTTGATATTTTCTTTTCATGGACTCATTAGGATGTCACATATCTTTCAAGAATTAAATTGACCTCACAAAATTCTTTGGAACGAAATTCATTTTACAAATCATTTAGGGATGAAAGTAATTTTACTTCACATGTAACTCAGAGACCAAATTGCTAGTTTAGTCTTTTTAGATTCGGGTTATATACTAGCATTTTAGTGTACACATTTGTTTGATTTCTCTAAGCACGATTATTTCTCAAAACAAAATGGTGTTAACTGTTAAATATCAATGCATGTGTAATTTTTTAGATGTATATGGATGAGATGGAAATGCAGAAAATGGAAGAAGCAAGAAAAGCTTATATTGCTGCAGTTGCTGCTGCAAAAGAGAAACAGGATCATGAATCAATTGCTATTGCTGCCAATGCTAGGTTACACTTTGAGTCATTTCTCTTTAAACCCGAAATTTGAGAGAGTTATTTGGAATCCATGGTTGGTCAATGTGACCAAATTTATAAATATGTGACCATAAAATATAGAGAACAACTAGGGAACCAAAAGCATATCAGCCAAAAACCAGCCAAAATGTGTTTACTTTTTGGCTGATCACCTTTTGGTTCCATATACTTTTCCTAAAATATATGGCATGCTGTGAAATTGAAAGGATTTTCAGTTAGTAAATTACAGTTTATTTCATTACAAATTATGGAACTGAATTGAATGATAAATTATTTATATATTATCGTATAATAGATTTGTTTTGCACACTTTTAATACATGAAATAATTAAAATTTGAATAAAAATAAGCTTTAAAACATGCACTAAATATACTCAAGATTACACAAGCATTTATCAAGTTTTATAGTCTTATAAGAATGAAAATGATATGATAAGTTAATTATTTAACATTTAATTCAAACATGAACTTTATAGTTAAATAAAATATATAAAAAACTTTAAAATAAAGTATATTTTTTGTCTCTAATATTTGTAATTCTTTTTAAAAATACTAATATTTAATTTCATTCAATTTTGTCACTAATGGTTTTAATTCTTTTAATTTTATTCTTAACGTTTTCGATTTGTGTCAAAATTATTCTTAAAAATTTTCAATTTTATTCCTAACATATTATATGGAGTTAACGTTCAGAGATAATTTTGATACAAACAAAAAACGTTAGGAATAAAATTAAATGTAATTAAATATTAAAAATATATTTTTTTAAAATAATTACAAACGTTTAGAGACCAAAAAAAAAAAAAACTTTATCCAAATATTTATTTTATATGCCAAATATGTGTACAATTAGACTTATTATGCATCTACTGTGGTAATATACAAGAAATAGTAATTTACCATCTAATTTATATAAGAATAATTGTCTATACTTAATTGCTTCATTAAGGACTTTTATTTTATTTTTGGTATAATTTTTGTTGACCAAACTATCAAGCATCAAAGATTTAAACTATGACATATTCTAATTATAAAAAATATAACTCAATTTCATATCCATTAAAAATTGAATATTTCATCAAATTATACTTTTTTTTTATTAAAATAATGGGCGCTTAAAATTGGCTAATTTTTTTTATATGGTTTAAATATATGTGTAATACATTGTTATTGGAAGATTTGGTGTCTTTTTTTATATGGTGTTTTATTCAAATCGAACAGTCCGATTTGTTTGAAAAAAAAATAAACTACAAATCGGAAGGTCCGATTTATTTAAAGAAAAAAATATGTTACAAATCGGAGGGTCCGTTTTGTATTTTTTATTTATTTTTATTTTTTAAAATAAAAATCGGACGATCCGATTTCAACATTAAAAATTTTTTTATTTTCGAAATCACAAATCGGACCGTCCAATTTCTGATTGTTGGTTTAAAAAATGAAACAAATCAGAGGGTCCGAATTGTTTAAACCATACCAACGTAAAACTCATCTCTTCTCACATCATTGTGAGATACACTCCTCTCTCTCACGTGAAAAAGAAAAAGCGTTTAAAATTTCGTGTGATTAGATAATCGGCTATAATAGTATAGACACAAATTATCTTCAACACATTTTGAACATAACACTTATCTATTATTTGACATTAGTTTGATACAATTTTTTTCTACAACTCTTTCTAAATAAAAAATAAAAAGTATTTCTTCAAACATATTTAAATATGTTTGTCTAACCTTATTCTAATATTTTTAACTAATATATTTAAAATAAATTTAAAAGGAATATTTTTTATTAATTATTAATATAAAAAATTATTAAAATAATTTATCTAAGTAAAAAGGCAAACAAAATATTTTAAAAATTCATTTATCTTAAATATTTTATCCTTTGGCACTAGAAATGGAAATGGGAAGGGGAAACGGCAGAGAACATTCCCCGCCAAAAATGGCGGCAGAGAGCAACGACATTGAAATCCAAGTCCGAACCCTAACCGCCGAATCCATCACTATCCCAATCCCTGCTTCCGCAACCGTACAACGCCTCAAGCTTCTCCTCAACCATTCATTCCCACCCGCCACCAACTCCTCCCATTTCCACCTTTTCTTCAAGGTACTCTTCTCTCACCTCTAACCACTTTTGCTTACGTGGCACCACATGATTGGTTCTCTTGTACCCTAACTGCGCATTGAAATTAGTGACGCTGCAAGTTAATTGTTTTTGTGTACTTAGCTGCACTAGTATTGAACTCATAGTGTATGGAGATAGAAATTAAACTGTTATGAAATGGCACTATTGCATGGTTTGATACATGAAATTGATCTTGTATTTTGGATGCACTATTTAGTGAGAATTTATTATTTCATTTCCATGTAATGCAAACTTTAATCCTAATGAGAAATTGCTTGATTGTGATTCCAGGGTGAGAAATTGAGACCGCAGGCTCAGATTGGATCTTACACAATCCACAATGGGGAGTTTCTTGTACTCGTTCCATTTGCTAAGAAGGATTCCAAAGCTCACAAATCGGACTCACTTAATGCTTCTTCAACTCCCTCTAATGCTGCTCGTCGTGGTGATTCAGCTACCGATCTCGCGGATTCAATGTGGTCTAATATAAAGGAGGATCTATTGCATTTGCGCGAGGCCACTGAAAGTGATACTTTGGACCACAATAATAGCTCTGATTTCGAGTTCAGGACAGTTGCTTCGGAGCCAAGAAAAGAGAAAGTGGATGATGAGGTCAGTTGGAATCAGGCTTCGAAGGCAAATGACAGAGATGCTGATAACCGGATTGAGCTTCCATATCATCTCATATTGAACACACTGGAGTGTACCAGTGAGGGTGCCCTCGGCAAGCATAATTGCGAGGTCTTTTTGAAGGTTTTGGACTCCGTGAATTGTTTGTCAGACCTGCCTCTGGGACACTGCAAGTTGTTCAGAAGAGCTTGTTCACTGGGAGGTGATGGTGGATTGCAGCTAGGTGCCAATGGTAGTAGTAGTTCATGCTTGTGTCCTGCATGGTTGAAGATTGTAATGAAAGCATTTGCTTTCATAAACATCTTGTCCGGGTTTCTTCATTTGCAGGGTAGGAAAATGACCTTGCGTCTGCTGGAAGAAGCGTTGAATGAGCTTGGAATGTTCGGAGTCAAAATTGGCCTCCAGGACGTGAAGCATCTTCCGCTTCTCTCACCTCAAGTAAATTGATTATTTTTCTTGTCATTTTCTTTATTTTAAGATTTATTGTTAATCTTTCCAAAGGTGATAGTGTAAGCATGCCTTTACACCTTATGATCTGTGGTTTAACTTAAACGTGATTGTACGGGATGCCTATTGTATGCTAAGGCCGCAGGAATAAAGAATGTTGTGTGAAGTAATTATTCCCCCTTGAATGCCTTCACTTTTGTTATCACCAAGTTTGCAGTGGTTTTCTTCAATATTGCATTTTCCTGCTCTAATTTTGGTGTAATCCTCTGCAGCTAGTGTGCTTCGAAAGTGACATAGAGAAGGCAAGTTTTGGCAATGTCATTTTTGTCATTAACCATTCATCAAGTGATGAAGAACAAATTGAAATCAATCCTAAAACAGGTGTGTTGAAGATGTCTTGGGGTTTATTGTGGTCCTGAAGCTTGCTGATCTTCTTCTCCATTTGTTTATTTATTTTAGCTTTTTTGGTTTGTCCTGTCTTGTTTAATAGCTCTATCAAAGATTGTTCGGACATTGAAGAGTAGGGATAGTTCTTTCCGAAATAATCTGTGGAAGGCTTTTGAGCAGCTTCCGGTATGTTTATTTAACATACAATGCCATGAACTATTTATTGTTGATTGATCTATTCAGTGCATACTGCAAAGTTTGTGTTTGGCCTGATTTTATAAGAGATGCATATTGCAACCTGAACTGAACTTTGAGCATAAAAGTAAGGATCGTTATTCTGATGCATCCATCTGCCTATTGTGACTAGTATTTAACTTGATATCTGGAATCACTATTTTTTACACTTTAAAGAATGGAGATTTCTTACCTATCACTATCAGACCCTTCTTTTTCATGATATTATTCTTAAACTTTGGTGAGCAATAACAATTGGCAAAAGGTTGGTCATCTTTCACTTGTGTTAAGATATTGTGTCTTTCTTTGATTTGTTTTTTACTCCATTTTGAATTTAAATTAAAATAAAGTTAATTTTTTTTTATTCTTTTATTTTTTAATTGTTATCATTCTAAATTTACAATTGTTACTGGTGAAAAGATTTTGTAAAATTGTGCATTAGGAATACATTAGTAGGGTGGTTCATTCATAAAACTGAAGTTACTTAGCTTGGTCAGAGACGACTTTTTCGCTGTAGGTGCTATGCGTGAGTATAATTTGTATTGATATTTTCTGCAGTTTATTTCAGGAGATCAGCTGACTATGGGAATTTCCTTGGAAGAATTGCTTGCAATATGCAAAGACCAATATTTTGTTGTAAATGAAAACAAATCAAAACGTTTAAAGAGAAGCTTGAATACCACAAAACCTGATTCAAATCACATTCGGTGTCATGTATGTATTCATCTCTGTTACATATTTACTTTTAATTTTTAGTCTTCTATGAATGAGATAGACGTTGCAATATTGCTTTATATTACTTGTTCTTGGTTTGGCAGGACACAAAGGCATTGCTAGCTGTGGACATGGTTGAACACCTTGAGAAAGGAATTGGATCTGAAGGACAGGTGTTTTTTTTTTGTCATAACCATCTTTTGAGCTTTCGAGAATATAACACATCAAACCTTTAATTCACCAATGTTTTGCTGGATATTCAACTAATGAAGCATTGTAGAATGGATACAGACAGTAATTTATATAATCATTAATATAATGTAACTCTATGTTCTTTTTTTTTCACTCATGAATACACATCAAGGCATTTCATATTTTGCAAGTGCTACATTATGAAAGTTTGGTTAATGCAGATTGTGCATATTGAAGACATAAGCCCTAGAAATGCCATTCATGCGGAGATCCCAACTGAACTATCGGAAAAGATGAGATCAGCACTGAAGTGTATAGGAGTTTCAAAATTGTATAGTCACCAGGTACAAACTGAATATGTGAAAATGTCTTCCTAGCTAATGATTTCTTACTCTCAGAATCAAAGATGTTCTGCTGTTTGATTTAGGCAGAGTCTATACAAGCCTCCCTTCATGGGAAGAATGTTGTTGTGGCTACAATGACATCTAGTGGCAAATCTCTTTGCTATAACCTGCCAGTTCTAGAAGTTTTACTGAATAATCTGTCATCATGTGCTCTTTACATATTTCCTACAAAGGTTTGTTGCAGTTTATCAGTTAATTTCTCAATTCTAAAATCTAAATGCTCGAGTTGACCATAATCTGTTCTTATTTTCTCCGTGGGGGTTGTAATTGGATAAGTAAAATATTTCCTGCATGCAGGCATTAGCTCAAGATCAACTAAGATCTTTGTTAAACATGACAAAAGGATTTGATGTTGAGTTAAATATTGGTATATATGATGGTGACACTTCCCAAAGAGACAGGACTTGGCTACGAGATAATTCTAGACTGGTAATTTTACAACTAATTTCTCCCTTAGACTGGACGGACACAGGTGAAATGTGCTTCATGTTATATTATCATGCAGTTGATAACAAATCCAGATATGTTACACATATCGATCTTGCCCCACCATCGTCGATTTAGTCGGATTTTATCAAATCTAAGGTAGTTTATATGGAGTGTTTCAAAAACCATATTAATTATAATTAGGCTATAGGCACTTAATGTGGAATATTAGTTGATGGGTTGTTATTAGTAAGAGGCTTACTCTCTTTCAATTCATTAGGTTTGTGATAATTGATGAAACTCATACTTACAAGGGAGCATTTGGATGTCATACTTCGCTTATATTAAGGAGGCTCAGGCGACTGTGCTCACATGGTTTGTTAAAATTCTGGGAATGTTTCCATAATTTATTCTCCTGTTTAAATTTTAAATGAAAATGTGAATAACTGAATGTGCCACTTGCTTCTATTTGCAGTATATGGATCTGATCCTTCCTTTGTTTTTTCTACTGCAACTTCTGCTAATCCAAGCGAGCATTCTATGGTAAATACATGTCTTGGAAATAGTTAACGTTGTACACTTAGTATTACATCTCTTACAACATTTTCATTTTAATATTTCTGTGCATTATGCTGTCTTTCCTGTGTTAGGATTAAAAGGCTGCAGGGCAATCTTCTCAAAATTGGCATATTGCTATGCTCAAAGTTAAGTTTAATAATTGACTTCCTGTGTTCTAGGAACTTGCAAATTTACCAGCACTTGAGCTATTTCAGAATGATGGAAGTCCATCTGCAAGGAAACTTTTCATCCTTTGGAATCCTAGTCTGCGTCCGAAAGCTGTGAGTTGAAATTCTAATTTTGTTATAAAAATATGTCTCTTATAGTGTTAAAGAGTAAAGACATATTTCTAGAAACTAATTGTTGATATTACTTGATTGTAGATGGTGAAAAAAGCCAAGTCTGTTATCGATGCTGATAATTTGGAAGACGAAAGTGACAATTTTGTTCGTTCAAGGTATAATTCCTCATGTATGGATTCGGATGATACAAAAGTTTGCAACTATTGATTTTGATGTAAATAGATTTTGTTTACCTGCATGCTTTAAACAGTGAAAAAGTTTCCGCTTGAATAATTTGGTCAATTCTTATATTTGATAAAGGATTAGAAATAGCTTTTCTTATATTTTAACATCCTTCCTCATGTAAGCGTTTTGGCAATAGCAAGTATTAAGGTTTGAATAGTAACCATTATACTTATCAAATTTAGTTCATACCATCAAATCATCTAAACATGTTTAATAGATGATGTGTGATGATTACCGGATAGGATTAAGAATTTCACAAGTTTATCTTTAGGGTTTGTTGTAATTGAGTATTTTTAGTATGAATTCCATGAGCCCTTTTGTTATTTTCGCAGCCCAATTGTGGATGTTTCGCGCCTTTTTGCAGAAATGGTTCAGCATGGTCTTCGCACCATCGCTTTTTGTAAATCAAGGAAACTTTGTGAGCTTGTTTTATCATATACGTATGTCAGTTCAAATTTATATATATTTTTGTATATTCAAGTATAATCAATACTTTGATCAAAATTCAGATGGCTTGATTTACCTATATTCTGTTTTGGTTTATCTGATATGCTTTTGGGAAGTCTAGTTTATAGTTTTCCCTTATTCTGAAAGCAAGATGCTCATGCTATTGAATTGCTGTAAATGAAATAGACGTGAAATTCTTCTCGAAACATCCCCGCATCTGGTTCATTCCATCTGTGCATATCGTGGTGGCTACATCGCAGAGGTCAACTTCCCCCAAATGTAGAAATAGGCCTTTGTATTATTTTGTGTGTGTGTGTGTGTGTGTGAGCATGCATGATATTTTTGGGATCATTTATCATTTCAATCCAATGGTAGTGCTTATTCTTTTTGGTTTGATTTATGGACTGATGAATTGTGGAGACTTAATACTGGCTGCTTCACATTGACAGGAAAGAAGAAAAATAGAGACTGCATTTTTTGGTGGTAAAATTTGTGGTGTTGCTGCAACTAATGCTCTTGAATTGGGCATTGATGTTGGAGAAATTGATGTGACTCTGCATCTAGGATTTCCTGGTAGTATTGCAAGGTATTGTCACAAGTGCTTTCATATCCCAATCTAATTAAACCTTTAAAATAGCTTTTTTGTGTGGAATACATTAAAGAGTTTCTTTAAAATAATTTATCCTCTTAGCTTGTGGCAACAAGCCGGTAGGGGCGGGAGGAGAGATAGGCCTTCTCTTGCTGTCTATGTTGCCTTTGGTGGGCCTCTTGATCAGTACTTCATGAAACACCCTAAGAAACTTTTTGAAAGGCCAATTGAATGCTGTCACATTGATTCCCAAAACAAGCAGGTTTGTTTAAACCTTTCCTTCTATAAGATTAATTATAGAGTTTTTAGCACATGGAAGGGTTTAGGCTAATTATGGAAGAATTTGTTCAGGTTCTCGAACAGCATTTGGCCTGTGCAGCTCATGAACACCCTCTTGTTGTGCAGTATGATGAGAAGTATTTTGGTTCTTGCTTAGAGAATGTTTTAAATTCTTTAAACGCTAGAGGATATTTGAGTCCTAATCAGTCATTTGATTCTTCTTCTAGAATTTGGAACTACA
Source organism: Arachis hypogaea (assembly GCF_003086295.3). NCBI lineage: Eukaryota > Viridiplantae > Streptophyta > Magnoliopsida > Fabales > Fabaceae > Arachis > Arachis hypogaea. Next base: position 128,804,697 of record NC_092055.1, read on the forward strand.
TTGGTCCTGAGGTATATTGGATTTTTTTCACAATTTAGGATTCGTGTCTATCAATTCTGGTTGACTTCATTATTATTCAGCATTGTAAAATATTTTTAAGGGTTGAATATGTTTTGAATCCTACTAAAAATTTGGTGTTTGATAAGTCTCTCTCTCTCTCTCTCTCTGAAAAAGCAAGATTTTTAGTGGAGAGGAGAGAAAGGCTTCATGAATTCTGTGCAGTTCAACTTCATAGTGGAGAATAAATTATTTAGAATTATAGACACTGAGTAGTTATACAAATGTATTTACAGATATTATAGAATATATTCTATTTCTCTAAACACTATTTTGTATGGTATTCTAATTTATTCTATTTACATATTCTAAGATTAAAAACTTATTTATAGTTGAGCAAACCTTGGTAGTAGTAAGGTTGCCTTGTAACTGTTAGCCACAGGTTCAGATCTTGGAAATAATCTCTTTGCTTAAAGGGATATACTATCTCTAGTCCCCACTAGGTCAGGAGTTTCATATAGTTTGTACAGTCTTTTTATTATATATTGCATTTATTTTTATGTTATTTTCTCTTTCTAGAAATATCCTTCTCATGCGGTCAATATCCGAGCAATAGAAACCGTAAGATACAGTGTCATAGATCAGAGAAAAAATGAAGTCCTTGAAGAGATAGAGGAAAGCAGGGCTTTCTTTCAGGTATTGACTTGTTACATGCCGATATATGCTGAGATAGGATTTTGCTACATCAAATCAAAGTATATGTGTTACCTGATTCAGGTATATGAAGGTGCTGTGTACATGTGTCAAGGGAAAACCTATTTGGTCGAGAAATTAGATCTGTCTAGCAAGACCGCTTTCTGCAAAGTGGCTGATCTGAAGTATTATACAAAAACTCGAGATTACACCGATATTCATGTCACTGGGGGTAATATTGTATGTAATCTGCTTCTGTAACAGTGATCTTTGAATTAACTTATTTAAGTTATAGCATGCAATTAGAATATAGCAATGTTGAACTTTATGCTGCCACCTTAATACGGCTGGACAATTTTGATGAAGTTTAGGGGTTTAAAAACTCATCATTCCTGTTACTATTACTGTTACTGTCAGGCTTATCCTACAGCAGTTTTGAACATGTTTCCTAAAACAAATGCACGGGCTCATATATGCAAAGTAACAACTACATGGTTTGGTTTTTATCGTATTTGGAGAGGGAGCAATCAAATCTTTGATGCTGTTGACCTAGCCCTTCCTCAATATTCATACGAGTCACAGGTGAATTCAAATACTTTTAGGTTTACTTTCTTTTAATTTTGTGCCACATCTGTGAATCTTTTAACATTGCTGTGTTCTTTGCTCTAAACAGGCAGTTTGGATTCCAGTGCCACAATCTATCAAAGAAGTAGTACTCAAGAAAAATTATGATTTTCGTGGAGGTTTGCATGCTGCTTCGCATGCGGTTTTAAATGTAGTGCCTTTGTAAGTTTCTCAGAAATATTAGGTTTAAATTTTTCTCATGAATATAAGATTCTAAATGATAATCATGGCATGTTCCTTACTTTTCAGCCAGATTTCCCCGCTCTTTTTCTGGTAACTCCTGTTAATTTTATGTCAATCTATATTATGATGCGTTTTGCTTGCAGACATATAACATGCAACTTATCTGACTTGGCTGCCGAGTGCCCGAATCCTCATGATAGCCGCTATTACCCAGATCGAATTCTCATTTATGATCAACATCCTGGAGGGTGTGGGATTTCAGTTCAGGTGAGTAACATGCAAATTGTAGCATAGGATTTGGCTTTTCTTTCTCGGTTCCTTAATTAATATCTATCTGATTCTTTAGTAAGATGTTATATGATGAACAAGAAGTTTCTGGTTTAATAATCTTACCAAGTGTTAATCAATGTAGAGATTTCACTTAATGTATTTTGGGTTGTTTGATAGGTTCAACCGCGTTTCACCAAGTTCCTGGAAGCTGCACTTGATCTTCTCACTTGTTGCCGCTGCTCAGCGGAAGTTGGTTGCCCTAATTGTGTTCAGGTCTGGATCAATGTTTTTTAAAAAAATTCCACCATTCTTTTAGAACTTCTACAGGTAAAAATAGACTGAAGTCTGCGTAGTGTCAATTTCATTTATAGCTTTTGCATTATGTAGAGTTTTGCTTGCAATGAGTATAACGAGGTCCTACACAAGGATGCGGCCATTATGATTATCAAGGTTGTTACTAAACTGAACCTTTTATTTTTTATTTTTTTCCATTTATTTTTCTCTTCTCTTCAATTGATTATTGCATTCCCGACTTCACTTTGGTTACAAAATATGTCCATTCAGGGTGTTCTGGAAGCAGAAAATGTGATCAATGCTGAGGAGTCACCTTTTTTATGAATTGGTTAATAGTCCTTGTTACCTTTATTTTTTCCTTGCTAAGAAAGGTTGGTGGATTCGGCTGTAAAAATTTACTTGTTTAAAATAACTTATTTATAGTCTTAGCTTAATATTGATCCATTTACTTATTTATTTTAAAGAGTTAACAACCAAAAATATTTTTTATTTTTTGGTGACTAACCAAAAATGTTTTGGAGTTGATAAAAAAACCCCTAAAATAAAATAAAAAATTGATAAAAAAAAAGGTACTACAAGATATAAAATGTTTGTCAAAATATCTCACAACTCGACAGGTGAAAGATTAATATGCTGTAAATCAGATCGCTAGCCAATAAATTAATGCATGCATAAGGTAATATTCGAACGACCGATACTTGTTTAAGTGAATTAGTGAGCTAATTACTAGACCAATTCAACATAGGCTTGGTTTGAAAAAAAAAATTACTTTTTAAAAATAGCGCATAAAAGTTAGCTTTTAAAAGATAATGTTTTAAAAGTTATAACATTTATTTTTGGTAAATTAAATTAACATCGGTTTTTAATAAGTACAAGCAACAGGTGCATTTGGTAAATAATTTTTAAATGGTAAATAATTTTTAAAATTTAAAAATATTATAATAGATATTAATGTAAGAATTAAATTTAGATATTAATTAACGTATGGGGTTATATTATACTTTTTAATTTTGATAAGTACAAGTCATCTTTAAAAGTTCTGTTTTAGGTGTTTTCAAATGTACATTTATTTTTTAAAAGCTGCAAGCACGAATATATAATTTTTTTATTTACCAAACATAAAATGAAAAACACAAATATCTTTTAAAAAATTTTATCAAACCAAGCTTTAGTTAATTCATAATAATTATTATTTGTTTTTTTTGGTATTTATTCGTAACAATTATTTAATAACTATTTTCTGGTTTAATCTTTTTTTTTTTTTGAAAAAATTTATATTTTTTGGTGACTTTTTGTTTGTTTCTTTTAGATAATGTTTTCGTGCAGAAAACCCTCACGGTATGCTTTGGTAATTAACCTTTTATAAAATAAATATATAATTTTTATTTAAGTTATGCTACGTGTAAATCAAAATTAGCTATCAAAGTCAGTCACCAATATAAAATAATGTTACAATATAAATACACATTAAAAATAAATTAAATTACACATGTATTTATATACAAATATATTGGTGGCTGATTTTAACGGTTAATTTTAGTATACTATATATATCTTTGTCCTTTCTTTTCTTTTCTTTTTTCTTAAAAAATATTATTTTAAAAATTGTAGCTTAATGTAGTTTTGATTTGCTGTTTAGATGTTTAAATTTTAGAGTAATTATCCAACTCAATTTTTAAGGATTTTAAAAGTGAATATTTTAGTCCCAAAAAAATTAATAAATAAAAGTATCCCCAAGATTTTACTCTCGCGGACAAATTAGTCCTTAATTCATTTTTTAGTAGAGTAATTATCTAAATCAGTCCCCAAGAATTTTAAAAACGGACATTTTAGTCCCCCAAAAAAAATAATACACAGATTAATCTCTAACATTTTTCTTTGTCAGACATAACAGTTTTTGGTCTATTTTTCGGCATGATTCACTAAATTCTTCAAGTATTTATTAAAAAAATATTAAAAGATATTATAATCAAATTAACTACTAAATTCCATAATAAATACCATATTAGAAATCAAATAGGTTTAACTTAATCTTAAAAGTTAATTTGATTATAATATCTACTAATATTCTTTTTCTAATAAATACTTGAAGAATTTAGTGAGTCATATTGGAAAATAGACGGGGCTGTTATGTCTGATGAAAAAATATTGAATTATTTTTTTTTTGGAAACTAAAATGTCCATTTTAAAAATTTTTGAAAACTGATTTGGGTAATTACTCTGCCGAAAAATAAATAGAGACTGATTTGTCTGATAGAGTAAAATCTTTGTGAACTGATTTGGATAATTATTCAATATAAAATAAATCAGAAAAGTTTTTCTATAAAAATTTTCAATAAAATCTTTGTTTTTTACTCTAATAAAACTCTTTTTTTATTCTTTTAAACATATTTACTTCTAAAATATTATTAAACTTATTTTACTAAATAATAAAAATAAAATAATATAACATATATGAATAATAATTATTAATTAAGATAAAGCATAAATATAATATATATTATTTATTTATTATTTGATGCGATTTCGTAAATACATATTTGTAATATCTGCAATCCGATCTGATTATAGTGCAGATTAGATCCAGTCTGATCTAATTATCTTGTGGATAGGATCATATTGAATTAGATACAAAAAATACTCCAAAATTATAAATATAATCTGATCTATGGACTCTTCTATAACTTAAAACCTTCTTCTTGCGTTGCACATTTTTTCTCTCCCCTCCTGATATTTCCCTTGCTATGTCTTTTGATAGTTATAGTTTTTTTTTAGAATAAGGGGTACTAGTTAGTCTCTGTTTTTCTTTTTTTGCGTTCTTATTTTTTTCTGTTCTTTCACTTTCTTTGTCCGTCCAAAAAAAAAATTAAAGAAGAATTAATCTAAACTTTAAAATTAAAAAAAAAAAAAAGGAAGAGAAGATAGAAACATAATATTTGATCACGGCTTCCGCTATATAACTCACCATTATTTTTACCAATTCAAAAGGTGAACAATGTAGCTGTTACATATTATTACTAACATTTTATACGACAATAGCATTTTTGTGTTTCACAATATGCTCTTGCAAGGGTTCCATAAAGGCTCTTGCATTCTGCCTCACATTGCATCCCATTATTTGCACAGCTAGTTGCAAATTGTGGAATTAGACAATCTCTTGCCTCTGTTATAATTGGGCTTCCTACAAAATATTCCATTAAACAAGATATTAATAAAATCACAAAAATAAAATATTGCACAAAAAATTAAAAAAAAAATGTGGTGAATATAATTGTTTTTGGATGTGGTGCATACCAAAACCAATGGAAATAGCAAGTAAAAGGAAGGAAATATAGAAGGAGATTTTCATCTTGTGCTTCTCTTGAGAAATAGCTTCCTGCTTTCAATGGTGATATCACATGTCAAGAGAAGTTCTTATATAAAAAAAATACTATGAAACTTTCTTTCTGAATTCAATGATCTTAAATTATTATTTGAAAAACAATTAATTCTGGTCAACAAGAAACACACAACTTAATGAAAGCGTTACACACATTTTAATTAATATTCCTTATTTCCGTCACATTCGATGAACAAGCGTGTTTTCTGTGTCAAACTATATTTGAATAAAAAAAAATATTCTCCGAATAAGTTTTAGACATATTTAAATATTATTATATGTCAGTATGTCTAATTTTATTATTCTTAATATGTATTTATGAAATGGGTTCAGAAATAATATATATTATTATTTATTAAAATAAAAAATATTTTATAAAATAAAAAATATTAAAAATATTTTATTAAAAATATTTTAATTATTTTAAAAATAAAAAATATTAAAAATAATTAAAAAATTAATTTATATTTTAATATCAATAAAATATTATTATAATTTATCTAAAAAATACTTTATATTTTATAAATATATATATTGCGTCAATGTATCTTATAAAAATTTAAAATTTGTATGTTTATGTATTCTATATTGTGCTCCATATCCGTATTAATGTTTAAGTTTATCATTAAATTAAATTAAATTCTGTGATTCTCAAGCTTATTTCAGCTATTTTTAATTTTTTTATAAACAACTACTTAGGGAAACCAAAATAATTTACCTTGGTCAAATATTATTTAAAGCGATGGAATATTATTATTATTATTATTATTATTATTATTATTATTATTATTATTATTATTATTAATAATAAATTTAATTAAAGAAAAGGAAAAACATATATAAAGTGATAAACTCAAAAAATGAAAGAAAATATAAAAAAGAAATTAAAAATCAGATAGAATAAAATATTATAAACATATAAAGTTATAAAGATATATAGGCAAAGTGTGAAAAAAAAAAAAAGAATAGTCACAAACTCACAATTATTTCTTTCTTTTAGATTAAAATTAAATAAAAATATTAAAATTCTAGAATGGAATTTCCGAAGGAAACCTTAGTGAGTGAATGGAAGTTAACAAATTTTATTCTCCTTAGCATATCAAAATAAAAATTGATTTTTTCTTTAATTTCATATCAAATTAATTTATTAGAAGAATTGACCATAGCAACTAATTAATTATAATTCAATTTTATTAACAGTATATTTAGTTTTTCAACTGATTATGAATAATTATCTAAATTAATTTTTAAGGATTTTAAAAATAGATATTTTAGTTTTCAAGAAAAATTAATACACAAAAATATTTTTAACATTTTACTTTCAGAGACAAATCAGTCCCTAATTTACTTTTCGACGGAATAATTATCCAAATCAGTCTCCAGAGATTTTAAAAGCAGACATTTTAGTTCACAAGAAAAATTAATACACAAATTAATTCTCAATATTTTTCTCCGTCAGACATAACAGTTTTCTGTCTATTTTTCAGTATGATTCACTAAATTGTACAAGTATTTATTAGAAAAAGAATATTAGTAGATATTATAATCAAATTAACTTTTTTAATATTAAGGCCCAATTTGAGTAAACAGCTTAATTAAGCTCTTTTTAAAAAAATAGTTTAAACAATAAATTGTTTATATTAAAAGTAGCTTATAAATAAGTTATTTTGTATTTAATTTTTTAGTTCTAAAAGTGTTTATTTTAAAAGAAATGTGATAACAAAAAAAATTTTATTATGAGAGAAGTTATTTTTTTTAATTTCTCCAAAAGCACTTAAATAGCTTCTTAAAAAGCTACAATTTAGTTTTGAAAATTATACCATACATTAATAATACTATTTTTCATAAGTCAAAAACTCAAAAAAGTAACTTTTGAATCTTCTCAAACAGGCCCTAAGTTAAACCTATTTGATTTCTAATATGGTATTATTATGGTATTTAGTATTTAATTTAATTATAATATCTACTAATATTCTTTTTCTAATAAATACTTGAAGAATTTAATGAGTCATGCCAAAAAATAGACGAGAGACTGTTATATAATTATGTCTGATGAAAAAAAATTAAATGTTGGGATTATTAATTTTTTTGGAACTAAAATGTCGCTTTTAAAAATTTTGGAGACTGATTTGGATAATTATTCTGCCAAAAAATGAATTGAAGACTAATTTGTCTGGAATAAAATTTTAGAGATATTTTTGTGTATTAATTTTTTTAGAGACTAAAATATCCACTTTTAAAATCTTTGAAAAATGATTTGGATAATTACTCTAAATTTTAATTACCAATTGTAAACTATTTCTTTGAAACATATCGGTAGAAAAGAATTTTACTACAAATTTAAAACTTTTTTCCAAAAAAATAAAATTTAATGGTAATAAATGATAATAGACCAAAAATTAGAGAAAATGGCACTCTCTTTTTTTAGACTATATATTTTTTTTACGAAAATTAAATAACATACACTTTAATTTATTTAATTAAAATATTTTTTAATAATTATTTTTATATATAAATTAGTGATAATTATTTTATTAATTTTAAAAAAATAAATAATTATATAAAATATAGGGCAATTTACTTATTTAAATAAATTGGCAGAATCCTTTACCTAAATGTGCAAAACGGATTGTTGTTACCTGCATGTGCAAAAACCCATTTTTATGTAATCCGTGGCAACCCACCACGGTTTCCAAACGTGCATAAACCGTGGCAGGTCCCAGCGGTTTAGGGGCAAAAACTATAGAGTGTAAACCGTGGTAAGTCACCACAGTTTACGAAGGAGGCATGGCATGCATAAACCGTGGTAAGTCACCACGGTTTATGAGGAAAATGTGCTGGTCATAAATCCTTATGGGTTACAACGGTTTATGTAGGATAAATAATGGCCAGAAAACCTTGTAGGTTCCCACGGTTTACAATTACGGGAACTCTATATATATGTGGGTGATTCAAGATCCATAAGAGATCGTTCTCACAATGGCTAGTGAGGAAGAGAGTTTTCTTGCCTTAGTGCATTGCTGGGAAAATAAAATAAAAAAAAAGCAAAAGCCATGGTGTGAAGTTTACCGACAGAGAACCACTGAGTATTTTTATCCGTTCGTCGATGAGTTTGTCAGATTTGAAGAACAGCATCTTGGAGAAGCTTGGCATGTTGGGTAGCAAGTGGGTGAAGAAACTATTCTACAAGATTCCCATGGCGGTTGTCTCGACCGGTGTTCATTTTGAAACCTTTGCGGTTAAGGCTGATGAAGATATTAGGGTTTTGTTCTACTGTGTAAGGAGTTTTCCGGAGATCAGAATCCATGAGTTGTTCGCGAAGTTGGAGGTTGGTGTCGATAGTTCTGGGGCATCCGCTCCAGTTCCTAGCCCAACTGCCGCGGGTGGTGCATCTAGTTCGATGCCTGCGGTCAGACCGTATCTTCCGCCGGTTCAATCACCTTCGTTTGCGGCTAATTTAGACCGAACGGAGGTTGTTGGTTCTGTACCTTTGGAGAATGCAGCAGTCATTGAGCCTCCCCATGTTGTGGGCACCGGTGGTGGCCTGGTACCTTATATCGAAGACTTTGGTGGACCTGATCAAGTAGAGAATGCAATGCGTGACGATGAGTCTGACCAGGAGCCTGTTGATATCGTAGGTGACAACGACGATGACACAGGTGGCGATCCATATGTGCAGCATCGGCCTTCAGGTTCTGGTTCTCATCAGTACCCTCCACACTTCTCCACACTAAACTTGGATGCTCTTGGTCAACAGGAAGACGGTGGTAACACAGTGGGGGGATCTTCTACAGAATTTCAGATTGGGCAATCATTCCAGAGTAAAGATGAAGCTGTGCTGAGTGTCAAGGACTATAGCATCCGGCGAGGTGTTGAGTACAGGGTCATCGAATCAGATCATTTGAAGTATCATGGAAAATGCAAGGAATACGGCAAGAGTTGTAGTTGGTTGATTCGTGTAGCGCTTCGTGCACGAAAGGGCACTTGGGAGGTTAGGAGGTACAACGGGCCACACACATGCCTCGCAACTTCTATTTCAAGTGATCACCGTCAGCTGGATTACCACGTTTTCTGTTCGAGGATTCTTCCTATGGTTAGGGCAGATGCTGCGGTTACGGTAAAGGTACTTCAACAAGCGACAGAAGCCGATTACGGTTTCAGGCCTAGTTACAGGAAGGTTTGGATGGCTAAGCAGAAGGCAGTGGCACAAATATATGGAGATTGGGAGGAGTCTTACGCGGAGTTTCCACGTTGGATGCTAGGGGTCCAGGCGACAATGCCAGGAACAATCACGGTGCTGAAGACGTCTCCTGTTCGGATTGGTGGTGGGGTTGATGAGTCGACGGTGTACTTTCACCGGCTTTTCTGGACATTTCCACCCTGTATCGAGGCATTCCGGCATTGCAAGCCCCTCGTCAGTATTGATGGTACCCACTTGTATGGAAGTATGGAGGGACGCTGCTGTTGGCGATAGCTCAGGACGGGAACTCGAACATCCTCCCGATAGCATTTGCCCTTGTGGAGGGCGAAAATGCAGAGTCGTGGTCATTCTTCTTGTCCAATCTCCGAGAGCATGTGACTCCTCAGGAGGGTATCCTTGTTATCTCTGACAGGCATAATGGGATCAAGGCAGCGCTTGAGGCACCTGAGACTGGGTGGCTGCCTCCTCGGGCTTTCCGAGCCTACTGTATTCGGTATGTGGCTGCGAATTTCGCCCTAACGTTCAAAGGTAAGGACTCAAGGAGGATGTTGGTGAATGCTGCGTACGCAAAGACTGAGGCTGAGTTTTACTACTGGTTTGACATCATGCGGACTGAGAATCCAGCAATGTGTGACTGGGCCAACCGGATGGAGTATGACAAATGGACCCAACATGAGGATGCTGGTCGACGGTTCGGGCACATGACCACAAACATCAGTGAATGTGTGAACTCCGTGCTAAAGGGGACTCGCAACCTGCCGGTCACATCGTTGGTTAAGTCAACCTACGGGAGGCTTGCTCAGCTCTTTGTGCTACGGGGACAGACAGCAGAGGCACAACTCGGATCTGGGCATGAATTCTGTCAGGCATTGGTCAAGGCTATTGATCGGAACCTAAGAGACTCTAGGTGCTTCACTGTGACATTATACGACAGGCATCAGTCCGAGTACACCGTCGCGGAGACAACACCAACCGGGAGCTTCTCGCTGGGTAGCTATAGAGTTTCCCTTAAAGATCACCGATGCGACTGTGGCCACTTTCAGGCGCTGCATTATCCTTGTTGCCACGCCATTGCGTGTTGCGCCTACTCCCGGCTTAACTGGGCGTCATATGTTCACGAGGTGTATCGTATGAGTGAGGTGTTCAACGTTTACAAGCAGGGGTTTCTCCCACCTATCCCTGAAGGACTATGGCCTCCATATGCTAGGCCTACCATCATTCCTGACCCCAATATGTGGCGTGCAAAGGAAGGTCGTCCAAAGGCCACCAGGATCCGTGGAAGTATGGATCAGTCTCAGTCGAACCAGCCGAAGCGTTGTGGGCTATGCCGTCAGCCTGGGCATACGCGGAGGAACTGTCACCAGCGAAAACAAAGTGGTAGAGGGGATGCGTAGATCTCACGTCGTGTAAAATGCCGTCTATGCTGTTTTAGTTGTTTCAGGGTCTAGATAATCTTAGTAACGTATGGTTGGTTAAGTCTGTGACTGTCAACATGTTTCTTTAATGCAAAAATTTCGGATGAATAAATTCCTGCTATTTTACCTGTTTGATTAAACCACTTTGGTATCGTTCATATTGTGCAATATAAAATAAACCGTAGAACTACATATAAAAGAAGCTGAAACCGGTTAAACCACTTGGTCAAAAGAAAATTAACATTTAACATAAGTCTGAAAGCCATAAGTACATACTAGCATGCTAAATACATGAACTAACAAAGGTCCTACCGGACGGGAACATATAACAAAACTAATCAGAATCCTCAATGGTGTCACTGTCATCATCGTCGAACTGGCCAAGAAGGTGACCTCCGGTGCCACACAAAGGAGTGACAAATGAATTTTTGTCGGTATAGAAATTATTAAATGATCAATCGTAGTATAGTCTAAACCGACGCAAAATCCTTCATCAAACAAATCTACAATCTATATCCGAGAGTACTTGTCTCCCGAGTCGTTCTCCCTTGGAATTGCCAAAGTATGCATCTTATTGATTTAGTAAGCCTTGTTGGAATTCTTTGAAGGTTTTAGCAAAGCAATGAGAAACAAACAATCAATTATCAAAAGACTTGGCTTAGGATTGGCATTAGAAATTCTATCCTTATAGTCCATTCAATGTTGACAACAATTAAGCCTTGCTTCATTTAGTTAACCCCTAGGTATAGAGGGAAGTCAAATGAAAGCAATCAACTTGAGTCACAAGTCCTAGCATCACCTTATGGGAATCTAGCTTTAGTGCACTCCAAGCCAACTAGCAATCCCTAATTCCAAATCAACTATTGCTACAACTATTCAATTTCTTCCAAGGACCAAACCCTATGCCAAGTGTGAGAATTCTACTCCATAGCTAGTGTTGTCATTTTATCAAACATGTGATGAGCAATAAGGAAAGTCATAGTAAAATGAGAAGAAAAGCCAAATTGAAAGTATTGCAACACAAAGATCTAGCAACAAGTCTCAAAGAGTAGCAATGAAAATCCAAAATAGAGATGAAATCCAAAATTACAAAATTGAATTCTAGATCTATGAGAATTGATCAATTGTATCTACTACTTGAAATTGGAGAAGAAAATCTATGACATGAACAAAGTGAAGTGAGAATTGTAGTGGATCTCACCAAAAAGTCATTGAAAATTCAGAAATTAGATGAGGATGAACCCTAGTGAAGCTTGGAATCTCCCTCTTCTTCTCCCAAAAAGTGTAACTAACTCTCTCTTCTCCCCAAAAAAAGGAAAATATCTAGATCTAGAAGAAATGAACTAAAAGTGTCCTTAACCCTTGTTCCTTTGGTCTTCTTAAGCTTTTCCCGCCAAGGTGTTTCTCCAAGAGTGGGATCCTTAACTGCCTCCATGCCTAAGTCACGTGACTTCTTAAAAAATCATATTCGCAAATCGGCGCGCACGCGCAAGGCACGCGCGCGCGCCGTTGAGACGTCTTGTAATGTGCGCGGACGCGTGATGTACGCGTACGCGCCCATGAAGATCCTGGCTTAGCCGCTTCTCAAGCCGGCTCTTGGCTTTGGCTCCACGTTGCCCTATCCGCGCGGGCGCGCAAGGTGCGCGCACGCGCCCATGCGGAAACCTCCAAAGCTTAATCCTCATGCTTCCTTCCTTTGTACCCGTCTTCCTTCTCTCTTTCAGTCCATTCCTACTCTATATCCTGAAACCACTTAACACACAAGTCACGGCATCGAATGGCATCAAGAGAAGATTAGAAATGTATCTATTTTAGTGCGAAATAAGCATGTTTTCATTCATGAGGCGCAACTAGGAAAGGAATGCAAAATCTTGTATTTTCATATAGAAAGTGTGTGGAATCATTGATAAAACCCCTGAAATCATCACAAGATAAATCCTCAAATTGGGGTTTGTCAACCTCCCCACACTTAGATTCTAGCATGTCCTCATGCTTAGAGAAATACAAAGAAACACAGAAGACCGAGGAATTGCAAAAGTATAAGACTCATGAAGTGCAACCTACTTATATGCATGCAACTATGACTAGTGCCACTATCCACTTGGTTGGGAACAATTTAGCCTTCTTAGGACATATGCGAACACATGGGGTACAATGATGGTCAAAGCATAGGACTTGCCACTTTCTAAGCATCAAATGCAATATGTGCAACCTTGCATGAGGAATGCTCGCGAGAGCCGGGAATCAAAGGATTGAGCATCGAACCCTCGTCGGAAGTGTTTGCACTCTAATCACTCGGTGTTTGGGGTTTATTCTCTCAATTCTCCCCTAATCATGCTTTCCAAGATTTGTTTTTCATCTAACAATCAACAATTATTCAGTGCATGCATACAATTATCATGAGGTCTTTTCCTAGGTTGTAATGGGGTTAGGGTCAAGGTAGGGTCGTATATGGCTAGTGGACTTAAGATATGAATCTTTGATTAACTTGAGCTTTCCCACCTAACCTATATAGTGACCTATACAATTAAGTGCTAACCTAACTACTCATTCCTCACTTTTCCACATACTCATGTATTTTCTTTTCGTCTCACTATACTTATGCATTGATTCCTCTTGAGCTTCACTTTGGGGCATTTTGTCCCCTTTTTCATTATTTTTCCTCTTTCTTTTTTTTTTCTTTCTTCTTTTTCTTTAGTTTATTTTTTTTTTCTTTTCTTTTCCATATTGTTTTTCTCAATTTTTTTTTCTATTTTTTTTTCTATATACAAGAGCGTCAATGCATGAGGTTTTACATTTGATCAATACATGAGTATGTACCCAATTCCCAATAATTTCAATAATAATACAAAATACCCTCTTATTCACCCAATGTCCCAAGGTTCCCACACTTGAATGATACTCACACACACTAGCCTAAGCTAATCAAAGATCCAAATAAGGACTTTTATTATTTTCCGCTTTAAGGCTTGTAATGTGCTAAATTAAGAACAAAGTGGGTTAATCGTAGGCTCAAATTTGGCTAACAAAGGAAGATAGAAGGTAAGGCCACTGGGGTGAGTGAGCTAATGAAATGATGGCCTCAATCATATAAATGCATGAATACACCAAATAATGGACATAAAGAGTCAAACAAATCAAAGATCACAATCATAGGAGGAGAATAATGCACACAAGAAGGAAAAATAAGTGGTTATAAGATGTAACCACACCATTAGGCTCAAATCTCACAAGCTTGTGTTCTTAGCTCAAAACCATGTTCCAAAATATAATTCTTCATGCAACTTTGGCATCAAAGCATTTAAAATTTGCAGTGCCATGGTTGCCCCAAAGTGTTGGTTTCCTAAGAGAGAATTTCATTGTTCCAACCAAGCAGGCTTATCATGCGAATGGTGCCAACTAAGACCTAATCATGCAACCTATCCTACTAAAACCTAATCATGCAACCTATCCTAATTTATTCAGATGTTACCTACGGAGATCGGTCGGCTGACCTCCCCACACTTAAAACTTAGCACGGTCCTCCGTGCTAGAGGTTAGGCGTGCTGGTTGATTGAGCTCCGAGTGTGCCACATCTCCAATGCCATTGCTATCTCCGCTTGAAGTTGCGGTGGAGGTGGAGATATCGGGTTCCTCCATTGGTGGGGTGATCATGCTTAGAAGCCTCTTCACATGAGCATAGCGGCGTTGGTTACGCCTCTCATAGCGGTCTAATTTGTTGTGAAGGTCTTCAAGGCGTTGGGCGGCCGATTTTTGTGATGTAGATGAAGTGGTAGCGTGGCCAGTTGGTGTGGGTAGTTCAATGTCCTTGGTGACTTCCGGAGGCTTGAGGCATCTCTTGGTCGGAATGATATCACCATCGACCGGTATTGAGGTTCGCCTATCTTTAGTTTCCCGGTTGACGCCGGCTTTCGCAACTAATGCCGTCACTAAAGCGGGGAATGGTAGATTTCCCTTGGCATGAATGCGCCCCATGGATTGGCGGATGGCATGCGGAACGTTGACCGGTTTCTCGGTCAAGATGCACCATATCAATAAGGCAAGCTCGGCGGTGATGGATGACCCATGTGTGCTCGGGAGCACGTAGTGAGCTAGAATTTGGGCCCATGCCGTGGCTTCTTGAGTGAGGTGGCGGACATCTAAACCCTTGGGTCTTCGCTTTATGGTCCCCCGAATCCAATATGCGTCGGGTAAAGTAATGACGCGGAGGATCGCGCTCCAATCGAATGCGCGGTCAACGCATGTAGCCAAGACTTCTTGGTAGGCGTCATATGCATCCGTTGACGGTGCAATTCCAAGGACTTCTCGAATGGTTTCCACTGTGACCGACACTTGTTTTCGGCGCACAAATATTGATGTGAGATGAGGTGAGTGGAAGTTGGAGTAGAATTCTACCACCCAAGAGAGGTTGGCCTCCGTTGGTTGCCTCAAGAGGAACCTCCAATGCCTCCGGTCAATGTGTGGCATCACAATCGGACTGAGGTGAGCCGGTAAGACTAGGAGGGGTTCCGGATGGTAGTTCCTTTCAATAATTCTGGAGTAAACAAGTTCGCAGTAGCGGTTGGGAAACTTGTTTGAATCCTTAGGAGGGTTGTCCTTCTCTAGAACGTCAACGGGGCCCTTGGTCTTCTTCAGGAGGGGCCTGGCCGTTAGTTCTTGGCGCGCTTTATTGGAAGCTGGCTTCTTGGGGCCTTTCCCGTTGTCCTTTTTGATGACCATCCTGTGAAAGCAAGAAAGGAAAATATCAAACCCAAAGAGGTGGAGGTACATGAGCTCTATGTAATGAAAAGTTATGCCATAGAATATGGGTATCTTAGTTACATGACAGCTGCAACATGTAACTAGGATAATGTGTGAAGAGCAAGGCAAATTATTTTCATGTAGTGCAAGGGTAGTTTAAGCATGCAAGTAAAAGGCATGAGAAGCATACACCCTTAGGGACCATAAATGGGAGGCAAGCCAAGAAAATGGAAAGAATGATTTGTGGAAAGTGGGGATGCACTCAAAAGTGATTGGTGAGAGGCAAGGTAGTCACAATGAGTCCAAAATTCAAGTATGCCTTTCATCGAACACTTGGTGTGCATCCCTCAAGTAGTATGTGATTGTGTGAAAATGAGAGCAATGTAACTTTCCACAATCCATTATTAATGATTATAGTGCATATTGATTGCAAGAAAATTAAGCAACACCATTCATCTATTCATGTAAGTGAGTTTGAGACCTAAGTGCTCATGAAGAACAAAGAAGAAAGAAGGAAGTAACTAGAGAGGGGACGAAGAGAGAAAGAAAAGAAGAAGGAAGCCTACCTAAAAGATGGTGCAACTAAATGAATAAGAACTACAAGAGATTAATGGACTAAGAGGGAGCTTAGTATAATACCTTGTGAGATGGAGAAGGATGTGGAAGAAGAAGAGAAGTGGAATGAGAATGAAGGGGTAAGTGTGCCCGTCTTAAAGGTGGCGTCGATCACCGGCGCGTGCGCGCGCGGTGCGCGCTCGCGCAGGGAGTAAGGTGACTAGGGGCGCGCGCGCGCGCACATGTCGCGTGCGCGTCCATGCGCTTGGGCTGGGGGCACAGGAGAGGCACAGGGGTGGCATAACTCTCTGGACGAAGTACCAGAGATTGCTTTAGCGTGTGTTGGCGCGCGCGCGCACAGTGCGCGTACGCGTCCACGTGGTTGTGCCCCAGGCCTGAGAGGGGCCTGGAGGGGGCTCAACTCTCTGTGAAATGGCCCAGAGAGGAGTGCAGAAGGAAAGGGCGCGTGCGCGGCTGTGGCGCGCGCGCGCATTCCGTGCTCGCTTTGTATGGACGCGTGCGCGCCAGGTGCGCGCACGCGGCAAGGGTGCTGGGATGGTGGCTTAGTGTAGGCTTGAGAGAGGCTTAACTCTCTGTAGAATGTACTAGGGGGCAGCAAGGCAATCGGCGCGGACGCGCACAGTGCGCTTGCGCGCCGATTGGCAGATTTTGCCCATGTGCGCGGACGCGCCATGTGCGCGCACGCGCAGAGGGGTGGGTTTTTCTAAATTTGCAAGTGGTTACACTATTTTTGACATTTCAAACCCCCCCCTCCATACAGCCACTTAAGCACTATAGCGAATGAAGTCAACAATGAAGGGGAGTTGTCATTAAAATCTAGCTAACAAACATGAAGTCAAGTGTCTATGTACAAGTCTCAAAGGAAGATCTTACCATGGTGGGGTGTCTCCCACCTAGCACTTTTGTTTAATGTCCTTAAGTTGGACTTTCAGCAGCTTATAGTGTTTATGGAAGAGTTGCATCCCTCAAGAGGAACACTTCAAATTCCTTGGCGTTCTTTCTTTGCTCACCATGATACAATTTGAGACGGTGTCCGTTTACCTTGAAGATGTCCGGGCTTGATGGGTGGCGCAAGTGGTAGACTCCATAAGGTTCTACTTTCTCCACTTGGTAGGGCCCATCCCACCTTGATCTAAGCTTTCCAGGTAGTAATCTCAACCTTGAATTGTAGAGAAGGACTAGGTCACCGGGTCCGAATTCCCTTCTCCTAATGTTCTTGTCATGGATGGCTTTCAACTTTTCCTTATAAAGTCTGGAGTTGTCGTAAGCTTCCAATCTCATACATTCTAATTCAGCCAATTGAAGCTTTCTTTCTACTCCGGCCCCACCCAAGCTCATATTACACTCCTTTACGGCCCAATAAGCTTTGTGTTCAATCTCCACCGGTAAGTGACATGCTTTACCATATACAAGCCGGAAGGGGCTCATGCCAATGGGTGTCTTGTAAGCCGTTCGATAGGCCCATAGTGCATCGGAGAGTTTAATGCTCCAATCTTTCCTATTCGGCTTTACAATCCTTTCCAACACATGCTTGATTTCCCGATTAGAGACTTCGGCTTGGCCGTTTGTCTGAGGGTGGTAAGCCGTGGCGACTTTGTGGATGATGCCATATTTTCTCATGAGGCCGTCTATTCTTTTGTTGCAAAAGTGGGATCCTTGGTCACTTATGATTGCTCTTGGGGCGCCAAAGCGACAAATGATATTGTTCCTCACAAAATAATATACAACATTAGCGTCATCCGTTCGGGTGGGGATTGCCTCAACCCATTTTGACACATAATCGACGGCTAACAAGATGTAGAGAAAGCCATTGGAATTTGGAAATGGTCCCATGAAGTCGATTCCCCATACGTCAAAGATTTCGCAAAAAAGCATATTTTGTTGGGGAATTTCGTCCTTCTTGGAAATATCTCCAAACCTAATACATTGGGGACAAGATTTGCAATAGAGAGAAGCATCTTTGAGAAGAGTTGGCCACCAAAATCCGCAATCAAGGATTTTTCTTGCCGTTCTTTGGGGTCCGTAGTGACCACCTCCTTCGGAAGCATGGCAAGCGTCCAAGATTGCTTGGAATTCGGTTTGAGGTATGCACCGTCGCACTATTTGGTCCGCTTCACACCTCCACAAATAGGGATCATCCCAAATATAGTATTTGGATTCGCTTTTCAGCTTATCCTTTTGGTGTTTGTTGAGATTGGGAGGGAAAGTGCGTGAAACCAAATAGTTTGCTATTGGGGCATACCAAGGAACCACTTCCGAGATTGCATGCAAAGCATCTAAAGGAAAGGAATCATTGATAGGAGTAGTGTCGCCTTTTGTGTGTCCGAGGCGACTTAAATGGTCCGCCACTAGGTTTTGGGCACCGCTCCTATCTTTGATTTCCAAGTCAAATTCTTGTAATAAGAGCACCCAACGAATTAATCTCGGTTTGGATTCCTTTTTTGCCAACAAGTACTTTAGTGCCGCGTGATCCGAGTACACTACTACCTTGGAACCAAGAAGATAGGCTCGGAACTTGTCCAAAGCAAAAACAATAGCTAGAAGTTCCTTTTCGGTAGTGGTGTAGTTGGATTGGGCTCCGTCTAATGTTTTGGAAGCATAAGCTATGACATAGGGAATCTTACCTTCGCGTTGTGCTAACGCGGCTCCTATCGCATAATTCGAAGCATCACACATGATTTCAAAGGGTTGAGTCCAATTGGGTCCTCGTACAATAGGGGCTTGTGTCAATGCTACCTTGAGTTTGTCATATGCTTCCATACATTCCTTGCTCATCTCAAATTCGGTGTCTTTTTGTAGTAATCGAGAGAGAGGTAAGGCCACCTTGCTAAAGTCCTTGATGAATCTCCGGTAGAATCCTGCATGTCCAAGAAAAGAACGGACTTCCCTCTCGGAGGAGGGGTAAGGTAAACTAGATATGACATTTATCTTTGCCGGATCTACGGAGATGCCTTCCTTTGATACTATGTGTCCCAAAACAATGCCTTGTTTGACCATGAAATGACATTTTTCAAAATTTAAGATAAGGTTTGTTTTGGTGCACCTTTCTAGGACTTTTTCAAGGTTACCTAAGCAATGCTCAAATGACTCACCATACACACTAAAATCATCCATGAAAACTTCCATCGATTGCTCTAGAAAGTCTGCAAATAGGCTCATCATGCATCTTTGAAACGTTGCCGGTGCATTGCATAGGCCAAAGGGCATACGCTTGTAAGCATACGTTCCAAAGGGGCAAGTAAATGTAGTTTTTTCTTGGTCTTCTAGAGCAATATGAATTTGGAAGTATCCGGAGTAGCCATCAAGAAAACAATAGTATGATTTACCGGCTAACCGATCAAGCATTTGATCGATAAATGGTAGTGGAAAATGGTCTTTTCTTGTGGCCGCATTCAATCTTCGGTAGTCTATGCATACTCTCCAAGAATTCTGCACTCTTGTTGCTATAAGTTCACCACTTTCGTTTTTTATTGTTGTCACTCCGGACTTCTTTGGCACTACTTGGACCGGGCTTACCCATTCGCTATCCGAGATAGGGTAGATGATGTCCGCTTCAAGTAGCTTAGTGACTTCTTTCTTCACCACCTCAAGAATGGTTGGGTTAAGTCTCCTTTGAGGTTGTCGGACCGGTCTTGCTCCTTCTTCAAGAAATATGCGGTGCTCGCATACTTGGGGGCTTATTCCCACTAGATCTGCCAAACTCCACCCAATTGCCCTTTTGTTTTTCCTCAATACATTTAGCAATTTTTCTTCTTGTTGAGGAGTTAACTCTTGTGCAATTATCACGGGTAGCTTTTGGGCTTCATCAAGGTATGAATACCTTAAGTGAGGTGGTAGTGGCTTCAATTCCATCTTCTTGTCATTTTTTGAAGTTTGAGTTTCCGGATGGTTTGTATGGTGTGTGGTATTTAGTTCGCTTGACTCTTCATTTGCTTCTTTGACCATGCACTTCTCATCTAATTTTGCAAGATGCACTTCGGCTACTATGTTATCGATTGGGTCACACCGAAATAGAGAGTGGTTCTCTGGTGGATGCTTCATTGCTTCTTCTAGGCTAAAGCTTACAATTCTTCCATCTATTTCAAATGAGTAGTTCCCCGAGTAAGCATCAAGCTTAAATCTAGAAGTTCTCAAGAAAGGCCTTCCAAGTAGGATAGAGGATGCTCTCTCGGTTTCGCTTGACGGCATTTCAAGGACATAGAAGTCAATCGGAAACACCAACCCTTTTATATTCACCAATACATCTTCCGCAACACCCGCTACGGTTATTATGCTTTTATCCGCTAGGACAAATCTTGCCGTCGACCTTTTTAGTGGGGGCAAGTTCAATACTCGATAAACGGAGAGCGGCATGATGCTAACACATGCTCCGAGGTCACACATACAATCTCTAAATTGAACTCCATTGACGGTGCAAGTGACCATACAAGGGCCCGGGTCATCACACTTCTCCGGTAATGTTCCCATCAAAGCGGAAATAGAACTCCCCAATGGGATGGTTTCCAATTCAAGAATTCTATCCTTGTTTATGCATAAATCTTTGAGGAATTTGGCATATCTAGGAACTTGATGGATGGCATCAAAGAGGGGGATGGTTACCTCAACTTTCTTGAACATTTCTACCATTTTGGGGTCGAGTTCTATGCGCTTTTTAGCTTTCTTTGCAAGTGTTGGAAATGGAATTGGTTGAGCGATTTCTTCTTCCAAGGTTCTTTTGGCCTTGGTTGTCTCCCTTGTTGGTTGGGCTTCATCCTCAACTATGGCTTGTGGTGTCTCCTCTTCTACTACCTCTTCTATATCTATTCTCTCTTCCTCTTGGGTGGTTGTGATAGGACTTGGATCCTTTGCTTCCTTTTCTTTTAGTTGTGTACCGGATCTAAGGGTGATGGCATTGATGCCCCCTTTTGGGTTTGGTTGAGGTTGAGAGGGGATGACACTTTGGATTGGGGGTTGAGGAGTTGGGGTTGATGGTGTGTCCATGCGTGCAAGAAGAGCTTGTAATGTAGAGGTGAGGCCGGTGAGGCCGGAAGCAAGTGTGTTTTGTAATTCCTTTTGGCCTTGGATGATGGTCCGGAGTGTTTCATCTTGGTTAGAGGGGGTGGTTGCATATGTGAGTTGAGGAGCTTGTGATTGGTTGGGTGGTGGTCTTTGATGTGGTGGTTGATATGTTTGGTAGTTTCTTTGTGGGTTTTGTTGATTGTATGGTTGATTTTGTGAGTTGTATGGTCGGTTTTGTGAGAAATTTTGCGAGTTGTTATTCCATCTTTGACCTCCTCCATTGTTGTTGTTATCCCTATTCCCTTGTTGATGATTGTCTTTCCAATTTTGATTATTGTGTCCACTTCCTTGGTTGTAGCCTCCTCCTTGATAAGGGTGCCCTTGGTTAGGATTACCTCCTTGGTAGTATCCTTGATTAGGGCGGTCATAGAAATTATGGGTGGCCGCCAAAGTGTTGTCTTCTTGAAGGTTTTGGCACTCATCCGTGTAGTGAGAGTAGCAAGAGCATATGCCACATACTCTTTGAGGGACCAATTGTTGTTGGTTGTGTTGTTGAGATGGTGGAGGGTGTTGTTGATATGATTGAGGTTGTTGTGGTTGTTGTTGGTTCAATTGGAGTTGCCTCAAGACGGATGTCATCTCATTCAAGGATTGAGTTAGAGCGGTAGCTTTACTACTAGTTGACACCTCATTCACGGTCCTTGGACGGTTGACTCTTCGCCTCATATGTTGATTGGATTCGGCTAAGTCAATGATAAGTTGCCATGCCTCCTCCGCGGTTTTATATTTGGACAAAGAGCCATTGCTAGAAGTGTCCAAGAGGGTTCTATCTTGCTCTCGCATCCCTTGACATATGTATCCAAGCAATACTTGAGTGTCGAGCATGTGATTAGGACACGCATCTAGTAATTTGCGAAACCGTTCCCAATACTCATAGAGTGGTTCCGTCTCACCTTGCACAATACAAGACATTTCTTTCCTTAGCCTATCCATCTTTTCCGGGGGTAAGAATTTATCCAAGAACCCCCTTCTAAGTAGGTCCCAATCGGAGGTAACTTCACTAGAGAGAGTGTAGAACCATTCTTTGGCCTTGTCCTCAAGAGAGAAAGGGAAAGCAAACAACTATATAGCAACTTCATCGGACCCTTCCCGTCTAGTAGTTGAGCATATGCGATGGAAGTCCTTGAGATGTCGAATAGGGTCTTGTGCGGGAAGCCCGTGAAACTTGGGTAGGAGATTGATCAAAGCGGTCTTCAATTCAAAATTCGCATTCAAATTGGGGTGAGTTACATGAAGGGGTTGAAGGACATAATCCGGTGCACCCGCTTCCTTGATGGTAACTCTCCTTGGAGCGTCCATGGTATTAGTACCTAAAACAAAAGAAGAATTGTTATTGAGATTGATGGGAGTATGATTAATGCCTTCTTTAAGTGACGATTCAATGTTCACTTGTAGTAAGGTGGTTGAGGTGGTGAAAACCTCTTCACCTTTTCCAAATCTTAGCCGCCTCCGAGCTTGTCTAATATGAAACAAAGTTCGTTCTATTTCCGGATCAAAAGGGGCTAAGCTCGGATTCGGTTGTGAACGCGTCATGCAATGAAGGGGAAATGGAATTCATTGTAACGATGAGGAGTTAATCAATTGAGCAATTTACAATGGAGTGCAACTATGTACATATATACACACTTAATCCAAAACAATAACATGACACACTAAGTAAAATTCCCCGGCAACGGCGCCATTTTGACAAATGAATTTTTGTCGGTATAGAAATTATTAAATGATCAATCGTAGTATAGTCTAAACCGACGCAAAATCCTTCATCAAACAAATCTACAATCTATATCCGAGAGTACTTGTCTCCCGAGTCGTTCTCCCTTGGAATTGCCAAAGTATGCATCTTATTGATTTAGTAAGCCTTGTTGGAATTCTTTGAAGGTTTTAGCAAAGCAATGAGAAACAAACAATCAATTATCAAAAGACTTGGCTTAGGGTTGGCATTAGAAATTCTATCCTTATAGTCCATTCAATGTTGACAACAATTAAGCCTTGCTTCATTTAGTTAACCCCTAGGTATAGAGGGAAGTCAAATGAAAGCAATCAACTTGAGTCACAAGTCCTAGCATCACCTTATGGGAATCTAGCTTTAGTGCACTCCAAGCCAACTAGCAATCCCTAATTCCAAATCAACTATTGCTACAACTATTCAATTTCTTCCAAGGACCAAACCCTATGCCAAGTGTGAGAATTCTACTCCATAGCTAGTGTTGTCATTTTATCAAACATGTGATGAGCAATAAGGAAAGTCATAGTAAAATGAGAAGAAAAGCCAAATTGAAAGTATTGCAACACAAAGATCTAGCAACAAGTCTCAAAGAGTAGCAATGAAAATCCAAAATAGAGATGAAATCCAAAATTACAAAATTGAATTCTAGATCTATGAGAATTGATCAATTGTATCTACTACTTGAAATTGGAGAAGAAAATCTATGACATGAACAAAGTGAAGTGAGAATTGTAGTGGATCTCACCAAAAAGTCATTGAAAATTCAGAAATTAGATGAGGATGAACCCTAGTGAAGCTTGGAATCTCCCTCTTCTTCTCCCAAAAAGTGTAACTAACTCTCTCTTCTCCCCAAAAAAAGGAAAATATCTAGATCTAGAAGAAATGAACTAAAAGTGTCCTTAACCCTTGTTCCTTTGGTCTTCTTAAGCTTTTCCCGCCAAGGTGTTTCTCCAAGAGTGGGATCCTTAACTGCCTCCATGCCTAAGTCACGTGACTTCTTAAAAAATCATATTCGCAAATCGGCGCGCACGCGCAAGGCACGCGCGCGCGCCGTTGAGACGTCTTGTAATGTGCGCGGACGCGTGATGTACGCGTACGCGCCCATGAAGATCCTGGCTTAGCCGCTTCTCAAGCCGGCTCTTGGCTTTGGCTCCACGTTGCCCTATCCGCGCGGGCGCGCAAGGTGCGCGCACGCGCCCATGCGGAAACCTCCAAAGCTTAATCCTCATGCTTCCTTCCTTTGTACCCGTCTTCCTTCTCTCTTTCAGTCCATTCCTACTCTATATCCTGAAACCACTTAACACACAAGTCACGGCATCGAATGGCATCAAGAGAAGATTAGAAATGTATCTATTTTAGTGCGAAATAAGCATGTTTTCATTCATGAGGCGCAACTAGGAAAGGAATGCAAAATCTTGTATTTTCATATAGAAAGTGTGTGGAATCATTGATAAAACCCCTGAAATCATCACAAGATAAATCCTCAAATTGGGGTTTGTCAAGGAGGACGCCTCACCCGCCTCGGTCTGTGATCTGCCGCTGCTGCTGAGGGCTGTGCGGGAACCGCGCTGAAAGCAGAGGCAGGTGTCCCTCCTAACGCAAACCATGGGTTAGACGGAGATACTGTAGGCTCGTTGAGGTCAACTGGCAACTGAGCCTGAACATCGTCACTCGGTGGCTGCTGATCAGCAAACTGGGCATGCTCCTCAGGCATCTGTGGCCTATAATGGGTATCATCATCATACCTAAGCATGTTTGCTATGTCCCTGTAGAACTCGAACTCAGTAACAGGATCATCAATGTCCATCCCGACAGCCGCGGTAGTAAACTCAGCGAAAGCATGTGGGGTCACGTTCCCAAACAGCTGAGAGCTAGTACCCACGTCGAACGTCGACTGATCCATAGCTGATGCTGATCCAACTACCTCCTCAACGGGCACGTGATGAGTGCCGTCACCCTGCTCGGATGGTCCTCCGTCACGCGCACCTCGACAGTTAGGCCGCGCAGGTGGCCGTCTGCCTCTACGTCGAGGAACACGGTAGTCCACTGCATCCCCAGGCTCAGCTGCAGGAACGTCCTCCTCCAAACGGTCGGCAAACTCCCTCCACTCGCGATCGGTGGTCTGGGTCCCTACACGGCGACGCTGATCGACTCGTCTGTTATCTGGTCTGTCATAAACGTGCTCTCTAGGAGGTGATGACAAGTCATCTTAGCCTAGTTTCACTAGCCTTTTTCTTTTGTTTTCAATTGAATTATGCACTTTCTTGAGCCACAAGCAAGCCAATTGGGTAGATTTTCATGTTTTCTTTGATTTAATCAACCATAGATGAATTAATGCAATTTCATGAGGATTTATGCTATAATTGCCACATATTATGAAAGAATGACAATCTCATGATTTTGAGCATAGCTTTGATGTGTTTGGTTGATTAATGATAGGTGAAGAAAGCTTGGAGAAAGGTTGAAGCAAGAAGGAATGGCTAGGAGCAAGAGAGAACAAAAAGTTTGAGCAAAAGTTTGCCTCAAACTTTAGCTCAAACTTTCGGAATAAGTGAAAACACCCCAGGGAACAAAAAGCTTGAGCAAAAGTTTGCCTCAAACTTTAGCTCAAACTTTTGGAAAAAAAGCTTGCACCAACGTTTGCCTCAAACTTTTTAGCAAACGTTGGCATCACAAATCAACACCCTGGAGACAAAAAGTTTGCGCCAACGTTTGCCTCAAACTTTTTGGCAAACGTTGGCGCCATGAGTGTGCATAAGGGGGCCAACGTTTGAGCAAAGGTTTGACCCCAAACTTTAGCTCAAACGTTGGTAGCAGCAAGAATGGGGTTGCTGATGTAAAAAGTTTGAGTAAAAGTTTGCCTCAAACTTTTACTCAAACTTTTACTCAAGCTTTTATAATTCCCAACCCGGTTCACTTCGGTTCTCTTTCCAACTCCAAGAGCAATCAACCAAGGCCTCAATCAACCCAATTCCATCAAGAGCAAAGGCCCAATTCAAGGCTTGAAGACCATTTGAAGAAAGTGTATAAATAGATTAGGATTTAAGTTTTAAAAGGAGCTTTCTTTTCGGTTTTGATTTGGTAGTTTTGTAGAGAGCTCACCTTTACATTTTGGCATTGTTGTTTGAATTCAAGAGAATCTGGAAGAGAATTGATCTCTCTTCTTCCTTGTTCTTGCTTGAATACTCTTTACTTTTCTTGCTTCGGATCTTGGTTAGTGAATTGAAGGAATTCTGTTTCAATCTCATCCTGAGATCTCTCTGTTTACTTACTGCACAATTGAATTTCAGTTTCTGTTAATTTCTTCTTCTTCTACTTTCTCTGCAATTTACATTTCCTTTACAATTGTTCTTGTTGGATCTAGGAAGGCATTGAGATCTAGACTTGGTTATCTAGTCTCTTGAGTCCTGAGATCTGGATTTTCCATTTTCAATTTCTCTGTTTACTGCTTTTCAAGCTCTTTTATATTTCTGTTTTAGATCCGATTCAACCCAAGGCATCTTCCACTTTTCTGTGTGTTGAATTTTACTCTTCCTTGTTTAATTTCTGCAAATCCAATTCCCAATTCCCTTTACAATTCAAGCCATTTACATTTCTTGCACTTTAAGATTCTGCAATTTACATTTCTTGCGTTCTAAGTTTCGGCCATTTAATTTCTTGCTCTTTAAGATTAAGCACTTTAAGTTTCAGTTCTCTTTAATTTCATGCAAATTACCCATTCCCTTTACTTTCCATGTAATTTAAATTCTGCAAATCACAAATCTCTCAACCAAATCTTGATTCGCTTGACTAAATCAACCACTAAACTAAAATTGCTCAATCCTTCAATCCCTGTGGGATCGACCTCACTCCCATGAGTTATTATTACTTGATGCGACCCGGTGCACTTGCCGGTGAGTTTTGTGTCAGATCGTTTTACGCACATCAAGTTTTTGGCACCGTTGCCGAGGATTGATTAGATTGACAATGATTAAGTAAGGTGGTGGTTTAGATTAAGCACTTTTTCCTTATTTTTGTTAATTTCTAACTTGCACACTAACTGTTTGAGACTTTGTCTCTACTAACTCTCACTGCACTCAAGCTACAGAGTGCTCTGTGTATCTTTGCTGTTTTGGTTGTATGACATGAACCAGGAGAGAGTTCTCCACCTCTGGAATTTCTGAAGAAGGGCACCAAGAAATGGAGGAGACCGGAAGGAAGTCCATCGTGAGAGGAGAAAATCAAAGGCAACAGGATTTTCAACCTCCATGATCAAAGAATGGAGGATGTCAAGCTAGTGACAATAAAGAAGCGCTTGTTGGGAGGCAACCCAACCTGAGGAAGTTTTTTTTTCATAGCTATTTCAATAAAAAGGTTAATTAGTTTTATCTATATTGCAAGAAGCTAAGTTTGGTGTTGCACACCAAAACAATATAAGGGAGAATGAAGGATTCTAAGTTTGGTGTTCCACCAAAATTTCATCATAAAACACATTCTCACTTTCTGCATAATGCTAGCTTCAAGCATGTAGACAAACTAGTTAACTATTCTGCTGTTTTCAGTTTTACTGCTTTTGAAAAAAAAAAAGAGTTTTACACATGGTTAATCTGATGCACAAGAACCATTGGCAAGGTACTAAGTTTGGTGTTCCCACACCAAAGTAAGTTCAAAAGCCCACAAATAAATCATGCATGCTAACCATTTTTCAAGTGCTTTGGGAACAAGCAACTTTCAATATCATTGCAGAGTGTCATACAAGCTTTTGGAAGGATTAAGCATCATCACCCAAAGAAATGAAAGAGGAATGCTAAAACCAGCAATGAGGATGATGAGGAGGAGGACAGCAAGTAGATTCCAAAAGGTTGTATTATTCAGTGATTGTTTTATATCAGATACTGCTACGATTGAAAGTGATATAATACCCCTGCTTGTCTGCATAGTATAGTTTTTCTGTAATTCAATAATTAAGATGCTTGATTATTCACAACACTACACTTTTCACACTTGTTTGCACTCAATACTTCAAAAATGCATCACATGAAAGTTCTTTAAAAAGAAGGATTGAGGAATTAAACAATTTTGAGGCAAGCAAAAGATTAGGAGAAGTGGCGGTTCTAGTTGTATGATAATGTATTGAGGTTGCATGCTTATGAAAACTTGCATGGGAGCTCATAGGCAGGACATGAAGTTCAAAGAAGTATTGTGGAGATTCTCAAAAATTTATTGATCCAAGAAGCAGCAAACAAAACAAAAGAAAATAAAGAAAATACAAAAACAAAAAGAACATGGCCTAAGGCTCTGAGCATCAATTACTAGGCAAAAAAGAAAGAAGAAACAAAAACTCAAAGAGTTGTTATCCTAGTAAATGCTTGTGGTCGAATTGTGTCAAAGAGAGAGGCTTGAGTAAGTAAATCCTTAGGGGTGCTTTAACACCTAATACCTTAAAACCAACTGGTTTAGGAGTATTGATTGAAAGCTTATCTAAAGAGCCGCTTTGAGACATGACACTTAGAGTCAAGGCCAAAGCAAGGAAACCATAAGCTGCTTCAAGGTGATTACATATAAAGAGACCTCCATGATACCATTTGGATGAAAATCCTAAGACCTAAGACTTCCAAGATGTAGGGACTAGTAAGCACTGAGGCCCTTGCATGAGCACATGATTTAGAGTTCACCCCACTGTCACTTGATCACTTCACTCACAGGATAGTACATGTAATTTTTCAAATCCATTCTGATTGAAAGAACCTTTGAGCATAATTCCTTTCTTGCTTGGGGATAAGCAAGCTTTAAGTTTGGTGTTGTGATGACAAGTCATCTTAGCCTAGTTTCGTTAGCCTTTTTCTTTTGTTTTCAATTGAATTATGCACTTTCTTGAGCCACAAGCAAGCCAATTGGGTAGATTTTCATGTTTCCTTTGATTTAATCAACCATAGATGAATTAATGCAATTTCATGAGGATTTATGCTATAATTGCCACATATTATGAAAGAATGACAATCTCATGATTTTGAGCATAGCTTTGATGTGTTTGGTTGATTAATGATAGGTGAAGAAAGCTTGGAGAAAGGTTGAAGCAAGAAGGACTGGCTAGGAGCAAGAGAGAACAAAAAGTTTGAGCAAAAGTTTGCCTCAAACTTTAGCTCAAACTTTTGGAATAAGTGAAAACACCCCAGGGAACAAAAAGCTTGAGCAAAAGTTTGCCTCAAACTTTAGCTCAAACTTTTGGAAAAAAAGCTTGCGCCAACGTTTGCCTCAAACTTTTTGCCAAACGTTGGCATCACAAATCAACACCCTGGAGACAAAAAGTTTGCGCCAACGTTTGCCTCAAACTTTTTGGCAAACGTTGGCACCATGAGTGTGCATAAGGGGGCCAACGTTTGAGCAAAAGTTTGACCCCAAACTTTAGCTCAAACGTTGGTAGCAGCAAGAATGGGGTTGCTGATGTAAAAAGTTTGAGTAAAAGTTTGCCTCAAAATTTTACTCAAACTTTTACTCAAGCTTTTATAATTCCCAACCCGGTTCACTTCGGTTCTCTTTCCAACTCCAAGAGCAATCAACCAAGGCCTCAATCAACCCAATTCCATCAAGAGCAAAGGCCCAATTCAAGGCTTGAAGACCATTTGAAGAAAGTGTATAAATAGATTAGGATTTAAGTTTTAAAAGGAACTTTCTTTTCGGTTTTGATTTGGTAGTTTTGTAGAGAGCTCACCTTTACATTTTGGCATTGTTGTTTGAATTCAAGAGAATCTGGAAGAGAATTGATCTCTCTTCTTCCTTGTTCTTGCTTGAATACTCTTTACTTTTCTTGCTTCGGATCTTGGTTAGAGAATTGAAGGAATTCTGTTTCAATCTCATCCTGAGATCTCTCTGTTTACTTACTGCACAATTGAATTTCAGTTTCTGTTAATTTCTTCTTCTACTTTTTCTGCAATTTACATTTCCTTTGCAATTGTTCTTGTTGGATCTAGGAAGGCATTGAGATCTAGACTTGGTTATCTAGTCTCTTGAGTCCTGAGATCCGGATTTTCCATTTTCAATTTCTCTGTTTACTGCTTTTCAAGCTCTTTTATATTTCTGTTTTAGATCTGATTCAACCCAAGGCATCTTCCACTTTTTTGTGTGTTGAATTTTACTCTTCCTTGTTTAATTTCTGCAAATCCAATTCCCAATTCCCTTTACAATTCAAGCCATTTACATTTCTTGTACTTTAAGATTCTGCAATTTACATTTCTTGCGTTCTAAGTTTCGGCCATTTAATTTCTTGCTCTTTAAGATTCAGCACTTTAAGTTTCAGTTCTCTTTAATTTCATGCAAATTACCCATTCCCTTTACTTTCCATGTAATTTAAATTCTGCAAATCACAAATCTCTCAACCAAATCTTGATTCGCTTGACTAAATCAACCACTAAACTAAAATTGCTCAATCCTTCAATCCCTGTGGGATCGACCTCACTCCCGTGAGTTATTATTACTTGATGCAACCCGGTGCACTTGCTGGTGAGTTTTGTGTCGGATCGTTTTCCGCACATCAGGAGGTGCCTGGGACGACCCTCTGTGACGCGCCTCCTCAGTCAAGACAATCGGCCTCGGATCCTGAAATGCTATATCTGGGGATAGGAACCTGTGCGCCACATGGCACCACCACTCCAGGTACTCTGCTGATGGTCCGGGGTCGAGGACTCGATCGACCCATATGACTGACTGAAGCCTGTTCTCCCAATGCTGGTGCCACTCCTGATAATACGTGGGAAACCTTCCTTTTTTTTGTGCTGTCCCAAATGATCCGTCCCAGCCTTCAGCGAATTACTTATATAGCTACACACACATAAACCGCGGTGGGTTACCAGGTTTTATGTGCAATCCAATTTCCTCATAAACCGTGGTGACTTACCACGGTTTATGCATGCCATGCCTCCTTCGTAAACCGTGGTGACTTACCACGGTTTACACTCTATAGTTTTTGCCCCTAAACCGCTGGGACCTGCCACGGTTTATGCACGTTTGAAAACCGTGGTGGGTTGCCACGGATTACATAGAAATGGGTTTTTACACATGCAGGTAACAACAATCAGTTTTGCACATTTAGGTAAAGGATTCTGCTATTCTATTTATTTAAGTAAATTGCCCTAAAATATATACTTATTATTATTGCAATAATTTTGTTTTTAATATTTTAACTTATTATAAAAATATCTAATTCACATTTTTTTATATATTTTATGATTATCAAAAAAAATATTAAAAATACTTAAAATTTATTATATTAATAATAATATATATTTTATTTATTTTTAATTTTTATCTTTAATCATAAAATATATAAAAATTTCAGATTAAACGTTTTTACAAAAAGTTAAAATATTTTATAATAATAATAATAATAATAATAATAATAATAATAATAATAATAATAATAATAATATATTTATTTATTTTTAATATTTTATTATTAATCATGAAATATATAAAATAATTTAAATTAAATATTTTGTAACAAGTTAAAATATTAAAAATAAATTAAATTTATTATATTAATAACAAATATATGTTTTATATTATTATTACTTTAATATATATATATATATATATATATATATATATATATATATATATATATATATATTAAAGAGTATTTTAGTGAAATGGATTAAAGTGTATGTTAATTATTGTAAGAAAAAGAAATGTACATTTTAAAAATAGAGAAAAAAAAATGTCATTTAGATATCTCGCGGTAGAAAAAAAAATATTATTTTTTCTAAGAATTAATGTGGTAATAAGATGAAAGTAAGTTAATATTAGACTTATCTCTTCTTAATTTCAACATCAAAAAAATAAAATTTTGTTAATTTTGTTATAAATGTATTTTTTTAACTAAAAATAGGGAAATTCGAACTCACAACCTCTTAGATAAGTATGGAGAAATTATGTCATTTGAATTATAACTCATTTGTTGTGGATGTCTTGGATGTGTGACCATATTTTAATATTTGAATAGATAAAATTAGTTATAAATGTAACCTAACTAAATCAGTAGTCAGGAGTTGGACATTGGCTATAAATAGCCCTCTTTTGATCTTTTTTAGAAAACACAATTATTAATAAAGTCATCTATTATTCTTCTTATTTTCTTTTCTCTTTTCTCTTTTCTCAAACCCTAATTCGTATTTTCATAACATGTTATCAACACAAAGTTCTACTTGTATCTCACTAGATTTATACTTTTTGGTATTTTGATTATAGAACCAAACTTTACATTTTCTAAGAGAAGTTAATTCAACTTGAATTGCGTCTTTAATTTCTATTTTGGTCAATCATATCTCTATCTACATTCTTTGACTGAATTTGATTCGTGATCCTCATCTTGCTTTACTAGTTCAACAACAATATTATAAGCAAAAATATTGTTGACAACAGTATTCTTTCGATCCCATATTTTTTTATAGTGACATAACTTATTGAGATCTCTTTATTTTTAAGTACCTGAACATCTTCCAAAATTTCATAAATATTTGAATACTTGTCTCTATATTGTGATTATCATGATTAATTATCTTTCTCTTCTTTTGGGGATATTTATCCTTAGAATCGATTAGTCTTTAACATTTTAGGCATGGATTATTTTTATTTGAACTAACAACCTGTTTGTTTAAGACCCTTATTTTTATTAGTGCATTTACAACTAGAATATGAGATTTTGTTACTTTTTTATTAGGTCAGTAAATGCATCTGGCAATTGACTTGCAATACTTTGCATATGAATTAACTTTTGTACTTTTAGTTTATATTGTCTAGTACGGGGATCTAAATGGAATAGTGACAATATATTTTAAGTAATTTTTTTTTTCGGCTACTTATTTTTTTTTCCTAATTTAAAAAAAAATTGTTTCACCAAAGTGACAATCAGAAAATCTTACCTTAAATAAATCACCCGTCATGAGTTTAAGATATTTTATAATTGACGGAATTCATAACCAATATATATCTCCAATCTTCTTTGAGGTCTCATTTTTGTGCATTGTGGTGGAGCAATTGGAACATAGATCGTACATTCAAATATCCTAAAATGAAAAATATTTAGCTCTTAATCGCAAGCTAGTTGTACCGGAGAGAATTTAAGAGACTGGTTGGCTTGACCATTTTCATTTTTGTTTTCAAGAAAAATGAAAATGAAATATAAAAATATGTTTAGTTGAGCATTATAACAATATTTTCAGCGAAAATATTTTCAAAAGGAATACATAATTTTTAATCTTATTAATCTTAGGGATATCGCAAGAAAGAAATAATCGGCTAAGTCTTTAGGTATTAAGGCTTTCGAGGAGCCGTATAAAGTGAAAATTTCATGTACGGTTTTGGAATGGCGATGGGAACAGTAACGTTCTTACTGATTAGCATTATCTAATAGTTTAAGTACAGTTGATATAGTTGATGCACAATCAAAATATGATTTTTTGGTGTGAAATTTGTGACAGTAACCTATAAATTTCGTCATTTTTCTAATTTCTTTCCTAGTAGAATGTGAAAGATTACCTTTTGATTTACCAGAAGCGGAAAAAGAATTAATAGCAGATGATCAAATTGGATATTCAGGTATCAAATTTGGTTTATTTTATGTTGCTTCCTATTTAAATCTATTAATTGCGACTTACTTGAGTAAGGAAGGGAAGTTCCTATCCTCACTTATTAGTCTTATTCTCCATTTTTTTAATGTGGTTATTTGGCATATCTGAAATTTTAAAAATGATATTTTTTTTATTTTCAACTTTTTCAGTGAAAAATGATGAAAATATTTCCAATTCAAAATATGTGTTTTCAGCTGAGGATTCGTGATTTACCGAGTTCGATCATTCACTTTTTTCTTTGTATCTCACGCACTAGAACTAAATCTTCCCTCGTGTATTGTGAAAAACACAAAGGCAAGCTCCTCCGGTTCTTTTTCCATTCTCTTCCACTGGTACTTCTAGTGGTTCTTCTAATTCCAATAGCTCTCTTCCATTCTCTTTCATCGGCTTTTTTATTCTCTTCCTTCCATTTAAAGGTAAGAGATCTCTTTCAAGCTTTTTTTGTGTTTGGTTGAAAATTTATGTTTATATTTTTTAATTGAATTTTAATATGGTATCAAATTTAAGTTCTAAAATCAGCGCTTACATTTCTATCCTCTATTAGTTGCTTACTTGCCGCTAGTTCTTTTTTATTGGTTTTTTTTATTCTCTTCCTTCTATTCAAAGGTACGTAAAAGAACTCTTTAAAATTTTATTTTTATGTGCTTGAAAATTCTTACTATTTTATTTTTATAAATTAGATTTGAATATTAAATAATGTAAAAATTTGAGTTCTAATCTTTTATTATATTCAATTATATTTTTTAAATTTCAAATTTTTTTCCGTCTCTATCCTTCTATTTTCAATGTCTTTCGAGTTTTTTTTTAATGTGAAGATGTATTTTTCAATTTGATGGGAATACGATCATTTTTGTCTTTCAACTATTTTTTTCTACTAGTGTATTTATTGATGTTTCTTCTTTAATTCAAAATCCGATAAAATAAAAGAATATCTAAAAAAAGAGTGAATTCGATAATAATTGACAAAAGACATAATTTATTTGTATTTGTATTCAATATAATAACTCATGTGTATTCTTATTCAATATAATCTCTTCTTTTTTAACCACAATCCCATTTTTAAAGCTATTTTTAACCATACTCCTCCTATTTTGTATGTTTTATTTGTTTTGTATTTATACTTCATATTTATCTTTTAATATTAATATAATTTATTTTTATATTTAAAATATTAATTTTAAATATTTTTTATTTTAAAATATATTTTTCATATTATTTTTTCAAATACCATGACCGTTTCTTCTTTAAAAAAATAAAGAAAAAATAATTTGTTACGAAACTAATTTGTTTAATCAACAATCAATTAATAAAGTACCAATAAATAAAAATTAAAATAGACTAACTAAATATATTTTTATTATTTTTAATGTTTAAAAATGATTTCTCTTCTTACAAACCAATCACATTTTTTAAAATGTAAAAAGTTAAAAATAAAAATTATTTTTAAAAAACATAAAAATAAAAAATAAAAACAGAAAATATTTTCACAAACCAATCATATAAAATAGCAAGCATGCTCCATACAAAAACAGGTAGTTTAGTTCTCATAAATAATTGTCTAGTTATTAATTGGAAACATTTAATCAATTATTCTACTAGACTATTTTAAATGTGTACATGATAACAAGTTCTTCTATCCTGATTTCAGTTGATATCCAATAATCATTAAATACTTGGGACTTAAATTCACCGGTATTATTAACATATATTGTCTTTATAACATAATCTGAAAAATGAGTAAAATGAGTTTTTAATTTAATTATTTGAGATAGCAATCTCGCAAACGCCATGTTGCAAGTTGATAGTAAACAAACATGGGACCATCGTGAATGAGCCGAATACATTTTAGAAAAGATAGTGATTCGATCCCAATTTTTTCTTGTGATAGTCATGTAATTACTTTTTCTTGAGAACAAACAACAAATGAGAATTAATTAAATTAAAGTATTTTATGTTCCTTTAGAAGATGACCAAATAAATTCTCGATGATTATTCTCATCATGATAGAATTGGAATATCCTAATCGGTCATGAAAAATTGTAAATATATTTGTATTTGTAAACTTTTGATTTATTATGGCATGTGATTCCACATCGTTAATAGTGGTATAGTACAAACCAGAAGAAAGAGCGAGTAATTTTCCTAACACATATTTTTCACTTGATATGATAATTGTAATACAGAGACATTCATTATTTTCTTCTCCTACAGATTCTATATGGTATTTATTTTGGCGGATATCTTTACAACATAATAAGTTTCTATGAAGCTTACTTGATAGTAATATATGATTTATGAAGAACACTTAGTTCCTTTAGGTAATATTATAGTAGCTCTTCCGAAACTTTCAATTATTTTTGTACTACCAACAATTGTACTTACATTTTTTTTGGTAACAAGTGAGACAAAATGTATTTTGTCTCTAAGTATTGTATGTGTTAAAGCACTGTGAGACATATTTTATGATTGTTGAATTTGAGCAAAGCGTTAGATTGGTAAGACTCATGCTGATAGCGTGTTATGGAAATAAGGATTAGGATTTGAAAAAAGAGGAAAGAGGAAAGTGAATAAGGAGAATAATAGGCGACTCTATTAATAATTGTTGATCCATCAATTATACTTCACATTTATCTATCCTATAAGTTAGCAACGTGCTAAATAACCAACAAGATCTTGGTCTTTAAGTCAAACGGTTGTTGCAAACTATACACCTAGTTCGAAGATAATTAGGTCAAATAAATAGGACCACGAATAACAAACTAAATTCACCCTATAAGAAGGGGATACAATGAAAAAGAGGTAGGCCAATCACTCTAAATTGCAATATACTCATCTTACTCTCTTTCTGACTTGAGCATTGGAGTGCCTTTGCAGGTACCCACCACCTCCGCTCTTGGAAAACCGACGTATAGCTCCTCCAGCTCAGGCGAAAGTAAATTCAACCTACGATCGGACGAGTTATACCAATCTCAAGGCTTACTATACAGGAATATTTGGCGTCTACTAGGGGGCCAAAATTTTAAATTAACCCTACCATCATCTTTTTTCCTCTTTTTTGTAGGTTATAACTTATGGCAGAAGAGCAAAGCAACCCTCCTCCTCCTCCTCCAACTCAAACTGAGCTTTTAGTTATCAATGAGTCCTTGTGGGCAAAAGTCCAACGCATAACCAAGCTAATAAACCAGAAGCAAAACAGCTGACGTGACGAGGAGGAACGGAAAATCCCTGCCAATGACGACGATGATGACCATTCTACAAAAACCAAAGCCGCGGTAATAGCCACCCCAAAGCCATCAATAAAGAAAATCAATCCCTTTTCAAAGGAAGTTATGAACTTTCAAATTCCAAAGAACTTCACTCTGCCGATGACGCTAAAACCCTATAAGGGGATTGGCGACCCCAATATCCATGTTACTAAATTCTACTCTATGATGTTCATGAACGGTGCATTTGATCCAACATTTTGTCATACATTTTTTACCTTCTTAGATGGTGCTGCCTTGATCTGGTTTTCTAGTTTACCTACAGGTTCTATATAGAGCTTCGATGAATTGGCCAATCTCTTCGTTAATAACTTCATAGCTTCCAAGATCTATGTGCATAACTCGGACTATCTCAGCACCATAAAACAAGGACAACTCGGACTACATGACAAGGTTTGCTGAAGTAACCATGGAGATACCTAACCTGAATCCGGAAGTCCACTTGCATGTAATAAAGAGTGGGCTCCGACCTGAAAATTTTCAAGAAACTATAGCAGTGATGAAACCAAAGACGCTGATCGAGTTTAGAGAAAGAGCAACAAGCTAAATTGAAATAGACGAACTCTGACAAATCCGGAGAGCAGAAAGACCTAACCCTAGTAGAGAGGAGGACAAACGGAACAAACATCCGATCAATAAGGCAGACCAAAAGCCATTCAAACTAACACCGAAGTTTGACACATATACTCCATTCAATACTAAACTGGAAGAGATCATTAAAGATATTTTGCACTCAAAATAGATCAAACAACCAAACAAAGCGAGAACTTATCAAGACCAATGATATATGGACAAATCTAAGTACTGTACTTTTCACCAGAAGTATGACCATACGACAAACGATTGTGTTATAGCAAAGAACCTCCTCGAGAAACTAGCCCGCCAGGGCTTGTTAGACAAATACATAGACAGTTAAGGACAGAGGTGAAACACAACAGATGTTGGCCAACATTCAAAGCCAAATGACAATTATATAGATAAAGGGAAAAAGGTAAATAAAAACCCTAATCAATCTCATGGCATTATTAATAGTATTTTTGGTGGTTTCGCAGGTGGAGGATGCAGTAACTCTACCAGAAAGAGGTTATATAGGGCCATGATGTCAGTGTTGAGTCTAAACCGATCTTAACCACCAACATGAATATCCCAGAGATCACATTCAAACTCTCAGACTTCAAAGCAACGGATAAAATTTTGGATAATCCTGTAGTTATATCACTTCAGGTTGACAAGCTATTGGTGAAAAAAGTTCTTTTAGATATGGGCAGTAGTGCAGACGTGCTATTCTATTCTACATATAAAAAAATGAATCTAATTGACAAAATCCTACAACCATCAACATGAAAATTGGTAGGTTTCTCAGGTGAGCGTGTTCTGATACGAGGTTATATATGGTTACAAACAACCCTAGGTCAATATCCTAATTCTAAAACCTTAGATATACAATACCTAGTTGTGGACTGTCAAAGCCCATACAACATCATCTTAGGAAGATCTTCTTTGAATACATTTGGTGCTATTATTTCTACTGTACACCGATGTGTTAAGTTTTGTATACAGGATAACAAAGTCGTCACAATCTGATAAAAAAGAAGACAGGCAATGCTATAACGCAAGTCTCAAAACAAACCCTTCCAAGTAATCTAAGCAACAACACATTCATGCAGTCTATAACTCAGAGAGTTTACCCCCGTTAGTGGAGCTTGATCCGAGGATAGACATACAAGACCGACCTATACCAACAGACAATTTAACCAAGGTGATGCTGACAGAAGATGAAAGCAAGTATACTTACATAGGAGACGCATTACAAGGACTGAAGAAAGAACAACTCGTCACACTACTACAGCAAAATATTGAACTATTTGCCTGGACCCCAGCAGACACGACGGGGATTGATCCAACCGTCATTTGTCACAAACTAGCAGTTAATCCCTCAAGCCAACCTATAGTCCAGAAGAAACGATACCTCACCACGAACAAAAAAAAGGCATCCCTAAAGGAAACCCAAAAACTATTGGATGCTGGATTCATAAAAGAAGTCAGATTCACAAGCTGGTTAGCAAATGGAGTCATGGTTAAAAAACATAATGGCAAATGGAGGATGTGTGTGGACTTTACCGACCTCAATAAAGCATGTCCAAAAGACGCATATCTTTTACCCTATATTGATAAATTAGTTGATAGCTCATCTAGTTTTCAATGTTTAAGTTTTATGGATGCTTATTCTGACTATAACCAAATACTTATGTATTTGGCAAACCAGGATAAGACTTTTTCTATTACTGATTATGGCAATTTTTGTTACAAGGTTATGCCCTTTGGGCTCAAAAATGTAGGCGCTACATATCAAAGGCTAATGGATAAAGTATTTGCCCACCAAATCGAACGAAACATAGAGGTATATATGGACGATATAGTAGCAAAGACAAAGTTTGACAGCAATCATACCAACGACCTAAAAGAAATTTTTCAACAGCTCCAGGTATACAAAATGAAGCTAAACCCAGAAAAGTGTGAATTTGGAGTGCATGGGAAAAAATTCCTCAGATTCATGTTAACTTGCCGAGGTATAGAGGCCAACCTGAAGAAGTTCCAAGAAATCCCAGGAATAAAAAGTCCTCGGTTTGTTAAATAAGTACAACAACTCACTAGTCGGCTTGCAGCATTGTCACGATTCCTACTCGGATAGCTCACCGATCACATCACTTTTTCAAAACATTACAAAAACAGAAAGAATTTACATGGATAGAAGCTTGTGAGCAAGCCTTCATCGAGGTCAAAGCCATACTGTCCTTACCTCTAATACTCCAAAAACCAAAAAATGGTAAACTATTGTATCTTTACTTATCTGTAACTGACCATGATGTGAACTCTATTTCGATCACAGAGATAGATAAAGTACAACAGCCAGATTACTTTATAAGTAAGTCACTCCAGAATGCCAAGCTTCGATACCCAAAATTAGAGAAGCTAGCTTTAGCTCTTGTGACAACAGCAAGGTGACTAGGACACTATTTCCAAAGTCATACCATAATATTACAGACAGAACATCCCCTAAGGCAAATCCTAACAAAACCTGAACTAGCTGGAAGGTTAATCAATTGGTCTATAGAGATCTCAGAATATGATATCCAATATCAAGCACTGGAATCCATTAAGTCCCAAGTTTTAGCCGACTTCATTGCAGAATTTAGTCTCAACAACTCAACACCAGTAACAGACACATGGACACTATACATTGATGGAGCTTCAAACATGCAAAGTTTTGGGGCCGACATATTGCTTGATGATAGCCAAGGAACAATTATAGTACAATCCCTGAAATTTACTTTCCAAGCCAGCAATAACCAAGCAGAGTATAAAGCACTTATAGCAGGTCTCAGATTAGCTCAAACACTCAGGATAACATACTTGAATGTTAAATGCGACTCACTATTGGTAGTACAACAGGTAACGGGTAATTTCTAAGTAAGAGATAAATTGTTAGAAAAATATTTATCTAATGTTAATAACTTCATCTGTTGCTTTTTTGAATTTTGAAATCTCCCACATACCTCGGGAGCAAAACTGCTGGGCTGATATTCTCTCAAAACTAGCAACTACTAGAAGTCAAACTCATCTACCAAGCTTATCACAATTAACACTGGATTAGGGGTGGAAAAAGGCTAGACGGCCTGCCAGGGGCCTGTAGCCTGGCCTGACCTGTTATAAAATAGGCATAGGCTCAAGCTCTTATAAAAGTCTTATTATATTAATAGGCCAGGGCTAGACTCACTAATTAGCCTTATTGGCCTGTCAGGCCTGCCTGGGCCTGTTAATACATAATTACATATATAAATAACTTTTTTATTATTAACAAAATTATAAGATATTTTAAATTTTTTATATTTAATTATAAATAATTTTGTATATTTTAAATACTTTAAAATTTAAATTTTTTTATAAATATTAAATATAACATATTACATATAAATATGTTTATTAAAAAATAATTTTTTTAAATAATATTTTTATTTTTATAAAAAAAATTATCAAGCCTTTTAACAGGCTTCAGGCCAGGCCAGTCTGAATAACAAGCCAGACTTAGTACTTTAAAAAAAGCCTATAGCAAGCTACAGGTCAGACTTAGGCCAATTGACTATATAACAGGTCAGGCCTGTTAAGAGCAAAGTCTGACCTGGCCTGGCCTGTTTCCACCCCTACACTGGATGAGCCCAGTGTTAGACTAACAATTGTTGAGTATTGCATAGGAAGTAGATTGGTGAGATATATTCATCAAACATCTACAAATTGGAACAATACCAGAAGATATAAAGGATAAACAAAAATTCAAAAGACAAGATAATTTCTTCACCATGATCAGAGGCGAACTATACAAATGAGATTTTTTAAGACCCTTGTTAAAATATTTAAGCCAGGTCAATGCTAAACTCGTCATGGATGATGTCCATGAGAAAGTATGTGGTACACATATAGGAGGACGAAGCCTAGTATCCGAAATTCTCAGAGCAAGATACTACTGGCCTACAATACAAAGGGATTGCATGAACAAAGTCAAAAATTGTGACCATTACCAATGCCATGCCACCATCATTCACAATCTGGCCGAGCAAGTACATACATCGGAGGTAAGCTGGCCCTGTAGTAAGTGAGGGATAGATATCCTCAGTCTTTTTCCACAGGCACCAGGTCAAGTTAAATTCTTAACTGTTGCTATAGATTATTTTACAAAATGGATAGAGGCTATACTCTTGGCAAAAATCAATTCTAAAAAAATGATCTCTTTTATTTGAAAAAATATAATATGCAAATTTGGTATAGCTCACTCCATTATCACTGACAATGGTAGACAATTCGTTGATAAGAATTTCATAAATATTTTACAAAATTTGAAAATCAAATATCAATTTTCATCTATGGAACACCCCCAAACTAATGGGCTAACTGAAGCTGCCAATAAAGTTATATTGCAGGCTCTACGAAAAAAATTAGATGATTCCAAGGGACAATGGGCCGAGCTTATTCCAAAAATCTTATGGGACTATAATACAACAAAACACTCATCAACAGATGAGACCCTCTTTAGACTAGTATATGGCTATGATGCCATGATACCAGTCGAAGTCCCACATCAATGTAGCCGAACAAACACCCTTAATGACGAAGTAAATACTGGACTCAGAGCCACCGAGCTAGACTCAATCGAAAAAATTCGAGACCATGCGCTGATTCAACAACGCGCAACCCAACTTGCTATAGCTCATAAATACAACAAAAAGATCAAGTCGAGGACATTTCATAAATGAGACTTCGTCCTTCGAAAAAAAAGAAGAAGCACGAAAATCGCACAACCATGGCAACAACCATGGCAAGCTTGCTGTAAATTGGGACGGTCCATTCCGAATATCAAAAGTTAGCAGATGAATTGCTTATAAATTACAAACATTAGAAGGCAATGACTTGCCAAATACATGGAGCATTTATTCTTTAAAGATTTATTATAGTTAGCGAGGACAAGGTGATATACTCTTTTTTCTATTACCCAGATTTTATCCCTAAGTTGAATTTTACAGGGAGAAGTTTTAACGAGGAACACCCCATGCACCTTCTACCTACGAAGGTTTTGTATCAATAAAAGTATTATTTTCTAACTTATTACTCATATTTTCTATTTTTTACCTACAAACCAATTTATAGCTCATTCGATACGCACACTTCACCAAATGTATTGGCTATAGTCAAACTATTATCTCCTCTTTTATACTACTCTAACAAACCATCATTTCAATAACTTTTACAATAAGTCAAAAGTTTCGAGATTAAACAAATTCTATCTCAAATAATAATCAAACAAACCAATTTCTCTCGTTCGCAATGTACTTCAAAACTAATCACACAAAGCGTGCTTGTTCAAAATATTTCAACATACTAACATTATTTTCAAAATAACAACCATACAATACTGGGATGAATCATACTCCGACCCTCAAGACAAATATTATTCAAACGACTTTCCAAAAACAAAATAAACAAAGCTAATTAAATACAACACCCATTATGATGCACTCATATTCTCATCCTCACCCTCTTGGTCATCAACAATAAGATCCTCATTCACAACCACTTTGCAAGGATCCATAGCAGATATATCAGTCTCTAGTGCAATAAACTCGATTTGCCCCACTACCCTATCAGATCCAGTAGCAAACATCTCTAACTCATGACTTCGTTTACTCTCTTCAGCACTCTTTCTCTCAACAGTAAGCTCCACAACTCTAGCCTCCAACTCAATCTTCTATTTATCAAAATTCTTCTCTTTCTCTTCAAGTAACAACACCTTCTCCCTCATGCTCTTCAACTCCTTCTCTTTCAAATCAAATTTCTCCAAAGCGCTTTGCAACTCTTTTTCCTTAATAGATTTCTCTTTCACAATCCTATTCAGTTCATTCTCATCCACCAAAATACTTTTTAGTTTACGGTTCCGACCTATGCACATCAATCGAGCACCTATAACCTGCATATCAAAAACACCAAATTCAAACACACATTTTCCAAACATCCAATATAATATTTTTACTCAGTATACCTAGAGACATTGATCCAACACAACGTCACCAGCATCATTCAC
Source organism: Arachis hypogaea (assembly GCF_003086295.3). Taxonomy (NCBI): domain Eukaryota; kingdom Viridiplantae; phylum Streptophyta; class Magnoliopsida; order Fabales; family Fabaceae; genus Arachis; species Arachis hypogaea. Next base: position 128,848,351 of record NC_092055.1, read on the forward strand.
ATGCTTTACATCAGTTGCAGATTGCACAGAATCATCAGATAACTGAGCAAAAGGACAACGACCACTCCATACAAACGTTGCATCCTCCACTTCATGAAAGTTGTGCAAAACTTTTTTATTCAGAGTAAAAGCTTCCACTTCTCTTAAACTCAACTCCTTCAATTCACATTTCTTATCAATCAAATCTATCACTTGATCTTTTATAGCCGCAGCCTTAAGCTTCCTTTTTTTCACACTCACCTTTTCCCCTGTGGCTGATCAACCACAGCCCCACTTTCAGTATTCACATAGTAGTAGATCCTTTCCTCTCCACATTTCTCGTCCTAAAAAAATTCACGTAAACTCGTGGTCGACACCCTCGAAGCTCTCCCCCCTGCACAAAACAAGAACACAAAATTAAAAAACACTTATACCATGCCAAAAATTCAATCACGCACTCACACGCTTTACCTATATACTCGGCAACAACATCTTTATCAAACTCACACTCAAGCAACTTGGAGATGGCAAGCAACCTCGATGACGAGATATTATTCACCAGAAACTCAACTATCATCTTATCTTTATATACCATCCTATCCATATCTAATATTTGCCTCGGCTGAGGATATCAAAATAAAGAAAATTTCTCCACCAAATACTCATCCAAATAAAATGGATACTCAACCTCCGCAGATCTCACCTTTACAAATATCCCTTTAAAATATTTAAAAGATGACTTATATAAACTAAACACAGTATGATTCAGAGCACTTCTCAGAGTTACCCATGCATTCCTTTTTATTCGCTTTGACTGAAATAGAGCAAAGAACACTTCTAATGACGGTTCCTCTTTCAGATAACTCATCAAAATTTCAAACGCCTTCAAAAATACTCAGGAATTACGATGCAATTGCGAAAGTACACACCTCAACTGTGTCAACACACTACATTCAAAGGTAGTAAAGAAAAATTTAATTTCCAACTCCATAAACAAACAGGTAAACATAGCAAAAAATATTCATATTCCTCCCTTCTATAACACACACGGTCAAAAGCACAACAAAGGAGAAATTTCACTTTAATATTTCCCCCTCCCTCACCCAACCAGAATCTCCCAGTTGGCAAATACTTTCCTCATCACAAAACAATGAAAATACTCTTTCACCAAAGAAGCAACCCATGAATAAGGATTATTTACATCAACCACAAACTCCTTTTCAACCACATCTGCATCCTTCTCTTTCCTTTTACCTTTATTTTTTTTCTTTTCTTTCCCCTCACCTTTTCCTTTTCATTTACACTTCTCCTCTTTCATTTTGCAAAAATAACAAATAACTCCAACAACACACAAAAATAACAAAAACAAAACAATGAAATAATAACAAAATGAAGAGCCTTACTAACCTTTCTTATTCATAATCTCCTTACTGAAACACTCCAGATGATACAATGTAACGAGATTGGTAAATAAATTCTTCAAACAATCGATTTTCATTCAAGGGTTCAAATATCTTAGACAATAAATTTTTCTGATTAAAGAAACTCCATAGTTACCAAACACACGCAGCTGTTGATCACAGGGACACTACATCAAACTACTACTCATGATCACAAGTCATGATGTCATAAATAAACGTGCAAAAAAACTGCAATTAATTATTACAACTGTTACCCAGTTTAATAAATTTTAGGCTTTCCTTATTCTCTCTATATTTATTTAATTATTTATTTTGATTCTTCGCATTCAATTTCTTTTTATATATTTGAGGTATTAAAATTCCTCAAGATTAAGCTCAGGGGCTATTCCACGTTCATCACGTTGCCGACTTATAGGAAGTTAAATCTTAAACCTTTCCAATTAAAAACCTCACAAGCTAAGCTTGAGGGCTATTATCCATCCGTTATATTTAACACTTATCTACCCTATAAGTTTGCAACGTTCCAAATAACCAACAAGATCCCAATCTTTAAGTCAAACGATTGTTATGGACTATACGCCTAGTTCGAAGATAATTAGATTAATCAAATAGGACCATGAATAACAAACTAAATTCACCCTATAAGGGGATACAACGAAAAATATGTAGGCCATTTACTCTAAATTGCAATATGCTCATCTCACTCTCTTTCTGAGTGCCTTTACAGGTACCCGCCACCTCCATTCTTGAAAAGCCGACGTATATCTCCTCCAGCTTATGTGGAAGTAAATTCAACCTAGGATCGGACAAATTATACCTCTCCTAAGACTTACTGCACAGGAACAATTGTGTTATCTAAAGAAAATCAAAATTGGACTATTTATAGCTAAGGGTCCAACTCCCAGCTGACTTAACTAGGTTACATTTATAACTGACTCTATCTATTCAAATATTAAAATATGGTTACAATCTAGGACATCCAAAACAAATACATTTATGAGAAAATGATAAATAGGTCCACGACCTTTTGATCCGCAGACATTTAAATCTCTAACCTTTTTAAAACCTAGACATATCGATCCCTCATATTCACTTGGGTCTGTCAGATTCAACGGAAAAAATCAAGCGTGACTCCCGTTGTATTGACCTGGTTGATACGGATGTACACGTGAGAGAGTTTTTAAAATTAAACAAATGAGACTCAGGGATTGATATGTCCAGATTTTGAATAGGACAGGGACTTAAAGGTATTTTTAAATTCTCAGGGATTTAAATGTCTGCGAACTAAAAAGTCAGGGATCGATTTGTCCTTTTCTCTACATTTATAACACTCCCCCTTAGATGTCCTTAGTAGTAGTGGTAGAGTAAAGCCTCATTAAAACTCTAAGAAAAGACTTAGTGAAGAAAAAGAGTACACTCTCTTGTAATATGTTAGGTAGCTGCCTTGTTAAAAAATTTTACCAGAAAAAATCGGAGTGGGATAAAAACCATGGTTAAGAAAAAGAGTACAACGCATATTACTCCCCCTGATAATTACATCACTTGATATCTCGTAGCCGATGCATTCAAATGTTGTATACTACTTTTTCAAATGTTGAAGTAGGTAGTGCTTTAATGTTCAAATGATATATTTAGAAAGAGGGATAATACGGGTTGTATTCTTTTTCTTAACCATAATTTTTGTCCCACTCCAAATTTTTCTAGTAAAGTTTTTTAACGAAGGGTTACCTAACATATTACAAGACAATGTACTTTTTTTTCCTTCACTAAATCTTTTTTAGTGTTTTAATGAGGTACTAGACTACTACTACCATTAAGGATATCTAAGAATGAGTGTTATAAATATATTTGTTATAGATGTCCTAAATTGTAATAGTATTTTAATATTTAAATAAATAGAATAAAACCTAACGGATAGAAATTGGATCCTTGACTATAAATATTTTCTTTTTTGATACTTTTTATTAAAGTAATAATAAGTAGTTGAGAATTAGTAATTAATAGGTAAATATTTATGAAGTTAATTAATAATATTCTTATAAACAACGTGTCTTTTATATTATGTAAAAACAACAACTTCAATACATATTTTTCATTTTTTTAGTTCTATTTCTATTTTTTTATTATTCTTTAAAAAATATAATTATTAATAAAATTAGAGAAAATTATTATAAAGGGCTATTAGGAGGATTTAATTATTAAAAAGGACTTTAATATTAAAATTATTTAAAAAGACTAATTTTATAATATTTAAAAAAAGGATCATATCTTTTTTGTGAAAAAACAAATATATCCTTAGATTATTTATTTATTTATTTATTTATTTATTTTAAACATATTTTTTTTAATTATCTATCATATTCAAATCCTTATTCTTCATCTATAACTCAGAGACATTTGTTACTGCCAAGCACAAAACGTCTAGGAGTACCTGTGAGTATATTAATGTCTTACTACTATCGTACATAGAAAAATCAACAATGAGCATCAAATAAATCATTCAAAACTTGTGGGATTTGTCTCGAGAGATCTCTTTCTTCAATTATTCAAGGCTTAGCCCTTGAATCAAATGCAATAATCGGTGCTGATCTAATTGGTCTCTGACGTGAAATATTTGTATACCTTTGTGATAGACACCCGATTTTTTGCATGTAAGTTGATTTTCCAATGTTGGATTTGGTTACCCTTGCAGAAACATTGTTATTGAGTAATATGTTTCTTTCAAATTCGTTTTTAGATTTTAATGTCTCTGCCCTCTATTACCCTTAAGTATTGCTTGCTTTCGAAAAATCTATAATGTCTTACTATTTTGTTTTTTAGAGTAGTCAACAATTAGCAGTAATTAGTCAATATTAGTATTTATTTCTTCTTGTAATCCATATTCTCATTATTGGTTATTTATTGTTTTATATTTTCACAAGAAAAGATTTATGCGAGCAGTATGATCCTAATTAAAACTCATGACATGCCTAATGTCAATTATTTGACCCTAACAGACCGGGAGAATAATATTTTTCTTATGCCACCTACAACAACTCGTCCTTTAGGAAGACCATGCAAAAAGCGCCAAGAGTCACAATTTCAAGATATGCGTGTTTACAAATGTAGCCGATATGATCAGAGTGGTCATAATAGTTCTAAATGTAGAAATTCTAATCCAAAAAGAATATGAATTTTTTTTAAATAGTTCTTCTAGCTTTATAGATTGTCACATTTAGAATTGCAATGTTGGTTTTTCTTAAGTTTTGCATATTAGGTAATTCTATTGAGTTTCTTAATTGTATTTGTGAAAATCTGCACTTAAACTTTATAATTTTACTTTGATTTTTAATTAAATTTATGTAATCTTTCACTTGAATTTTGTAGTTTTACATTGATTTTAATAGCGTTTGTGCAAATATGCACTTGAATTGATTTTGCACTAATGTTCTGTAAATTTTAGCACCAATCATCGCATTTAATTCAAGAGTTAAACCTTGAATAATTGAAGAAAGAGATCTATTGCGATAAATTTCACAAGTTTTGAATGATTTATTTGATATTCATTGTTGACTACTCTATACATGATAATAGTAAGACATTAGTATATTCCCAGGTATTCCCAAGTCTTACGTTTTGTGATTGGCAATAACAAATGTCTCTATGAATTATGGATGAAGAATAAGAATTTGAGTATGATAAATAATTAGAAAAAAAATATGTTTACAAAAAATAAATAAATAAATAAATAAATAATCTAAAAATATATTTATCTTTTTACAAAAAAAATTAATTTTTTTAAATATTATAAAATTAATCCTTTTAAATAATTTTAATATTAAAAATCTTTTTTAATAATTAAATCTTCCAAACAATTCTTTATAATAATTTTTTCATAAAATTATCTATTATTCTCTGTATTTTCTTTTTTCTCTTCTCCCAAATTCAAATCCTTATTAAACAATTTATAGAATTCAGTTGCAATTTACAAATCTAACTGCGGAAGTTTTCCTCATAACTTCGGTGGATCTTACATGACGTCCTTTAAAAAACGAGTGTTTCATTAGTGGGTTGGTGGGTCTCGTGTTTAATTGGCGGCACTTGCACTGCACCAGCATTTTTAATTTCAAATGAATAAATAATAATAAAATACTAATGTCTATCAGTCTATGAATATAGATATAGATACCAGTATTATTTTACAATATCTTAAATCTCGAAAATTACAAAATTGTGTCAAGTTGTCATTGCATCCCATGTGGCTACAATTTTCGCCACCACATTTTTACCTATAAATAGTTTTACTTAACTCGAACAGAATAGAATTATTTATACTAAGCGTATCTATGATGTCGACAAAAAATATACAAGATTTTTATGGTAGTAGTTCATCAAAATTAAATATTCTTATTAGTATGGCAACACATAAATTTTTCTACCATCTTAATTTTTTACTCTGATAGATAAATAACTCAACAGCTTCTTTAGAAGTTAGATATGAAAAGTGAGGTAACTTTCCTTCCATATTGCTTAACAACTACAAATCACCACCATGAGCAGTTTTATACTTTTATATATTGTTACTACTACTTTTGCAGAAAAAGTGTTTCTGTTATTAATTAAATAAAAATGTGGCTTAACAAGCACCGTGCTAATGAAAATAACGATGGGTCCTTCGCGTATCATGCAAGTAATCACACATTGGAGCCTCAAACTAGGTTTAATTATTATGTTGATTCTTATAATTTTATTAAATTTATAATTAGATTTTTATATATTTTTTTAATTAAGTTTCTACTTTACTTTTAATTTTATAATTAGGTCATTCATAGCGTAAAAAATACTAGAATTAACCCAATATTTTTTTGCAAATTGAAAGTATTCATAATTAAAACTTAATTAGATATATTCCGTTAATTTTAACATTTTTGACATGAAATGATTTAATTACAAAATTAAAAACAGTATAAAAACTTAATTAAAAAAATATAAAAATTTAATTAAAAATTTAATAAAACTATAAAAACTCACAAGAATAATTAAACCCGCAAATTACTATATAAACAATCCAAGAGAGTGAGAACTAGTGAGTGTGTGGGTGAGTGAAACTTAGAGGGCAGATGGGTTGGGCTATTGCTCTACATGGCGGGGCTGGCGACATCCCACTCTCATTAACACTGGGGAGCCGCCAGCCTCGTGAGGAGGCCCTCCACCACTGCTTACAAATTGGGGTGGAGGCCCTTAAAGCCAAGAAGCCTCCCTTGGATGTTGTGGAGCTTGTGGTAAGATTCAAACCACTTACCCTTTAAGTAAAAATTTCTAATAGTGCCAATGCTTAGTGCAATGAAATTTGTGTATTTTAGGTTCGTGAATTGGAGAATATTCCACAGTTCAATGCTGGAAAGGGATCTGTCTTGACAAACAAAGGCACTGTTGAAATGGAAGCTTCAATCATGGATGGAAGGACAAAGAATTGTGGAGCAGTTTCTGGGCTCAAAACAGTTGTCAATGCTGTTTCTTTAGCTAGATTGGTTATGGAGAAGACTCCTCATGTATATCTAGCATTTCATGGAGCTGAGGAATTTGCAAAAGAACAAGTGAGTTTTAGTGGAATCTTTTACATATTTTTAGAATCTAAAATCTCATTCCTTATTTGAATAGTTATAGCTTGTGTCTCATCTTTTACTAATGTCCATGGCATCCTTATTTTATTTATCAGGGCGTTGAAACTGCAGACTCAAGCCATTTTATTACTGCAGAAAATGTAGAAAGACTAAAGCAGGCAAAAGAAGCACACAGGGTTCAGGTAAATATAGAAGTTAATTTTGATACACGGTGAGGGGGAAAACAGTTTTAGTGACATTCAATTATGTAACGCTACGTCAAAAAAAATAACTATCTTTCACGTTGACCGTATGACTAGCATAAAAAAACGAATAAGGTTGAACAATTATGTAAAATATTTTATAGTGTCAGTATATTAAAATTAAACTCACTAACTAACTAGAAAGATTGTTTATTCTTAAAAAAATTGTATGTTTACATATCTCTATGTTTTGTGATTCACAATATTTAGATTGATTATACCCAACCCCTCCAAAATGGTACCAAAGAGGAAACATCAAATACTAATGGAGAAGTTCAACTTGGAACTGTTGGTTGTGTGGCTGTTGATAGTTATGGTAATCTAGCTTCGGCAACATCCACCGGAGGACTAGTAAACAAAAGGGTTGGTAGAATTGGTGACTCGCCCATCATTGGTGCCGGCACATACGCCAATGAGCTCTGTGCCATTTCAGTTACTGGCGAAGGCGAAGCAATACTGCGTGCCACGATTGCAAGAGATGTTGCAGCCATGATGGAGTTCAAAGGTGTTTCTCTTGAGGAGGCTGCTAGCTATGTTATCCATGAATGCATGCCAAAAGGCACCGCCGGTTTGGTTGCTGTGTCCGCTGCCGGAGAAGTTGCAATGCCTTATAACACGACGGGCATGTTTCGGGCATGCGCTACTGAAGATGGTTATTCAGAGGTTGCAATTTGGTCTGCTTCCTAAGTGGTGCGAGTAAGGAACACAGTAATTTTATGATATAATTATTATGCTCCAAATTTCGGCAACCTAAGTATGAGATTTCAGTGTATTTCTTCCTCGCATAAGTAATTTTTTTCGGATTAAGATGTTCATTTAGAAAAATAATGCAATTTGAATGCGATTGCCATATTATCCAGCTTTCTTCGATGACTGTATTCAGTCAAAAGACTTATAGAGCAATCAATATTAATTGAGTAAACATCTAAATTGATAGTTAAGAAATTTCAAATCAAACACCTTGATTCCCAATAAATTTGTATTGCTTTAGAAGTTTCTGAAAATTATCTATCAACCGAATTGGTCTCTGAAGGAAACTAAATTGTCTTATCATAATTTGTTTTGAATATCTAATTATTTTATAATAAAATTTATTAAGAACTTATTATCTAGTATACATATTAAAATTTTCATTAAAAGCAACAGAAAAATTAATTTGTCTAACAGAAATAGTTCTTGGGGATATTAGAGTAATAAAAATTAGTTGAAAACCAATTTGAATATTTACTCTATCAATTATCTTAAGGTGTTTATGAGTTAGGCTAAAAGAAGAAAAGGACTTGAGCCATGAGGAGCCATTCTCTTCTCTTCCTTCTATTTCGCAAACAAACTCTTACATTTCAGTGCTGTCATGTAGAAACTTTATGGTGTTGAACGTTGATGTATACATCACTGGTAAATTACTTAGAAACAAATATACATATAAAAAAATAAAGTACAAGGCCATTAAGTCAGATAGAAAGCGTGCCCGTTTATGCAGAAACAGTATTTGTTTATCATTCAAACTACTAAACTAGTGAGGTGAAAAAGTATGTTCAAGTTCAACACAATATACGTAGAGGGATAAAGGGTTGCTTAGTAAATGTAAGGGTAATTGAGTGAATTCACCTCGTCCGCAAAACTTTTACATAAACAAAAAGTGGCCTAAATAGAAAGAAGACTGGCTTCTAAGTTCTAACTATTTACAATAATCACAAATAAGACATCAATTGGCTTGATATAAGACAAACATAATACAAATGATTTTATGTATTGAAAAAAAGGACATAATACAATTGATTATTACAATAATCACTTAACAATCATCAATTGGCTTGATATAAGGCATAAAACAAATGATTGTGTAAGAAAAAGAAGACATCACAAAGAAGAAAGGGAAACAATTGTTTCCATTCAGTTACATCACTATTTGAAAGCTTATAAATTATCACAATAATCACTACATAACAAATCAAAAGGGGAAAATATAGCCCCACCTAGCCAAAATTGGATTCCCCCACATCTCTCCACCTAAACCTTTAAACTTTTAGTGTATAAGAAATCATTCGTTTCTATTTAATAAGCTGTGAACAATAGATAAAAGACGAACGAAAAAAATATATATTCCTAGAAAAGTCAAAAACTTTCTACTTCTGACTCTACAGTTATGGCTAACACAATCAAAGATCAATAAATAGTTCAAAAGTAATCTGAGGTTGCATAAGCCATAAACAATCAAGAAGCAGTGCAATTTTTTTTTTTTTTTTTGTCAATAGATGTAGTGCAATTTAACTACTGGCACAATCTAGAAGGTGAGGGTGACTTTGATTTATGTACCTGTGCCACAGTGGCTTATACCTGCCTATAGCTAACTTCAGCCATGGCTTCATGTTCCCATTGAAGTGGATAACTGCAGCGCTTTCAATTAGACGGTTGTCAATATTTAAGTCATAACCCAATCCTAAAACATGCCATCTTCTATCAAGTGGTTCTGTCAAACCATAGAAACTTAGAAGAGCTGGAGGAAGCATGCCAAGCTTCCAGAGTGTGCCATTGGCATTTTGCTCCAGCCAATAGTGATATCTTGCTGTCACATCTGCTTTCCTCCATGCAACCAAGTCAAAAATGTTCATGCCAAATGCCCATCCACATGCCTGTGGATCGAACTTTGAGCTTATAATTGAATTTGAGAAGTTTAGATACTTGTAGTACCGGTGAAACGCTTCAAGACAAGTTTCAACTGCACCATTCACATTTCCATGCAAATCCAGCGAGAAAAGTATGGTGAGGTCCTTCTGGACGACAACATCATCGTCAAGGAAAACAACCTTCTCAAGTTGTGGATAAATCTCAGGGATGTAAAACCGAAGATGATTAAGTACAGACAAATACTTGGGGTTCCGAACTTTTGATTCGATATTCACATCTTGATAAGCTCCAAAATAGAAGGCTTGAGATTCTGGATTGTGTAGCTGTTTGATAATCGGAGAATAATTTTCATTCAACCAATGAAAGTCCTCAAAATTCTGCACCTCTATGATGGCCCCTTTAAAGTCATTACTAAGGAACCATGCTTGCATTGCTCCATAATTGACACCATTGGTGACAATGTGAAAGATCAATTGTTTTGGGTGGTCTGCATTGACAACTGTAGAGTTAACAACAACTGATGTTGCAAGCACATTATCTGAAAAAATGCAGAAATGATATAAACTGTTGTCCTTGAGACGAGAAGTTTTCCACTCGTTTGAGAGTTTTTGCAGGGACAATGTCCTTAGCCAATCGGTCATAAGTTTCACATTTAGGCAATGAAGACTCTTTGGCAGTGCTTCGGCTGATATTTGAGCAAACACTGTGCTTTGAACTGTTACAACATTAGCACGTTCTTCGAGAGCTTGAATGTGCGACTTCATTGTTACTATAGTGGTAGCAATGTCATAATGGACATCTTGTGCCTTGAAAATCAGGGAAGAGAGGCTTTTAATAATTGGCTCAGCTTCGTCCAAGGTAATGGGCTCCCCAGTCATGGCAGCTTTTGAAAGCAAAAGCTGGCAAATTCTAATCTTTGAACTAAGCTGCCAGGCAAAATGATGATTATTGTGTGCTTTGGCAATGACCACATATGCCTTGGCCAGAACCATTTGCTCTGCTATCTGTCGTGAAAAGGAAGTTGCACTTAAAATTTCATTGGAAAAATTCATACTCTCTTTTGCAAGTTCACCTCTGGCATTCCTCTCCTGCAATGATTAGTCACTTACTCTGTAAGAGTTTCACAGAAATGCAAAATTAGTGTAGCAATAGCACTTGATATTACATTGCTCTGGTTGCCTTACACAAATGAATATATTTAATACCTCATTTTTATGCTTCAAATGACCACTTACTATACTTCTCTTTTTATGTCGCACAAAAACTTGAGTGTGCACCTCATTTTTTGGGCGATTTATATGTATAGAAGCATATTTGTATAATTTCATGTTTGTGAATAAACTTTCTCAAATTATGTCATGGTTTCTATCATTTCTTCCATAGTAGTCAATCTCGTGGGATTTCAGTAGGATCTTGGCATCCCATCCCATCCCAGCATGCATTTGAGAGGAGACCAGATGAGATCTCGGTTCTTTCATCCCCAACTGTCCCAGCCAGGATTCCGGCGACCAGCCTTTATCCGCAAATCCCACTGGGATCTTATGCGGGTGCTAAAACCTGATTTTGCTCACTATAACTTCTGTGATGGTTTCAAAGGGGGTATATAGATAATTTCACTGCCCTTCTATGCTGATGATTGATTAGTGACAACTTAAATTAAGGCTTATGACTTTTGAGTTTATTTAGTATGGATTTTTGAACTATTATGAAATATAAACTTAAGACTTTGGATTATGAGTTACGATGCTTAATACATGGTTTATTTTGATTTCCTGTTCTTCTTTAATTTTTTAAAATACAATATGCATGTTATATCAGAGAATTTCCCTCTATCTTTGCTCAAATCCCAGCCATCCCATGTCGGGATCCCACAATTCCAGTTTTGGGGACGTCAGGGATGCGACGAGATCTGGGATTGACTACTATGATTTCTTCAATTCTGGATGACTGAAAAGAAATGAGCCACAGAACAGCCCTGACACTGATGTAATAACCAAATACTTCAAACACAATGTTCAGGCAAATTTCTAAGCAACATAACTATATGTCTAGAAGCGAGTCAAATCAGCTTCCTTGTTTTAATTTTTTGGTGGCAACAAGGAAGAAACTGGTGAAATAACCAAATATATGATAGATTGATACTCAAAATTATGGCTAAATTGTATATCAGATTGGCAGTTCCTATAACAGTTTTTTTGCAGAATGGCAATGTGCAAGAAAACAATGAACAGACAGCAATAAATCATTGAATGATTTCTAGCATAAAACCAACTTAAAATAACTACACACCCGTATTTCTATAGGAGGAAATGAAAATTTGTTGGCGTAGTAAAAATTATAAATTAACTAGTTATTTAAGAGGGGGAAAAAACACTAGTAGTGGATCATAACTAGCACATGATTCTCCAGATTCAGTTAATGCTGAATTACAGCTCACAGAAAGTTAAAAAACTACGGAACATAATTCTTGTATTGCCCAAAAGATCGAAAAAGAAAAAGTAAACCACTAAAAAAAAACTGTGATCTCGAGCAATGCTACCCTAAACAAGGAGCAATGTAACATTCGAGATTCATCATTCAATATTACACTTAAGATCCACATTGAGCAACTTTCTAAGAAGAGCTACTACATCTTCTAAATAAAAAACACAGAAAGAACTTAGTCAAATAGTCACAGATAAACTGCCAATTAAACTGTTTCAAAAGATTTATCTTTTGATTCGCATCTACCTACAGAAACATACATTCCTCTTGCATCAATTTATCAAACGAAAGTATAAAGTCAAAGATGAACTACTATTCATAATTTGACACAGTTAATAATAATAATAATAAAACAAAACAAGAATAAACGATTAGGATTAAGAAAAATTGAGAATGAAACAAATTCCAAAACAATTAGGTATCCCAAAAAAAAACAAAATAATGAACTTCCACCGATCAAACAACAAATCCAATAAGAAAAATAACAATCATAACAGTTAAAAACTAGAGAGAGTGAGTTAGTTAGTTAGTTGTTACCGTTAGCGGAAGCTGAAACTGATCTTGGCGATGATTGTGCTGCACTACGAACAAAAGCAAAGCCGCAAGAGAGAAGGCGGCGAGGAGAAACCAGATCCAATAAGAAAACCTCCGCCGAACACGGCGCCGGAACTCGGCGGCAGCTCGGCGGCGCATATTCCTCCGCCGCCCAAAGCTCAGCAGTCAGCACCAAATCAAGAAGAAGAGAGAAGCATCTCCCCCGATTAGATCAAAATGAAAGGAGTCGTTATTTCTCTGAAAAGGTTTGTGGGTTTTTAATTCATGCAAATGGAAAACGCAAGTTTAGTTGGAAGAATGAGAAACAGCAGCAACAACAGCACTCATGTGTGTGTTTTTCAGTCAGCGTCAAAATTTGGACAATACTTATTGCGGAATCATTTAAAAAAAAAAAAAAAGATGTTTTTAAGTTTTTTCTATAAAATATCTATTTTTGATTTAGGATTTCATATTTATTTTTTTATTTTGATATTGTAAAATTTAAAATTTATCTTAGTTTTGGGTTTAGTTTTGATACTTGACAATGTAAAATGTTTTAGATCATAAGATTATATATTTAGTATATTTAAAAATTTATTATTTTTAGTGAGATGACAATATAAATTAGTTATTTGTGTAAAGTTTTTTACATTAAAGTTTATGAAAATTTATCTATTTTAATTTATACTATTAGTTGTTTTCATCAATTATTGTTATAATAAAGTTGAAATGTTGATATAACAAGATGTGATAAAATGTGATAAAAGACACATGTTTTATAAAGACTACAAATTTATTTAAATTTTTTTAATCATATTTTGGATTTACATTATTTAATTATTAAGCTATAATTTTCCTTATTTATTATGTTTTATAAAATATCATCAATAATAATAATAATAATAATAATAATAATAATAATAAAGGTTTAGTTAATATATATTTTAAGACACACATTAAAATTATAAATTACTTTTTATAAAAACTGTAATAAAATTTTAGTTTTTAATATATTTATTATGTATTTGTTAAAGTCAAAAAAATAAAAAAATATATTAATAGTAATCTTAACATATACTTTAGTTAAACTCTAATAATAATAATAATAATAATAATAATTCTGGGAAATTAATTTTTTAAGAACTAAAATCAATCAACAAAATGGTAAATTAGCAAATCTAAGATAGATAAAAAAAAATAAAAAATATTAACTAATCATTAAAAGGAAAAAGAAAATGATTCTAAACTTTTTTCCTAACAGTAAATAATAATAGTGTTGTGGCCGACAAATGAAGTAAGAGTGAGAACACAATTGAGAGACACCATACATATATATAGGGGTGTGGGGTGGGTCTGTGGGAACTTGGGGAAGGTAACACCATACTTCATTGCTTCTCTTTTTCAGTTTTCTTTTCAAAACAAAACTTAAGCAAAGATTCTTATATGCTTCTGTACACCAAGTTGATTCACCTTTTTAACTATTAAGTTAAGGGTTTTTTACTTAAATAAATTAAATGCATTTCAAAATTACTCAATTCCCCTGAATCAGATTCTGCAACGTGATTATCCTTTTTGTATTATTATATAAATCGTCCCAGGGTGCAAAGGATTATATTAAACGTAAATCATCTCACCCTAGGACGATTAATGAATGAATTTGTGATGCAAAATAAGAGTAAATCGTGGCAGGGCTTCTTGGGTTAGTAGTTGAGCATAAATCGTCCCAGGGTAGTAGGTTTTACTAGTTAATGGGCTAAACCAAACTGGACTGGCACGATTTACTTGTTTTTTCAGACCCTCAGGACCCTGGGACGATTTATGTGTTACTCTGTAACACTCAAAGGGGTGGGACGATTTATGGCCAAGTGATAACCCTAAGGACTCAAGCACGATTTATGCAGCCAGAAACTCTATAAATAAACGAGTTTCAAACAGACGAGCCACACAAAACATATGTTGAGGTTGTGAGAGATGGCAGAGAGTATTTTCTTGTTAGTGCATCACCGGGGAAAAATAGATGAAAACACAAGTGAGGGTGTAACTTTTTCTAGCAAAAAGCAGATAGGAGTGTTTATTACTCCGTCGACGACGTTGATGGATCTGCATAGTAGTATATTAGAGAAGGCTGAAAATTGTGGCAAGAAGCGCGTGAAGCAATTATTTTTTCGTATTCCGATATCGTTGAAGCCAGGTTATGTTAAGTTTGGGAAGTACGCGATGTTGGGTGATGACGACATGCGAGTTATATTTCATAGTCAATCAAAATTTCCCGACTTAGGCGCGCTGGAGTTGTTTGTCAGAATGGTTGACGTGGAGGGCAGTAGCGGGGGGACTGCTCCGAATCTGCCCACTGGCATCATAGAAGGAACTTCCACCGCCGTTCCAACAAGGCAACCGGCGACTCCACTTGTTTTGTCCCCATCTTTTGCTGCTGATTTGCCTGTCTCGGGTGATGACTTGGGTGATGGGTGTAGCTTCGGCCAGCTTGCAGCT
Organism: Arachis hypogaea; assembly: GCF_003086295.3. Lineage (NCBI taxonomy): Eukaryota > Viridiplantae > Streptophyta > Magnoliopsida > Fabales > Fabaceae > Arachis > Arachis hypogaea. The sequence goes on from NC_092055.1 coordinate 128,863,735, forward strand.
GCGATGGGAGCTGATCCTGTAGTGGACGGTGCACCCGCATTCATGGAGGTAAGAGAGAGAGATCCGTTTGTGGAGGCTATAGGTGATGATGGGTCAGATTCGGAGCCACCAATTATTGGTGACGAGAGCGACGCTGACGATGACACCGCAGTTGCCGTGGGAGCTCAAACCCATGGTAGCAGTGGAACGCAGCAGTACCCTCGACACTTTACCACATTGAACCTTGAAGCAATGAACCCGGCCGCAAACTTAGATCAGCATCACCCGGTGATTCACGGAGAAAGGCCTAGCGTGATTGGCACGGACGAGTTTGAGGTTGGGCAAAGGTTTGAAACAAAAGAGGAAGCTGTACTGACAATAAAGAGTTATAATATTCGGCGGGGAGTCGAGTATAAAGTGTTTGAGTCCGACCAGTTGAAGTATCATGGGAAGTGTGTCCAGTTCGGGAATGGTTGTAATTGGCTGATCCGTGTCACTATGAGACAGAGAAAAGGCTACTGGGAAGTTAGAAAGTACAATGGACCACACACGTGTCTAGCAACGGAGATATCAATGGATCACAGGCAGCTCGATTACCATGTCATATGTGCCTCGATTTTATCATTGGTGATGGCTGATGCATCGGTGTCGGTTAAGGTGTTACAGAATGCGGTGTCATCGAAGTTTGGGTTCAAGCCAAGCTACAGGAAGGTTTGGATGGGCAAGCAGAAGGCAATTGCGCAGATATATGGAGATTGGGAGGAGTCTTATAACCACATACCACGGTGGATCATGGGGGTTCAGTTGTATATGCCAGGTACGATTGCGCTTTTGCGTACTTCGCCAGTGAGGATAGGTAATACCGTTGATGCGTCAACGGTTTTCTTTCATCGACTATTTTGGACGTTTCCTCCATGCATTGAGGCATTTAAGTATTGCAAGCCACTTATATCCATTGATGGGACCCATTTGTATGGGAAGTATGGCGGCACTCTGCTAATGGCTATTGCCCAAGATGGAAACTCGAACATTCTTCCAGTGGCTTTCGGGTTAGTTGAAGGCGAAAACACGGATTCATGGAAGTTTTTCCTCACTAATCTCCGCCAGCATGTCACCCCTCAGCCCGGCATTTTAGTCATCTCTGATCGGCACAATGCCATCAAGGCTGCCTTGCTGGCAGAGGACGGTGGATGGCTCCCACCGTCGGCATACCGGGCATTTTGTGTGCGACACATCGCGTCTAACTTCGCACTGTCATACAAGTCTAAGGAAGCCCGGAGGATTCTAGTGAATGCCGCATACGCAAAGACTGAGGAGGATCACCGGTATTACATGGATATTTTGAGGAAGGAAGATCCTGCGATGGTTGCATGGTGCGACAGGATTGGGTTGGAGTTGTGGACCCAATATCGGGATGGTGGTCGTCGATATGGTCATATGACGACAAACATCTCTGAGTGTATCAATGCCGTGTTTAAAGGCACACGCAACCTCCCGGTGGGTTCATTAGTTAAGTCAACATATGGGCGGTTGGCCGAACTCTTTGTGAGGAAAGGAAAGGAGGCCGAGTCTCAAGTCGGAGCAAATCAAGAATTCTGTCAGACCCTTGTGAAGGCGATCGAGAGGAATCTACAAGCCTCAAGGAATATGCGGGTGGATCTATATGACAGGGGAAACTCCGAGTTTGTCGTTGAGGAACTTGCGCCGACCGCGGGTAGGATTGCAATGAGTGTGTGTCGGGTGTCTCTATCCGCCCGCACATGCGACTGTGGGAACTTTCAAACACTCCACTATCCGTGTCGTCATGTGCTTGCCGCATGCTCATTTTGCAGACTGGATTGGAGGACATACGTTGATGATGTATACCGCATGAAGACCGTGTTCAATGTTTACAAGATGGGTTTCTCTCCGCCTATCCACGATGATCTCTTACCCGTGTATGAGGGACCTCGTGTCATCCCCGATCCTGGCATGATGCGGGCTGCAGTTGGAAGACCTCGGAGCACTAGGATAAGGAATAGTATGGATGAGGCGGATCCAGATAGACCCAAGAGATGCGGACTGTGCAGGACCCCTGGTCATACCAGAAGAAACTGTCCACAGCGCCCGGGGGCTTCTGGATCGCACGAAGGTAGCAATGCGTAGGCACGGTTGGCTTAGGAATGTTTACTATACCTCATGCCTCTTTATAGTTTGTTGTCTATTTTTTAAGTTCACATTCGTGGTAAACCTTTGTTAACGTGATATATATGTATTTCAATTCGGTTGTTTTTAATTTGCGTTGACTTTGCTTTTTGTTTGGACTTATACTTATTTTCTATTACCTCATGCTAGTGATACGCGAACTTTATATATACGAATTGAAGGAACATAAACATATACCGAATGGAAAGATACAAAACCATAAAGTAGCATAAACATGTACCAAGCACAAACATGTCCCCAAACGTAAAGATAAATAACAATGAACAAGCATCAACATAGACGAAATAAAAATAACAACTCTAAAAACAACAAAACTCCAATAACTAACACATGTGTGAACCAGTGCCATACTTTGCCGGCTTGATCACGCGCTTCCTCCGCTGTGTGACTGGGACAAATGCATCCGGGGGCCTGCTATCAGCGGCATCTGCAGGCTCCGGCTCAACAGGCGGTGGGTGTTGTCTCAGACCCCCAATGGCGGATGCCGGAGTGCCTCCCAAGGCAAATTCGCCTCCGTGATAACCAGTCGGCACCTCATTCAAGTCGACGTTGAGGTCCACGGTAACACCATCAAACTGTGGCCTGTAATCACCAGCTGCGCTCCCAAACTGGGCAAAATCTGCAAAGAACTCTGAACCAGCACCAAATACCTGCTCCATCTGGTTCGGGCTGCCGAAGTCGGAGAACAGCGTGGCCGCATCGGCCTGGACACCCCCACTCCCACCCTCAGTAGTACAATGGAATAAAGTGCCCTCAACCCCTACAACACCTGCATCAACTTGATGCCCAGTAACATGCCCTCCGGAGGTACTACCACCTCCCCGTGCTGACCCACCTCCTCCTCCACTGTCTCCTCCCCCACTGCCACCACCCCAACCCCAAACAGCTCCGCTAGCACCCCCACCACCACCGCCACCCAACCCAGATCCACTCGCACCCCCCTCCCCAACCAGAACCCCCACCACCTCCTCCTCCCCAACCATCTCGACCACCCCAACCCCAACCAGACCCGCCCCCACCATGCCCCCAACCCCCTCGACGACCCTGCTGGCCGGTCCCAGCATCATCTCCCCCCTCATCGCCATCATCACCTCCACCCCCGCCACCATCATCGTGGTGCTCTAGATCATCATCTATCCCAATAGCATCCTCGTGTCTTGCCCCAATAGGCTGACTGTATCGAGTCCCCACACACGCACGGGTCACTCTCCGCCTATTGTCAGGCACATTTGGACCTTGCTGCCTAGCAGGTGCAGCAACATGACCCCGAACTGGAGCATCTACGGGAACTCCACCCGCCCGTGGATCCATCAGTAGACGGTCATGTGAAAGGAACCTACGTGCAACACGGAACCACCAGTCAAGATATTCAGCAGAGGGACGTGGATCTGGAACTAACTGAAAGGAAAGCACGCTCTGACGTCTGTCATCCCAATACTGATGCCATGTGGCGAAGACGTCAGGAAACCACCTAGTGGGTCCTCTACCATCCTTCGATAACAAGAAGTCGATGTTGATGGCTGGCTCCGGGATGTGCTGAACTCCCCCGAGCTGAGATAAAACCCTATCAACTTGATGCCACTCTATTGACGTAAAGTAAATTAACGCAGTTGTCGACTTCCATAAAAGCGTGTGGTCAGGTCGGAGTATGTCAGGATGGACTACTTGGATCACCTCAAGACTACTGTAGGGCATCCAGATGAACTGCAACATGGAAATCAGTCAACATTACCAACCGAGTATATGAAAACAGAAGTACAGAAAATAGCATTATATACATTCAAACTTACATCATCGCCAGTCAACCTATCTAATCTGTGTCGGGTAGCAATCACACGGGGACCCTTCTCATCCGACGAAGGAAGAAACCGACCCCACCTGTATCGTTACAACATCCCCATAAGTGAGCTTATAAAATACGATACAAACATGTGCATGACAATGATTAGGGTTCAAAATGATATACCTCGCAGCAAGCGGCCAGAGAATAGCATCAAACCCTCTAGGCCTGAATGCCGGGAAACGCCAAAATATCCAGGACTGTAGTAGTGACAGCGGTCCAGCGAGGTTCTTTACATTCCGATTCGCAACCCTACAGAGACACCTGTACAACCAAGACAAGGTGGCCGAAGCCCAGCTGTACTTCCCGAGCCCATCGAGGTCTGCAACATACGGGAGCCACCGTAAGTGTACCCTGGCACCAGACTTATCCGTGAACAGCGCGGTGGACAACAACATCATGATGTAACCCCGTGCATAGATCTGTACCGTCTCCTCTGACGCATGAGCGGGCAGAACTCTAAACTTGTTCTGGAACCAAGAAAAAGAAACTGTGAAGTCATCGATGCAGTCCTCCGGTGGGAGTTCACCAAATAGCTCTCCAAACCACACCCATGCAGGCTTGCCACCCTCCATCAACTGCTCGAAGTCACTGAGGCACCCACTCACTGCATGACCGTCAATTGGAAGGCCAAACTGGTATGCCACATCTTGTAGTGTTACGGTACACTCCCCAAATGGCATGTGGAAGGTATGTGTTTCGGGACGCCATCTCTCCACAAAAGCACTGATCAGTGGCTCATCAAGCTTGAACCAGTAATCATTCAACCGAGCAACATGTAATAGGTTCGCACGATCTAAGTACGGGAGTATACGATCATGCAGTATCATCTTCTGTTGCCGATGCACGCTCCTAACGCACCGTGTAGGCTGAAAATACGCAAGAATAACCACATCATTATTTCGGGTACTTATACACACACACATAGAAAATAACTTATGCCATGACAGATATCCAACTCACAGATGCCATCAAAATGGATATGTTCATAATAACATCTCATGTTCAAATCGACATTACCAATACAATGTAAGAACCATAAAATTCACAACCGAACCGATCATTTCAACGGGTTAACGGTTCAACCGGAAATTCACCGGTTGAACAGATTGACCTCGTCCTATATATTTAAAAAATAAAACATATTAATAATTTTCAAAACTTAAATTTAAATACATATTTTCACCATTAATATCTCTACAACTTTTTTAAAAAAATTTTGAAACTCAGGCGGTTCGGTCGACCCGGTCTTACTAACTGATATCAGTTTAAACCATTTCATTCCGGGTTTGACCACACCGAACCGGTTCGTTCCCTCATCCGGTCATATCATCAGACTGGCCCGGTGCAGGATCTCATTGGCCGGTTTAACCCTCCGACCGCTTCGTTCCGGTCCGGTTCGAACCGGTCCAGTTCGTTCTGGTCCGGTTCGTTCCGGTCCGGTTCAGTCCGGTTCGAGCCGGTCCGAACTCCATAGTAAAATCAGCAAATTCCATGGGATTCTACCGTCAGAACCATCACCCTATGATGAGTGAATTCCATGATCTTTTAAGACCACTGATTTCTAACATCTTATACTAAACCAAAAACTAACTAAATCACTATACATGATATCCGGCAACGTCTTAATAAAAAAATATTCTAAGATGCATATTCACCCTATACAATATCATCCAACATACTAATATCATCCAAAATTTAAAACCATTACAAAATTTATAAGATTACCTCTTGATCGATAAATCCGGCAACATGCGCAACGCCGTTCAGGCGGTACATATCTCCTTGGTTCGCGGCCATTACCACCGCCGGAGAGATCCCCCAACTCCTCCTACCGACCACCTGCGGCCCGCTGCCACCACCCCCGGTGCCACTCAGACGCCTCTGCCCACCACCAGTTGCACCTCCGCCACCGGCTGGTCCCACACCCAAAACCACTTCTCCACCCAAACTCTCTCCGGTCAACAATGGTGGCTCCAATACCTCCCTCAACCCTTTACGCCGCAGCAACAACAAAGATGACTCGTGGTTGAGTCCTTAGGGTTATCACTTGGCCATAAATCGTCCCACCCCTTTGAGTGTTACAGAGTAACACATAAATCGTCCCAGGGTCCTGAGGGTCTGAAAAAACAAGTAAATCGTGCCAACCCAGTTTGGTTTAGCCCATTAACTCGTAAAACCTACTACCCTGGGACGATTTATGCTCAACTACTAACCCAAGAAGCCCTGCCACGATTTACTCTTATTTTGCATCACAAATTCATTCATTAATCGTCCTAGGGTGAGATGATTTACGTTTAATATAATCCTTTGCACCCTGGGACGATTTATATAATAATACAAAAAGGACAATCACGTTGCAGAATCTGATTCAGGGGAATTGGGTAATTTTGAAATGCATTTAATTTATTTAAGTAAAAAACCACGTGGAGTTAAATCGCACAAATAAAATAATTTCAGTTTAAAATTACAATAATGTTTTATATTTATGTAAAAAATGTATTCAAGTTATCCAAGTAATATTGACTAGACGCGCTCCTCTCCTTCCCTCACTCGTTTGTCATACACGCACCACATATAACGTATTGTAATCTAAAGCTTTACTCAACGTAAATCTTCTGCTGCAACGTAAACCTTATTCTCTGCTCGTGTTTTCTTCTTCTTCTTCTTCTTCTTTTTCTCTGCTCGCGTTCTTCCTTATTGATTTGCATTGCCTTCGTCGTTCTCCTTTGGTCGCGTTCATCTTTTCGTTTTCTTCTTTCGATCTGGTTACGTTGCATTATCTTCTCCTATTCTTCTTCGTTTTCTTCTTCGATCTGCACTTCTGAATCGAAACCATGAATGACTCAACTTCAAATCAGTTGAATGAGAGCGATTTGGATTATTCTTCTGAAACGAATCAAACTGACGAAGTTTTAATTATTCAATTTTGAATCGAATTGAATAGAATGCAATTGCTAATTTGAATTGAATTGAATGGACGGAGGTGTACTGAATTGAATTGAATTGAATTGAATTGATAATCTGTAAATTGTAGGCAGAGCTATTTGAAGTTGATTTTATATAACCATGAGTACTGTGTTCAGTTCATTATGCAGAAAGTTGTTTGAATTTGATTTTATATAATGGATTATGTTTCGTTCACTTAGTACTATACAATTGTTTTACCGTGAGTACGTGTTCAGTTCATTATGCAGAAAGATGTTCGAATTTGAATTTATATAATGGATAATGTTCCATTCATTTAGTACTATACAATTGTTTCACCATAATAACATCTTCGGTTCATTTCTATTCAGCACAATTCAAAACTCTTCCTCTTCACCTTCTACTGCTTCACCAGAGAGAGAAGGAGGAAAAGAAAAAAAATTACAGCAGCAACAACAACAAAAGAATGACGATAAGGAGAAAACACGTGAAGAAGAAGGAACGCAAAAAGGAAGGAGGAGAAGGAGGAGGAGGAAGAGGAGGAACGCGAAGAAGAAGAAGACGCTCCGTGCGTAAACGAGCGTGAGAAGAAGAAGAAGAACGCGGGAGAAGAAGAAAAAGAAGAAGAAGCGTGGGGGAGAAGAAGAAAAAGAAGAATAAGCGTTGGGCAAGAGCGGTTTCGTGTGTGTTGGGCGCGTATATTTCACATTTCATTTAATGGTATTGGGTTTTTTTTGTGTTGGGCCAACTTTGATGAACTTGGATATAAAATTACATGGATGTGTAGCATGACTGTTAAAATTATACATATGTTTCAAACTAGAAGTAATTACACACTTTATTTTAAATACTTCTATATAAATCGAATCAAATTGATTCGATTTATACTATTTAAATATAAATCGAATTAAGTTAATTTGATTTGTCATGTATATATTGTATTAGTAGTAAATCGAATTCGTCTTATTTACTACTTGTGTAGCACATACATAGTAAATCGAATAAACTTAATTCGATTTACGACTAGTGCAGCACATACATGACAAATCGAATCGATTTATATATAAATAGTATAAATTGGATCAATTTGATTTGATTTATATAAAGGTACTCAACATATGACATGTAATCAATTCTAATTTACAACATCTGTATGATTTTGAACTAGAATTATTTTATTTGTATGATTTATTCTTAATGTTGGATCTAATTAGTTTAATTTATTTTTTACCATTTTTTATTGTAAAATCGATGACGAGAGATAAACTAATATAATATATATATATATATATATATATATATATATATATATATATATATATATATTAAAACAAATAAATGAGAAATAAGTAAAAGAACGGTAAATATAAAATATTACATTTGTGTTGCCTAAACAAAACGAAAGAAAGAACCAGTGGCTGAGACGCTGAGTCATAATACATAAAAATTATACTAAATGTACTTTCATTATTTTAGAAATTCTTGAAAGATTAGTCTCTTTGTAAAGGATTAATTTGTTTTGCAATAATAATTTTAAAAATTTAATTATCCAAAAATTTATTAGAATTATTTAATATGTAGAATAAACTACTAAAATGGTATCTGAAAATTCATATCGCTAATAAAAAGAATCTCAAAAAATGCTAACGACAAATAAGCTTCTAAAAGTTTTAATAAAAATGTGACAAAAAAAATTAAATATTAAATATATATTTTAAAAAATAATTTTATAAATCAAATTTTGATAAAAAATTTTGCAATCATTATTAAAAAAAGATATTTTCATCTTTAAAAATTAATAATTTTTTGTCCAGTGAATTTTTCAAATGATGCACAATAAATATTATTATGCAACATTTGAAAAATGAAGTGAACCTCGCCTATAAATAGTGCAAGAGTTTCGTTAATTTTTCATATCAATAAGTGAGAGTTAGAAGCAGTTGATAAATAAACTGCTAACAGATAAATGATCTCTGAGAAAAAATAGTATATGAGTAATTTCCAATAGTTTTGGGTATGATTTTATACACTGAGAATATTTTTAGGTATCATCTCTATTATTCTTTAATAATATAAATTTGGATATGAAGGAGTTCTCACTAGAAAATGTTATAGGTACCTTTTGATTGTGTAAGAGTGTAAAAAGAATACCGTGTAATTATCCCGAGTATAGTAAAAATTTTTGTCGGAATTTGGCTCGTGATTTTTATCCGATTTTAGAGTTTTCACGTTAAATATTAGTGCAAGTTACTATTCATGCAATAATATTTGTATAATATTACTCACGTAGATTGTCCAATACTATTTACCGAGACATATATATACTGTTGAGTATACGATTGTTGGTATTATACTGTTTATATACACAGTACTGTTGATCTATACCGTTATTATTTATTTGTACTGTTATTATTTATTTGTTAGAAATAAGTAGTATGACTATATGATTACAATTCAATTTATCATATGTCAAATAATTTGTTATTGTTATTATATTAAAGGGTTAATATAATAATGTCCTTGATTAAATTTTGAAATTTATTATTGTGATAGTGATCATAATATTGAGAGATAAATCTTTTATAATTTAATCTAAATTGTTCTTAATTAGTCATATAGGATTGTGAAAAAGACATTAATAATTCAAAAAGATAATATATATATATATATATATATATATATATATATATATATATATATATATATATATATATATTTGAACTGACTCACTTTGAGAATTTCTAATGATTATAATTACCGGATAGTTGTCAATAGGATATTTTTAAGATGAACATAGTAATAGAGTTTCCTTTGATCTGTGACTGTCATAGTAATTTACAATGTATTTATTATACTTTGATTTCAAACACCTAATACCCTAGGGTGCTGATTAAATGGATATTGAGTATGATTTAAATATTTGTAGAATTAATGATTAGTCAATAAAGTCCGTCAACTCTCGGTAAAGAGTTTGAACTCTATGATTATAATGACTGAGACGAGTAAAATCTTGCCAAGAGGAATTAAATGAATGAAGAAATAAGTTTCTTAGGTCATTTAGAGTTCATTATAATAATAGTAACAAGTTAGAGTTTGACAATTAAACCATACTCTAAGGGTTAACCAAGAGTTAGAAAGATGGAGGAAAATATACTTTGTTCTTCTCGTATTTTTAGTAAAAATATATTACTTCATACTATCGGGTCGTTAAGGAGTGTTGTTAGACGCCAATCTTGATTAGTAAATCTAGTATGACTAATTTACTACCTGCTTAGTATTGAACCTATAGTGTTACACACTAATGAGTGTTCTAATCTTTGTTGTTGAATTATTTAATTATTATTTTTTATTTGATGAAATAAATAATTATGTGAACTCAAATAGAATATTATTATATTCTTTGCATGCACTAAAAATAAAATAATAATAATGAAAATCAAGAATAATTAGTTATTCTATTTTTAAATTTGAATTATAAGTTTGGATAAAATCTTAACTAATTCTGTTTCAAATTGAATTATGATATGATATGATTCATAAGATTTCAATTTGAAATAAGATAAGATTCAAATTTGAAATCAATAATAAATCTCATACTATATATATGTATGATAAGAGTAAAGGTGATACACTAACCAACACAAGAGTTTTATTCCTTTACATCTACACACACATATGTATGTGAGTCTAATTCTTGGGGAAGAATTTTATGGTGTGCAAAGAGTTACAAAAAAAGCTTCTCAATTTAGATCAGATATCCATTAGTCAAATAGTTGACAGTAAAAATTGATCTCAGTGTGGATATGCATAGCACCTTCGTATCATCGAAAGAGAAAAGTGATTTTTACTAGTGTACTCAGGTATTTGAATCTGATCTATGTTACTAGAATAAATTTTAAGCACAAAATATATCTTTAGAATTACTTTCTTTTTCATGATAGATTGAATTGTGGTCATGCTACTTATTCCTAACATTACTAATACAGTTTTGTTCGTATTTTTCTATTGTGATGTGGCATTTGACAAAATTCTATTATGTTAAGTAAATTTTTGTGCCTATTGTCTTATTTAGACATCTCCTAATTGATACTAAGAATCAACCCTTGAGCCCAATAAGTGATATTAGAGCACGTTGAGCTTAGGATTGTACTGTATAAATTATGAAGGACAACAATATAATGATCGGTACCATGATCAAATTGACAATATCAAATTACTCTATTTGAAAGCCGAAAATGGAAGATTTACTTTACTACGAGAATTTGTATGATCCTCTAGAAAAAGAAGATATAAAGCCTAAAGGCGTGAATGAGGACACTTGAAAAAAGTTGCACCGAAAGATTATTGAATTGATAAGGTAATGGATGGATATTAGTGTATTCCACCATATGGCCACAGAGACTAATGCTTGTACTCTGTGAAAGAATTTGAAGAATCTTTGTGAAAGAAAAACTACATAAATTAAAGCTTTCTCAATCAGAAAGCTGGTGAATCTCAAATACAGAGATGGAAGATCTGTTGCAGAGCACTTAAGTCATTTCTAAGATCTGGTAAATCAGTTGAGTGCCATGAAAATAATGTTTGATGATGAATTACAAGTATTATTACTTCTGAGTTTTTTTATTGATAGCTGAGAGACCTTAGTAGTGTCACTAAGTAATTCTACTTCGATTGAAAAATTGCCTTTAGTCACAAGTCAAAGATAGTATGTTCAATGAAGAAGTCAGAAGACGAGATGCTGGAGCTGAGAATTTCCATACCCTTGTTATAGAAAATAGGGGGAGAAGTCAAAGTAAAGAGAAATCTAGAAAGTCAAAAGATAGATAACAATCCTATGTGAGAAAAAGTTAAGATGTTACCATTATAACGAAGAATGGCATATATCATAAGAAATTGTAGAGGTAAAGGTATAGAGGCAAAAAAGATCGGAGTTAGAATGGGGCTAACAATGGAAGCACCACAGCCCTCATGACAGAAGGGGCTATGGAGATGCTTACTTTCATTGAAGGCGAAGAGTGCAATGTTGTAGACTCATTAACAGAATGAGTTGTTGACATAGGAGCATCTCTTCATGCAACTCTTTACAAGGAACCCTTTACTTCGTATAATGCTGGAAATTTTGGTAAAGTAAAAATGGGCAATCATAGTATTGCTGATAATGTAGGCGTTGGTGACATATTATTCGAGACTAATGTTGGATGTAGATTAACATTAAAGGATGTGCAACCTGTGTCATATATACACCTAAATCTAATCTCCATTTGTACTCTAAATCGAGCCGAATATCACAACCTTTTTGGAGAATGGCAGTAGAAGCTTACTAAAGGTTTGATGATTGTTGCTAGAGGTGCGTTTCGCAATACACTATCCATAACTCAAGTCAAGCAGATTGGAGGGTTGAATGCAGTCAAGGATGATGCTTCGCCAAATATGTGGCACAAAAGATTGGCTCACATGAGTGAAAAAGGATCACAGATTTTTGCAAAAAAATTCCTTATTCCTTATGCCAAAGACATCAAACTAGATCCTTGTGAGCATTGTTTGTTCAACAAGCATTATAGGTGACTTTTAGCAAAATATCCAAGCTGAAAAAAATATTTTGAAAATGGTTTACTTTGATATGTGTGGTCTTATGGAGGTGAAGAGTTCTTGTCATAGCAAATGCTTTTGTTGTTAATCAACGATGCTTCACAAAAAAGGATAAGTGTATTTTTTGAAGACGAAGGACCAGGAGTTTCATTACTTCAAAATGTAACACCCTAATTACCCTAAACCTTACCTCACGTCGTAAAGTAAAGGTTAATCAAAGGTTATGATAATTCTAAAGCTTGTACATAAATATATATAGAAAGAAATAATAATTCTAGAAGCCCAATAAAGAAATAAGCTCAAAAATAGAGTTTCAAAAGTGCCAAACGTTCACACGAAGCTACGCTAATCGAGGCACAAGATATAGGTACAGATATCAAGACATACATATAGATATATCAAAGTATAATAGTCATAAGGATCTAGCCGTCGCTCGCGGAGTTTAAGCTGGCTAGTTATATACAGACATACAGAGTTTTGAAAGTAAAATAGCTTATACAATATTTCTCTCAAAGTAAGCCTCTAAGGCATAGATAAATTCAAAAGTGAGAGATCTAGTCAAAATAAATCAAAAGACTTCAAAACATAGCAAGGATCCTCCACTCTGTCACCATCAAAGCAACTTACCAAGGTGGGTTACGACCTGCATCTGAAAATTAACAACATAGTATGGAATGAGAACCGGAGGTTCTCGGTATGGTAACAGTGCCCAGTGATGTAAGATATAAGACTCTTGGACGCCAGAGGCAATCCTAGAGCTTCATATCCATCATGAGATTCAGACTTAAAACATAAGTACATTTAAAACCATTACTTAAAACCATAGAGAGAAATAAGGGGATCTAACTTAGTGGATTTCTAATCTAAAAATTCTCTGCTGTCCCACAGCCTTCGCCTGCTTAACCGCTATGCGATCCCATCGCCACCACCTTCCAAACCTCCTCAATCCTAGTAGAAAACACAGATAATAACAATGTAAGTAAAGCACAAGTATTGCCCCCCCTCCCCCAACACACACACACACACACACACACACACACACATATATCAAGTAATTCAATAAGCATTTAGGCATGTTAAGAACTTAGGCAAACAATGCAAGTCGGCAAAGTAAACAGTCAGAAAGAATATGCACATGATGAATGCATGTCCTATTTGGCTGTGATATCATATTGTCGGTTCAACTGCCAACCCGATACATCTCTATGGAGATGTCGCCCTTCGGTCTCATAATGGGAACCCCCCCGAGATATCGTGCCCGAAACACAGTACAGCATATAGTGCATGCACACTCTAGTGATTCCGAAGGGATGCGAGTGGGATACTCTTGCCACGGACCTCACATCTCAACGCAAGCGGGACTAACCGCTGCCCTTACGCCGCTGCCGCGACCTCGACAAGCAGGATTAACCATCGTCCTTGCCAGGCGCATAGCGTCTCAACAATCTCATGTTAAAAATATTACATCAATGGTTTTAGAAATCATTTATTTCAGTACTCAATAGTTCACCATTTTCACAATTCGTACCATCAATCATCAATACAATGCATCGCCATCTCACTCAACCAAACTCGTCCTCAGTACTCCAGAAACCTAAGTCTCCGTTTTCTAAATTCATGTAAAATTCATCTAATTAAGTCACTAATTCTCTTTTATAGGTCCTTAAGCCTAACTTCAAAACATTACCCTTAAACTGCATCTTGGAGAAGTTTAGAAAGTTTGGAGAACCCTTAAAAGCAAAGGAAATCATTTTTCAGCAAAACAGGGGTCTCGCGTATGCAACCCCCTACTCGCGTACACGAGTGTCCCAACCCAAATGGGTTGCTTGCGTCGCGTGTTAAAGTTCGCGTATCCAAGGTTTCATTTTTGAATAGTTCGCGTACGCATGCAGTATCCACGTACGTGAGTCACCCAACCCGAATGGATTGGTTGCGTCGCGTGCACCATATCGCGTACGCAGCCCACACCAGACTTAGAAAATTTTTAATGTTGCAGAATTCAGTTTTTGGCACCAAACTTTAAATAGTCATAACTTTCTCTATAAAAATCTATTTTCTTCAAACCTTATATCAATTTAAAGCTCTCAAAGCAACCTTTAACTTAAAACAAATTTCATTCAATTTCAAATTTTGAGGCTCAAGTTATGATCTGTCAAAGTTTACCGAAAATTGGTTTTTGCCAAAAACAACAAGGTTCTCAACTTTCCAAAATTCACAACCAAAACCAATTCAAAAATCACACCAAATCCAATTCACATCAGATCTTATCATTTGTGTCACAATTCATCACTCATATTATATAATTCTCAACCTCAAATATCAATTTTATCACCCTAAAACTATTTCTCAACTAACAAACTCATCAATCAACATTCTATCACTACCAATCATAATAATCAACCTCATTCAACCTCAATTTCAATATTCAACATCATTGATCAACATCAATACCACAATTCATCAAAATAACCAAAATCATCAAATCATCATACATCATCATTCAATAAATTCAACAACCAATTCAATCAAAACCTATCCTATGGGTCACTAGCCTAAGTGTCCAGAAATATTATATATTACATAGAGAAAACTAAAATAGTACCTTGCCCGATTTTCAATATGCCAAAAACTAAATATTGAGTCCAAACAAGCTTCTAATCACCAACAAATCACCAACTCACATTCCAAGCTCCATGTCAACTCCAACAAGTGAAAAAACTTAACTAAAATCATATAGATTACCATAAATCAATACCTAGGATTTCTAATTGCAAAAATTCACAAGGTAAAGAGTTTCCTTACCTTTTTCTAATGGTATTTGGGGGCACAAACCACCAATAGCCCAACTTTAGAGACCACCTAATCAATCAAAACACAAAAATTCACTCACAACCAAAATTCAAAAATTTGAATTTCTTAGGGCAGAGAAAAGGAGATAAAATTTCAAAATATTACCAACAAAGGTTAGATAGAACTAATGGGCTTGGTGAGAATTTGGCGTAGCCGCTAACGGCACGCGAATCGGAGCACCGTAACTCAAAATATGATGGATTGAATGTGGATGTGAAGAGTAACTTTTCTCTCTTCTCTAACTTAGGTTGCAGCTGCTGTGTTGTGTTATTATGAAGCATTGTGAGGCTGAAATGGCCTCAGTTAAGGTTATATATATGTTGGGTTTGGGCCCAACTTGGGCCCGGTTCAACCCGTTAGCGTTTTTGGATTAGGCCAAACCTTTAGAATTAGTGCTCAATTTTTAATTCTAAATATTTTCCTAAGATTTTCTACTATTTTTAATTATTCTCGCACAGTACAAGACAGACTTAAGTCGGTATTGCCGGTTAATTTACCGGTTCGCGTTTTTGTGCGATTTTTTGCAAAAAATTATATTTTTCAACTTAAAAAAATCTACTGAGTGTAAAAATTATATTTAAATTTTTAAATTAATATTCTAAATTTTTGGATCCTATTTTGGAAAATTAATTTAATTAATTAAGCAGTTAATTAGTCGCGGTTCTTACACAAAAAGTTTCATACCATGGTGGAGAGAGAAATTGGGAAACCTTTGAAGTGTCTTTGTACTGACAACAAGGGAGAGTATACCTCTCGTGAATTCAAGAACTATTGTGCTGAGCATCGCATCAAACATGAGAAAACGACTCCTGGCACGTTACAACATAATGGTGTGGCCAAAAGATTCAATAGAACCATTATGGAGAAAGTCATATGTATGTTAAGAATGGCTAAGCTACCAAAGTCATTCTAGGCTGAAGTTGTTCGAATGGCGTGCTACCTAATTAATAGATCTTCATCTATTCCATTAGGCTTTAATATTCCTAAGAGAATATGGTCTGGATATGATGTTAAATACTCTTATTTGAAGGTGTTTGGATGCAAAGCCTTTGCTCATTTAAGTAAGGAGTAGGGACAAAAGCTTGATGACAGAACCATTTATTGCATATTTGTGGATATGGAGATGAGAATTCGGCTATAGGCTATGGGATTTGAAGGAGAAAAAAATCATTAGAAGTATAGACTTAGTGTTTCACGAGTAAGAAACTATGTCTGATTTAGCTTCTAAATCCGAGAAACTTGATGAATCTAGTAATCTAGTTGATATGACACTAGTCCCTCCTCTTAGAGAAAATGCCACTGATGGAGGAGAGTTAGATGACCATGGGAAGGAAGAAGAGCCAATTGCTAATGATGCTGGAGATGGAGAAGGTGTTGAGTAGAAGGAGTAACCTGCTATGTTACAACTCAGAAGATTGGATAGAGAGCAACGTCCGTCCAGTAGATATCCCAATTCAGAGTATATCCTTCTTGCTGATGAAGGAAGCCAGAAAACTTTGATGAAGTTCAAACTCATGGTAATAAAGTTCGGTGGATCAAAGTCATGCAAGAAGAGATGAATTCCTTACAGAAGAACAAAACCTATGAGTTGATGGAACTTCCTAAGGAAAGAAGGCCTTGAAGAATAAATAGGTCCTTAAGCTCAAGAAAAATGACAACAAGCTAGTAAAGTACAAAGCTTGCTTAATTGTTAAAGACTTTAAACAAAAGTGAGGAATAGATTTTAACGATAGTTTCTCTCCTGTCATCAAAATGAGTTATACTCGAGTGATTCTCAGATTGACGGCTAGTTTGATTTAGAGCTTGAGCAGTTAGATGTGATGACTGCATTTCTCCATAGAGATATGGAGGAAGAAATCTTCATGAAAACCAGAAGGATTTCAAGAACCTAGAAAAGAAAACATTTTTTGTAGATTGAAGAAGAGTTAATACGACTTAAAACATGCTCTTAGACAATGGTACAAGAAGTTTGAATCGTTTATGATAAGTCATGAATATACCAGTACAAATGCATATTATTGTGTATATATCAGAGGTTTTCCAGGTGATAAGTTTCATATATTGCTTCTATATATAGATGATATGTTAATAATGGGATAAGATGCAAAAATAATTGGTGATTTGAAAAAGAAATTGTCAAAATTCTTTGATACGAAGGATCTAGGCCCTACAAAGAAAATTATGGATATGTAGATTTTGTGAGATTGGATGGCTAGAAAACTCTGGTTATCATAGAAACAATATGTGGAACGCGTTCTAGATAAATACCACATGAAGAATGCTAAGTCGGTTAGCATTCTGTTGGCCAATCACTTTAAACTCAGTAAAAGGAGTTGTCCAACTATTAATGAAGAAAAGGAAGAGATGACTATAATACTTTACTCCTCTGTAGCTGAAAGTTTGATATATGTATGCCATGGTTTGTACTCGACCGGATATCGCTCGTGCGGTTGGAGTAGTTAGCAAGTATCTTTCCAATCATGGTAAGAATCATTAGGGAGTTGTGAAGTGGATCTTGAGATATCTGAAAAGAAGCACGAACATATGCTTATGCTTTGGATAGGCCTGGCAGCATGGACCCTATCCGCAGGTACCAAACTCGGTCGGGTAGGGTTGCCAACCCGATCCGCTGCGGGTAGGGTTGGGCGCAGAGCGGGTAGGGTGCGGGTTGAGCCTCAACCCTACCCGCCCTACCCGCACCCTTCATAATATGTATTATATATGTTTAAAAATGTTACATATGGGAGTTGAACCAAGGACCTTAAGCATGTGCAAAAGGCTACTGACCACTGAACCAAATTTATAAATTTGTAAACTTTACTTATTAAATTTATCAAAAATTTACAAAAAAAGGAGAGATCAATTCAAAAGCAAGAGCAACCTTCAGTCAAACAAATAAATGCTGTCGTTGTATGTTTAGGGTTGAAATAAAGAAAAAAGCAGCTCAGTCCTTCACTTTCTCCTCTTCGAACCATGGAAGCCTTCGCACACTAAGCCCTAGCCCCTTCGCCGAACAGCTTCGTCTTCGTCTCACTCACCGTCGTCTTCGCCTGTCTTCTGATCGCCGTCGTCGTCGTCTGCCCTTTGCTCGCACCGTCGTCTTAGTTTGGTTGCCGAAGGTCAGCACTGCCTGCTCACTGCTCTCTGTTTTTCATTTTTTTTTATTTTTTTCATGCACTGTGTTTCTGGGTTTCTGCTCACTGCTCTGTTCTCTCTTTTTTAAATGCTCACTGCTCTGTTCTTTGTTTTGTTGTGTTTGTGATTTGTGTTTGTGCTACTTGTTATTGAACTGTGTTGTGATTTTGTGTTTGTGTTTGTGCAGATTCATCTGGTGATTCTGCTCGCCGCCTCAGATCGAAGGTTAGTGCTTGCTCACTTGTTCTTCATTTTTTAAATTTTGTTAATGTTTTGCTTAGTATTCTGCTGTGCTGCTATTTTGTGGGTGGGTTGTGATTATTTTGGGTTCTTCATTCAGATCGAAATTTTTACTGAAATTCATATAAACGTTGCAACATGAATGATGGTCCATCTTTAATTTATACTGTGATATATTTAAATGTGGCATTAAAAAATAGAATGACGTTGAAAAAAATAGAATGACCTTTCACAATACAAAATCAAGGCACATGGACTTACATCATAATTGAGTGGTTGAATTAGTGAAAGATGCTTAAACTGCTTTGTGTAGTGATGTGCTACTTTGTGTAGCTTACCATGTTGTTATGTGCTGCATCGTGCTTGTTTTTTCCTGTATGTTATTGCCGTTTATATATCTGCATCTTCTTCACTGGATCTGAGTTGTACTAGTCCTTTTTATTATTATTATCTTCTAAAGTTTTAATAGATAAATTTATTAACTAGAGAGAAAAAATCTAATTCGATCTTCTACCTGCCCCCACAAAAGCTTATAAGGGTATTAATAAAATTATAACTAACTTCTAAATAAGTGAAAAAGTGTATGTATCAAATAATTTAATCCCATTCAAATTCTTTTCGTGAAAAAAAAAACAAAACTTAATATTTTTTACATTTTTCTTGTGGATTAAATAGGAAAATGTTGACTGTAATTGAATTATGGAGGATTAATTATGATCCAAAGTACGAAGGAAACTAGGATACTTTGTAGTTGTGATTTTTATGTTGTAGACTTAGCTATTTTTCTAATGGAAGTTAATTTGATATAGAAAGGAACTTTCTTTTTTCTTTTTATTTTATTTTATATGTATGTGTGTATAAATTGTATATCTGACTATCTATACAAAGTGTATTTAAACATGTCACATATATATATTTGTAGGGAATTCACTTCGAAATGTCAAGTACCAATATGGATGTAGTGGCACAAGATGTGGCTACAGAAGAACAACAACAAGAACCTCCGATGGAAGCAACTGCTAATTTTGTTCCAGATGAGTCCGCTTTAATTGAAAATAGCAACAAACCGAGTGTGAAGAGTGTTTATTGGCAATACTTTACTCGATTTCAAGAGGAAAAAGATTGGAAGGCAAAATGCAACCATTGAAAATCTGTTCTTGGAGCCAATCCAAGAAATGGAACTACAAATTTGAAGAATCACGTGCTCCACTATTGTAAAAAGATCAAATTAGCAAACTCTAGGCAATCAACAATTGCTGATTCATTATCTAAACATGCAAGGAGTGCTGCGGATGCTTTTGTATTTGATCCATCTTATACAAAAAGGTGTATTGCCAAGGCCATATGTATGCATGAGTATCCTTTATCTTTTGTGGAACATGTTGGAATGAAGGAAGTATATGCATCAATGCAACCAACTTTTAAGGTGCCTAGTCGAAACACAATCAAGAAGGACATTTTTGAAATGTATGAGTTGGAGAAGCTTAATATGACTAAGCTAATGGATGGAAATGATAGTCGAGTAGCAGTTACAACCGACATGTGGACTTCCAACCAAGAAAAATGATACATGGTTGATAGTTCATGGATTTTGCAAATGCGCGTATTAAGGTAATCTTCTAAATTATACTTCTAGTAATTGATATGACTTTTAATATTTTTTTACTTTAAATTAATTTATCTTTTAGATAATAATTGAAATATATTTTTGAACGATTTTCAGTTTTACTTATGTTCCCGCTCCTCATACGAGTGAAGTGCTCTCGAATGCATTAATGAAAGTTTTGTTAGAGTGAAACATAGATAGAAAATTGTCAACTATTACATTGGATAATTACTCTACTAATGATGCTATGGTTGATGAGTTGTTGGGGCGCTTAGATTCAAAATATTTGTTGTTGGGGGTTCCATGTTGCATATGCGTTGTTGTGCTTATATCTTGAACCTAATTGTGAAAGATGGTCTAAATTTGGTTAAGGAGAGTGTAGAAAAAATTCATGGCAGTGTGGTGTATTGGACTTCAACCCCTAAAAGACATGAAACCTTTGTGAGTTGGTGTAGTAAGTCAAATGTTCAATTTACAAAAATATTAGCTCTTGATTGTCCAACTAGATGGAACTCCACTTATGTGATGTTAGAGACTGCATGGTTGTATCGAAATGTGTTTTCTCGATTAAGACAAAAGGATCCTAATTACAAAAGCTTTCCAAGCAATGAGGAGTGAGACCTTGCTAAAGAAATTTGTGGTAAATTAAAGTTGTTTTATGATGTGACACAATTATTTTCTGGTACTCAAGTTCCAACAGCCAACATTTATTTTAACAAAGTATGTGATATAAATGTTGCCTTGAAAAAATGTTCTGCATCTCCAAATTCACTGATTAGTAATATGGCATGTAGTATGAGGGTAAAATTTGATAAGTATTGAGAAGAAATTTATGGTATGATGGGTGTTGCTGTCATTCTAGATCCTAGGTATAAGCTTGCTAGGCTTGAGTATAAATTCTCAATGTTATGTCAAAATCAAGATGAGTGCTTAAGTAAGATTGAGAGGATCAAACAGATATGCTATGACTTGCTTCATGAGTACCAACAGAATCCGTCTAATTCAAGTAATGCATTTGAGGATTCTACACAAGAGCTACAGATGAATGCACACTACAAGAAAAAAGATATTTAGCGACAAATTTTTAGTGGCCATAATATTATTGCCATAATTTCTCATTTTAAAACCAATTTTTAGTGGCAATTGTATATTTACCATTAATACTATAAATTTTAACGGCAATTTAAACTATAGCCACTAAAAAGAAGCTAAAATTTTAAAAATAATAACAAATTTAAAATACTAAACCAAAATTATTTCCACTCTACTACTACTACATTATAGACATTTAATAACATTTACCTCTTAATATTTATTAAAATATTAATAATTATAATAAAATTACATCTTAAGTAACATTTATGCTAAAATATTACCAAATATATATATATATATATATATAATATTACCTATTCCTAATTATTTATTCACATTTACAAGAACAAACAAACTTTCTAGGTCACAAAATCAAAATCTCTCACTCCTCACATCCAAATCTTACTCACGCTGCAATTTAATCACTTATTTCTTCGCGCATTTGCTTCGATCTCGCTGGATTTCAATCCAGTCTCGCTCTTGCTCGATCTCGATCTCGATCTCGATCTCGCTCTCGCTCGATTCTCGATGGAGCCAGCAAGTTCGACTTCACCGTGCAGAATGACGGTGATCAAGTCACGCTCAAGACCAAGATTGTTACTGCCAAGATCACTGGCACGCTCATTGACGAAGACCCGCTCGCGATCTACACCATTGATAAGATTCTGCTTCCCAGGGAGCTTTTCAAGGCCCTGGCTCCGTCTCCTTCGCCCGCGCCCGCACCGGAGCCAGCCGCCGCGGACGCTCCTGCATCCCCGAAGAAAGAGGGAAAGAAGAAGAAGCAGAAGGCAGCCGACGCGCCGGCAGATGAGGAATCAGCGCCTATGGATTCGCCCAGTGATGCCGCCGATGACAGCGCTGACGACGGTAACGGCACTGTTAGGTTTGACGGCGTCAGGTACGGTAACGTCATCTTCGTGGTTATGGCTTTGTGCTTTGGGTTTTCGTTGCTGTAAACTGTGAGTTCTGTAATAAAAAGACAAAAAAGAAAAAGAAAAAGTTTCTTAAATTGTATGTGTTGCTTTAATATTTTTCTTACAAGAAAAAGAGAAATTTTTAGCCATTTTTTGTTATAGTTAGGAAATAAAGGGAATTTGAAATGCTGTTTCCTTTATTACTGTATTTTTATTTGGTGTCTTTTGTAGTGTGTGTATTTTTAGCTGATTATTACCATTGTAGTTTTCTATTTGTCTTATGATCATGCTGCTAAAATGTTGAAAGTTTCTATCAGCAATGGCAATGAATTAGATCATGAGATTTTTTTTATCTATTTTGGGTTCATATAGCTCATCTGCTAGATATTCAGAAGCATGTGAACTTATTGGTGCAAGATTGGAGGATCCTGTATTGACTGTGGTGCTTCAAGCATGTCCTTATCTTAAACGGTTGCTGTTGCTTGGATGTGAGGGGGTTAGATCAATTTCAATTGAGCTGCCATATTTAGAGGAGTGTAAGCTTGATTTTTATGGTCTGGGAAACTGTTCACTTTCTCTTATCTCTCCGAAAATTGAATCCCTTGAGGTACAAGGCTGTAGTTGGATCAGGGTCCCTTGAGGTGAAGCATCTTTTTATGAAGGTTGAATTCACAGGGGACTTTGAGGCTCTGCAACCCTTTCCAGAGATTGATTTTGTCGAATTTTTCAATAGCCATCCAAAGCTGAGGAAGTTTGATATCCATGGAGCTATGTTCGCAGCTCTGTGCCAGAGGAACAGTCTGAAACATGTAAATTCATAATAGGCTAAATATTACTCTTCTGATTAAGTGTGCTCTTAGAAATCTTATCTAATGCTGATATTGATTCATTTTGCAGGTTGATCCTGGATTTGTCATCCCATGTTTGGAGGAGGCTGTAGTCACTGTAAGATCACCACTAAATGCTGAACAGAAAATCAGTACTCTTGAATCCTTGTTGAAGTATGGGAAAAATTTGAGGACCATGGTTATAAAGATTCTTCAAATGAAGAGCTGCCACACCAGTGCTGATGATTTTTTTTATGAGATTTGCCGCTTGAGATACATGAACCATGAGAAGGTACGAATAGAATAAAGCTTATAGAAGGCAATAATTGTTTCTTGATGCATTCATAATATAGGAAGAGGGTGATGAACCTTGTTTCACTGGCATGGTTGTTGCCTTATGAGTTCAAATCTTAGAAATAGGCTCTTTATTTGCCTGAATAAGGTTATGGACTTACTCTTCCATTAAGTGGGTGAGTCTTGTGCACTAGTCTACACTTTTTATTTTTCATTTTTGTATTTGTCAAAAGAGACTTTTGTATAATTGACACTAGAGAGAGTGAGGGTACCGAGACTTTTTTTGTGCCAATTGAAGGTTCTGAGTTCGTTATATATATATATATATATATATATATATATATATATATATATATAGTTGCCTCGAGATTTTGAGTTGGTTGGTGTATGGTGGTAATTGATAATGTGTGTATGTGGCAGCCTCATAAGACGATTTTCAGATATGAGGATGATACGTGTGATAATACGCAACCTAAGTTAACAACTACAACGGTGTCACAGTGCACAGTTTTCTATACTATTCCCTTGCAGACTCTGCAGAGTTGAATCCAAATGGTGTTACTATTGTTTTGGTTTTGGTTATGATTTTTCTTTTTAAAGGGGAATTATATGTTTAATATTGTAATCTGTATAATAATATAAATATTTTTCATATCAAATAAAGTGTAGAGTATGGACTACTATGTGTGCAACTGATAAGAGTGTTCTGGGTCTTTCTTCCAATGTCTTATCCTCCTACTATTATTATGTAAGCAAAATTGGTTCAATTAAGACCTTTTTTCAATTCTGTCTTACTATTACTAATTAGTAATTAATCCTTTTTTCTGACTCCTTTTAGGGCTTGGTCCCACTACCAGGATCAAACAATGAATCTTGGTGCCAAGGGCCAGATGGATTAGCTTCAAGATCTGCTGAATACTACAAGCAAGGTGCTCGATTTGCCAAGTGGTAAGTCATTCTTCTTTTATTCTCTAAGAAATTTTCTTGGGGATAAGATCTATCGAAATTGAATGTAACTGATTGTATGCTTTTGTATTGTACAGGCGGACAGTTGTTAGCATTCCATGTGGTCCTTCTGCATTAGCTGTTAAGGAAGCAGCATGGGGACTTGCACGATATGCTGCTATCTCTCAGGTATTGTTTCACTATTGACTCTCTTTCTGTTGAAATTAGCTCATTCTCATAATAATAGGTGCATTTCCTTAGTTTATCCTTTTGGTCTCCATGCATATGTGAAAAGTTAGAATTGATTTACCAATTATATTACATATATGGACATCATTTGTGTTTCTTTGCAGGACAATGACCTTATTCCAATTGTAGAGCCGAAAATTCTTCTAGATGGTGATCACCCGATTGAGAGGACATTATATATAAATGTCATTAGCAATCTCTGCTATATCTATAGGGCAGCAGGAAAAAATCTCTGCTATATTCTATACTACTTTGCAGGTATGATGAACAGTTTGTTATTGCTGCATTTGATAATGCTCCTACAGCTGATTCAGAAATGTATAGTAAGTTGGACAAATCTGTTCGTGATGCCTGTGAATCAAAGGTAAGCTATGTTGCATACTTGCATGGATGATTTACATTCATAATCAATTTCTGTGTTTTTATTTTTAAAAAAATGTTCATTTTCGTTTCAAGTTTAAAATCTGGAGAAAGGCTGATCAAAAAATTAAAATAGCACATATGGCAATATAGAAAGCAGTTATGCCTTTGCTGCAACTATTTGCAACCTTATGTGTCTTGTTAAATTGTTCTCGTGGTTTTTTAACGAATACTTAGTGTTGCCTGGAATTGACTTTTGAAGTAATCTTCTAACATTTGTTTATTTGGTAGGATTAGGAGTGTTATATTCTTATGGTTTCATTGGTAGAATTAGGAGTATTGTATCACTGTTATGCAATTGAAGAGAACTCTTACCATTTGTTGTATGCAGGCACTTATGAAAAGTTATGTTGCAACTGGCTCAGATCCTGCAAATCCTGAGAAATTTTTGGCTTACATGACTCCAACACCTGGACAGGTATGCATTACATTTAAATATGGATTTCAATTTTGAAATGCTTATTCTTTTTATTAACAGTTTTGATTAACTTTTTATTTGTCTTTGTGCTGGCAGCTGTCAAAGGATATATATGATGAAAATGATTGCATCTATTAGGATATATATTTAAATATACATTTAACTTTTTATTGTACCTATTAGGATATATATTCAAACTTGTTTCCATGCATTATTCAGTAATTGCATGATGGATTTTTAACCAATGCAGAAAAATTTGCCGAGAAAGTGTAGAAAATTGGAAGCGGCTAGAGAGATGTTGGAAGATGAAGGAGATGATGACAAACCTGATTGTTAATTAAAAATTGGGAACTTTGCTTCATTCTCACTGCTGTATTATTGTATTGCATCTGTGCTAGGCTCTATTTGTTTACTTTTGATCATTAACTATGTGCTAATCATTGATGTAACATAGAATTGTAGTATTTGTATTGTTTAAATTTGTATTATGTTTTGTTACTTTTTAAGAGAATTTTATGTATAAATATTTAATTGAATTTAATAAAATATTTTATTTTGTAATAATTAATTTTAATATATTTATATTATGTACAATAATAATAATTGTTGGTAAAAATAATTTGAAATTTTAGAAAAATAATAAGTTGTTATTTTTAAAAGAGTGAGTATAATTAAAAAAATCTGAAGATTTTAGCGGCAATAGTAATGGCAACTAAAAGTAAATAATATTACAATTTTAGAATTATTTTTAGTGGCCATATAAATTGCCGGTAAAATGAGTTTTGGCGGCAATATTAATGGTTATTAAAAGTGAATAATATTGCAATCTTAAAATTACTTTTGGTGGCCATATAAATTGCCAAAAAAATGGCCACTAAAAATTATATACTTTTTGCGGCCATTAAAAAGGTCTTTACCGACAAATGTTATAATTGCCATTAAAACCTTTTAGCGGCGAAGCATAAGACGGCTAATGTCTAATTGTCAGTAAATGTATTAGCGGCTATTTTTATTGCCACTAAAAGCAAAATAAATGGCCGCTAAAAGTGATATTTTTTGTAGTGGCAGAGCAAGATGATGATGATGCTTACCAGTTGTATATTAGATCAAAGAGGAGGGAAAAGGGTTCATTTGTGAAGACTGAATTTGATCATTACATAGAGGAAGATGTTCATCCTTTGAGTGCCGACTTTGATATTTTATCTTGGTGGAAAGTGAATGGAGATAGATTTCCAACACTTCAAAGAATTGCAAGAGATATATTTGCTATCCCTGTATCTACGGTTGCTTCTGAGTCTTCTTTTAGCACAAGTGGTTAAGTAATTGTTCCTCATCGTGGTAGTCTTCATGAAGATACTGTGGAAGCTCTTATGTGTAATCAAAACTGGTTGTGTGAAGCATATCATCAAAGAGGTTATTTATGATTTAACTTTTCTATTTGTTTATGATAATGTTAAATTTATATATAGATTGATTAATAAATAAATTTATTATTTTTAATTTTTAGGTGAAAAACCTGATTATCAAACTGCAAATGATTATGATGATGATGATGATATTGTATCTGAAGTCATAGACTAGTGATGGTGTTGTTGTAACAAATGGAATGCTCATGGAGATATGAAATTAAATAATTTTATTTATGTTTATGTTATTTACTTAGACAAAGACTTTTATGTGTAATTTAATATTTGATGGTTATGTTGTGTATGAGATACTTGTGTTATTTGTGGGATAATTTATGTTGTTTGAATACTTGTGTTATTTAAATGCTCATGGGATAACTTGTGTTATTTGATGGTTATGTTGTGTATGAGATACTTGTGTCATTAAAATATTTCTTTTTGTCAACCTGCGGGTAGGGTCGAATACCCGCGGGTTGAGTGCGGGTAGGGTTAAGGTTGGGTTCAAATCCTACCCTACCCTACCCGTTGCCACCCCTAGCTTTGGAGGATCGTAACCAATTCTTAAAGGTTATGCTGATATGGATATAGCAGGAGATCTTGATGGCAGAAAATCTACTTCAGGATATTTATTTGCTTTTGCTGAAAAAACAAATCAAGATTGAAAAAGTGCATTGCTCTATCTATAACTAAAGCAGAATATATTACCATGGTTGAAGCAAGAAAGGAAATGCTCTAGATGAAAAGATTTCTTCAACATTTGAGAATAAAACAAGATAGATATGTTATCCATTACGACAGTCAAAGTGCTTTGGATTTGAGCAAGAATGCAGTGTACCATTTGCGTACAAAACACATTGATGTCAGATATCATTGGTTATGCCAAGCTATTGAAGAACAAGATTTCAAGCTTGAGAAGATTCACATGGATGATAATTCTACTGATATGTTGACAAAAATTGTATTACGAGATAAGCTTTAACTTTGTGTCAGGTTGATCGGTATGGATTCTAAATGATTGCTCTAAATTTTTTCCAGTGGCTAGAGGGAGAGAATTGTGGGGTTCATCCAGCTAGATGCACAGTAATCGAGTTATTATAGATGTTTGAAAGTTTGAACGAAAAAGAAAATTTTAAAATGTTATGCACAGTAACCAAGTTATTATGCAAATAGTAGATTTTCTAAAAGGTTAAGTGCAAAATGCGTTTGCGTGCAGTAAATGTGCAAAAGTTGAAAACGTATAAAGAAAAAGGATCTTTCAAATAATACATAGTAAAAATTACTGTACAACATTTGAAAAATGAAGCGAACCACACTTATAAATAGCGCAAGGATTTCATTAATTTTTTCATATCAATCAATGAGTTAGAAGCAGCTAATAAATAAACTGCTAAGAGATAAATTATTCCCGAGACAAAAAAAATGTGAGTATTTCTCAAATATCTTTTGGTGTGGATTTATACAGCAAAGATATTTTTGGGTATCATCTCTATCATTCTTTAGTAGTACAAATTTTGTAGTATTTGAATAGAAAGGTGATCTCACTAAAAAAATATAAGAATGTAGAAATGATACTAAGTAATTATCCTGAATATAGTGAACTTTTTTGTTGGAGTTTGGCCCATATTTTTTATTCGATTTTGGAATTTTCCACGTTAAATATTGGTGCAAGTTACCATTCATACAATAGTGTCCGTAGAGTACTATTCACGTATATTGTAGAGTAGTACTATTTACCGAAGACATATATGCACTGTTGATGTATATGTTTGTTGGTATTATATTATTTACGTATACGGTACTGTTGATCTATACGGTTACTATTTATTTGTATTGTTACTATTCACTGATATGGCTTTGTTAGTATTTTTCTACTGCGTTGTGGTATTTAACAGATTCTGTGAAGTGTATTTTGGTACTTATTGTCACATTTAGACATCTCCTAATTTGTACTGAAAATCAACCCTTGAGCCCAATAGGTAATGGATATTCATGGAGTATACCCCTCTCCCACCTTCGATCCCCATTTAAAAAAATGCCTCTCATATCCTCTCCATTTTTATCCATGTAAAAAGCGGATATCCGGAGATATCTGTGGATGTATGTTAACCTTTGAAAAATTTTAAAAAAATTACCACAAATTATAATATAATTTAATACAATTCAACCAAATTCAACATAGTAAAACATAATTTAAATACAAATTTAACATAATTCACATACATATTAAATATCCAACATAGAAATTAAAAAATAAAATAAAATAAAACAAAAAATTAACTTTTATATATATATATATATATATAAATATAAGTGAGGATATTTTTGTAACTTTATCATTTTTAGATATTTAACGAGATTCCATAAGACGAGTATCTCTATAGTTCTATCTCCTTTTCTATCTTTATTTATTTGCAAGAATGGTTCCATCCATATAGAATTTCGTAGATATTTGTTAAGACTCTTGTCATAAAATATTTGCAGATACATACTTTTATAGAATTTTTATTGTTGCCATCTCTATAATAGCACTTGAGCAATTCAATTCCACTTCATAACCTCATCAATTTTATTAATTAGGTTATGATTTACACTCTTATATGATGTCTTGAATTATCTATTCTACAAATCACAATTTAGGTGTTTATTCAAAAGTTATTTTTTAGTTAGATTTCATGCATGAAATAAGATATAAATCAAATAGACTATTAGTGAATTTAAATCATCTTATGTTCTTGTATCATATTTTTTGTTTCTTTCTCTCAAACATAAATTAAGATTACTAGTCAAAGAAAATGGTTAATTACAATTACAACTCCTGAAATTTATCAATATTACATACATAGCTTTTTTATTGATCTACTATATACTTATTTTTCTTTTATTGTGTTATATATTAAATTGAAATTGTATTAATAATATAGGATAAAATATATTTTTTATTTTTAATTTTTATGATTTTTTTAAAAGTATCCCAATCATTTAATTTTATTTTTAATATTTTCGATTCATTCAATTATGTTCTTAATATTTTTTATGGAATTAACATTAATAAATAATTTTGATATAAATCGAATACGTTAAATATAAAATTGAATGGAATTAAACGTTAAGGATATTTTTAAAAAAATTACAAATATTAAAAATAAAAAATATACTTTATCCTAAAAATAAGAGATAAAAAGTTATTTTTAAATTATATAATTGTACTATGTATAAAAAGCTTGTAGACAGAAGAATAATTACAAAAACCTTCATTCTTTTGACATATATCTAATTTATCCTAAAGAGAAATAGTATTTGTCGCTCTAATTAGTTATATGTAATTTTTCTACTGATATTTAAATCTTACTGTAAGAAAAAATAGATTATTTTGACTTAGTCAATGATTATTTTTCTATATATATATATTCCAAGTTCCAAGTTTCAGTTTGGGCCAAATGTCCAAACTTGAAACTCAATAGCATAGGAAAGTAATCTAACGATTTAGGCATTTAGACACTACCTACAAAAAAAAAAAACACTTTTATGCACTCCTAAAAATCGGGAGAATGAAAAGATAACCAATAGTCCAATATATATTCTTTGTTAACTTATTCTTCCCGATTTTTCTTGACACAAAAAATATAACTCGATCAAAAACAAAAAAAAAATTCCTTCTCCTTTTCAACTGAGAGAGTAAAATATAATTTTTAATTCTTTAATTTTTTTTATATTTTTTTATTCTACTTATAATATTAATGGTGAAAGATCACACACTTTACTCTCTTAAGTAAAAAAAATTGAGAAGATTCATTCGATTTCGGATCTTAAATAGCCTGAATGGCATATATCATCTTTTTTTTTTTTTTTTTGAACAAGGGAACTCAACATAATATAGTTGAGCGATAATAAAATCAACAAACAAATAGAACATGTAAAGACAAAAACCAAAAAATTATTTCTAGTGTCATTTCTAGTATTGTCATCTTTTCTTTCTTAAAGGAAGGTTTTAATTAGGGCATAGCTTAAGATTTATGATAATTAGTTTTTTTTTTAACAAAAAAATATTATACTAATACTAAAGAGAAAAAAAAATAAAAAAAATCTTATTTAGTATTCATTAATTGTTGTTAAATAAAATCAGTTTTAACTATTTTTGGCTAATTTATTTTAATTACCAAATATTTTCGTTTTAACATATCACTTGATGACTTTAAGTCACTGTTTGAAGTTTATGAGTAGAAGGTTTTTATTAGATTTTTTTATAAATTTTAAAAGTAATAAATTTTAAAATTTTTACTTAAATCTTTAAATAAATATGTGTTTATAAAAGAGTGTCTTTAAAACACTCTTTAGCAAGGTTTTTCTTATGCATTTGCTATATAAATATACGTTGAACGAAACATGAGTTCTATATTGTAGTCACAATATATATAATGGCACGTAATTAAGTTAGAATCATACAAGAAAATTCCCATCCAATACATTACGTGAATAACCATAGTATAATAAAGAATAGGGACATATTTAACCCAAATCTTAATACTACAATAGATTTATAGGTCATTCTATTTTCAACTAATATAAAATTAAGTGATTGTTACAGTACTTAAAATTTTAGCGTCTAATTTGCTAAAAAATATTAGAAGTTAATATTTAGTTTGAAAGATATAAAAATAAATAATTTT
This sequence comes from Arachis hypogaea, assembly GCF_003086295.3. Lineage (NCBI taxonomy): Eukaryota > Viridiplantae > Streptophyta > Magnoliopsida > Fabales > Fabaceae > Arachis > Arachis hypogaea. The sequence continues at coordinate 128,895,342 of NC_092055.1, forward strand.
TAAATATTAATATTTATTCTAAAGATAAGTTTAGTAAATTTAAGAAAAAAGATACCAAAATTTTTTTTATTAAATTAATTCTACCTCTCATACTTAATAATTATGGTAAGTGTATATTAAAATCACACAATCAATTATTAAAATTATTTATTAATATAAAATACATGTTTAAATATAAAATATATATTAAAAAATAATTAAATAATACATTTATTTATACATAAATGCATAATAATTAATTTTAATCGTTAATTTTAATGTACCAATAACATTTGAAGAGTGTTAAAGAATCAGTAAATTTTGTGATTTGTAATTATTAATTAGTCATTATTAATGTTTTTAATAATATGAAATTATATCTAATAGTATAAGATTATTCATTTTTTTTTATTAGTTAAATACTGATCAAATTTTAATAAAAATGCTAGACCTCTGGACTTTGCGTTTTTGTATGCATAATATCTTAACACATCTGACATAGTGTTTCATACTTCCATATATACTTCAAAAGCTCATAAATATGATATAATATATACATATAGACAACCCATGGAATTTACTAAGTTTCTTTAAAATTTTAAACATACAGACATATGACACATACATTATATAACATATATATTTCAAGTAAAAAGACATCAAATGAGTTTCGACATAACAAATTAGACATTATACAACATCATCATCATATATAATAATTAAGGAAGGTCGTTCTTTGCAACCATGCATATTCATATATATTAGTAATAATACCATCCTATTCATTTATAGGACGAATCATCCATGGGGGAAGAAGGGTATTATTAGCACGAGCATTAGCTGCCATGTCTTCATTATGTTCGCCATCACTTCTACCTTGTGGGAACCCACTGCATATATATGTATATATATTTACCTCCATGATTAGTATTTATTAAGTTTTTTAGTTTAATCAAAGTAAAAGCTATAATGCATAATAACATATAATTTTTAATTTTATGCATATCAAATAATAAGATGAAACACAAACAAAATAAAATATCTGACAAAAACAATGACTAGTAATATTAAATTAAGATATTCAAAATTTCAAATAAAATTTAATTTTTATGTATTAATAAATATAAAAAAATTTATATAATTATTTAATTACATACGTTTTTAGATAATTATTTATATAATAAAAATAAAAATAATTATGTAATTGAATATATACATAAAATATTTTTACTGTAGTAAAATTAATTTCATTCAAATAACATATCTCAATATTTCAGTGAATGACATATATTCCACGTACATTGTTTGAACTTTGAACTATATTATGTAGGTAGGCCCTTTATTAGTCCCAAGTCTCAACACTTACTTAGTTACATATGTTGCTATTGCTTTGAAAAGGAAAAACAAAATGATCTGTTTGGAAGTTGATCTTAAACACAAGTTATAAAAATAACAATCCCGCTACGTTACCAACATCATTTCTGCCAACTTCTGCCAACTCTTATTTATAACTGTGCTTAATGGAAGTGTTTTTATGAATGTGTCTAATAAAAATATATTTTTTATACCTGTGTTTAATAAAAATGTCTTTATAGATATATTTTCTGGATGTGTCTCTTTATATATGTGTTTAAAATATAATAATTAATTATTGTTGATAATAAGTTGGCAGATAATACGTTAGTATCCTATAATTTTCCTAAAAATAATATAGAACAATACGTATGAATTGTCATTAACTTTCCGAAGTATGCTTTTAACTTATTAGATATGTTTTTTTGGATATATACATAGTTGTAACTTGGATGCATTATTATAAATATATTCTCAAAAATCACTTTCTTCAAAATATAATGAAATTAAATGGGAGAAACAATTTTATGAAGCACCTCTATATGCATTTATAAAAATTTCAAGCAGAAAAAAGAGTAATACAACCTGAATAGGTGATACAATATGTGACCGAAAAAATGTGATAAAGTAATTAATAAAGTTAAGTCTTGCTTGTAAAAAAATAATAATAATAATAATAATAATAATAATCTGGATTTTCTTGTGTCAAAAAATAAATTTCCGGACATCCTTTTGCTTTTTTATTTTGTTTTATTTTATTTTAATTTTGGAAAAGTCCCATATTATATTATTCTCTTAATAAAACTCGTTCAAAATAAGTTTATCTCTACAGTGAATTTTTTTTTTCACAAAAAGGGTAGCCCTTGCAACAATAATGCTCATTGCAATTAGGGTAAATTAAACTTATTAAACTTTATATGCCTGAACTTAACGCCATGTGAATTTAAACAAAAAAAAAAAAAAAAAAAACCTGGAACCTCAGATGAAATCTCTGCGGCATTGCCATGTGAATTTTAATATCTAAATTTTTAAAGGAAAGTGTAGTGTGACTCTGAGTTTTTAAAATATACAAATTGATTTCTTGAACTTCTCTGAGTATTGTTATATTTAAGCAAAAATAAGAGCATTATACCTCCTTTAACTTTTATATATTTGCAATTTACCCCCTAGACATTTTTAAGCATGCAAGTTTGGAGACTAATAAAGTACACATGTGGTAAAGTTTATGGGTAAGGTACAATTAATCCTTTAAATTATATATTAAGTGGTTCGACTTTATAAATTAACTCCCTTTAGAAAAGTTTCTTTAACTCTTCTGCACACTGGTTTCATGCAGCATGAGAATGCAAAATAATAAATAAAAAATTACCAAAGGAATATACACACATAAGCTCAATAATGGAGACATGCTTGGTTGAAAGTTTCAGAGCAACATGAAATTAATTAAGAAAATATATAATACTAACCCAATGTTCATCTCCGAGGATTGAGGTGCCACAACAAAGGGGGTTAGATCCATAAAGTTATTTTGCAGCTCCAGTTGAGCTTGTTGTGTGATTGCTTTCTCTTTCTCCTTGATCTAGATTTCACTCAATTCATGTGCTCACATTCAGTGAGATAGATTTAAAATTCAGAGCTCAAACTATGTATAAAATCTTTCATGCTATTATTGAAGAGAGCGGAGGGGGAGATTTTGTTACATATTTTTGGGAATTCGATATTGTGATTTTTATTTTAATAATATTATTTTTTATAAATTTATATAAATATAAAATAAAAAATTATGTATATGATGATATTATCAAAAATAGGAGTGATAATATTATTATTTTATCCTTTTTTATATAAGGATATCCATATCTAATTTATTTGATCTGATTAAGGATTTAAGATTAATTTTTAAGTTTTATAATTTCAAAATAATTAATTTTATTTAATAATACAGTAATAATTTCTCATCCAAAAAATATGAAAATATTAGTACTCTATAATTCTATAGGACACAATAATAATTAAAGAAATTGTTACCTTCTTAGCTAGCAAGGTGTTTTGTTCTTGTAGGGTCTTCTCCTGCAATATTATACAACAGAAAAAAAAATAAAAAAATCTACACAAATTAAATTATGATGATCTGTCTACTTACATTGGTTGATCACCGTCACCGGGATAATTAATAAATAATTAATGTCAAACTAGGTAAATTTATTTGACTTGCGATATGATAAAAGAATATAGCATATTACGACATATATAAATTTAATGAGAACCTAACTAACTGTAATGACTAACTTGATAAATTCAACAGAACTAATTAATTAAGTACCCTTTTAGTTGTGTCAGCTAATTCTAACCACTAACTTTCTACATTTAGTAAGTCTAACCATCACTAACTAACTATATATAGAATATTAGGTGACAAAAATAAATTTGATTATACATGTGAATAAATTGGTATAAAAGTTTAAATACAAGTGAGTTCAGTAGTTCACAACTCTCACATGACGGTGTAAAACTGTTTTAATGAAGCTTTTCACATTATGAGAATTGATGAGATATTCTTGTGACAATTTCTAATGATTTAATGAGGAAAAGAAAATATTTTATCTCTATGTTTTGTCAATTGTTTCTTTCAAATTTTATATGCTTCATTAACTTTTTTTAAAAAAAATAAATTATCTCTCTTTTCAATATATATAATCAAGACTTAAGTACTATGATCTTCTTTAATTCACAGTATCTATCACTGTATAGATTTTTTTTTTATTCAATATATATGTCAGTATCATATTTAAATGTATCATTTATTGATCAATTTTCATATTTATCCTTTACATACAATTCAGTGTGTTAAATACAGTTAATAATATAATATTTATAAATAGTTGTTAAATTATATGTAAGTTTTCTTTGTCAAAAATTAAAAAGTGTAAGTTTGTTTACTAAATCCCACATGACATAATTATATAATGAATTCCTAAAAAATTTGACCTTTGATCTCTATTTTCATCTCCTCAAAATAAAAGTTAATTTGTGAAATCCCATCTTGTAAAAAAAAATAAAGAAAGAAAATCCCCAAAAGTTGAATAATAGCTAGCTACTAGCTAGTTCGTGTTCATAATTTTTTTTCTCTCTCTTCAAGCTAGAAAGTGTATTTTCTCATTTATATAACTAAAAATCCTCAGATATTCATTAATAAACCCCCTTTTTATTTTGTGAAAGTGATGCAAGGAGAGAGTACAAATTGAAACAACATTTTACATTGGAAATCATTTTCATTATTTTATTACACGCTTTATATTTGTTGTGTTTAAATATTGTATTTGAAAGAGAAATTAAATACAAAAATTTAGTATAAAAATATAAACATTTTCTTCTACTTTTAGAATATTCTGTATATGATATATAATAATTTAGTGTTTTTGTTTTTATCTCTAGACCTAAACATTTTTTTTTTTGTTCTTTATCTTTATACGTTTTTATTCCTATGAGACGGTTACTTAAAAAAAACTAAAAAATGATTATACACTCTTTCTTAACAAGTAAAAGTAACCAAGACTAGTCAGGTTTGGTTTGTTAACATTTTTTTAGAAGATGAAAACACAAATATTTTGTTTTGTTTTAGAGTTTAGTAAATTAAAAAAAAAAAAGAGTTTAAGCGTTTAATTTTCATACATTTACATTGTAAAATATTTTTTATGGTTGTGTAATGATAATCGTTTTTTTGAAAAATTATTCACACAGTTAATATAAAAAATAGTTAGTTTTACTAATGTAGCATTATGTGATTGGATGCACGTGTAAAATGGTTTTATATTTACAGTGCATCAAAATTAAATTTATTTTTTAAAATATTTAAAAAAATCTTTTTAAAATTATCTTGTAACTATTAAAATTAAAAATATTTAATATAATATTATATATTAATAAACATTTATATTTATCTTTATATTTTTTTAAAATTATATACTAAATATAATTATTATTATTATTTTAAACTTATTAAAATTAATATTTAATTTAATTTATCAAACATTGTACAAATTTTATAGAGCTATGCTCATAAGATATTTTCGAAATGTAAAGTTTATACAAACTGAGACTAACCTTTTTCTGAAGCACTGAGATATCCTCATATATGAGTTGGTTCTGCAAGTTATATATTAAATATAAGTAAAATCAGAATCATCATCACTATATATATGGCCAAAAACACCCAAGGTTTGCATGGTTTTACTACCCTTCGTGATCTAACTTGTTTGAGGGCAGAATCAAGCTGCTGTTCTAAATTCTGAAGCTCTTTTAGACTTAAGCATTGCAGATCTTGTCCCATAAAATTCCTGAAAAAGAAAAATTAAAAAGCATATAATATAGGAACACAAACCCTTGCTTTTACTTAATTATTTTCTTTGATACCTTTGATTTCTCTCTAAGACTTCCACCCTTGCTTTGAGCCTTGCATATTCTAGAGTCCAATTTTCCTGACAGCGTGGATAGATATGAATAATTGAATAATCGTAACGAATTAATAATAAGTAATTAGATAAAAAAAAATTAACAATTCATCAGAAGAGTTAAATCCAAGCAATATTACTTCAGTTGTATTCATTATTGTCCTATAATATATACTACTTCATGAGATGTATCTAGTGAGAGTGAGAGATATGTCGTATTATTTATAAATGAATTAAAAGTTGTTAAAAATGTTAGTTTAAAAATGAATTATTCTGATTGTTTTTGCTAATTCTATATTCCGATGATGCGACGATGACGACATACATTTGGTCCTTGATCATTTGCAACGAGCTGCCTCTCTGCATATGAATACCGCTCATACCTTTCAAGTATCTTCTCCATGCTGTGAATTCACAAATAAAGGAAATGTAAAAAAATAAGATTTTACACATTTATATATATGGCACTATCAAAGGTTGAAACTAAATATTCAAACAGAAACCTCACTTGAAATAATTAGAACTACTAAAATTATTCAGATATATTTAATCTGGCATGGATAAACTGTTGTGTATATATTTATTTTCTGTCTTCAATTTTTGTCTCAATTTTGTTTTTCTTTTGCTTTATTTTGACATATAGTTTATATACAAAACAAAAAATTATTTTTTTAATGTCCTATCTTTATTTTATATTTTTACCGTTTTATTGAATAAATTTTTTAAAAATAAATACCAATTAAATAAATGACTTATTTTTTAAAATACTACGAAATAAATGGCTTATTTTAAAAATACTTATATTTTATATTTTAATATATATTTTATACAAATAATTAATTAATAACTAATTTTTTATATATACATAATATAAATATTTTTTTAATATAAAACTTATCGATTATTCAACCCGTCTTATTATAAAAATTTAACTAAACTGTTACCATAAAAAAAAAATGGCTAGTTAGATTTTTTGTTGGATTTGATTGACAACAGGGCAAAACCTGTTGTGTTATATCAAAGGGATGAGGGTGATGCTTTTGAAACAGTAAAACAAACACGTACACAGTACACTTATTACATGCCCATGAGAGACCTACCAGTGACTCACTTCACTAACTAACCCTTCTTTCATTCCCCATAATAACATATCATATATTACTATAACTTTTCCAATTAACTACCTAATTAATTAATTAATATTCATATATATGTAATGTTAAGAAAAAAAATAAAATAGTTCAAATTTTATCTTATTTAATATTTATTAATTGTAAAATAAATTTTAACTATTTTTATTATTATTTTTGGTTATCAAACATTTTTTTTTATATATATATACTACATTACTACTCCCAAAGAGAATAAAACAACATGACTTTCTCTAAAGCTTTAATTTACATGCCATTACTAGATAATGCACGCATGTTAGTTCCCAATCTTTTCACAAGTACAAGCGGGGCCAAAAAAAAAAAAAAGAAAGAGTTAATTAGAACAGCAAATGTTTACACTGTTTTATCAAACAAATTAGTCACTAATGACTACTATTAAGCCAAAATTCTATATATGAACAAGAAATAACCCTAGTAAAATGCTTTTCCTTTTATATATTAGGAGACATATATAACAGTGATGAACTTAAGCCTATATTTAGGGATCAAGAAGAAAAAATAAGAAGACAAACAAAGAAAAAGAAGAAAAAAAAGTTACAAAAATGGCAACAATGAAGATCCAAAGGCTTATACAAGTTAAATGGAAAAAAAAAAAGCCAAGTTGTAGCTAGTTTTATATAATTAATTAAAATAAAATTATACTTTGTTCAAAATAAAACAGTGGTTCAGTACAGTAGTTAGCTAGATTTAATTAGTTTTAACCTGCAAAAAAATTAGGTCTTAATCTTAATCTTGACCACTTCAGCTTGATCTCTAAGCAATTTTTTCACCTAAAAAAAAAGCATAGATTTGCAGAAATTAGGGTAAGAAGTATTGAGATACCAGGGGTCACTGGAGAACTGAAAGAGCTTCCCTTTGCAGGAGAAGACGATGAGAGCCACCTCAGCATCGCAGAGAACTGAGATCTCGTTCGCCTTCTTAAGCAACCCCGCTCTTCTCTTCGAGAAAGTGACTTGGCGGTTGATCTTGTTCTCTATCCTCTTCAATTGCACTCTCCCTCGCCCCATTCCACACAATTCAGCACCAGAACTTTGATCAAACACCTTGTGTGCGTGAACCACCGACTTAAGATTCTAATCAAACACTATATATATGTGTGTGAAGATTGTTGATGAGATTATGAGGGTGTGAGGTGTGGAGTGTGGACCGTACAATAATGAGTTGAGATAAGTTTGGGGTCTATGTGTTTATCTTAATATAGATTGCTGAAGTTTCTTTGTTTGGAATGTGTGAATGAGAGAGGTTTTGATTTTGGGGGTTTTGGGTTTCTTATATGGTTTCTGTTCTGAATTTATTTTGGACGTTAGAATCAGGGGAGAAGAAGGAACAAGGCCATGAGGGTTTCCTTCTATGTCAATTTCTTCTTTATTATTATTGTTTACACTCAAAGGGGCAAAAGAGGAAATGTAAGGCTGGGGAGAAATCATGCTATTGTTTTAGAAATATCTATGTACAACTATGAAATGCGTCTATAAAAAATTAATTATTAAATTAGTTTTTTTTATAAAATATATACTTATATTTATATATAGAGAAAGTCTAGGACCAGTAACTTTTGTGTTTTGTGCCATCAAAAGAAAAGTGAGTGATCTCTCACCATTGGATGTAATCTCACATCATTAAAAATACTATTGATGGCCAATTGATGGTTACAAAACACAAAAATTACTGGCCCCTAGCACTCCTCTTATATATAAATATAGACACCTAAAAAATATATACAAAAATATTATCACTAATTTTTTATTTTCATATAATATTTTTATCTTCTATATATAATGAAAATATAAAAAAAATAAAGTGACAATTAGGTCTCTAAAGATTTCGACCTCAGACTAATTAGTTTTTTAAGAAAAAAATATTAATCTGATTTTCACTATGATAGTAAAAGATAGACACGTGATATCTTTCTATTAATTTATCACGTAAAACTTAGTAGTACTTGTATGCTTATTTAAAAAATATTATCATCCAAATAATAATTTTTAGAGCGAAACTTCACATGTTTTAGCAAGATTTGTGATAAATAAAGAGTAATTAATAAAGGTTATATGAAAACTCAAAAGATAATAAATATTTCATTGTTTAAAATTATATAATTTACATGTTCATGTGGCAGCAACGAAACAGGCACCACTATAGATAACGAAATACATAACCAACTTCATTTCATGATCATTTCGCACTATTCGGCGGGACATACATGTCTACTGGTTGTTATCGTGGAGGGCCTATTGATCTTTTTTTTTTTTCAAAGACTAATTAGTACGAAATCGAAATTCTCAAAAATCTAATAGTCATTTTACTCTAAAAAAATTAGTACATAACTATTTTTTATATATCTTTTATTATATATAATGAATAAAAAATATTTGTTATTATTATCAAAATTTAAATACAATCATTTTTAATTAAACTATAAGTAATTTATCCTTTTATCTAATTTTATTTTATTAATTTTATATTCATTTAAAAATAAAAAATGAATTAATAAATAATTAATATAATGTTTATTAATACTATACGTTAGTATATATAAGAATAATGTTATTTTTGTATATATTTTTTATATATTTTTTAATTTTAGCACTACAAATAATTGATAAAAAAATACTAAAACTAAAAAATGTGAAAAAAAAGTATAGAAAAAAATAACGTAAATAAATTTTTTTATATAATATTCCAGGAAAAGAGAAAAGGGATAAATCGATAATAAGCCAAAACCAAAAGTGGTTTTGAAAACCCACTGTGGTTTTGTTGAATGCGTTGTCGGATTCGGATTGGTTCATGGGAACTGTAAGGACGGGGCCTTATCATCATGACAAATAATAAATATTTTTAATAGTTTTTTTATGAACGGTCCATAGCCCATACTCCATTTTTAAAATATTTAAAAAGATAAAATAATTATTAATGACATTAGAAAAATGTGAAAATGAGTGACCTTTAATTAATTAAGTTATCCTAATTTTTTCCACCAGCTATGCTAGATAGCTAGAAAATTTTTGGCATGAAAATTTACTTTGACCAATCAAAAAGGGAAGCCTAATTAAGAAGAGTCTGTAAAAAAAAAAAAAAAAAAAAAACCGGAAATTGGAAGAAATTTAAGGAGGAACAATGGCCAAAAATCGTTCAAGGAATATGCTTCCAAAAGAAAATTTCGTACATTAGAGAGTTCTTCAAATAAACTTGGGTAATTTTTTTTTCGGTGTCTGGGTAATTCAATTATTTGATCATATATGTGCCAATTTGTCTGATTTTTTTGGAAAAGAAAAATAATAAATATCTTTAAAATAATTTTTAAAAAGTTGGATATAGAGAATACAAAACTTGTAATTTAATTCTTTTTATATAAAACATTTTATTTTTTATTCTCTAACATGTATTCATTAGCAAAATCATCTACACTTGGCTTTTTAAAAATTTATTAATTATATTTGGTAAAATAAAATAAAAATTTCTTTTAATATATATGCATAAGTGAATAAAGTAATATTTGGTAAAATCATTTTTAAAAGCTAGGATAACTAGATGACAAAATATTAAATTAATTAGAAAATTTGAGTTTACAAGACATGTACTTTTGTTCCTTGTCTTTTAAAAAGGTATAAAAAGATGGTAAGAAAGAAAAATCAATAATTTTGATGATTAAGCAATTTGGTTTGAATTTTAAAAAATATAAAATTTTTAAGAAAGAATAATTATTTTCGTTATGCTGAATTAGAAATTAATTTTGATTTGTTTATCAGTTGAAAATAATAATACAACAAGTTGATAAACATAGATATTAATTGAAAGTGTATTAGTGCAAAGTTTGATTAATTTAAAGATTAAAAATTAACTACTTAATTAAATATTTCATCCTAAGATTATTAACTTAAAACTCATAAATATAAAAGTTGATAATATCACAAATTGTTATATTTGTGGTGTAATTTCACTAACTATGAATTAGTATAAACAAGTGACCTAGTTAGCTTAGTTTAGTGCGACGGAAGTAACAATGTAATGACTCTTAGAAAGAAAATTATAAAAAAAAAAAATTGGGTATGTATTATGTCTCTACATTTATTTTTTGTGCCAAATCATTATTCATTCTTTTGGTTAGTGAATATTAGTTTGTATCTTTGGTGTCTTCTTTTTATATTTAAGTTGAGTATTTATACTATTAGTTCGGTATTTTAGGTGTAATTGAAACTTGATTTTGGGTAAAATATTACAATTTACCACTTTATATTTTTTGTATAGGAATTTGGTTTTGGTAGAATGATTACCCATTTAGGATCTCTTTATAAAGAATTTAGTTAAGATAAAACAATATCATTAATTACCACTTTATATTATGTTAGAGATTTGGTTAGGATACAGTAATTATTCAATTTTATAATTTTATTATATAAATTTTATGCTTCAACTGCCACACCGCGTTTTCTAACAAAGATCCTTTAATATTTTAAGATTGTGCAAATTATTATTTATTGTATCATTTTCTGCATATAAGTCAATTTTTCTATACAAGTCTATACAAGTCATTTATATTTACGCGTGCACGTTCTTCTTTTTTATTTTTCTCTTTCATTATCGTCGTCACCAACACCTCCTCCTATTATCGTCGTCACTAACACCTCCTCCTCCTCCTCCTCCTCCTCTTTCTCCTTCTTTTTTCATTGGAATTTCTTCTCCTTTTTCCTTTTCCTCCTTCTCCTCCATCATCAGTTATCTCATTGTTGAAGATAATGAATAATTCAAGTTCAAATTGTTAATTAAACCAGAACGAAATTGATTATTGTTTTTGTTTGTGAAAATTGTTGTTCATCGTTGATGGTTTGAATTGAATGTAATGTAAAAATTTTGCATTAGAAAAAATATTTTTCTTTATTTGTAGTAAATTTGGGTATAACACGAAGATCTATGAGTGTAACACGAAGATATTTGAGTGTATTGTTTAAGAATGTTCGGTATATGTGTGCTAATAAGTACTGCATAATTCAAAACTCTTCTTCTTTTTCATCATCATCATCATTTTCTTCTTTTTTTTCTTATTCATCATCATTTTCTTCTTCTTTTTTCATCATCATCATCTTTTTTTTTCTTGTTTTATCTTCTCAAATTTCTTTTTGTTTCTCTCTCTTAATAAGAATAAAACCAAAAAAATCAAATAAAGAAGAAGAAGAAACATATAATGGTACAAAATTACTTGAAAGAAGATGAACTTATATTCATTCAACTAAAAAAAAGAAAGAAATATTTTTCTGTATTTGCAGCAAATTTAGGTGTACCATGAAAATATTTGGGTGTAACACGAAGATATTTGAGTGTATTGTTTAAAAATTTTCGATGTATGTGTGCTGATAAGTTCTGCATAATTCAAAACTCTTCATCTTCCTCCTCCTCATCTTCTACTGCTTCTTCTTCTTTTATTCATCATCATCACCATCTTCTTCTTTTTTTTTTCTTATTCATCTTTTCCTTTTTATTTTACCTTTTCAAACTTCTTCTTGTTTTATTCTTTTAACAAGAATAAAAATAAAAAAAAATCAAATAAAAAAGAAGAAGAAACACATAATGCTGAAAAATTACTTGGAAGAGGATGAACTTACATTCATTCAACTAAAAAAAAGAAAGAAATAAGAAAAAAGGAAGAAGAAAAAAAATGCAGCATTAGAAGAAATATTTTTCTGTGTTTGCGGCAAATTTGGGTGTAACACGAAGATATTTGATTGTATTGTTTAAGAATTTTCGATGTATGTGTGCTAATAAGTTATGCATAATTCAAAACTCTTCCTCTTCCTCCTCCTCATCTTCTGTTGCTTCTTCTTCTTCATCTTCTTATTTCATATTCTCATAATTTTTCTTAGGAGGAAAAAATCAAACAAAGAAGAAAAAAATACATAATGTTGCAAAATCAATAGAAAGAGAAGAAAAAAATGTAGCAACAATAACAGTAATAAAAAAACGACGATAAAGATGAAACACACGAAGAAAAAGGAAGAGAAACGCAAAGAAAAAGGAGAAGAAGAAGAAGGAAGAGAAGGAGGAGGAAGAACGCGGGATACAAAATAGAACGTAATTTTCACGCACACGTTATGAAAGTAGATTTTGTTAGGTTTGGAGTTTAGGGTTTAGCAGTATTCTTATTTATTTTTGTATGGACAGGTGCAAAATCAACTTCTAATGACAAATTAAAATTATCTACATTTTTTCCCAACTAAACTATCTCCTCTACTTCTTCAAAGTAAGGGTAATGTAGTTATTTAGACTCAACTTGTATGATTTTTTAAAACGAATAATATAATTGAATATAGAATAAAATATGTTTGGTCCTTATTTTTTCTTTGGAAGGATGATGAGGTAGTGATACATATATAGATGTGGATTTGTGGCAGTTATATTGCCACAAAAATAAATATGTAGCGGCAGCGAGAATATTCATACTAAGAAAAGTGAATATTATTCCATAATAAAGTTTATATTGCTATAAAAGTAATAGGTTTCAGATGAGCGTTAAAGGCAAAGAAGAACCCTTTTCTTTGTCAACTTTTAAAGTCCATTAGGCAAAGAATTGAACTGCTGCCATTGATGATGATCTCTTCTTAGAGCATTCACGAATTCACTTCTCAGTTCTGATGAGTTCTGACTGTGCCAGCATTTGCAGAGACATTAACCGACAAACAACAATCACATTTGGACATGGTGATAAGGTTGTCACACTTCTTCACCCATTTTACTTTACTTAGAATCAACCTTTTACACACACAAAAACTTCAATTACTCTTAATGAAATAATTATTGAATTGATAAACAAATTTGCGGTAACTTCTAGAATTTAGATTGCTAAAAAATCAATTGCTTTTAGCGATGTTAGAATATACTTAATTATAAACTGTGTAATACTCATATAATTAAGAAAAAAATTATTTAAGAATCAACTTCTTCAACCAACATTAACTCAATTTTGTTCTTTTCTATCTCTTTCTATTATAAATTGGTTGGAAAATATTGTATTAAAACTTTTTAGTTACTCATTAACTTGAAAAAAAATTGATTCCATAGTTTAAAAGTGTATGTAAATTTAATAATTATAATTTTAATTAAAAATTCTATATAGTTTTCAAATAATTTATTTATAGAAAAAAAACAAAAACATATTTTTAAATAGAGTAAATATATTTAGAAATAAATATAATTTTAGTCATACCATAAAAAGTCTAATGTATACTCTATGTCCAGAAATGATCGTGAGTAGGGCTAACTCAAATCAAAAGGCTAACTCATGAGATAAGTAATGTTTTGTGCTTATAAATTTTTTAAAAATCTAAAGTAAAAAAGATGTGAGATTTGTAATAAATTAAGTTAAAATTAGAATAGATAAAATCAATTAGCTTAGAGCTGTAATTTGGCTCTAGCTAGCATTAGAGTTGTTAATCCGTAGAATAATTAGTTATTTTGTTAGCATATGTGTAATATAAAGGGTAAAATGCATATTTAAACCAAAGTGAAACTAAAATTACATAATTCATTTAAAATGAAAAATGTTACATAAATCTTCTAAGTGGACGTTTTTATGTAAACCGAATGAAATTTATTTGAATTATAAAATCTAACACTAATTTGAATTAGTGCAATTCGAATTACTAGAGAAATTGCAAATCGAAGGAGAGCAATTCGAATTATGCATGGACGAAATCTTGCACTAATTCGAATCACACCAATTCGAATTACATTCAGTTTTGAGCACATGGTAATTCGAAACAAGCTGTTTCGATTTGCCCATAGTAACTAATTCGAAGTGGGTTGATTCGAATTACCACTAAGGAGCAGTCCAAGGTAATTTGAATTGGACTCATTCGAATTACCAATGCTTACCCTATAAATATAGTTCGAGTTGAGCTCATTCGAACTACAATTTCAAACCACTATCCTACTAAATCCCAGAGAAAACACTATTCTAAAACTCCAAGGTAGCGTTCAACATTCGGATATTCCACTGATGGGGGATAACCCGGACCAACTTTATCGTTTGGATGGAGTCACTCATATAGCTGGTGTCATCAATGAAGAGGTTAGTGCGCACATTTTTTTCGAAAATATTTCATGTGTTATTTTTTTTGTTTCTTATAACGCTAGTCATTATTTAGAATTGTTAAGTTAGATAGAGTTGTTGTATTAGTGATTTATTAGTTTCTAGAGATTCAACGAAGTAATTTTTAATTTGGATAGTGATTACAAATAAATAAAAGAGTATGAGTAGTAAAGATAGTGGGGGGTGCAACTTATTTAGAGTCAGTTTTTTGTGTTAACATTAAACTTAGTCGTTAAAGAAATTTTTTTTATTAATGTTATACTATTTTTTATTACACCCAGCTTGATGCATATATGATGTATTTGAACGCGTAACATTATTTGGTTACGTACAAGTTGAATTCTTTGGATTAAGATATGCATTAGTTGATAATATTGTATAAATATGTTCCGAGATGAGAAATAATCTGATACGTTTTTTATGCAGCCCTATCGATGTATCATGAGCATGCGACGGCAGCAGGGTATGCGCCTAGACGAGAGGATTGTTCTGTACTTGCAAATAGCCCGTTTATACCATCTTGCGAGGCTGAACGAGATTTGGTTTAGGTTGAATGAGCCAATTGTTAGTGCGTTCGTGGAGCGATGGCGTCAGGAGATGCACACGTTTCATATGTCGTTCAAAGAGTGCACGATTACACTGCAGGACGTGGCGTACCAGTTAGGGCTGCCGATCGATAGACATCATGTCAGTGGTTGCCTGACAGATTTTGAGACGTACATTGAGGGTGGTCGCCTAGCTTGGGCGTGGTTCGAGGAGCTGTTGGGTGTATTGCTTCCTGCGAACTGCATCCACAAGTTCGCAGTGAAATACAGTTGGTTCCCGTAGACATTCGGAGAGCTTCCTAATGGTGCAGATGAGGCCACTGTTAGGAGGTATGTCTGGTCCTATATGATGCTGTTGGAGACTCAACTATTTGGCGACAAGTCCGGTACTCGCATTCACTTTAGGTGGCTGTCATACATAGCCAGGATTGAGGACATGGGTGGGTACAGTTAGGGAGCAGCTGCTCTCTCATGGTTATACCGGTGCATGTGCCACGTGGCGAACAGACACATGGTGAAGTTAGCCAGACCATTATAGCTGCTTCAGTCATGGATTTTCTGGCGGTTCCCTGCCTGGATTCAGACCTGCTAGACATGATACGTTTGGCTGGCTTTTGGCCTCAAGGTACTATTCTATTCAAATGAGAAAATTTGTCACAATTATTTGGTGTTAGCTTTATTTAGTGATAACCTGGATTTGGGTTGCAGTTGGTCAGGTCACAACCCTACAGCGAGTGAAAAGGGACCTTGAGTTGCGAGTTGGAGGCTCAGGATAGATCTCTTACAGGCTGGGGATGTGAGTATTTCAACCACTCCATATAGTCAAAATCTCTCTTAGATTAGCAACACTGTATATTTAACGATGACGCATCATAACTATTTCTATTCAGTCTTGGCATATGCCGCATTCACCAGAAGCCTATGTGCATCCTTGCCCTTAAAAGTCAGGGCAAAATTTGTGGCCACATGTCGAATACAGAATGCACGGCATGCAGCAGGTGGTAGCCAACCTCCGTCGGGAGCCTCAAGTTCCGCCTTGATACCGTTGTGCCGATCTGATATCACCAGAATACCCGGCTGCGGAGTCACGTCCTGGCGGAGGTGGGATGTTGGAGCTCCCGTCTTGGGCAATCACAACAAGCAACGTACCCCTGTATTTGCCGTACAGGTGGGTCCCGTCAATACTGACCAACGGCTTGCAATGTCGGATGGCCTCAATACACAGTGGAAATGTCCAAAAAAGTCGGTGAAAATAGGCTTGCGATTGGTCCACTTGCCCACCCACTCGCACAGGACTCGTCCGCAATATTACAACACTACCAGGCATTGTCATCTACACACCTAGGACCCATCATGGCAACTCATTGTATGACTCATCCCAATCTCCGTAAATCTGTGCCACGGCCTTCTGCTTAGCCAACCAAACCCTCCTATAAGTCGGTTTAAACCCGAAATGTGCCTCTGTCGCATTCAGCAGTACCTTGATACACATGGCTGCATTAGCTCTAACCGTTGGCAGTATGAAGGCCGAGATCACATGATAATCAAGACTCCTGTGATCGCTCGAGATCGATGTGGCCATACAAGTATGAGGCCCATTGTACCGTTTTACCTCCCAAATACCTCTACGCTGGCAGAGACTGAGCCTAATCAACCATATGCACCCATTGCCAAATTCTTTACACTTTCCAAAGTACTTGCGATAATCGGACTCCACCACTTTATATTGTACCCCGCATCGGATGCTATAGGTCTTCACACTTAACACGGCCTCCTCTTTGTCCTGAAACTGCTGACCAACCTGAAACTCTGCTATACCTCTGGTACCCTGTGTATCTCTGACACCAAATCCAACAGGTTCGCCAGTAATCCCCCGCTGTCTCATGGCATCTATGTCTAAAGTTAAAAACTGGGGGGGGGTACTGCTGAGTCCCTGAGCTGGATGCTCCGTCAGCCCCAGCTGGATTACTCGTTGCTATGTCATCACCGCTATCATCGACAATGATGTCCGACTCCACATCATCATAAGTCATCATCATCCCGCAATACATCGTCTATACCATCCGGTGTCCCACTCTATAATGAAACTGGCGTCGTATCAATAATACCAACTTCTCTGTCACCACTGCAGTTGAGATCAGCTGCGAAGGACAGGGAGGCAACCACCATTGCCCGAAGTGCAATCACAGGCATGGATGAAGAGGCACCAACAGGCCTCGAACTAGAACAGGCTGCTGTTGCTGGAGCTTGGGGATTCCAGTTCGAACCACCTGAACTAGAGACCACATCTACAAGCTTGGCCAACAGCTCAAGTGTCCTAACCTTAGGAAACTGCCGACGACAATGGAACAGAACCTTCAAATCCTCGTCACTCCCTATGACAAACGAATCGTATTTCACATCATCTCGCAAAACTGAAATCAAAATGCAATAGAATAACTTCTCAACTTGTTTCACGCCTTGCAACCCCAGTTTTTGTACTATAGAATTCAGGAACTCAGCGAAACTCGTTGTAGGTTTTAGAAAAATACTGAGGGGATCCTTATCAGTAAACTTAATACCAGAGCGTGTTTTTTTCTTAATCGACCCTCTATAGTGCACCAACACTAAAAAACTCTCCTCACTAGCCATTGTGTTTCACTCTCATGGGAGAAATTTACATTCACGTCATATTTATATACGTTGGGGCCTAAATAAATCGAATTTACCTAGTTTGATTTACATATTCTTGGTAATTCGAATCAGTCAAATTCGAATTATATAAGGACATTTATAAGTGTAAATTGAAACAGGTTATTTCGAATTACTAGGGACGTCCTTGCATGCATAATTCGTAGTCAAATTCGATTTGTGTATATCACTATTAATTCGAATTTGCTTTATTCGAATTTGTGTTGGATTCTGCAATTCGAATGAAACTCATTCGATTTACATAAAAATATTCTTTTGAGAGATTCATATATTTTTTTTTTGGTTGATTAAGGTAATATTTACCTCCATTTGATTTAAATATGCATTTTACCCTAATATAAATACTCTTAGATAACAGTAACGCATAATATATATTCACTGTGATGATTAATCATGAATTAGATCACACACCTTTATCTAAATAATTCTCTTTACATGTTCTTCATTTTTTTTTCATAATTCTGCTGACTCTCTTTCTTCTTAATAATTTACAAGCTTGTTGGGATGCTAGTATACAAAACAAGAAAATATTAATAAAAAAATTTAATTATATAATTTATTGGAAAGATCAATATTATATTTATTTGATATTAAATTATGAATTCTACATTGAGCAAATAAGCAAGCTCAATTATTTGGTGTTTAATTTTTTTATTTTTTAAGTATTAATATATTTTATATAACACAATAAATGTAAAAACAATTATAATTTAATAATTAAAGAGTATTATTTAACAAATATAACTTTAAAACATTTTTCCAACTACTATGCATGAGAGACAATATGAGAGAGACTACTAATAACAATGTGAGAGAGACCAAAGTAATTACTCTAAATACTACTAACTTTAGAAAATCTAAATCCTACTCCAAATACTTAGATTTTTTATTATAATTATGTATATTAATTTTATTTGTTAAATAAATATAATAATATCAAATAAGCAGACAAATATTTTTTTAATTTTTTATGTATGTAATAAATTATAGATAATAAAAGTATGTATATATAGGTATATAAACTATAGATAATGAAATGGTCAAAGTCAAAGGACATTCCTAATCCAAAAGAGAGCACGTATTAGTTTGGTTGGTTTTTTTAGTGAAAAAAAAAGTAATTTTTTTAATAAAATATTTTTATTAAAAAATAAATTATTTGTTTTTTTATAAAGTTAATAATATTTTATTTTTAAAAAATAAAAATAAAAAATATTTTTAATACTTCATTTTTTTAAAAAAATATATCTAAATATAAAATAATTTTTATTTGTTAAAATATTTTTTTTTTAAAAATAAAAAATAAGCATCTTTTCAAAAGCTAATCTACACTAACCCGTCACATCAATGTGTAAAATGTAAATAGTTTACAATTACGTTACAATAGTGGCATTAATCAATGGAACGAACGTACAATTCACTCAGTGATAGGTAGTTATTTTTTTTTAAATAAACAAATCCACGGTGAAATAATATATAATGATTAATGGACAATAATTTTGGAAGGAGGCTCGAGAACATGTTTGTGAATAGAGCAAGAAGGAGAAGAACATGTTTGAGGGTGGATTTGGAAATTCAGAAATTAATTAAACCCTTTCTCTTTCAGATTCTTTCCATTCAACCAAACAAAGCTTTAATTCGCTTGGTTCATGTAGATCTGTAGGTTCAAAAAACTCACTACAATTGGTGACAAATAAACACACATAGACTAATATCAAATAGATTTGTTATGACGGTTTTATTTTTTTATGCATTTTTTTTAACAATAAAGCAACTCCTTATTGCAATTGTTTAGGAGATTTTTTCCTCTTCTAACCAAATAACCATTCAGCCCCACATTTATTTAACCTTAGATCTAAAAGAAAAAAAGAGCACAGTTAAAAAAATGTTAAAAAGTTAAAATGGTCCACAAATTTTTTTTTTTTTTGTCAAATTGGTTTAATAAAAAGAATAAATGTCTCAAACTGGTTTATAAAAGATATAATCGTGACTAGGGGTGACAAATGGACCGAAACCTACCAGCCCAACCCGTGTAACCCACTAAAAAAGGCGGGCTAACCTGAAAATTTCAGACCGCCAAATTTAAAAAGCCCGCCTAACCCCCACCATCTAATCCGTGGATTTCGGCGAGACGGGCGGGCCAAGCAGTTTTTTTGTCAGGCTTTTTTTTTACAATTTTCTATGATGTTATTAATCTACAAGAGGATGAACATGATAATTGAAGATGTTTTAAGTTATATTTTAGATTATGTTTTATATTTGATTGATTATAAACTTGAATATGTTTAATTATATGTTTTGGATAATGTTTGTTTTGCTTTGGACAATGTTGATTTTATTATTTTGTTTCAAAAAACTTGGTTTATGATTATGTTTATTACATATTTATAATTATAAAGACTTTAATGTTTAAGAATTTAGAAATTATAATTTTTTTGTCTTTAAAAATTATAAATTTATTGAAATAACTATAAAATTATATATATTGTTTAATATTTAATGGCTTATTAAAAAAAAGAGATTTTAAGCCCACCAACCCGTCGGAGGCAGAGGAGAAATTCAGGACCGCCTCACTAGGAGGGATGGGGGGCCAATCTGCCAGATAACGAGCTTTTAGCTAGATGGAACGGGCTTTCCCATTTGTCACCCCTAATCGTGATTGAGTCACATCAGTTCTTAAGTAATAACAATTAAGAAAATGATTAATTTAAGGAGAATATTTACATGATGACAATTTCACGTAAAGATGACATTGTGAATTATTAAAAAGTTTAGTCAAATATATCAAACTATCTAATAACTCACAATGTTATTTTCATGTGAAGATGTTATCATAGGAATTAGGCATGGCAAAAATCCCCGGCAGGGCAGATACTTGCGGAGATTTACCCGTTAGGGAGCAGATATGGGGACGATTTTTTACCTGCGGGGACGGGAGACAAGTCCCCGTGTAATAAATGGGGCGGGAGCAGGGATAGAGATCCCCACCCCGTGGGAGCCCGTTAAATACCCGTATATATGAAAAGCCTAAACTACCCTTACTATATATATAACATTATTCAATAACCCTAGTCGTCACTCCTCATTCCCTAAATTGAAACTCTTCACTCTTCAAAGTTCATACTCTTCACCCTCAGCCTCTCCTCTCCTCTCCTCTGAGTCCTCTCACAAACGCATGCATGGTCACCATCGCTGAGCGCCACCTCCCAACCCCTCACCGCCACCTCCCACCCCCTCAGTCCTTCATCGCCACCTGTCGAGGTCACCGTCACGCTCACCACAGCAGGGAGTGCGTCTTCGCGTTCAGTTCATCTTCGTGTCGGAGCCTCGCCGCGTCTTTTCATCGTCTGCTACCTCCTACTCCTCACCGCCAAAATCCTTCCCTCTTACTCTCGAGGTTACTGATTACCGAGGTAGCAGCGTTGCGTTAGAGACTCTTCGCCATCTTCGTGTTTTGTCATCTTCGCATCAGGGCCTCTTCGCCATCAGAGCGTGTTCGTCGTCCAGCAAGAATGTCAACCTCTTCCTTGTCTTTGTGTCAGAGTCTCTTTAAAGTGATTTTGATTCTGTTAGTTCTAACTTATATTTCTAATTCTGATTATTGTGATTTTGATTATGTTCTTATTATTGGGGTATTGATTATGTTAATTATTTGCTGTGATTTTGATTCTGTTAACCCTAATTTATATTTCTGATTCTGATTGTTGTGATATTGATTATGTTAATTATTTGCTGTGATTTTGATTCTATTAATCTTAATTATATTTCTGATTCTGATTGCTATGATTTTGATCGTATTTCTCAAAAAAACTTCTCTTTTTTCAATTTTTTCATTTTTGTTTAAAAATCTGCGGAGATCAGCGAATATCCAAGTCCCCGATGGATACGAAGTCTCCGTTACCCATCGTGGGGATTGGTGCAGAATTTATAACCACAAACTAACCGGCAAGTGCACCGGGTCGTACCAAGTAATACCTCAGGTGAGTGAGGGTCGATCCCACGAGGATTGATGGATTAAGCAATAACGGTTAAGTGATTTACTTAGTTAGACAAACAGAAAAGAGTGTTTGAGTGTTCAAAAATATTAACAGTAATTTTAGAATATTAGAAAGCAAGCAGTAAACAAGTTGTGAATAATATGTAGAGAAACAGTTAAGGCTTCAAAAATATCTATCTTCCGGATTGACTTTTCTTACTAACTATTTTAATCATGCAATATTCAATTCATGGCAAACTATATATGACTAAGGCCTAATTCCTTAGACCTTCTTAGTATACTCTAACTTTCATCAACCGCCAATTTCTTGGTCACTTAATTCCAATTAGAGGATGGAGTTCAATTCTAGTTTATGTGCCACAGAAACTCTAATTACCCAAATATAAAAGGATTATATGTCACGTATCCCGTTAAGTCCAGATACTTAGAAGTTTAGGAGAAATTATTTTCAAGATGTTGTTCAAGTAAAGAGTTTTTTCAAGTTATACAAGAACTCAATTAGAACAAGGATCATACTTCTGTTCCACCCAGATTCATAAGATAAAGAACGAAAACAATTCTTGAAATAGAAATCAATACATGAATTAAAATAGAAAAATAATAGTATCAATCCGTACAATAGATAGAGCTCCTAACCTTAACAGTGGAGGTTTAGTTGCTCATGATGTAAAGAGAAAAACTAGGATTTATGGTAAACTGTAAATTCGGCTGAGATGGAATGAAAAGTGGAATAATGTTCGACTCCTCCCCCTCCCAGAAGAGAAGTTTCTTTTTCCTTTTATATCTAATCCTAATTAATTTAAAATCTATTTTCTAAAACTAAAATAATATCTTTTCCTATTTCTAAAAATTAAATTTTAAATCAGAATTAAAAATCAGCGTTTTCTGCGTTTTCTGCACGTGGCGCATGTCACGGGTACGCGTCAGTCACGCGTACGCGTCGATGGTCTTCTTCGCGTGTCACGCGTACAAGTCAGGTACGCGCACGTGTCGCTGAGCAAATCTCCAAATCACGCGCACGCGTTGCTCCTCGCTGGTCATCTCCTTTAATTCTTGTGCTGATTCCATTTGTGCAAGCTTCCTCTCCATCCTCTAAGTCATTCCTGCCCTATATAGCCTTCTTCTCTTTTTTTGCGGAAGCTCCATCAAATCCAACCGAATTCTACCTAAAATAAACAGAATTGTACAAGACTCAAAGTAGCATCCATAGTGGCTAAAATATAATTAATTCTTGATTAAACTCAACAAATTAAATGCAAATTTACTAGGAAAAGATAGGAAAGATGCTCACGCATCGCAACACCAAACTTGAATTGTTGCTTGTCCTCAAGCAACTAAATCTAATACAAGGTTAAGATGTGAATTTGCATGAGAAGTGAGAGTTCAATTATGCTCATGTCTCTTCTTAAAGTGGGATTTATCTATTGCAATTCTGAACAGTTTTGGCATCTCACTTTCCTTTGAGTCAGAAGAATGTCAATGTCATTCGGAATTAGAATCCGGATCATATTATGAATTCTCTTATCTTTATATTTCAATTAAATCCTTGAACACAGCGGATATCCCTTAATTCTCAATTAACTGGTGCCTTGCACCTTGAGTCTAGCCGTGACTTTAAATGTTTTGTCTCAAGCTTCACTTGACACAAAAACACCACAAGCACTTAACTGGAGAACTCTCTTCAAGTTCTGATTTTTCTTTCAGTTACTCCCAGACAGTGGTGCTCAAAGCCTTTGGCATACTCTACTAATTGCAGTTGATCTTGACTCTAAATGTTCTGTCTCAAGGATTACTTGACACAAGAACACCACAAGCATATGACTAGGGAAACAACTCTTTGAGCTTTTAATCATGCCTGACCTCCCTAGTCATTGATGCTCAGAGCCTTGGACCTTGCTTTTATATCCTCTTTTTTCTCTTTGTTTTTTCTTTGCTGTTTCTTTTGCTTCAAGGATCAACTTTTACAAATTTCAGAAAATTCATAATAGTTCTCTAAACTCCTTTTCCTTATACATCAACAGTCTTTGATTCAAATTCAACATGCACGGTTTATGTCATGCATTCAGAATCACAAAGAATACCACCACATTTGATTAAATGAGACTACTCTAAAAAAATAAACTCAATTTCTCATGCATTACATCTTTTTCTTCTTTTTCTTTTGGATTCAAACTCAGTGAGCAATACATGAGACACTTTTCAGAATTAAACGAATAACAGAATAAAAATAACTAATTTACTAGAACCTAGGAATTGAAATAACAAAGGATCATGGAGAAATCAAGTAAAATAGCAGAAAACAGGAATATAACATAATAAGAACGGGAGAAAATATAGAATGAAAGGAACTCAACCACCTCCGTTATCCTAGTGGCCGTCTCATTCTTCAGACTGTGCTCCTCCGTGAAGATGATTTGCCTCCCTTTGGTGCCATTAAAATAAACAGAAAAGCCACAAGCGAAGCGACAACACCAAACTTAAAGGTTTGCTTGTCCTCAAGCAAAGAAGAACTGAAAACAAAAACAAATAGTATCATGAAAGAAGAATAAAAGGATAAAAGAACAAGAGAGAATTAGGATTGGGGGTGGATGATTTGAAATCAGGCGTTGTGTTAAGGTTAGGAGCTCTGTCTATTGTATGGATTGATACTATTATTTTTCTATTTTAATTCATGTACTGATTTCTATTTCAAGAATTGTTTTCGTTCTTTATCTCATGAATTTGGGTGGAACGGAAGTATGACCCTCTTTCTAATTGAGTTCTTGTATAACTTGGAAAAGCTCTTTACTTGAACAACAGCTTGAAAATAATTTCTCCTAAATTCTAATTATCTGGACTTAACGGGATACGTGACATATAATCCTCTTATATTTGGATAATTAGGATTTTTGTGGCATAATAACTAGAATTAAACTTCACCCCCTAATTGGAATTAATTGACCAAGGAATTGGCGGTTGATAAAAGTTAGAGGAGACTAGAAAGGTCTAAGGAATTAGGGTCTAGTCACATATAGTTTTCCATGAATTAAATCTTACATGATTAAAATAAATTAATAAGAAAAGTCAATCCGGAAAATAGATAACTCTGAAGCCTTAACTGCCTTCTCCATATTTTATTCCCAACTTATTTACTTGCCTGTCTTCTGATATTCTAAATTACTGTTTAATGCTTTTGAACTCTCAAACACTATTTTCTGTTTGTCTGACTAAGCCAATCACTCAATCATTGTTGCTTGATCCATCAATCCTCGTGGGATCGACCCTCACTCACCTGAGGTATTATTTGGTACGACCCGGTGCACTTGCCGGTTAGTTTGTGGTTATAAATTTTGCACCAAGTTTTTAATCATGCAAGATTTAATTCATGGCAAACTATATGTGACTAGACCCTAATTCCTTAGACCTTTCTAGTCTCCTCTAACTTTCATCAACGGCGCCAAAAGCTTGGTGCAGAATTTATAACCACAAACTAACCGGCAAGTGCACCGGGTCGTACCAAGTAATACCTCAGGTGAGTGAGGATTGATCCTACGAGGATTGCTGGATTAAGCAACAACGGTTAAGTGATTTACTTAGTTAGACAAACAAAAAAGAGTGTTTGAGTGTTCAAAAGCATTAACAGTAATTTTAGAATATTAAAAAGCAAGCAGTAAACAAGTTGTGAATAATATGTAGAGAAACAGTTAAGGCTTCAGATATATCTATCTTCTGGATTGACTTTTCTTACTAACTATTTTAATCATGCAAGATTCAATTCATGACAAACTATATATGACTAAGCCCTAATTCCTTAGACCTTCTTAGTCTACTCTAACTTTCATCAACCGCCAATTTCTTGGTCACTTAATTCCAATTAGAGGATGAAGTTAAATTCTAGTTTATGTGCCACAGAAACTCTAATTACCCAAATATAAAAGGATTGTATGTCATGTATCCCGTTAAGTCCAGATAATTAGAAGTTTAGGAGAAATTGTTTTCAAGCTGTTGTTCAAGTAAAGAGCTTTTCCAAGTTATACAAGAACTCAATTAGAATAAGGGTCATATTTCCATTCCACCCAAATTCATAAGATAAAGAACGAAAACAATTCTTGAAATAGAAATCAACACATGAATTAAAATAGAAAAATAATAGTATCAATCCATACAATAGACAGAGTTCCTAACCTTAACAGTGGAAGTTTAGTTGCTCATGATGCAGAGAGAAAAACTAGGATTCATGGTAAACTGTCAATTCGGCTGAGATGGAATGAAAAGTGGAATAATGTTTGACTCCCCCCTTCCCAGAAGAGAAGTTTTTTTTTCCTTTTATATCTAATCCTAATTAATTTAAAATCTATTTTCTAAAACTAAAATAATATCTTTTCCTATTTTCTAAAAATTAAAGTTTAAATCAGAATTAAAAATCAACGTTTTCTGCACGTGGTGCATGTCACGCGCACACGTCGCTTCTCGCTGGTCATCTCCTTTAATTCTTGTGCTGATTCCATTTGTGCAAGCTTCCTCTCCATCCTCTAAGCCATTCCTGCCTTATATAGCCTTCTTCTCTTTTTCTGCGGAAGCTCCATCAAATCCAACCGAATGCTACCTAAAATAAACAGAATTGCACAAGACTCAAAGTAGCATCCATAGTGGCTAAAAGATAATTAATTCTTGATTAAACTTAACAAATTAAATGCAAATTCAATAGGAAAAGATAGAAAAGATGCTCACACATCAGAAATGGGACAGAGACAGGGACAGAGACAGGTAATGGAGGTGGGGGCGGGGCGGGGGCATGTCCCCACCCCATGGGAATCCGTTGCCATCCCTAATAGGAATATCCATCTTAATTTAATTTATTATTATCATTATTATTTTTTGTCAGATAAATTGGAGAGTTCTCGCCTACACTACACATTCACACACCCAATACTTAAGGGTTTCGATCCACTATTTTTTTTGTGACTGAACATAACACAAAAAAAAAGACCTAAGAAAAAGAGTAGTACTCCTCTCTAATAATAATGTCTAAATTATTAGGAGGAAGTAACCACTCTAGATACACCTGCTTGTTTAAAACAGCAGTCTTAGCCATTAAATCAGCCGCTCTGTTTGCTGTTCGCTGGATGTGCACTAAAATAGCTGTCCAATTGCGCTGGAGCATCTCTTTGATTTTGTCAAGTAGATCAGAGTCATTCCTAATCATGCTGGTTGTGCCTCGCGAAACAAGAAGAAACGCATCAAGATTATCAGTTTCACATATGACCTCTTTGCACTCGCAATCCCAAGCCATAACAAGCCCTCTCCAAATAGCATAAAGCTCACAATAGAGAACACTAGAAAGAGGTATACTGGCAGAACAACCTTTTATCCAAATTCCCATGCTGTCTCTAATAATACATCCAAAGCCAGCTAATTGCTCATTTTCAAAAACGCTTGCATCGCAGTTCACTTTACAGACATTCATTGGAGGTGGTTCCCAGTTATATTTCAAAGAAGAAGGAATAATATGTTTTTGGTTGATAACAACATTAGAGAAATCTCGAGCAGCATGTTTAACTAAGTGAACAATTTTCTCCTTACTCCATAGATCATCTTGGTGGAAGATGTCATTGTTCCTATCCCTCCAAATCCACCAAAAGGCCGCTGCAAAGAGAAACTCATTTTTGTTGAGGTTAGAACGAATCCAAGACACAAAATCCAAATTAGAGTCCTCAACGGTCATTCCCAAATTTAAGCTAATCCAAATCTGACGAGCTTTTTGGCAAGTCCTAAAGCAGTGGTTAATATCCTCTAGAGCAAGATAACATCTCTGACAAAAATCAGAAGTAGAAATACTTCTTTGAAAACGGTAACTAGCTGTGGGAACTCCGTTGTTGAGGCAAAGCCAGAGCAGACACTTTATCTTCTCCGGTATTCTCAAGCGCCAAAACCAAAGCCAATTTTCATTATCATTCCAGCCAAATTTCTTCTTCA
This sequence comes from Arachis hypogaea, assembly GCF_003086295.3. Classification (NCBI taxonomy): domain Eukaryota; kingdom Viridiplantae; phylum Streptophyta; class Magnoliopsida; order Fabales; family Fabaceae; genus Arachis; species Arachis hypogaea. The sequence continues at coordinate 128,923,565 of NC_092055.1, forward strand.
ATAGCCATTCATACCCGCTTTTAGTCGAGTAGGTGAGAGTATTTGAGTTTGTCCAAAACCAACCTGTTTTATCTCCTGCCTGCTTGATAGGATCAAAGAACATCAAATCAAGTTTAACTTCTTCTGGAATCTTGTGCAAAGAATATCCCACTGCCAACGCCCAAGGTGCCAGACATCTTCTAACTTCAAGTGAGAATCAGAAATGTGCACAAAAGGAACCAAAGGAGCTAGCGTTCCACATGGTTGCCAAACATGATACCAAAAGGATTGAGACATCCTGCATGTACACCAATCAAAACCATCACGAAGCTTTTCTATTGTCTTATAAGTCGCTCGCCAAGTGCTTGAAACATTATTAGAAAATTTTGGTGAAAAGCAAGAACTCCCAGATAAATATTTTGCCAACATAATTCTTACCCAAAGCTTATCTTTATTATGCAATAATTGCCAAACAAGCTTTCCGAGTAAAGCAAAATTTACGCATTGAGTATCTCTAATTCCCAAGCCTCCATATTTTCTTGGAGTGACAACTTTGTTCCACTTGACCAAATTTAAGCAACGCTCCCCCACCTTTCCCTTCCACAAGAATTGTCTAAGTACAGAATCAATCTTTTGACAAACCGAAGTAGGAAAAAGAGTCACTTGCATCTTATAAATAGGAAGAGAAGAAGCAACAGATTTAATTAAGCAAAGCCTGCCTGCTCTGTTAAGGAGCCGACCTTTCCAACTAGCCAGCCTATTCTTGATCTTCTCTAAAGAGTCCGAAAAAATAGATCTAGCAGCTCGAGGATGATTAAGGTTCACCCCCAAGTATTTGCCTAGGTCACTAGTAAAAGGAATATGAGAAACACCAGACAACATTTCCTTCCTTCTATTAGAGATATTTCTAGAACAAATAGCTTTAGATTTTTCAATGTTAACCTTCATACCTGAAGCTTTACAGAACAACTCCAAGGTGTGCACAACATTCTGAACTTGACTTTTCTTCGCTTTACAAAAAAGGAGGAGGTCATCTGCAAACATCAAGTGAGAAACTCTAGGTCCCCCTCTAGAAACAGCCACACCATCCCAAATACCCTCGTCAACTTGTTTGGAAATAAAGCACGCCAATCTCTCCATGCACAAAACAAATAAATACGGAGAAATTGGATCTCCTTGCCTGAGCCCTCTGCGAGGTTGGAAGCTGTCCAATCTATTCCCATTCCAAAGGATGGAAAAATTTGAGGTCTGAACACAATTCATTACAAGCCGAATAATTAGAGAAGGAAAGCCAAAAGATTCAAGAGTGTGCTCAAGAAAATTCCAATTAACTCTATCATAAGCCTTTTCTAAATCAATCTTAAAAGCCATAGCTCCTTTTCTAGACTTTGTCCGCTTAAGAAAGTGAAGAACTTCTTGGGCGACAATAGTATTATCAGGTGCTCCTCTACCATGAATAAACCCTCCCTGAGTTGGGCTAACAATCTCATCCAAAAATGGTCGTAATCTATTAACCAGCACTTTAGTCACTAGCTTATAAATTACATTACAAAGGCTTATTGGCCGAAAATCCTTCAATCTAGTTGGAGGGTCGCACTTAGGGATAAGAACAATCAAAGTTTCCAACAAAGAATGGCTTAACGTCTCCCCTAAGAATGCTTTCTGAACAGTACGCCATACCTCATGACCCACCACATCCCAATATTCCTTGAAGAAAAAAACTTGAAAACCATCCGGCCCAGGAGCTTTGAACGAGCTCATATTATCCAGAGCTTCTTTAACCTCCAACATTGTTACTGGTTTAAAAAAATTATCACAAGCATTCTGGCTAAGAGATGGCATAAAAATTTTTCCCATGCAATTAACCTCAACAGGCTCAGTAGAACAAAAAATGTTTTTGAAGAAATGAACAACCTCCCTTTGCAAAATTTTCGGATCATCAGACCAAGACCCATCACTGATTAGCAACCCATGAACCTTGTTAGATTTTCTTCTAAGGATGGTTTGCATATGGAAAAAGCTAGTATTTCTATCATCATACCGAACCAATTGATCTTCTAGTATTTCAATCCACTATTTGATCTTCGCTAAATTTTGAATTTGGATGCCACATATTAAAAGACACATCATTTATCACTTGAATTAAAGTCTCAATTGTATTCATTATTATCTTTTAAAAATCAATCTAAGTATGGTGATCTTTCTATAATTAAAATTATATACAAATAAAGAAGCATTCTGACGTTAATAAAAAGTATAACACAAACCCAAAATAGTTTCATGAACCCACTAAGGCAAAAAGTCGCATAGATCTTTGTGCTTATTTGGACGTTATTATTTTGATAAAAAAAATATTTTTTTAATAAAAAAATATCTTTTTTTTTTATTTTTTAGTGTGTTTGGCAAATTTTTAGTAGTAAAAGTAAAAGTACTAAAAAAATAAAAAAATATATCGTTTTTGATAAGTTGTAATTTAAATTTTTTTTTTTGAAAAGATCTTTTTCTTTTAAAAAAAAAGATGTTTTTTATATAATAAATAAACAAAAAAGTACTTTTATATTGTTATACCCAAACATAATTGATAGATAAAAATATCTTTTTGCATGAAATATCCAAACATAAAATTACTTTTACTTTTTCATAAGATCTTTTAAAAAAAGATAACTAAAAAAAAGATCTTTTTTTAGAAACTCACCCAAACAAGTCATTAATCCACTAAAAAATACGCACCAACATAATTGGAAGAAAGAAAATTCAAACTATTCAAAGAGTTGAAAATGAAAAATAAAATAAAATGAAGCTAGAAACCTATAGATTATATGTATTTGTATACAACTTATAGACATGTATGTATGTCAGTAATTTACCAAGTACCTTTAAAATTAATAAGAAATACAGACATTAGACACACATTACTATATTTTAGGTAATTGATTAATTAAAGTCATCAAATGAGATACACCACATAACAAATTAGACATTTTACATTTTACATTTTTCATCAAATAAGGTAGGTTTCTTTTCCAAATCATATATATCCATCATATGTGTTGTGTAACACCTTTGAACAATTCTATTCATTTGTAGGAGGAATCATCCAATTGGGAAGAAGGATATTAGCACTAGCATTAATTTGGATACCTTCTTCATTATCATTATGTTCTTCATTATCACTTCTATCTTGTGGCATTCCTCTGCATATATATTGATCAATTAATATTTGAGTTTTCATTCAATAAAAAGCCATTAATCCTATATCACTCACCTAATATTCAAGTTTTCTGAGGTTTGAGGTGCAACAGTATAATTATCTTGCAGCTCCAATTGACGAGTCTGTTCTGTGGTAGCTTTTTCTTTCCCCTTGATCTAGTTTTCACTCAATTTATATATATATTCAAATTCAGTGTAAGATTTGAAATTCATGTATATAGTCAAATTTGAAGGAAAAAATTGTTACCTTCTTAGCTAGTGAATTGTTTTGTTCATTTAGAGCTTTCTCCTGTTCAATATTGTATAACATAAAAATGTAAATATAATAATAAATTTAAATTGTAGACTAACGAAAAAAAATAATGACGTGTGTCCACATTGGCTGATTGGAATTTGTTTTCTAGAATAAAAATAAAATACAAACATCTCTTAAAAGTTAAAAAGATAATAATAATTATAACAACAACATCACAAGCGTCTCTCATTAGAAAAAAAGATAACCTTATTAATTACATTCAAAACTAAAAGATTAGTAGTGAAGGTATAAATAAGATTTAGTCAAAAGGAGAAACTGAGACTTCTGTTCTGTCACTACTTTTAGGTTATATTATATTAGTGCTTAAGGTATTGTTACTCCAATAATTGACTTGCTAAATTCTAAGTAGCTTTACATGTGGTGATTTTCAATAAATCCTCACAGTACTTTGATTTATGATTTTGAACTTCTCTTTTGTAGTTTGATTCTGGTTGATGTTGGAAAAGGTTGTCTAATTTAATTTTGTCAATGTTTTCTAATAAAAAAATAGGGTCATTGTCTTTTGCTCACAACTTTATAAAATTTTAATTTTGTTAATAATACTTAAAATTATCTCAGTTTCATATTTAATGAATTTGAATTATTTTAAGGTTATATTTAATATTTTTAAATTAATTTTGTCAAATATATACCGTTATATATAGCCAGTGGCATGACAATTGGCCATAGAAATATATTTGATAACATTTAGAGATGTTAATTGTTAAATTAATTAAAACAAGTTACACGTCAGAGATAAAATTAAAAATTTATAAATATTTAAGGGTTTAAAAATATATTTTATTCTAAAAGATTTTGTTAAAATTTTCAAAATGCATAATTTTTTTCCACTTAACTTTTTGAAGCAATAATTCTTTCACTTGGCCATCAAAAAAGTGTTTGGCTCTATTTTCCAATTCTAATAATAACTTTTCTTGGAAGATTTTGAGTTGAGATTCAATGTCAAAATAGTTTTGGACGTATATATTTGATTTTTTTTTTTCTAATATCGAATTAAGGCCAAATTCCAGTTACCACGACCTTAGCATGTTTTGGGATTAATATAAGTCTTGAAACTTTATGTGTATATCCTTCTGCTTTTCTCTCAAACTAATAAAGCATTTTTTATAATATTGTAGACTCTCTAGACTATAAAACATATAAAAAAAAAAAAGTAAAATTATCAACAAAGAAAAATAATTAGACAACCAGCATAATTTATTATTATTGATCAGGAGTTAGCTATCACTATTTAAATTAAAAATGTAGGCTAAAATATATTTTTAGATTACTAGAATAAAAAAATTAGGTTGATAGCTAAAAATAACAAACAAAAATAATAAATTTTGTTGGTTTTCGAGCATTTCTCTAAAATAACTATTAATAAAAGGTTTAGTTATTCTGTTAGTCCTTATATAGCTTTACTAAATTTTTAATTAGATCTTGATATTTTTTTTTTTAATTGGATCTCTACACTACTTTAAATTTTGTAATTAAGTCATTTTTATTTTAAAAATGTTAAAATTAACATAATATTTCTCTTAAAATACATTCGGTTAAAGATTTAATTAAATTTTTAATTATGAATACCTTCAATTTACGAAAAAATATTCAGTTAGATCTAACATTTTTTACGTTAGGAAGGACCTAATTATAAAATTAAAAATAATATAGGAACCTAATTAAAAAAAATAAAAAATTAATTAAAAATTTAGTAAAACTATAAAGACCAATAGAATAATTAAACTTAAAAAAAATATTTAACAAAAATCATAGAAGATTGTTTTTGTTTACCAAAAATGATGATCAAACATTAACTTTAGATCAGTTTTAGTGAACAAAGACAATCATATATAACTGTCGGTGAGTTTCTATCTTCTATAGTTATGTGATCAACATTATTATCTTTTGTGTGTATTCTTTGTAATTAAATAAAAGCAAACAATAATAACCTTTTTCTGAAGCAGTGAGATATTCTCATACATGATTTGATTCTGCAAGTTACACATGATAAAACAATCATCAGAATTACTGAATATATATGATATTCAGTTCAATGTTCAAAACAGTCAAATTAAAGTTGCTTCCATGGTTTTAATTTATTAATTACCTTTCGTGATCTAATTTGTTTAAGAGCAGAATCAAGCTGTTGTTCTAAATTCTGAAGTTCTCTCATACTTAGGCCTTGAAGATCTTCACCCATAAAATGCCTGAAAAAGGAAAAAAAATTAGCATAAACACAGATATGTATTATACTAATTACATATATACAAGAAAGGAAAAGAGTTTTAAACCCTTGCTTAATTATTATTATTTGATACCTTTGATTCCTTTGTAAGACTTCCACCCTTGCTTTGAGCTTTGCATGTTCTAAAGTCCAGTTTGCCTGACACCACATATCATAAATTAAATTATAAAAGTATGAGAATAGCTACATATATATACATACAACAAGTTGAAGTTGTTCATGAGTGGAGAATTTAGATAATAAGCATTTATTATTATATACATACATATATACCATATATCATTATACAAGATTTTTCGGTGATGTACATACCAAGAAAAAGAATTTAGGGAAGGAAAAAGTATACAAGAATTTGGTTAACTACTGAACTTATAAAAATAGAGAGAAAAATGTTAATCTAAATATATTGTCAACCATTCATATATTATTATGTGAATTTGTGTGATACTTTTCCATTTCACAATATTTGTCTAAACCAAAAGCCACATAGATTAAAGAAAACAACATAAAAAATAATTGGTAATAATGGTACATGAAAATTTCTATTATTAGCAGAACTAATACTATATTTATTCTATTTCTTAATTATATATATAATAAAAGTAGGAGTATAAATAGAAAAATTAAATTATAAATAAAAAACATATTTTAAAAATTAAAAAACAAAATAAAACAAATCATATATAAAAATGTTACGTACACACTAAAAATTAATTACTATATTCTGTGGATAAATATATGTTGTTTATTATTTTTATATATTTTATATTTAAATATATATTTTATACAAATAACTAATTTAATGACTGATTTTTTTATCTATGTGTAATATGATAGAAACATATATTGTTATAAATAGAAGGAGTAACTGTATGTTACAAAGTTAAACACTTTGTCTAAGAGTAAAACATGAGTGAATAATCAGACAAAAAAAATAGAGATATATCATATATGTGAAATATCTTAAATGCACTTTATATGAACTTAGTGTATAATAAAAATAATTAACATAATTTAATGATATTGTTTTAAATGAAGAAGAATATAGTATTTATATCATTATTGTTTTCAACATGGCCTACATTTGGTCCCTGAGCATTCGCCACAAGCTGCTGTCTCTCCGCATATGAATACCTTTCATACCTTTCGATTATCCTCTCCATACTGTTCACAAGGAAAAAAAAAGAAGCAAGCAAAAATGAGCAAATTAAGTTGAAACATTATTCACACAGAAATTTTCTTCACTTGCTACAAATACATGAGGCATCTTTTAGTCTTTTACTATGATAACATAAGCAAAACTGAGGCAGTATCTTGACACAGAAAAGGGACAAAGACAAATAATCACAATATTTTGAATGTCATATTTTAATTTTAAACTTTAAAGTAATAGGTCTATTATCTATATATAGTTCCTCTCTATAGTATATATTTTAGTTAATTAATCTATTTCAGATCGATATGAGATTCATCTCCATCCCATACTTGATATCTAAATTTCTCATCAAACATCTTACTCAATAACAAAAATAGTTCATGAATATTAAATAAATAAATACAAGAATATTGGAAATAGGTTATAAATATTGTCAACTTTAATGATTTTTTTTTTTTGAAAAAACTTATTGAGAACTCGAAAATTATAGTGTTCCATATTTATTTGATTTGCAAAGTATAGGTGTAGTATTTAGTTATAGTAATTTGCAATGAGAAAGGGATAACTATTTCTATGAAAGAATTCAAATATAAATACATATTCATTAATATTTTAGTTTTTGAATAATTAAATTTGTTACCCTGGGTAAAATATTGTAGAAAAAAATCGATCGCATATTCATATACAAATACAGTTGATTTGGTGATATAAATCAATTAATGATTATTATATATCCTAGAATGTGGAGACACTTTAAATAAGAACGTTTGATCTCATTCATTGAATAAATTATCATGTATTAAATTTTTGAAATGTAGCATAGATTAAAAAATATTATTATTATTAAAAAATGTTGCTATTTTTGAAACCGTTACTCTAGTTTTGAAATTATTTTTCTGATTTGTATACGATTTAAATTTTTAACAAAAAGATTTATTAAAAGATTATTTTATCTTTTTATAAATTTTATAATATTATATTCTACTTCCATTTCATTATTATTTTGATATTTTTTATTTTTTATGAGTTGAATTTTTGTTTACAATTTTTATTTTTTTAATAATTCTTTTTTTTTAGATTTTTGAATATTTATATTTTAATCTACCAATTCTTATTGGTAATTGTTTCATTTTTAGTGTAACAATTCTTATTCATTTTTGAATAAAAATTATTGTAAAATTGAGATTTTGAAAAAAAAAATCATTTTATATTAATTTAAAAAATTTAATATCATTTGAATTAATATTTGTTAAAATCATTAATTTTTAGTCTATTATTTTAAATAATTTAATTATTTCTTCTTTTAAATTTTTTAATTTACTTGTTGATTTAATTTTATTCCTAGTTTACATTTTTATTATTAATTCACATTTTTTAAAATATTTTTTTTAATTGCGGCTAAATAAACAATTTTTATCATCTTTATATAAGTGAAGGTTATCCTATTAAGAATATTGAAGCTGAACAAGGAAAATTGTTTTTGAATCTAGGACAGCCATCTTTCTGGAAATAATTTTTCTCAGAGTGATAAGTGGTGGAGCTTAGTTCAGGCAAGGGGCTATGATCCTTCCAAATTATTTTATAAAATATTTAGTAGTACTTTTTCAAAAGATAAAAAATAGTTCGATTGACTTAAATATTTTACTATGACTTAAAGTATCTAATAAGTTCAATAAATAACACTCTTTCTATCTTTAAGTTCAAATATAAAAAATTATATATTTTTTATTTATTTAATTTAATATTATTTTATATTTTACTATTTATTTAATTTAATTTTTTATATGATAAAAAATAATAGAACATTCAATAAGTATTAATATTATTGTATTTGTATAAATTGATAAAAAAAATTCAATAAATATTATAAATATTAATATTTGTCCTTCTAACTTCTTCTTTACATATTTTACAGGATATATAATCAAATTTTTATATAAAATAATAATGAAAAATCAAAGAATTGATACATTTTTTAAAAGGAAGGCTAATATTTAAGAAGGAGAACATATAACTTTTACAATATCAACACATGTAGATAGTTCTTCTACTTTAATAAATCACGAAGAAAGTGAAATATAACCTTCAAAAGTTCAAAAAGTTATATCTGATGACTTTAACCTTAAATTTTTGGAACGAGATCTTGAGAAACGGCTTTAAATTTGGCAATATCACCCAAACCAGATAGATGAGATTAGACGAGTTTATCTTAAATAAAGTCCATATCAAAAATATTTTGACAATTATTTTCTATCTGCCCCCAAAATTTTGTTTCAAGTTCCGCCACTGAGAGTGATAATGGTTATTTAGAAAAGTGCACCTGCTTATTAATCTTTAAGTCCTTTATAATTAGTTAGATTTAGGATCAACTTTGTCATTTTCCCCCTCTTTACTATTATTTGGCAAACTTTATTTTAATTTTCCTGACAACTACTACTTTATATATATATTCTCTCTCTCTCTCTCACTCACACACACACACACAACAATTTGAAGAGTAGTTATTAGCTATGCATGTCATTTAATTTATTTTGTGTTTATGCAAAAGCTATGTAAATAAATGACCTCCATCAATATTAACTCACAGTTAGACATCATATATTGATCCACTTAAAATTGCAGATTAAACTCGATGGTGACAAGTAAGAATATACAGGTTATGCTCCTTTAATCTATTGTGTGCTTAGCTGGATAAAATGTTGGTGGGGAAATTGACACGTAAAAGAGCTAGCTTAGCTTAAGTAATGATTTTTTTAACCAAAATTAATTAACTTAACATTGGATCCTAATCTTTAAGAATAGTAGTAGTTAGTCCTGTCATTGCTCCTGTAGAGAGTGCTATAATATATACTCGAGTATGCTATTGATTTTTGTTGCAATTTGATTCGCAGCATCAACAATCTTGTCAGGTTGTCAGCTTTCTGTTATATTTCTATTCCATGCAATCATATTACATCAACATAAATTAAAAATCAATCATCAACTAATCAATATATTTAATATTCATAAAAAATATAATTATTTTAATAACAGGTTAATTTATTAAAAATATATATAAATACATACAAATAAATAATAGTTGGTTTCAGTATTTAATAAATATTTTTTATATTTACCGTCGACAAAAATGAGTAAATACATTTATTAGAAAAAATATGCGTGTTAGCTAAAAAATTCCTTAATATATTAGAAAAATGTTTGCCTAATTTTTTTTTTATCTCATTATATTTATTTTTTTTAACTCTGCACTATGTTACACCTGTAAAACATAGTCGATCTTAAGTTTGGATAAAGGAGGAGAATTGTGTTAGGTCTTCGATAATCACCATAAAAATTTAGTGAAATATTTATGATATATTTATTTCACATGTTATCTTTTAATTTGACAAATAAAAAATTAATCTGTCAAAAAACTAAATTTGATTTATCATTTGATAATATATTATTATATATACAAAGTGAAATCTAAATTCTTAACACTCGTTTATGTGAACTAGTGAGCTAATGACTCGGCCAAACTAAATTATTTTTAACTCATTATATTGATAATCCTATGATTATAAAATAGAGTGGAAGTATTTTGAAAGAAGGTAAGACTCTATATCTTACCATGATACAGTAACACGACGAGAACAATAAATACCAAAACAAAAAAGCAACATAATAATTATTCAATCACTATTTTCTAAGAGTATTGTCATGGTGATTGGTCACTTCAGTTATGCTTCTTTCGTTTATGTTTGTGTATGAGGCAGTGTGCTATGTCAGCGAGGGGTGTTGGTTTTTAAGAGATAAAAAAACACGTACACTTTTTCATGGCCATGTCCATGAGAATCTGTACGGTACTTATGACTTCAGTTCTCAAAGGGTATCTTTAAATTTTCTATTAATAAGATTTCATCATCCATGCCCTTTAATCTCCGCTTTCTCTTCCTCCCCTCCTAAATTCACTTCTCATCATCATCGTCGTCGTCATTTTAACCCAGATAACTTACTCTAATAAATCTTTAATTAGTAATTAATTAATTACATGTGAGCTACTATAGGCCATGTTGCCAATCTTTTCACACTTACAATTGCATCAAACACCATTACTCGCCAATAGCTACTAATCCAAATTATCCACATCCCGGTATTAAAACGTTGCATATTGTAAAATATTTTATATAATCATCTACGTTAGAATATATTTAGGATGTTATATATTAAAATAATGTCGAATTATATCTCATCCCAATTATATGCTTATTTAATTTGATATTAAATTATTTTCGTTATTATTAGATTGTATCCTAAACTTATAAATAGGTATTCTTCATTGAATATGGATCTAGCTTATTCTTGAGTTATTATTATAAATATAATTGCATCTAATCTTTTGTATAATTATTCATCTGAGGAATATAAAGAGTAGTTATTTTCGCTGACATACCAGGAATCGCTAGAGAACTGAAAGAGCTTCCCTTTGGTAGAGAAGATGATGAGAGCAACCTCGGCATCACAGAGAACGGAGATCTCGTTAGCCTTCTTAACCAAACCAGCTCTCCTCTTAGAGAAAGTAACTTGGCGATTGATCTTGTTCTCAATCCTCTTCAACTGCACTCTCCCTCGCCCCATTCCACCAAAAATTCAGCACCAGAACTTTGATCAAACACCTTGTGTGCGTAACGCACCGACCTAAGAATTTAATCAAACACCTGGTGTGCAAAGATCACAGGAACGGTTCAACGTACTGCACCGACAAAATTCATATGATAAGTTTAATTTCTTTCAGTGGAAGATAGTGTTTGGGATTTTATTTGTGGGATTTAGAGCTTAGAAGAAAGAAGAGGAAGAAACAACAGAACCATATAGGTCTTGTTTGTTAGAGTGGCAAAGAGATGATTGGTTAGGAATATAATAATATTTTAGGAGAAAGGAGAAGTGGTTTTGAGAAACCGGTGTGGTTTCGTCAAATGCGTTGTCGAGTTCTGATTGGATAGAAGGAGTGTTAGGACGTACGTTCACCTTGTTGCATGGGGTCCACACTGTTTCTCATACCGTCTTTTGTTGTGTCTTTATGAACGATCTTACTTTCAGAAAAAATATATTATAAAATAATTAATAATTATTTTTGTTAATACATGTTTTAGCAAAACTCTTGAGAATAATCAACGGTTGGTATCTTAACATGCATTCCTTTCACTTAATTTGTGATTTCAGGTTTTGATCAATTTTGAGTATTATAAAAAACTCAGATTAACTTAGGCATGTTTCTTATTAAAATTCCACATGTTTGAATAAGAAGATTGGGTTTAAAAATAAATTTAAATCAATATCATGCAAATTGTAATTATTTTATTCAAATTAAATTAAATTAAACAATAAAATCAAACTGTTACTATCTAAATTGTATTAAATTATATTATTTTATTTTTAATTTTTACTTTTGATATACTTTATTTGTAGAGTTCTAAAATATATCTCATCTATATTTTAAATAAAAAATGAATATACTTATCTTTATCTAGTGTAAATAAGATAAATAATAGAGTATAAATATGTAAATAATTTGAAGAATTCATATAAGTATAAATATAAAATATAATTTATTAATTTAAAAAATCCTTGTCACTCAATTTATAATTTCAATAATAAAAAATGACAACTAACAAAATTCGTACATAAACTTTTGTTGTTTATTTGCTACACAACAATAATCAAGAAGCTTTAAAATAAAGAATTAAGCTAAAATTTAAAATTTTATATTTATTATTTAATAACTGAACTTTAGTTTAGTAAAATTTTATGAAAAAATGCTTGTCCTTCTCAAAAACAAAAGCACCTCATTTCATATTTTGTAAATAAAAAAATTATATATTTTTATTTGTACTTATTAAAATTAAAAAATCTAATATAATTCTGTATAGTAATAAATATTCAAATTTATTTTTAAATTATTGATGCCAAATTCCATTAACTATTAAAATTCTCTTTATTTTTATTTATTATGGTAATTTAAATTTTAAAAATATTTTATCAAATATAATTATTATTACTTATGTTTATTGAAATTTATTTTAATTTAATTATCACATAAATGCTACAATTTTTCAAAAATTATCTTTTAAAAATCAATTTTAATAACATATTTCTGAAAACAGCAATAATAGTGGTGTAAATATTGGATTTTTTATTTTAATAAATAAAATAAATATAATAATTTTTTAAAAAAATTACTGAAATCTGTTCTTTTTGCTTATCTCGTTTACACTATAAACGAGATAATTTTTGCACGTATCTCGTTTACAGTGTAAACGAGATAAGCCACGTTAGCCTGACACGCGTATATCTCGTTTACACTGTAAACAAGATACGTGCAAAATTATCTCGTTTACAGTGTAAATGAGATATAAGAAGACAAATTACCAGTCACTATAAAAAGGATGTGTAACCCTTGACCTTCTCCACACATATTTTATACCTTTTTCTGTCTCATTTTTCTCACAAAAACAAGGCAAGAATGGCCAGTAACAGCATATACATAGTTGTGTGTGTTTATCCCAATTGTCGTATGAGAAATGGCCACCATAGGGTGACGTTTGAGTGTGAGAATCCGATACTTTTGTGCACTCAGTGTGTAAGTACGTTGTGGGAGTTGAAGAGTTTGATATTGAGTAACCTCGGTAGTACATAAGCAACGGAGGTCGGAAGGGTGGGGTATAGGTTCCTAGCACCCATGGGTAATGGAGTTTTCCGGTTTTGACTATTTCAACTTCTAGGGGACGAGCATGTGCGACTCATGTTTGACATCCATGGGAGGATCATGGCGGAACAGGTGATAGAGCTTTCCGCCGAGGTTGGAGATATTGGTCATGGTGGTTCTGTACGCTCGACCTATGTACAGGACGACCGACCTCTCGCACCACCACCCATTCATATTGCCATTCCAGTGGATGAGGCAGAGGAGTGCGACGAGGAGTCAGACGAAGCATACGTGGCAGATAGTTCCGACAGTGATTCTTCCGAAGGGGGCGATGATGAAGAGTTTGTACCGGAGATGCCTACCCAGACTGTGGCGCGCCATGTCTTGCCTCCACCTCACCCAATTCCAGCGCTATCGGCAGTGCTAAGTCACTATCATAGTTTGGATATGGACGCCATGCATGAGAGGACTCCGTTTTCTGACACGGGAGAAGAGGATTACAACTTAGACGGTGGGGTAGAGTTTTGGGTCGGCCACAGGTTCAAATGCTGAGAGGTAGTGTTGCAGGGTATGAAGAACTACAGTATTCACAGGAGTGTTGAGTACCGGGTGATCGAATCGGACCGATTAAAGTACCATGTATAGTGTTGTCAAGCTGCAAATGGGTGTCAATAGAACCTCCGTGTGGCCTTTAGGCAGAACCTTGAATACTAGTAAGTTCAACTTTAATAGTGCTTTTGAGTACTTTTGTGCGGTATATTAAGTAGGTTCGAGATATGGCTGAACCAATACTGTTTTGTTGTGTTAGGGAGGTTCGGAGGGTTGGTGGAGCGCACAGTTGTTTAGCACCCACCATGTCTCAAGACCATCATCAGTTAGACAGCAGTCTCATATGTAGGGTCATATTGCCATTGATACAGTCCAACCCCTCCGTCTACCATTCAGGCACTGCAGAGCTGTTTTTCTGGAACCATTTGTGACCTACGGGTGGAACCGTACTACGATGGACACTTTCTGGTCCGCAACTGTAGCATGTTCGACAAGGTATTTTGGGTTTTTCCCTCATGTGTCGAGGCATTCAAGCATTGCAAGCCATTTATTTCCGTCGACGGCACGCATCTGTATGGTAGATATGGGGGAGTGTTGCTTATTGCAGTGGCACAAGATGGGAACAGCAACATCCTGCCTATTGCTTTTGCCATTGTGGAGTCCGAGAGCACCGAGTCATGGTCGTTCTTCCTTACTAATTTGAGATGCCATGTCACCCCACAAGAAGGCCTGCTGGTTATCTCTGACAGATCGTAGGCCATCAAGGCCGCCCTCTGCTCCAATGATAGTGGTTGGCATCCCCCTAGAGCATTCCATGCTTACTGTATCAGACACATGGCTGCGAATTTCATGGCTCGTTTCAAGTCCGCCGAGGGTAAGAGATACCTCATAAACGCTGATTATAGTCCAAGAAATGCTGGGTATGAGTGGTACATGGATGCCAGGAGAGGAGTTTCCCCAGCGATGGCAGACTGGACTAGTCGTTTCAACAACGAGATTTGGCTGCAATACTGCGACAGTGGGCGGCGGTTTGGTCACATGACGACAAATCTGTCAGAGTGCATCAATGTAGTTTTGAAGGGGACACGATACTTACCGATTTCAACCATCGTGCACATCACGTATGAAAGGCTACAGAAGTTGTTCGTGATGAAGGGCAGAAAGGCGCAGTCACAGATGGCGGCTGGAAACCGTTTCTCCCAGAGGCTTATGGCAGCCATTGAGAAGAATAGAGAAGGCATCCCGAAGCTGCGTGTCACTCATTGTGACAGGCATGCCTCTGTGTTTATTGTGGAAGAGTTAGAGCCGTTCGAGGGTTGGTCGCAAGGTTCGTTCCGCGTTCGACTATCAGCGGGTATGTGTGACTGTGGTCTGTTTCAGTCTCTCCTCTATGTTTTTTTATTTGATTCTTACACTTTTTTGTAAACCAATATTTATTTCTAAGTTAAAGAGACTTCCAATTCAAAACATATTTACATCCTTAATCACATGTTTTTGAGACAAATATTATTCAGTTAATTTTAACATATATGCAACTATCTAAACCTAACTACAAGATTATAAGTCGTAACAACCTACAACAACTAAAATAGAGTTCGAAACTAACGATTACGTAGTAACAACCTACCACAATTAAATAGAGTTCTAAAATTCTAGCAGCGACTTATTCTTAACGCTATACACTATACTCCAGGTCTTCGCAACTACCCTAACCATGACTACATACAAAAATATATCTATATGGGATTGCACAAATTTTACTGCAACAGGACTAACCTCAAAGTCGGCTGCCCCAGCGTAATGTGAAGTCTCGTTCAGCCTGTTGATGTCTGCATCATTTCCCGCCTGACATGCCATCGCAGTATATATCGATAATATGGTCAGAAAGGGGTGATAAAGAAGAGAAAGTGATTGACAAAGTCAATCTGGAGCCCAGCAACACGCTTTGAATGATATATTTTTATAGGTATCGACAGACCTTATCTCGTTTACAGTATAAACGAAATAAGCAAAGAAAACAAATTTTTGTAATTTTTTTAAAAATTATTTAATTTGATAATTATTATATTTATTTTATTTATTAAAATAAAAATCCTGTAAATATTTTATTGATCATTATTCTTTAACATTAATGAAAAGTGAAATGTGTAAAGTGTTTTGTGGGATTAAGGGTTGTAATATGTTTGGTGGGTGGACTATGTTATATATTGTCATTGACTTGCATAATTTTTTTCATTTATTTAACTTGTCAATATATTTGTTTCATGTGATTTAATTAGTATTTCTCAATTTTTATTTAATTTAAGTATTACAACTATTTTTAGTAATATATTGATCATAATTGAATGTGTTCACATTAAATAGTTGTTACAATATCAGAATCATATTAACTGTTCACATTAGCATTGCACTAACAAATGTGAAGACGAAAATTTAGCCAAAAACTAAAAAGTGGTGGATTTAATTAGTATTTTAAAAAGTTAAAAACCAAATTAACTCTTTAAACCAATTCCAAAACACTAAAATAAACATGACCTCCATTCTTCATATTCTTTACAACGCCCACTTACCTTTTCTTGAAACAACAGTTGAAAATAAGCTTTTATAAAAAGTTATAAGCTCAAGAATCTATAAAAGAATAGGGTTGCTTTAAAGAGATTTTTTTTTTTATATATGAAAGAAAAAAACATTAAGTATAATTTAGAAGTGCAATTATATATCATGCAAGTTATATCCAAAAAGGTAAGATTTTATATTAAGCTAAAATATATACCGTTAACTTTTTCTCTCTATCTTTTCTATTTTTTCTTTTGGTTTAAAACGGGTTAGGCAAAATTTTTTACTCCCATTAGTCCCATTTAGTATAGTCATTGATTTTCAAAAGTATCAATAATTGCTTACACATTTTACAAACTTACCTTATTTATGTAAAATTTTCCACTTTAGATTCCATGCATATTCTATATTAGCACATCTTCCAAGCTAGCTGGCTAACCATTTTCCTTTTCTTTTCTTTTGGGACGAAACCTAACCTTTTCAAGAAATTGAATTTATATACAAAACACGCACATAGTTACAAGGAAATTGAAAATATATACATGGGTGACTTTGAAAAAAATACAAAAAATAATGTTGTGTCCAAAGAAGGAAAAAGGAAAAGCTAGCTAGTACCGCATAAGTTAAGCAAGCACCAATTTACACAAAAATAGTGAACATCTGGATATTAAGGTGTTGCTCTATTTTTGTGATAGGCCATTTCATCAGCTGTTTTCACTTCCTTTGTTTGGCTCAAAGGCCAACATACAAGTCATGAAAATGAAAGGCCACGGTATGTGGTGAACAAAAAAATTAAAATATAAAATTAAAAAGTTATTCTATATCTATCTTATGTGATTAAGTGGACCATATCTGTTTGCAAATATATACAAGTGGCTCTGGCTGCTAACTATTTACTTTCTAAAACCTAAGAAAAAAAATAAATAAATAATTAAACGGCTCCTACCGATTTACTTTCTAAAACCTAAGAAAAAAAATAAATGATCAAGTGGCTTCTAACGATTTACTTTCTAAAATACATGGGTCCTTTTACTTCAAACGGCGTCATTTCAGGTGAAAAATAACAGCCATGTCTCAAAAAATAGTTAGAACTAATTTGTCATTTGTTTTTATTAAGAATTATGTCATTTTTTTTGTGAAAATATGTACAGATTAAATTAAATATTTATTCTCAAAATTTTATATATGATGAAATTTTTCGAGAAACAAAAAATGTTTTTAATTTGATTCCTACATGCATTTGAGTCTGAATTTTAGTGCATACATAATTTTTTTTTCCAAACGTATCTTTTAATTTCGTAAGTCAAAAAAATTAATTTATCGTAAATTTAAATTTTGTTTAAAAATTTATTATTAATTAATGCCTTGTTATATATACAAGATAAAATTTAAACCTTAGGCTTATTTAACTAAGCTAATAAACTAATGATTAGACGAATACAAGTTGATTATAAAAACAAATTATTTAGATCGGTTAGAAAGGACATTTGTGGTTGAAATTACAATCAGATATGCGTGGTTGGAGTATTGTTACATACTTACATCATACATGTACGCACACACTCTTGTTGTGGACGACTCTGGACACCTCACGAAGGAGGTTTTTTTTTTATTTATTTAACTTAATTAAATATTTTATTTATTAATATTTATAATTTGAATAATATTTATGTTAAGGGTAAAAAACAGAAATAAGTCAAGGAAGAAAATAATTTACGTGAATAAGCCAAAACGAAAACTGTTTCATGAATATACCAACGCACGTTTATATGTAATTCGAACCAGCTTGGTTCGAACTCTATTTCTACATAATTCGAACCAGCTTGGTTTAAATTATACACAAATACATGCACACACTAATTCGAACCAGCTTGGTTCGAATTACACACAAATACACGCACACACTAATTCGAACCAGCTTAGTTCGAATTACACACAGTAATTCATGGTATAATTCGAATTATGCTGTTAAAAAATTAATAATTTATTAAAAAAAATTATTAAAAAATTTATTAAAAAAATTAATAATTTAAAAATTAAAAAAATATATATTTTATTTCATACGTTAAAAAAAAGCTAACAAAATATTTAATTACGAGACTTCTTTTAAAATATTAATGAGCTATCAATTCGAATTCCATACCATACTTTTCTGTCAATTTTTAATAGTTCATGAATATTTTTTTAAATTATACTACAAAAAATATTTTATCCTATGCAAAACAATTTAAAAAAATGGCTTAAAAAATGTTAGGAGTACTATAAAAATTTGTAATGTTATAATAACTTAGGTAAATACATGCATGTACTCAAATTTTAAATAAAATATTCTACATAGTCAATAATAATTTAAAAATGAAAGAAAACATTTTATTCCATACAAAATAATTAAAAAATATATTTTATTCTATACAAAATAATTTTAAAAAATGGCTTAAAAGATGTTATGAGTACTATAAAAGTTTGTAATATTCTAGTGATTTAGGTAAATACATGATAAAAATATTTTTTCTTTAATTTCTAAATTATTAGTGACTATGTGGAGTATTTCTTTAATGTCCTAAGTCATTAGGACATTACAAATTTTTATAGTACTTCTAACATCTTTTAAGCCATTTTTTAAATTATTTTGTATAGAATAAAATATTTTTTTGGTATAATTTAAATAAATTTATTAAAAAATATTCATGAGCTATCAAGAATGGGCAGAAGAGTATTGTATAGAATTCGAATTTCTCACCATATAATTTTAATCAGAGTGATTCGAACTTTCCCATGCGTAATTCGAATCATGTAATATCTCACCATATAATTTAAATAATTTTATTAAAAAATTATCATGAATATTTTTTAATAAATTTATTTAAATTATACCACAAAAAAATATTTTACTCTATGCACAATAATTTAAAAAATGGCTTAAAAATGTTAGAAGTACTATAAAAATTTGTAATGTCCTAATGACTTAGGACATTAAAGAAATACTCTACATAGTCACTAATAATTTAGAAATTAAAGAAAAAAATATTTTTATCATGTATTTACCTAAATCACTAGAATATTACAAACTTTTATAATACTCATAACATCTTGAAGGTTGTGGTAGGCTTAGAGAAGGAGGGTTGAATCTATGCCTTCCTTTTAATTACTGTTGTTACCCTTTTAGAACAGATTTGCAATTCTGATTCTGTTTTAACTTAGCAGCGAAAATTTATGAGACAATTTATTTTTGTCTCATGAATATCAGAAAACAGAACACATCAGAGAAGAGAAAAGCTAACACCAGCATGTATCCTGGTTCGGTTGCCTTGTGCTATGCAACCTACATCCAGTCTCCTCCACAACTATGGAAGAATTTCACTATAGTAAACAGTATTACATACACCAATAACACAGGATTGACCCAATCCTTTCACACTCAAGTTCTAACCTAACTTGACATTGGCTATGCTAATACCTAACTATACCTCTTAGTGCTAACCCAACTAAGAAAGGGATACCTCACAGGTACAAGATACAAGACATGAACACACCTAAAGAAATCTGAAAATAACTCTAGGCTTTTCTCTTAAGTGTATCTCTCAGCCTTTTTCCACTCATGGCTTTTTCTCAAGCTTTCTCACAATGCCTTTTCTCTCAAGAAATTACAGAAAGATAAGCTTAGAAAAGTACATTACAATCAGTAAAACATGAAGGAGATTGACTTCATCAACAGCCTCTTTGCTATGCGAAAAACCAGATTAGTAAGCCTCTGATATAGTTCTTCATACTGGCGGAATGCACCTTTGATTAGGTTACACTGTCCAGTTAGTTGAACTTCTTCAAAGAGCTCTCTTAGAACAAAACCTCTATTCACTGGTTTTCTCTCCTTGGTTTCTGAATGAACAGCAAACTTCTTATATCTCCTTGCATGTGGCTGAGTTCTTCTTTCAAGGTCAACACCTTGAGCCTTGAGCTTCACCAACCCACAAGCTTACTTTTTCTTCTCAAGCATCAAAGTAGAACCTTTGCTTCTGACTTTTCCAACTTGACCGAAAGCCATGAAGAAGTAACCGGAATTGTTTTTCACTGGTCAACCAAATCTGAACCATAGAGATGCAACTTGGTCCCCAAGTTTTGATTAGATCCGTAGATACACAGCAGAATGGGGCAGAAAACAACTTTCCCTTCAAAGCCATTTTCGGGTAGTGCAGAGAGTTGGGAAGAAGGGATGAGGATCTTGATGCATGCAAGATGAGATGGATTACCTTTCTTAAGCTTGATTTAGCTTGGGATTTCTGTTTTAGCTTCTGTGCTTCAAGCTTCAACTCTCTCTCTCTTGCTTCTTTGGTTAATGGCTTATGGAAGAAGCTTTTCTTCTCTTTCTCTTTCTTGCTTTTTCTGAAATCTTGATGTGACTTGATTAGAAGGAAGAGGAACGTTGCTTTTGGTTAAGCAGGAGAGAGGGAATTTCAATTCTGAAATCAGTTCGGGCTTGGATCGGATATTAGTATGCATGGCCCGATTTAATTTCTTTGGTTTCTTCCTTTGCTTTTGCTTGGGCTCTTTATTTTGCTTTCAGCCCAATATTCTTTGCTGAATGCCTTTTATTCCATTTGGGCTATTAACATTTGGCCTGCAACAATAAACAATTAGTTAATAGGTAGATATAATTAATCAACACTAATTATTTATTTTGCTCAAAAATAATGTTTGTCATCATTAATTAATTTAGTTAATTTCTTAACTCAACAATCTCCCCCTTGATGACAAACATGATTTAAGCAATAATCAAAAGGAAGTAAGTTTGAGTTAGGTTTAGAAAACTCCCTTTGATTTTATGTTGCTCCCCCTGAATCTATGCTTTCCTCTTTGTCCCTGTTTCACATTGTACTTAAAGAAAGCACAATAAAGAGTTATGTACAATATATCTTGTACAAGGGATATCAAATGAGCAACATTACATAATCAGCCCAACATCAAGCTATTACCATCAGCAAACAGATTCAACATGTGAGAAACAAGTATTAATGCAGCAAAAATAAGTAACAAGTACTAGTACTAGGATCTACTATCCTATCTACTATCCTATCCTATTGCTATTTTACTCCCCCTTTTGTCATCAAGGGCGGATAAGAGCAACAAAAACAAAGTCTTGTTTCCTGCAGAAAAGAGTTAGAGCACAGATCAAAGTACTAATTAAGCTGTCTAAAGAGCATCAATAGTAAGAGTTATTACAGTCATCCAAAAAGAAATAGTTCAAAAGTATCAAAAGAAGCAGAAATCATGAGACAAAAAGAGAGCAGCAGCAGTTTTTATGAGACAAATCCTAGGCATCAGAACCATTCCCTTCCGAAACAGCATCCTCTTCAACATCAGTGGCAGCATTTTCATCATTTTGAAGGTTATCAATGAAGGTCATCAGTACAACCACCCTATCCCTTGACTTCTTCAGGAAGTTCTCATGCTTGCTAGCCAGCTTCCTTTTCTCTTTGCTCAATTCAATCAAGTGGTTCGATTGAGAGACAAACTCTTGAGCAACATCCCTGACCACATTTAGCAGAGTGGATTTCTTCCCAGTGGAAATGGAAGTACCCTCAGTGGACGGAGCAGTAGAATCATCTGGAATGAACTCTTCATCATCATCATCTAGAACCACTCTCTCAGATCGAGTTGGTCCTTTTTGCTGTTTCACTGAACCACCTCCCTTTAGATATGAATGTCTATTTTCATATTTCTCATTGGTCAAGTCAACACCAAAATACTCAAAAATACAAGTCAGAAACATGCCATAAGGAAGAGCTTTGTCCTTTTCACTTCTAACAGAGTCAAACATGTATCTAACCATCAAATATACAAATGAAATTTCAGTTTTGGTGAGAAGGGCATATAAAACAAGAGTATCAGTGTAGGAAACCCTTTGATATGAGCCGCTTTGAGGCAGAATAATATGATTGACTATTCGGTGCAGTTGAGCACGCTCATATCCTAGGGCTTTGTGAGTGGGTGTAATGCCATCTATTAAAGAGATATGTTCACAAATACTAGCCAGGGCATCATTGTAAGAAACACCAACTCCTTCATCCCACTTAACTGACGTGTAGGCACAGGGCCCAACATCAGTATACTTCAAAGCATCACTGACGGTCTCATTGTTTAAAACGATATCTCGGCCCTTGACATACGAATGAGCAGTGCCCTCATGATAAGTCATGTTTGCATAAAACTCTTTGACCAACAAGGAATAAACAGGTTTTTTGATATAAAAAAGGTGATTCCAGTCCAGAAAAATCAAGTTATCAACAAAAGGAAAACCTTTTCTTTTCAAAGATGGCAAATCAACGAGAAAAGAGGGACATAGGGTACGATACTGGATAACCTTCTCATAAAAATCATTGTTCATGGCAGATTTGAATCTATAAGGGTTATAGTTCGAATGAGAAGTCAAAAAGTGAGCTTTGTGATCAAAAGGTCCAATGTCTGGTTCTTTAACATTCTGGAGAGGGACTCGAGTGTTACCTCGTTGAGAGCGCATTGGAACCGACCTGGATTTTGGTTGAGATGGTTCGGGTATGGGTTCCTCAGTCGCCTGACGTTTGCCTTTGGAGGAGCCAGGCTTTGCTGAACTTGGTTTTGAGGAGCCAGGCTTGGAAGGTGTGGCCTTTGGTGGTGGCGTCGGCTTGGCAGAGGCAGGGTACCTTGGTGTAGTCTTGGTTCGCGCCATGGATGCTGTGCGAGGAGGAGAGGTAGGAGGAGAAGGAGAAGGGGTAAAGGTGCGGTCTTGAGAGCGAGTGGAAGGCTTTGTGGGTAGCTTGAAGATCTTTTCACGAGGAGGCCTTTTAGGAATGGTTTTCTTCCTCATTTGGTTAGTTTCAGTCTTTTGAGGGAAGAGAAGCAGTAAAGTGAGTGGGAAGAAATCGAAGAGTGTGTGGAGAAGTTATGGAGGGAAGAGAGGGAGTGTTGGTAACCGTACCCAAAAAGTGGATTTCCAAAACCATGCAACTGCATCACCATTTGAAAAGACTTGAAAAGACATGACCTCATTCAAGAAAGATTTTATTGGATTTAAAATTAAAACAGGAAATTAATTTTAAATTTTGAAAGACAATCAGAATTAAATTGAAACACCTTTTGGGCCAAAATTAAATCCATTTGAAAACCTTTTGGGCCACAAAACATTTATTGAAAACCTTTTATGACACACACAAGTCATCAAAAAATAACAAACAAGATTGTAACATTCATGTTAGGGCCTTGAGGTGATTTGGATTTAATGAAACATATAGGACAACCCAGATCCGAATTGAGGTTGGTCTAGATCAATTTTTCACTTGAAGCAAGCCCAGAACACGTTGACTTGAGGGAAACGTTCATCACCTGCCCAGAATTGTCTCATACCTGTTTATGAGACAAAAAAAAAAAAAAAGCTCCAGCAAATACATCAACATTTTTCAAACAAGGAATCATAACTCAAAATTCCTAGACAAGTCCTAAGCATGCAGAATCTATCCTCAGCTAATGGTTTTGTAAAAATATCTGCTAATTGCTCCTCTGATTTAACAAATTGAATACTAATATCCCCTTTTTGGACATGTTCTCTTATTGAGTGAAATTTCACTTCAATATGTTTAGTCCTAGAGTGCAAAACTGGATTTTTAGAAATATTAATGGCACTCATATTATCACACAGCAGGGGAATATTTTCAGCCTTTAATTTGTAATCAGCGAGCTGTGTTTTTAACCATAAAAGCTGAGAACAACAAGAGGAAGCAGCTATATACTCAGCCTCTGCAGTGGAAAGGGCCACTGTTGGTTGCTTCTTACTTGACCATACATTTAAGGACTTCCCAAGGAAGCAACATAAACCAGAAGTGCTCCTTCTATCAACTCTATCACCAGCAAAATCTGCATCACAATAACCAACTGCAGAAAAATCATCAAACTTAGGATACCAAAGACCGAAATTGGATGTGCCATGAACATATCTAATGATCCTTTTAACAGCCGAAAGATGTGACTCTTTTGGTTTGGATTGGAACCTAGAACACAATCCAACACTTTGCACAATATCGGGTCTAGAGGAAGTTAAGTACATAAGAGAGCCAATCATTCCTCTATACCTAGTCTCATCAACATCTTTCTCAGTTTCTCCCTTATCTAATTTAGAATTAGGATGCATGGGAGTTCCCATGGGTTTGGCATTTTCCATACCAAATTTCTTAACTAATTCCTTGGCATACTTCTCTTGATGAATGAAAATTCCTTTTTCAGTTTGTTTAATTTGCAGCCCAAGGAAGAAATTAAGTTCACCCATCATACTCATGTCAAATTCACTTGTCATGAGTTTTCCAAATTCTGAACAAAGGGATTCATTGGCTGATCCAAAAATAATGTCATCAACATATATTTGGACTAGGATAAAAGAATTATTAGAATTCTTGATAAATAGAGTTGTATCAGTGGTGCCTCTTTGAAAACCATTTTTCAAAAGAAAAGAGCTAAGTCTCTCATACCAAGCTCTAGGAGCTTGTCTTAAACCATAGAGAGCTTTAGATAGTTTGAAAACATGATTAGAATGCTCTTTATTTTCAAAACCAGGAGGCTGTTCCACATAAACTTCTCTATCTATCACACCATTCAAAAATGCACATTTCACATCCATTTGGTATAGTTTAAAACCACAAAATGCAGCATAAGCTAAGAGAAGTCTTATGGCTTCCATTCGGGCAACAGGGGCAAAGGATTCATCAAAGTCAATTCCTTCTTCTTGGTCATATCCTTGTGCCACCAGCCTTGCCTTGTTCCTTGCAATGCTACCATCTTCTCCCAACTTGTTCCGGAATATCCACTTGGTGCCGGTCACTTTCTTTCCATTTGGCCTTGGAACCAACGTCCACACTTGGTTCTTTTCAAACTCAAGAAGCCCATCCTCCATAGCCTTAATCCAAGAGGGGTCACTAAGGGCTTCCTTGACGTTTTGAGGCTCTATTTGTGAAAGAAGGGCAATGTTTGAACCTTCATTTGCCTTTCTAGTGGAAGACCTAGTTTGTACTCCATGAGAGACGTCCCCAATGACAAATTCCTCAGGATAATTCTTCAAGAATCTCCATTCACGAGGTCTGGTGGACTTGGAGGCAGATTCAGTCACCAAGGGATTCTGTGTGCTGCTGTCTGCAGAATTTCCTTCAGATTCATGAGACAAAATGGAATTGTCTCTTGAATTTTCAGCATTTGCTGTTTCTGGTTCAGATTGTCCAGAATTTTCTTTTCCATGATTCTGAGCAGTTTCATCCTCATTTTGAGCTTGATTTCCTGCATCACCATCTTCCAAAATGCTTTGCACCAAGTTAGTATCACAGAATGTAACATGTATGGACTCTTCAATAATTCTAGCATCTTGATGATAAACCCTATATGCTTTACTAGTTGTGGAATATCCTACAAACAAACACTCATAAGCCTTTGGATCAAATTTTCCCAAATTTTCTTTGTTATTTAAAACAAAACATTTGCATCCAAAGATGTGCAAGTAATCTAAGTTTGGTGGGTAGCCTTTCCAAAGTTCATAAGGGGTTTTCTTCAAAAATTTCCTTATGATTGTTCTATTTAAAATGTGGCAAGCTGTGTTAACCGCTTCAGCCCAAAGGAATTTTGGAACATTGCTCTCACAAAGCATAGCTCTTGTCATCTCTTGTATGCTTCTATTCCTTCTTTCCACAACACCATTTTGTTGTGGTGTTCTTGGACAAGAGAAGTTGTGAGATATTCCAAATTCCTCACAAAAGGATTCAAACAAATTATTTTCAAATTCAGTTCCATGATCACTCCTTATAGAAGAGATTTTCAAATCCTTTTCATTTTGAATTTTCTTGCAAAAAGGTTCAAAGGCTGAAAAGGCTTCATTTTTGTGTGCAAGAAATAAAACCCAACCAAACCTAGTGTAGTCATCCACAATTACTAAACCATAATGTTTACCACCTAGGCTTTGAGTTCTTGTTGGACCAAATAAATCAATGTGTAGCAACTCAAGTGGTCTTTTAGTAGAGATGTCTTCCTTTGGTTTAAAAGAACTTTTTGTTTGTTTTCCCATTTGGCAAGCATCACAAGTGATGTCTTTGTCAAACTTTATCAAAGGAAGACCTCTTACTAATTCTTTCTTTACAAGTTTGTTTATTTGAAACATACTTGCATGGCCCAATCGCTTGTGCCACAACCACTTTTCAGATTCTTTAGAATGAAGACAAGCTACATTTTGATCCTTTAGTTCATCAAGAGTAAGTCCATACATATTATTGAAACGCTTGGCAACAAACATCACTTCATTTGTATTTTCATTAACAACACAGCATTCGAGTTTTTTGAAGACCACTAAATATCCTAAATCACACAGCTGGCTAATACTCAAAAGATTGTGCTTTAAACCACAAACTAAAAGCACATCATCAATGAAAGTAGATTGCTCATTACCTACTTTTCCAGCAGCAATGATTTTACCTTTACCATCATCTCCAAAGGTCACAAAACCTCCATCATACTTATTTAGTTTGATGAAATAGGTTGACCTTCCAGTCATGTGCCTTGAACATCCACTATCCATGTACCACATGTCCTTTTTGTTCTTGGATGCTAGGCAAATCTGCATGACGAGTTTCAAGTAGCCTTAGGTATCCAAATTAATTTGGATCCTTTGAAGTTAATCCATCTTGGTTGCCCAAGTGCATTGAAATCACAAACAACATTGTAGACTTTGTTTCCTACAACTCTCTTTTCAATGAAGCATTGTGCATATGAGTGACCAAATTTCTTGCAATTAACACAATGATTTTCTGGTGTGTGTTGCTGAAATCGATGTGAGTTATATTGCTTGAAATGATTAAAGCTTTGAAATTTTCTGGTTCTTGGAGGAGATGCATTTCTTTTGACAAACTGATTTTTAGTAAAGTTATTCCTCTTTGCAAAAGCATTTTCACCAGAATTTTTTTTAATATTTTTGCCTTTCGAGAATGAAGTTTTGTTGTGAAAAGTTGGTTTCTTGAAAGCAGCCTCATTTTTCGAAATATAACCCAAACCTGGCCGGTTTGAACTTGGATCAGTTCTTGGTGAAGGCTCAGCTACATTTGTGTATTCTTCATCAGATTTTTCTTCACATTTTGAAACATATCCGATACCTGATTTGTTTGGTATGGATTTGGTATTTGATGAAGAAGCCACAAATTTTATAGAGGATGGGTTAGAAACAACATCTTCCTTGGCTATGTAGCCTAAACCAGATTTTTCAAACAATGGTCTTTGACTTGCAAGTAATTTGTCCAAGTTGCTAGAACCTTGAGCAAATTTTGCTAAGTCACCATTCAACATTTTAATCATATCATTTAATCTTTTGTTTTCAGCAATTAACTCATGTGAAGGATCCACAATGTGCTTTCCTTTTAATTTTTCAAGTTCAGATTTTAGAAATCTGTTTTCTTCAATGATGTCCAAAGCACATTCAGTTTCCTTCACCTTTTCTTTTAAAAATTCATTTTCAGCTCTTAACACATCTCTTTCAGATCTGCATCCATTGTATTTATCAAGCAGTTTTGAGGTGTTTAAGGTGAGATCATCAATAATAACATGCAAGTCCTCAATGGTCAAATCATAATAATTTACCTCATCAAGATTGTTGTTTCCAGCCATGAAACAGTCTTTGTCATCTCCTTCAGATTCTTCTTCTTCATTTGAGTCATTCTCAAGATCCTCCCAAGCAGCCATGAGTACTCTCTTCCTTTCCTTCTTGCCTTTGTCCTCCTTTTTGAGCTTTGGACAGTTTGACTTGAAGTGTCCAGCCTCCTTGCAATGATGGCACGTCACTTTGCTCAAGTCTATCTTGTGCTCCTCTGAACTTGAACCCTTGTATTTGCCTTTGTTCTTCATCATCCTTCTAAATCTCCTAGCAAAAAACAAAAGTTCGTCATCTGAAATACCATCACTAGACTCACTCTCTTTTGGTTCTATTTGTGACTTGAGGGCTATTCCCTTTTTCTTTGAGTCTGTGTTTGTGTATGTGGCTTCATAGGCAAGGAGTTTTCCTCTCAGCTCATCATAGGTTATGGGACTTATGTTGTTACTCTCGGTTAGGACAGTGGCAGTGTTTTCCCACTCTTTTGTGAGGCTTCTAAGGAGTTTTCTCACCAAGGTTTGTTCTGCATAGTTTGTACCCATAGCATCAAGGTTGTTGATTATGATTGAGAATCTCTCAAATGCTTCATCAATGCTTTCTCCATCCTTCATGCTAAACATCTCATACTCTTTTCGCAGCATATCAATCCTCGTTTCTTTGACTTGTTTAGTGCCTTCATGTGTAACCTGGAGTTTTTCCCAGATTTCTTTGGCTGTCTTGCATCTAGACACCTTCCGGTACTCTTCAAAGATGATAGCACAGTGAAGAAGGTTGATTGCTTTAGCGTTCAGCTCTATCTTCTTCTTGTCATCTTCATTCCATTCAGCTTCTTCTTTCGGAGTCACCACTCCATCAGCACTTGTTTTTGTTGGGATCTTGGGACCACTCACAACGATCTTCCATAAGTTGTAGTCAATAGATTGGATGAAGATCCTTATCCTTTCTTTCCAGTAGGAATAGTTCTTTCCGTTAAAGAAAGGTGGCCGGTTGTTTGACTGGCCTTCAGTGAGGGTGTAGGCAATTGTGGTTGTGCCCAGATTGTTCGCCATTGGATCTTTGCTCCAAGCGGTTAAGCTTGATTCTTGAGACCTTAGCTCCTGATACCAATTGAAGGTTGTGGTAGGCTTAGAGAAGGGGGGTTGAATCTATGCCTTCCTTTTAATTACTGTTGTTACCCTTTTAGAACAGATTTGCAATTCTGATTCTGTTTTAACTTAGCAGCGGAAATTTATGAGACAATTTATTTTTGTCTCATGAATATCAGAAAACAGAACACAGCAGAGAAGAGAAAAGCTAACACCAGCATGTATCCTGGTTCGGTTGCCTTGTGCTATGCAACCTACATCC
Organism: Arachis hypogaea; assembly: GCF_003086295.3. Lineage (NCBI taxonomy): Eukaryota > Viridiplantae > Streptophyta > Magnoliopsida > Fabales > Fabaceae > Arachis > Arachis hypogaea. Next base: position 128,953,228 of record NC_092055.1, read on the forward strand.
AGTCTCCTCCACAACTATGGAAGAATTTCACTATAGTAAACAGTATTACATACACCAATAACACAGGATTGACCCAATCCTTTCACACTCAAGTTCTAACCTAACTTGACATTGGCTATGCTAATACCTAACTATACCTCTTAGTGCTAACCCAACTAAGAAAGGGATACCTCACAGGTACAAGATACAAGACATGAACACACCTAAAGAAATCTGAAAATAACTCTAGGCTTTTCTCTTAAGTGTATCTCTCAGCCTTTTTCCACTCATGGCTTTTTCTCAAGCTTTCTCACAATGCCTTTTCTCTCAAGAAATTACAGAAAGATAAGCTTAGAAAAGTACATTACAATCAGTAAAACATGAAGGAGATTGACTTCATCAACAGCCTCTTTGCTATGCAAAAAACCAGATTAGTAAGCCTCTGATATAGTTCTTCATACTGGCGGAATGCACCTTTGATTAGGTTACACTGTCCAGTTAGTTGAACTTCTTCAAAGAGCTCTCTTAGAACAAAACCTCTATTCACTGGTTTTCTCTCCTTGGTTTCTGAATGAACAGCAAACTTCTTATATCTCCTTGCATGTGGCTGAGTTCTTCTTTCAAGGTCAACACCTTGAGCCTTGAGCTTCACCAACCCACAAGCTTACTTTTTCTTCTCAAGCATCAAAGTAGAACATTTGCTTCTGACTTTTCCAACTTGACCGAAAGCCATGAAGAAGTAACCGGAATTGTTTTTCACTGGTCAACCAAATCTGAACCATAGAGATGCAACTTAGTCCCCAAGTTTTGATTAGATCCGTAGATACACAGCAGAATGGGGCAGAAAACAACTTTCCCTTCAAAGCCATTTTCGGGTAGTGCAGAGAGTTGGGAAGAAGGGATGAGGATCTTGATGCATGCAAGATGAGATGGATTACCTTTCTTAAGCTTGATTTAGCTTGGGATTTCTGTTTTAGCTTCTGTGCTTCAAGCTTCAACTCTCTCTTTCTTGCTTCTTTGGTTAATGGCTTATGGAAGAAGCTTTTCTTCTCTTTCTCTTTCTTGCTTTTTCTGAAATCTTGATGTGACTTGATTAGAAGGAAGAGGAACGTTGCTTTTGGTTAAGCAGGAGAGAGGGAATTTCAATTCTGAAATCAGTTCGGGCTTGGATCGGATATTAGTATGCATGGCCCGATTTAATTTCTTTGGTTTCTTCCTTTGCTTTTGCTTGGGCTCTTTATTTTGCTTTCAGCCCAATATTCTTTGCTGAATGCCTTTTATTCCATTTGGGCTATTAACATTTGGCCTGCAACAATAAACAATTAGTTAATAGGTAGATATAATTAATCAACACTAATTATTTATTTTGCTCAAAAATAATGTTTGTCATCATTAATTAATTTAGTTAATTTCTTAACTCAACACATCTTTTAAGTCATTTTTTAAAATTATCTTGTATAGAATAAAATATATTTTTTAATTATTTTGTATGGAATAAAATATTTTCTTTCATTTCTAAATTATTATTGACTATGTAGAATATTTTATTTAAAATTTGAGTACATGCATGTATTTACCTAAGTTATTATAACATTACAAATTTTTATAGTACTCCTAACATTTTTTAAGCCATTTTTTTAAAATTGTTTTGCATAGGATAAAATATTTTTTGTAGTATAATTTAAAAAAATTTATTAAAAAATATTCATGAACTATTAAAAATGGACAGAAAAGTATTGTATGGAATTTGAATTGATAACTCATAAATATTTTAAAAGAAGTCTCGTAATTAAATATTTTGTTAGCTTTTTTTTAACGTATGAAATAAAATATATTTTTTTAATTTTAAATTATTAATTTTTTTAATAAATTTTTTTTAATAAATTATTAATTTTTTAACAGCATAGTTCGAATTATACCATGAATTATTGTGTGTAATTCGAACCAAGCTGGTTCGAATTAGTGTGTATGTGTGTTTGTGTGTAATTCGAACCAAGCTGGTTCGAATTAGTGTGTGCATGTGTTTATATATAATTCGAACCAAGCTGGTTCGCATTATGTAGAAATGGAATTCGAACCAAGCTGGTTCAAATTACATATAAACGTACGTTGGTGTGAAACAGTTTTCGTTTTAGCTTATTCACGTAAATTATTTTTTTTCTTGGCTTATTTCTGTTTTTTACCCTTTATATTTTTACACTGTTATATATTATATATCTCGGATAAAAGTAGAAGAAAATTAATTACAAAGATTAGACACTATGTATCTGAAATATGTAATGGTTTAAAAAAATAATTTCAAGTGCACCTAAAATGAGTAATATTTATGTGAGCGGTATAGATTTACGATGTTGTGCATCCGAAATTAGAGAAAAGATTTTTTTGATCAAGTGCAATCGAGATCTGTATAATATGATATAGGGTGCTTTGCATTCTAAATAACTACATAATAAAAAGTCACATATATAAGGAGTTTGAAGTCTACAAAATTAATCACAATTCATTTATATCACAAATTTCTTTTCTCCTTTAGTTCATAGATATGACTAACAGTTTGTTTGTTTTTTTTTTTATGGTTGTTTATTCAAGTAGAATAATAAAAGGTGATAAAGAAGGAGTGATATTTGAGGATAGTTTTTTTTGGAATATTACGCACTTACTATCTTAATTCTCTAGATACGCTAAAGAATGTAATTCGAACAATATGGGAAAATATGTTTCAAAAAGGTTGGGAGAGTAGCCTATAAATTCCTATTACCACTGTCGAATGAAGAGTTTTGAAACAGGACATTGTGGGTTTGAAGCTGATGACCATGTGAGGGTAATGTTCGAAGTGCATGCCAGGTTAATGTTGTAACATGTGATGAAGTGGTATGTTGCAGTTCATGATATAAGTAGTGGTGGTGGACTTTCCTCTTGGATCCCGTAGACAGTCCCAGTAGCCACGACACCGACTTGCTATATCAAACCGCGTGATCATGTGAAAGAAGAGAATACTGAGTCCGACTCAGATTATGTAGCTGAAATCAGATGATCTAATGAGAGTAACTCCTCCACTTAAGAGTTTGTATTAGAGACTCCAACTTATGAGGGTGATCGATTTCTTCTTCCTTCGTCTTTGGCTATTCCAAAAGTATCAGATGTTCTAAGTCATTATCATACTCTTAACTTGAGTGTCATGAAGCTAAGTAATCCTTTTAACCTTGGCAAAAAAAAAGATCATAACACGGATGGCAATGTGGAGTTTCAAATGGGTCATAAATTTATGAGTAGAGATGTACTCATAGCAGTGAAGAACTACAACATTCTAAAGATTGCTGGATACAGAATTTTGGAATCAAATAGACTAAAATACCATTGTGTCCATAGAGTCTTCGTGTAGCATTTGGACAAAATCTGAGCTACTAGTAAAAATGTAGACCGCAAAGCAGAAAGCAATTACTTAGATTTACGAAAATTGAGAAGAGTCGTATAACAAGATTTTCGTCCTGTTACAAGATTTAGAACATTGCCTCCCCAAGATCACACATGATTGATGCATTGTTTCTTATTACAATGGGAACAAGATTGACAGATATTGTAACCAACTTGATAAGGTGTTTTGGCCTTCTCTCCGTGTGTTGAAGCGTTTAAATACTGCAAGTTGTTTATATTAGTTGATGAGACACATTTATATAACGAACATGAGGTATGCTATTCATTGTTGTCGCCCAAGATAGTAATAACAATATTTTACTTATAGCTTTTGTACTCACAAAATTCGAGTCTATCGAATAATGTAGTTTTTTTTTCCTCACAAATTTGAGACAACACGTGATTCTGCAAACAGGACATTCTTTTTATATTTAATAGATATCAAGCCATATGTATTGTCCTTAATGCACCCAATAGTGATTGACATCCTCTAGTAACTTACCATGCTTATTGCATATTTTATATGGCTTCCAACTTTATGTTTCGGTTTAAATTGACAGATGACTAAGAGATATTTTATTAATGTAGCGTATAGTCCAAAAATTGAGAGATGTAAGTGGTATTTGAATGTCTTAAAGAGGTTATTAACGGATATGTTGGATTAGGCCATGAGGTTTAGGAAGAATCTATGACTCCAGCGTTATGATAGAAGTTGTATGTATGGTCACCTGATAATAAATTTGTCAAAGTGTATCAATGATGTCATACAAAATTAATTAATCATATCCTAATGTAATAAATAAATAATCTGATAAAAAAACTTCATCTAATATGTAAATAATTAATTAATCGTCTTCTAATGTTCTCTTTTAACCACTAATTTTCTAACTAATAAAATTAAAATATCCTAACATATTAATTAATTAAATCAAAATAATCTAAAATTTTAATACTTTAAAATGTTTTATAACTAATTAAATCAAAATTTCCTAACATGTCAACTAATTTATTAAATCAAAATAATCTAAAATATCAATATTATAACATGTCTTCTAACTAATTAAATCAAAATATTTTAGTATATCAACTAATTAATTAAATAAAAATAATCTAAAATATTTTTTAAACAAATTAATTTAACATTCTACTAAATACAATTTAACTAAAACTATCTAAACGATTTAATAATCCCTACATAATTAAAAAAAAGAGACAAACCAACTTCAAAATCTAATGTCCCGACGTATACTAAGTCACAGTTAATCGATTTATGTATATGCTTTCAAAACTTGAGGAAATTTAAAAAATGTGCAAACAAACCTTTTAAATTATCCAAACTCTTCTTTAAATTAAAAAGAGGGCTCAACTGCACCTTATATATAGACGCAATTGTGTTGATATCGAATGTTGAGGGTAGAAGAATTTTTCTACCACAACTCAGATACACATCACTCGAGTAGGATTTTATTATATATTCTGGGTGCATCTCAAATTTATTCAAAAACTCTACGTTACTTATCTTAGCGCAGAATCTCAATATCCGAAATATGACGCATGAACATAACAATAAATATTATATTCCACATGTTGTATATTTTTATAAATAAAATATTTAATTAATTTAAATAAAAAAAATCTCATAAAGAGTATATGAGATCATTATTGATTTTTAAAATATAAGATCTAGTTAATATATGCCTAATATTATTATTAATGAAAATTTTATTTTTTTAATAAACATATAGTACATATTAAAACAAAAATTTTACATATTTTCACACAAAAAATTATTTTAATCTTAACATGTTATTTACCGAATATTAAAATAAATAGAAAGATAAAAACACAGAGTACCATTTTTTATACTGCCACAAAAAAAGTACCATTTTGTATATATTTCTCAATACAATAATGATGATGAGTTGATGATGTGTTGTGTATTTATATTTCTCTATTTATTTTGCACTCTTTCTAGTTGTAAAAGTTTGTCCATAATTATTTTTTACTGACTACTTATTACTAACTACGTCGATGAATATCATATTCTAGTAGTAAAAAGTCATGTAATTAAATTTAAACGTTGTGGTCTAATATCTCAATTAACGTGTTTTATTTTCATAAATCATGAATTGTATTTTAGACAAAAATAATGTCATAACAAAAATAATAGATATCGGAATAAAGACTAAATAATAAATATGAATCTGTAAAATATACGTGAGTTTAGATTTGAGCATTACAGTAAATAAAACAAATAATGTGACAAATAGTCAATGTTCCGAGGTGAATGTATTCATGGAAATATTTTCTCGCTCTACTCTTTTATTACACAAGGACACTATTATTTTGCTTTGACAAAATACTCTTAAAAAAATGGTAATACTCTAATTTTATTTTTATTTTGGTAGTATAACTTTTTTTTTTCATTAAATTTTAATTCACTGGGATTAATTAATTAAAATAAATAATTATGTGTTTTTTATTATTTAAATATATTTAACTAAAAAATTAGTTTTTTAATAATTATTCAATAATTTATAACTCTTATCATATTTAAACTTAATTTATAAATGATTAAATTTTTATTCGATTAGTTTAGAGAATTTTGATCCTTTAATATTATGACAATAAAAAAATATATAACTACAATAAAAATATTATGTGAATATAAAATTAATTATTAAATTAATTATTATATATTTATATAAATATATAATATTTAATTTATTTTTAATATAAATTTTATATTTTAATATATATACTATATAAATAAATAAATAAATTAATAGATAATTTTAATATACGCATAAACTAGTTAAATTAGAATAATATTATCGGATAGGAAATAAAAGACGAACAGAAAAGTGTAAACCCTGGAAAGAATAATTGAAGGAGGACAAGAGGAGTTAGGTTTTAAGTCATTTTCTTAAACCTTGAGCACTTAGGTTTGATTGGCTGAATTTAGCATGAAATGAGAGGTGAAAATGGAAAGGTGGAAGCTCTGTTCTCAACGGAATCCCAAAAAGGAATAAGATCATAAAGTGAAATTAAAACTGTAACATAAAATATGTATCATGGGACTAATAGACTAAAAAGCTGCCAAAAAAAATAAAATAAAATAATGCATATATTGAAAACCAATAATTATCTATCACTGAAAGGACGTGTGCACTTAGCAAATTAATACCTTTCTAAAGAAAAATTATATTGTTTTTATTTCTCTTTCCTAAATTTTTTTTATTTTTAATCATATAGTAATAGTCCACTCATCAAATTTAACACCCAATAAACAGAAATACAAATTGTTCACACTTCACTCATAACCCAAATAAATAATTATTATAAATTTTAAATTTTTCAAAAATAAAATCTTTAAATAATTTACAAGTGTGAAATTTTTCTCGTTTTATTAGTCAAATTTTAAAGTTAAATTAGATTTATGCTTTGAGTAATTATTTCTAAACGTAAAGATGTGTATTATAAATTCTATATTTCTCAAAAATAAAGTAAAAATTAGTTTATAATACTAAAAGTTTATGGGTTGAAACATCAAAAAGCATCAAGTCCTTATGTAGTTTTTTTTTCTCCTTCCTTCTCCTCTTAGTTGGGTCGAATTTCTAACAAAGATTTTTAAAAAATTTACAAATTTATTATTGTTTTGTATTGATTTTTTATTTAGAAGAATAAAATAACAAAAATAAATATATTTATATTTTTTATAATAAAAATTTTAATATTATGTCATGAATTATTTTTTAAAAAAATTCAAAATAATAAATAAGAATATATAAACAACTATTTATTTAATAAGTATGTATATATATTATTTTTAAAAAGAAAAATAAAAAAGAAAAAATAATTATTAAAAATAGAGCCATACAATATATAGAGCCATACAATATTGATTTTGTAGAAGTATTACAACCTTTGCATCGTTATAGTGTCACAAATGCAAATCCAATTTAGGTTATGTTATGCTCAAAATATGAATTGAATTTTGTCATAGCATCCAACCAGAGACGCATGCTTCAACATTTCCATCCTCTTCATCAACCGTGGGATTATTATACCTGTGTAATTAAAAAAATGTTAATAATAATAATAATAATAATAATAATAATAATAATAATAATAATAATAATAATAATAATAATAATAACTAGTGCACTTAAAATACCATAAAATGTAGAAGCAATTTCTTATTTTATCCCATTATTTTATTTTGACTTATAATAAAATTTAAAAAATACAAATAAACATTAGACTATTAATTTCAGATTAGATCTATTAATTACTATCTAAATTTTCTTAAATTTGTTATATTTGATTATTAACATAAATAAAATAAGATTAAATTATTTTCTTAGTTTCTATAATTTTTTAAAATTTGTAATTAAATTTTTATATTTTAAAAATATGCAATTGGACTCTACACTAATTTTAAATTTGTAATTATATCATTTTTAATAATAAATGTTACAAAAATATTTTCATTAATCTCACATTTTACTAGCAAATATGCCTTCACATATTTCGTTAAATTAAACACTTTTAAAACAACAAAAATGTGATTATAAATTTAAAATTAGTATAGCGATTTAATTAAAAAATTTTAAAATATAAAAATTTAATTACAAATTTGATAAAATCATAAAGACTAATAAAATAATTTAACCATAAAATAAAGTAATTCAATATTACAGGTGTGCACACTTGTATATCTGGTGTGTATATAGAACAGGCTTTTTTAAATAAGTTTACCATATGCGCAAATTGGGATTAACCCCATGAGTTTGAAAAGTAAAATCTGATTGAAGAGGAAAGTGATGAGTGCATTGGTTGTTAGGCCTTCCACCATCCAAAGCCCACCTCAGAGGAACTTCTGAATTCTGAATTTCTTCTAACTGAATCATCAACACACGATTCACATCAACTTCTGAAATTTTTTAGACTAAACTTAATTATATCATAAAATTATTTATTTAAAAATTTAAACCGATAAAATTAATAAATATATATCTAGAAATTGAAGTGTAAATTTTGTATAGTTTTTTTTTTCTTCTCTTAAAGAGAGGAGTTAAGCTCGTAATGATAAAGTACTTAATATCTCTTCTTCTCTGTTTTTTTTTATTCTCTCTTAATATCTCACTCTCATTTACTAATTTCTGATACTTTTCAGGTCTAATACTAAAATAGTTTCTTTTGCAGGACAAGCGAACCATCTAACTTTACATTTTTTTTATTATGTACAAGTAGATGCATAAGAATAATTATATAACAGATAATAATTTTATGGTATTCTTACCAATTTTTATTTTCTTAATCGGTAAAATTTTTAATAGAAAAACCATCTAAACATTGATAGAAAAAGACTAAAGATGTGCATTATAAGGTTGAAAAAATTGGAATAAATAAGTTGGATAATTACCTTAGTTCTTAGAGCTGTATTAACATCAACAAGCGCTCTCTCCTGCATGGAGTAACCAACAATAATAGTCAATAATATATCTATGGCTTTATTTAATCTAAAAATCTAAGTTTTTTACTTTAAAAAATTTTAAAATTCTGTATTTCTTAAGAAAAACATATATACCCGATTCTGAAGATCAGCAAGACGGTCAAGCATGAATTGAGTCTGGCAAAAATATAGTTATATCTAAGTTACCTTCATTCTATATAGATACAAAAAATTAAAAGGAAAAAAAAAATGACATGGGGATTTAGACTTTTACAAATTTAATTTTGTCTCAACATTTGCATAATAAAAGAAACAATGCAAATCCAAGCTATAGTTTATAAAATATAAATTCTGCTAAAGAGATAACAAAAATGCGTCAATAATCAACTAAAATTTAGGCATATAAAAAATTTAAAGACTATTCATTCAAAATTTATGTTATACTACTTTTCTATTTTCTATTTTTCAGATTTACCCATTTAAAGATATACTTAATATGATTAGCAAGTATATATAAATAGCATTATAAAAACTAAATCAGAAATTGAATTCACAAAGTTAGATATTTAAATGTTTAAGAATTTAATTAAAATTTAATAAAATATAATATAATATAATAAAATAATATATTTTTATGTAAAATATTTTTATATATTCCAAATACATGATTTTTACCAATTTTTGACTACTTTTACAGATTTTTTAACCGATTTTTTAGTAAAAAGTTAGATAGATTAAACCTTACAAAGAGATTATCGAAGCTTGTGACAAAAATGAACAGAAGGTTTTTAAAGAACGATGAACTGGCTAATGATTAGCTGGTTAGGACTATGTTATTAAAAATGTCAAGTGTATGTAATAAATACTTTATTGTAGATTCATTGAGTACATTAGAGTACGTCTTTAAAGTGATAATAAAATAACAACAAAGTATTTGATAATTAAAAAAAATTAACTAAAATAGTCATAACTTACTTTATTTAGCATTCATTAATTGTTGTCATCATTAATAAATACTAAATAAAATAAATTCTAACAATTTTTTTTATTTACCTAGCATTACCAAAATAATAAATACTACTTTTCTTTTTCTCTCATCTCTCTCCAACCCACTAATAATATTTCGAACCTTTCTCTTCCTTTACCAACCTAATATGATATCTTTACAACTAATTAATCAATTTTATCAAATTTTTAGCCGCATTATTATTAATCATATTTTATCAAATTGACCGACTCAAACATATTTTCAATCAATCTAGTTAAACCGGTCAATTCAATTATATTTTTAGAATTATAATTTAAATAATTATTAGTTTTAAAGAGTAACAATTGAGTTGATAAATCCAAATAAAGAATATATATGGATTTCACCTTAGTTGACCTAATATTTGTTAATGCCGACTCTAATTGATTCTCAAGCTGCTGAAGCTCCGTTGAAGCCATTTTGGTTAGATCTTCTCCAAGAAGGTTTCTACAGCATCGTCAACGTTTAATTTATCAACAAAATATATATATATATATATATATGTAAATATGTATGTAAATATAAAAAATATTTTGAGTTAATTAATTAATTTGTTCAGGTTAAATTAATTAGAATTTAATTCTTTCAGTTACAAAGCTGAAAAGAATTTAAATAAAGACCTAATTTATTTAGTCTTGTTTTATATCATTTACCGTTGTGAACGTTGTAGGAGTTCTACGTATGCTTTCAATGTCACATAGTCTTGGTAAGTATTCTGTAATATAAAATGACATAACACAATTTAGTCTTTTAAGTATAAAAAAAAATTTCTTGTATAAAAAAATATTACATGTATATAATTATTATATTCTCCTATCTAATCATTTAAATTTTTAAAATAAATAATTTTATAACAACTTTCATATATATATATAAAAAAATATGATATTTTAACTGTTTCAATAATTAATCTGTTGGCAGATATTTATTAATACTACAAGCAGAACTGTATGATATATTACCTGAGGCTGAGTGTCATGGTTTCTTACTTGGGTGGTCTGTGGCAAGCTATACTTGTGCATATGATATCTCTCTATGGTTTTCATCATGCTGCAACACATATTTATAAATATTATTATTACAAATATATTGTATAGATATTAAAATTAACTATAAATATATATATTTAATTTATTTTTAATGTGTATTTTATATTTTAATATATATTTTATATTATATAACTGATCTTAGTAACCAATTTTAATGTACTTTTTGTTATTTCACAAACTAAGCATGTGTTAACTAAAGAAAATGGTAATACACCACTGCTTATAATTGAAAACAACATACATCTAACTAATATGTGAATAATGTATTATGTTTTGATGATTTTCATTTTCGCCATTAAATATGCCAAATTTCCCTTAGTTTGTGAAAAGACGTAGATGGCATAAAAAACATGACTATAAGTCTATAAGTCTCATCTAGGCAAGTTCTTCAATGGACAAAGTGTTCAAAGGATCTTATGCACTATAGATAATAATATAATAATTTAGAGAGAGTGATGATAGAATGTATTTGAAAATTTATTAGATTTTAGTTTTAATCCAAAATTATTTTTCATATTAATAAGATTTTATTGACTAAATCTAATAAGTAGCGATAAAATAGGTATCAGTAAATTAAAGAATAATATATATATATATATATATAAACAAAAATAGGATTAACACTAATTAATTATAATCCTAATCCCCAAGAAATAAACATGCATTTTTTGTGACTATCAAAAATTAATTTATTACAGATTTAAGAAGTCAAATTATAATTTATAAACTTGTATAAATTCTTATTTTAAGTGAAAAGGCTAAAATTATTCTTTAATCTATGAAGAAAAATACTCTCTAGATCATTGAAGACAAAATTATAAGTCTATAAAATTTACACACACGTGAGGAGATAAATAAATAGTTATATATTTAATATTTTTTTTACACCAGAATTTTTTTGGGGTTAATACTAATTGAATTTTAAATTTTTAGGTCACAAAAATTTTAATATTATGTCATGAGATATAATTTTTTTAAAAATATTTTAATTAATAAAAAAACACTTAAATTATTATATATCTGACATTAGCTAAACCTTTATTTTTTTTCCTTCAATAACTGAATAAAATTTAAAAAGTTTGAAATTGAAGTTATAATACTACATAAAAAGGAGGATAATTCATTGCATTTTGTGCAGTGTGAAATTTTTACCTTTATTTCAACCAAGCAGAAAATTGACTAGAAATTGTTATTATAATGTAAACTAATTGATGGAAACACTTAACCAACGAGTGGGTTAGGCATAAAAACATTGAAGACATTCACCAGCAGCACTCTTTTAGGATTTTGTTTAGATTTTTTTTTTAACTAAAATAGAGAGACTCGAACCTGCGACCTCTTAGTAAATGAGTAGGGGGAGATTATACCATTTGAGTTATAATTAATTGGCAGATTCTATATTCTTAATAACATCAAAATATAGATATTATTAGTTTAATAGTAAAATAGAAGTAGAGAAATAAAAAAAAATTCTACTTATTCAAAAGATTTTTTTATTTTTTAAAAATAAAATATAAAATATTTGGCTCTATCTCTTATTTTTCATTTATGCATTTCTTTTTTTTTTCTTTAATTTTTTTTTACCTAAATATGAGAAATCTAGAAATGATGCACGCTTTACAAACACTTAATAAACTTTTTTTGAGAGTTTGCAAGATTATTATTGCTATTAAAAGAGAAGAAAGTAAACAAAACTTTGATTATAAATAAACACTTGTTCAGGAAAATATGAAGGAAGATAATCATAATAACTTGGTTACTTAATGGGATTTGCAAATAAAGGAGATGGATGATGATATGAAAATTAAATGTAAATTGTTTCTGCTTATTACCCTCTTACTTTTGTTTGAATTAATTAATTAATTAACATCCTCTTTAATTTTTTATCATCTATATTATCAGAAGTTATATTTTCTCATGGAGTGATGTTATTATAATGTTTAAAAATAAGTGTCTTACAAATATTTAATAACAAAGATTTAAGGGTAAAAAGTGAAAAAATATAGGTACTAGATTAAAATTCATAGTAAAGTTTGAACTTTGAAGGCAATATCATAATGAGTAAAATATTCTGTAAATTTTTTTCCAGGAATAAATTACACTAATTACATAAATAAATGTGTCATATAGAAAAGGATCCGTTTACACAGTATGTAAGCGTTGTTGACTTACATCATTAAATAACTTCTTATGAATAATGAGTTTTATCAATTCAACTATTAAAATATGTCATAATATCATGATCGTACATGAATAAAAATATAATCCAGTGTTATGATGACATAATAAATCAATTATAAAAGAAAAGTGTTATGATGACACATAAAATCAATTATAAGTTTTATGATTTTTTTAAGATTGATCTACATAGTAAAATGTTAAAATTCAACGGTTGGATTGATAATTCATAGCGCATAAAAAGTTATTCAACAATATGAACTAACAAGACTAGATTTACATCCGATGATGGGTATAAATATTTTTTTCCTCGTGTCATCGTGTGTTGTATGAAAATATTAAATAACCAATATTGTTTAATTTATATTTAAACCAAAACACTTATCATCATTCTATTTTTTTTCACTAAAAGTATATATATATAGGGAGGTTGAAAATCATGTGGTCAGGATTTTTCAAAACTTAATTCAATGGTACCCAACAATTACTGTTCCATAAATAACTTTTAATTAATTTGCATTGTAACCTAATTTTCGCGACTAAATTAGTGATGAGCACGGGTCGGTTTAGTTCGGGTTCAAAGTAAAATTATAATCGAACCAATTAAAATGTAATTGGTTTAGTTTGGTTCGGATTTGTGTTTTTTTGTGTATATATCCGAACCAAACCAAACCAATTAAAAATGAATTGGTTCGGTTCGGATAATTGGGTATCTGATGACTTTGAAATTCATAAAAAAATTTAAATTTTTATCTTAAAAATTCAGCAAGTACAATAAACATGTAATATTAATAGAAATAATCCAAATATGTTAAACGAACACCAAATACATTAAAAATTAAACACATTAAAATCCAAACATATTAAACACTAAACACATTAAAATCTAAACATATTAAATACCAAACATATTAGAAGCTAAATACAAAAGTGTAATAGAAATATATTTTTTTATTTAATTAATATATGATCGGATTCACAGATTGGTTCGGATTCTGCACCCGCAGAATCGATATCCCAACCAATCACTAGAAATAGTCATCGGTTTGATTCGAATTGAACTCAATTACCCGTTAGTTTCAGAACCAATTTAATTAGTTTGGTTTGAATTCAAACGGATAATCGATACCTGCTATCCGTACTCATCCATAGACTAAATAAATTAAATTCATAATATATAAAAAATTTACTATGGAACGAAATTTCATTTGAAAATTTATTATTGATTAAAACTTTAATATATATATATATATATATATATATATATATATATATATATATATATAATAAAATTTAAATTTTTGATATTTATTTAAATAAATAAGTGATCTAACTTGGCTCCCTATACTTTTTTTTTTGATTAATTTATGTTAAGATAAAACCAGGTATTCTACAACGGTTTTAAGATGGATCCTCACTTCTCTTCTCACTCTATCCAACATGCATTCTTAAATTGCAACGAAAGATCTGATAGTTTTTCACATCAAACATCCCATCTATCTCTGCAACCAAATCATAACAGTGAACGCTGTACTTTCTTTTAATTTTTAGCTACGCCCAAAAATTAAATAGTTATTTTTTTTTAAGAAAAAAAAAAGGAAGAAAAAGCTAATTATTATCTATTTCATTCTTATTAGATAATCATCTCTCAGCAGAATAAATATCTATTTACTTCTGTACTTCAAGAGCACATACAGATTTTTAATAAACGTTTAGAAAAACAATTCAATGCTTCTTAAATGTTTCGATGGGGACAACAAGACCATTTCAGAAAAAAACACAAAAAAATTATTGAATTTTATATTATTAATTAATTAATTAAAAAATTCAACCCTCTCACTCCTTTGTCATATAGAGACAGAAATCAATCTCAAGTTTTAACATGAAAGAGTGGATTAGAGTGTCATCTCAGATTTTTTTTCTCCCTTATATATAAAAAATATCTGTTCTTTTTGAAAAATAAAAGAAAATCATCTCAAAATACTTTACCATTTTAAATAGATGTTTAACTACTCATCAAAATCCATCAATTAATTAATTAGAATAAACTTAGGGTTTCATTCACAAGTTAAACCAAGCACTAATAATGAAGAAGCAGGCAGAGATGCATACATATATATATAGATCTTGCACAAAAGTATATACAAAAAGAAATAGATCTTAGAGAGAATATATGTGTAATAATACTAATAAATAATGAAAGTAATTAATGAAATTATGAAGCAATAATAATAATAAACCTGGAGGAACTAGAGAACTCATAGAGCTTGCCACGGTTAGAGAAGATCATGAGAGCAACCTCAGCATCACAAAGCACTGAAAGCTCATATGCCTTCTTCAGAAGCCCATTTCTTCTCTTTGAAAATGTCACTTGCCTATTTACCTTGTTCTCTATTCTCTTCAGCACAACCTTCCCTCTTCCCATTATTAGTAAATTTTCTCTCTCTATGATGCTCACTCTCTCTGTAGCTAGCTTTTGAACTATATTGGTTAAGAGATGAGAAGAATAATGCTTTCTTAAATAGGATGTGTGATTATTACGGTACCAAAAGGGACAAAAAGAAAGCAAACTAGAAGGAAGAGCAACGTACTAATAATAAATATATAACAAGTGAACTAATTTGAGTTGATTGAGTCTTCAGTTTACTTATTTATTTAAGTAAGTGTTGGAGATTTGAATTACACTTTGTGTATATAACAATTTATTGGCCAATAACAAATTCTTAAAACTCAAATCAATAGATTAGTCTTTGATTTATCTAATTGGGGAATAAAGTGAAAACTTTGTGGCAATAACATAATAATAACCACTATATGTCTTATTTAATTTATTTATGTTTTTGTAGTAATTATATATTTATCATTATCACTATATATTATAATGACAATTGTATATTTTTTAGGTTTAATTACTCTGTTAATCCCTATAGTTTTGTAAAATTTTTAATTAGGTCCCTATACTTTTTTTTTTAATTGGGTTCTTGCACCAATTTTTTTTTTCAATTAGGTCCTTCTTAACAGTAATTGGTTTAATTGTATAGAGACCCAATTAAAAAAAAAATAGTGCAAGGACCCAAATAAAAAAAAATATAGGGACCAAATTAAAAATAAAATTTGATGCAATGACTCAATTAAAAAGAAAAAAAAGTATATGGACCTAATTGAAAATTTTACAAAATTATAAAGACTAACAAAATAATTAAACCTATTTTTTATGGCTATAAAAAAGTTTAGTAACAATTGTATAATTATCGTTAAATATAAGATGACTAATATTTAATTGTTAATAAATATATTACTAATTATTTTTATTACTGTTAAAAAAAAATAAATGGCCACTAAAAATATTTTTTTTAATAGTGTCTGTGTTGTATGCGGTTTTTTTTCCATCACTTTACAGTATCTGGTAAACGAAAAAATAAGGTAAGGTTTTATGTTTGTACATTTTGTGTAGGATCTAACATTCTCAAACATATATAGGTAGTTACTGAATTCGTATCTTATCTCATAACCCAAATAAATAAAAGAGTCAATTAATTACTTAATCCGTCTTTGAAAATATAGCTTTATATAGATAGATAGTGTATAAGATAGATGCATTTTTCAAATAATGATTTAAATGAATTTTAGTTTGCTTTCACTATTCAACTTTTATTTGTTTATCAGCAGTCATCAAAATAATAATATAAAAGAATAATTTTAATTCTCCAAATCAACATTTTCAAATAATATCCTAACTTCCAATCCTACCTTCCACTGCCAGAACCTATATGTATACATAAATCTCTTCGCTCTAAACTTATTTCAGTCCTGCTATACATACAAACATTTTTGACATACAAGTTAATTCTAATGTAACAAAATCTACTTACATAATGCGCACGTGAAATCACGTCATTTTTTTTCAATATTTATATCCCGCGTTCCTCCTCCTCCTCCTCCTCCTTTTTCTTCTCCTTCTTTACGTTTCTCCTCCTTTTTTTTCACGTGTTTTATTCTCATCGTCATTCTTTTTGTTATGTTGTTGTTGCTACATTTTTTTCCTCTTCCTCTTTTTATTGATTTTACAACATTATGTATTTTTTTCTTCTTTGTTTGATTTTTTTCTCCTAAAAAGAATTATAAGAATATGAAATAAGAAGATGAAAAAGAAGCAGCTACAAAAGCTGAGGAGAATGAAGAAAAATAGTTTTGAATTATGCAGAACTTATTAGAATAAAAATATACCGAAATATTTTTAAAATACAACGCAAATATTCCAAAATACCCCAAAACGAGAATGAAACAGATTTATCACAATAACAATTCAGAATTAAAACTCCTACATCAAAATTTTGCTATAAATGCACAAAAAGTTTTCTTTAATGCATTTTTCCTCTTCTTTTTTTTTTTCTTATTTCTTTCTTTCTTTTAGTTGAATGAATGTGGGTTCATCCTCTTCCAAGTAATTGTACAGCATTATGTGTTTCTTCTTCTTCTTTATTTGATTTTTTTTGTTTTTATTCTTGTTAAGAGAGTAAAACAAGAAAAAACTTGAGAAGGTAAAACAAGAAGCAAAAGATGAATAAGAAAAAAAAAGAAGAAGCAGCAGCGCAGAAGATGAGGAGGAAGAAGAGGAAGAATTTTGAAATATGCAGAACTTATCAAAATAAAAATACACCGAAATATTTCCAAAATACATCGCAAATTTTTCAAAATACACTAAAACAAGAATGGAACAAATTAATCACATACAAAAACAAAAATTCAGATTCAGAAGTCCTGCATCAAAATTTTGCTACAAATGCAGAAAAATATTTTTTTTAGTGCATTTTTTTTCTTCTTCTTTTTTTCTTATTTCTTTCTTTCTTTTAGTTGAATGAATGTATGTTCATCTTCTTTCAAGTAATTTTACAGCATTATGTGTTTCTTCTTTTTCTTTGTTTAATTTTTTTTCTGTTTTTATTCTTGTTAAGAGAATAAAACAAGAAGAAACTTGAGAAGGTAAAACAAGAAGGAAAAGATGAATAAGAAAAAAAAAAGAAGACGATGATGATGATGATGAAAAAGAAGAAGCAGCAGCAGAAGATGAAGAGGAAGAAGAGGAAGAGTTTTGAATTATACAGAACTTATCAGAATAAAAATACACCGAAATAGTTCCAAATATACCGCAAGATTTCCAAGATACATTGAAAGTTTTTCAAAATACACCAAAATAATAATGGAACAGATTCATCACAATAACAATTCAGATTCAGAACTCCTACATCAAAATTTTGCTACAAATGTACAAAAATATTTTCTTTAATGCGTTTTTTTTCTTCTTCTTTTTTTCTTATTTCTTTCTTTCTTTTAGTTGAATGAATGTAGGTTCATCCTCTTCTAAGTAATTTTGCAGCATTATGTATTTTTTTCTTTTTTGTTTGATTTTTTATTTTTATTCTTGTTAAGAGAGTAAAACAAAAAGAAATTTGAGAAGGTAAAACAAGAAAAAATGAATAAAAAAAGGGATGATGATGATAATGAAAAAGAAGAAGAAGCAGCAGCAGCAGAAAATGATAAAGAGGAAGAGAAAGAGTTTTAAATTATGTAGTACTTATCAGAATAAAAATACACCAAAATATTTTTAAAATACACCGTAATATTTTTAAAATACACCGAAACGAGAATGGAACAGATTCATAAAAATAACAATTCAGATTCAAAACTCCTAAATTGAAATTTTGCTACAAATGCACAAAAATAGTTTCTTTAATTTTGTATCAGGCAACGTCATCAATATGGCAAAAATTCTACGATAATGATAACGACGATACGTATATAAGAAGAAGAAGACGACGGCGATGACTATAACGATGATGATCATAATGATGAAAATAATGGAAGAGAAGGAGGAAAAGGAAGGAGAAAAAGAAATTCCAATAAAAAAAAGAGGAAGAGGAGGAGGTGGTGTTAGTGACGACGATAACGAAAGAGAAAAATAACGAAAGAGAAAAATAACGAAAAAAAAGAAGAAAAAGAACGTACAGTAGCGGCACGAAGAAGAACGTGCACGTATAAATATAAATGACTTATATGAACTTGTATAAAAAATGACTTATATATAAAGAATAATTATATTTTTATATCCCAAATTATTAATTATACATATTTGTTTTAGTGCTACAGCCTCGTTAGAACCCATAATTATATAACAATAAAAAATATCAACTAATACACCATAAATGTTTTCTATTTTTTTATTTTTAGTTGTTATTATAAATTTTATTGAAAGTGTAAAGTTAATTTGTTTGATAATTTTTTTTTTAAAAAAATTGAGAGTCTTGCTCAGGGACGGATTTAAGTTTATGGGTGTGGGGGCAAGTGCCCCTAGTGGAGTTTAAATTTTTTTTAATTAATACATAATAACAAAATTTATTTGTCCCCACTATATAATTAAATTTAATCCCATTATGATTGAATTTCACTCATCAATTTTAATTATGTAGAAACAAATGGTAATTCAATATTTAAACAAATTTGTTACAATAACTTTTAAAAAGAATGAGTGAAATAATTATAGATTGGTTATTTTATAATTACAACTAATAAATAAATTTAAAATTTAAAAAAATTTGTTTTAAAAAAATCTGTTTATATACTTAGTGAATATCACTATTATGTCGTGTATATATATATGAGATTATTTGTTCAAAATAGAAGTAATTACTAATTTAGTATCCAAAAGATTCAAGTGGAGACAAAATAATCTCTGAATGATTTGAAAATTGCGATAAAAATAACTAATAAATATTATATTTATTAAAAGTGATAAAAAAATTTTCGTATTTAACCAATGACATATCTATTTAATCTAAATTGTTTTGGCAACGTTTGAGTAAATATTTAGAAGATGCAAAAAAATATTTAGAGCGAAATTTGATATCTAGATTTTTCTTTTTTATTTTTCAAAAAAATTTAGTCATTCACAATTAAAAATTTTTTAAAAAATTTACTTGACATAAAATTATAAATTTTTAAAAATGAAAAGATCTTATTTTTTTTAATATTATTCGTAAAAATTTACATCAAAATATGACATCTAAAGTCTTTTTTTATATTGACTATTAAATAAAAAATAGTTAAATAAATAATAATAATAAAATAAAAATAAAAAATACTGTTTATTCATTGGTATTTTTTTAAAAGTTAACTTTAGCTTTTTTCTGGGACAACATCGGTTGAAAGAACTTTTTTAAATATGAATATTATAAAGAATCGATTTCGTAATCATATGGAAGATAAATTTTTAAATGATTATTTAACAATATATATAAAAAGAGAGACATTTAATTGTATTGACGATAAAAAATTACTTAATCTTTTCAAAATATAAAACCTAAAAAAATAAAATTTTAATTTTTATATTATTATTTTAATATTTTAATTTATTGGTTAGATAATTTAAAAACTAACTATATTTTATAATAACAAAGTATAATTATAAAAATTATTATCATATATATATATATTGTCCCTACTCACAAAATTTTCTGTCACTGGTCTTGCATGTACATCTATTCATCAAAAAGTAGTAGAGGAGGCTAGTAATTACTCTATCTTATTATCATATATAATGAGAGGGAGAGTCTATATTTTAAAAAAAAAAATCACAAATTAAGTCCTCTTTCAAATATAATTATCAAAGTGTGAAAAAATTTATCAAGTTAAATACGATTTTGGCTCCAATAATTTTCGCTAAAAATTAAAATCTTTTTTCAATTTTTTTTGTTTAAAATTGTTCCTAACATTGATTTTAATTTTAAAATTGTCGTTTGGATAAAAGTATATTTACATTTGTTACTTTCTCTCCTCCTTATCACTCTTTTGCTTCTCATTACCATTTTCTTCTTCACAACAAGATTTTTTTCTCTTCCTTCCCTACCTCCTCTGTCACTCTCTATCTTCGTCACATCGTCTTTCTTCTCCTACACCCCACCCCCTCTCTCTCTACTCTCTTTTATGTCGCTGCTATCTTCGTCTGACTTCCAACACTGTATTTGCACCTCTTCCTCCTTCTACACCAATAATGAAGAGGTTTCTTTCCATATGTTTTCTTGTTGTGTTGCCACCTTAAACGACATCTTAGACAAGTGGTAATACGAAAAAAAGGATAAACAAGAACATAAGATTGAAATTGAATAAAAAAGATATGTTAAAATTGAAATAGAAACAAAAAGATAAGTTGAAATTGAATAGAAAGAGAACCATTCTACTTTTTATCCAATTTCTTGATGTAATAAGATAAGAACTCACTTAATCTAATTTGTCTACACCATAATTTGAGAATTTAATTGAAGGGAATCACTCAACCTTCTACCAAATTCTCCAATGCAACAAAAGAGAAACTTACTCAACCTCACTCGTCAATATCATGATTTCATCACGAAATTAAAAAGTGTTTTCACACTCCTCTAATCACTCTATGATGACTATAATAATTTATGAGGTATTTATAACCTCTTATTAAGTCAAAATAAAAAATACCCTAAACCTACTAACATAAAGTCTAATCTAATAACTAAATAAATAAAATTAAAATATATAAAATTAAATTAAATATTTTAATATTTAAAAATATAAACTAATACCTATTAAATAATACTTAAACTTTTTTATATTACAAATATTTAAAGCATATATCAAATGATCAGGAGATTGAATTCAACCACTGATTTTCTTGCTTCGAATTTTATAGAGGAATTTGGATTAGGATTTTCTTTTTTTTAATTTCTCTTTTGCTTTTTTTTTTCTCTAGTTTTGTTTTTTTAAAAAAGAATTGTTGTTAAGAGTGATGAGAGGGATTGAGGTGGTTCCATTTAGAAAAGAAAAGTTTTCGTACAAGAAGACGATGATGTTATATTTTTGTGAAGAGTAAGATATTGTGCCATTTTTTATGTATATATTTATTTCACCTAACAAATATAAAGATATTTTTGTTTAAAAATAATCAAAAGACAGTTTTAAAACTAAATTTATCGTTAAAGAAGATTTTAAACGCAAAAAAAAAAAAAAAAAAATTAAGAATGATTTTGATTTTCTCAAAATCCTAAAAATTAAATTGTGCTCAACCATAACTTATCTAAACCACTTAATAGAAGCCTGAAATCATGGTAGGGGGCTAAAGCACGGATACTTCTTTAATTTGTCGTGTCTCTATATCGGATATATTTTAGATACGACACACATTGCATTTGTCTAACACGCGTGTCTTCTGTGTTTAACTGTGTCTTAATAAAAAATAAAAATTTTTTCTCTAGCACGCTTAGACACACCTAAATACCATCATGTGTCAGCGTGTCCCATTTTATTCTTAACATGTATTATTAAAATAAATTTAAAAATAATTAAAAAAATATTAAAAAGAGATATTAAAAATAATTAAAAAATTTTAATTTATATTTTAATATCAATAAAATACTAAAATATTATTACAATTTAAATTAAAACTACTTTATATTTTATATATATAATGTATTTCAATCCCGTGTTTTAAAAAAATTTTAAATTTGCATGTTTACTTATTCTATATCGTATTATATCCTATATCCTTGTCAGTATACATACATTACATAATTTTAGAAAGATAACTTTAATTTGCTATTGGTTAAAAGAGAGCACAATAGAAATTTCTATTCTTTTTCTTCCTTTTTCTTCTAACTCTTTTTCTTGTGCATGCGGATTAAATTACCAATATTTAAATTTTATTGCCAATAATTCCACTAATTCCATTCCATCTAAAGTCCCGTTAAAGAGGTAGGGGCCGCCCCTTAACTAAGCTTCAAAATAAAAAGCACTAACATCTCAACTCTCAACTCTGAAAGGACAAATATAAAACAATAAAAATAAAAATAAAAACAAGAGACAAAAAAGTCATTCATGCTTACATACAGATATGAAACAGAAATATGAAAACAAAAAAAGAAACAAATCATGAACGACAAAATGGTTCTTTCGCTGCGACTGTTGGTGGTGGCGTGGCCTCCATGGCATATGCATAGAGATAGATGTAGATAGATAGATGATGAATGATTGTGGGCAAAAGAAATGAAGATCCAAATTATCATTTTCTTTTGTTTGATGTAATTGAAAGAATTTCTTCTAACAGTAGTATTAAATATCATCAACTTGTATTGTTTTGAAATCAATTTTTTTAAGAGTTTAAAATGATAAAAAAAAAAAAAAAATACATAAACGGTTATGTATTTGATGTTAGAAATGTATCATAAATTTATTATTATTTAAATTTTATGTTAACTTTGTTTAATTAGAATTAGGTTTAGGCTTTATTATTTTATTGTTCCATTCATTGCGACTATAATTACTTTTAGCTAGAATTGCAATCGATTTATCTATATATAATAAAGAACAAATAGTCATTTTGACATTTATTTGAAATATTATAATTTTGACAAAATGGATCATAATATTTATTTTTAATAAAATAAATTTTTAAAATTTTAATGACTTAAAAAAGGAAGTTGAATTTAGAGTCACTTTTTACATTTTTTAACTTAATTACTAAAACATATTGAAAATAGAAATTATTGTAATGTCTGTTAAAACGATTATGTAGGAGACAATTTATTTTTGTTTTATAACGACAATATAAAATATTGTAATGTGACCTACGTCCAATTTCTACCACAATAATAGTAGGATTTTTATTATAATTTTTAGAAATTACAATCACTAATTTTCTAATTTTTTTTAATTCTATCAAAAAAACATACAAATTTTTAACCAAGTTTGTCACCACTAAACTAACATAGTTTAGATTTTTCTACTAAGACTCACCCCACTTAATAAATAGAATCTCTCAATCTTAATTATGATCCAAAACAAAAATACATCAAAAGAATTTGACATATTCAATGATTTTTTTTCAAGTATATTTTTTTTGTCTTTTTTTTTCAATAACTTTTACCAATGTTCACATATTAGTCTTTTTTCCATAAAACTAAAAAAAGATAAACTAAAAAAGCTACATATTCAAGAACACAATAAAAAAGAAGATAAATAACTAAAATGCTCTAAAAATATCGTCAGGTTTTGTGCTCTCACTCCTTGTTTTCAAAATTTGGCCAATGTCCCTTTTGTATAGGTATATTACTTCCAAAATTTAGAGTTATCCTTAGAGACAAAGTTTGAACATGAAGGACAGTATAGGCATAGCTTTCTTCACCATGAATGAGTGGCAACAAGGGTAGTGGCATAAGCAGTAGTGGAGGCATTTCACAAAGTACAGATCAGAGGATCGTGGGTGGTGACACTGTATTTACTAGTACTTTTGGCAGCTAAAATTATTCTTGTTGTACTCCTCAAATCAATACCTTTAATCTTTTTTTTGAGTCCAAATTTTGACAGAAATTATTTTTTTTATGGAAGTTACATTGGTGTATTGGCCAAATATTAGGAATGTAGGTGTTTTATCGGATGGTGGGATTCAGTTTCAACACGCTGGAGGGCGTGTTGACAAGGCCTTAAAGGCGTGGCAGGTGCTGGAAACATGCATGGGGGCATGGTGAAGTGACTTGGGGGGACGGGTGGTACAGTCCTGGCAACACGCAGGGGATGTGTTGCCTCTGAATCTTGGCAGAGTCTTCGCTCCTTTTCGAGGAGTCTGGAGCAATGCGGGGGTGTCTTGCAGGTGGTCTGCATATAGGAGACAGCCTTCATGCATGAATGTTACCATGAGAGGAGAAGTTGAGAGGCTGAAGAAGAGTGTTAGAGTTAGAGTTGTTTGAAAAAAAATTATATAAAAAATATTATTAATTTGTATTGATTAAAAATGGTATGTAATTATACGACACTCGAAGAACATATCATCAATTATTTGGATAATCCAGTTTATGTAAGTTCATACATTTTATTATTTTATGTATTTAAATTAATATTTTTTAATTTTTGTTGTTGGTAGTATTATATAAAAATATAATATTATTATTTTAGTATTATTCTTTAATAATATTTACGAATAATATTTTTAGTTGTCTAATATAATTATATATTTTGTTTTATATAAATGTTAATATTATTTAATTTTTTTTCGGATATAAATGTTAATTATATTAGTTTATTTTTGAATAATAAATATTATTATTGATATATATATATTTTCGAAAATAAATATTATTTGTACTAATTATATTTATGTATAATATTTAAATAAGTAAATATTTTTTATGGATGAATAGAAATACTAATATTTTATATTGATATAAATTATAATTATAAATATTTTTTTAATAATTTTTATTTATTTAAACTAATATTTAGTGAATAAATATGTTTTTGTTGAACCAGTCAAATAGGAATTTGATGGTTCATAAATTGGATCCACCGCTAATGTGGAATTCGATGGTCAAAAACTACTTACGCTCAACGGGATTCTACCACGTTTCTAGGATTGGGTTGATAAGAGGATTTTACCCCTTATTATTAGCTGCTTTGGTGGAAAGGTGGAGGCCAGAAACTCATTCGTTTGTATTGCCGGTGGGTGAGGTTACTGTGACATTGGAATATGTCGCTCATATATTTGGCTTGCCCATTGATGGAGAGCCTGTGAGCGGATGGACAGATAGTAGTAACTAGGGGTGTACAAAACCGACTCGGACCGAACTAAACCGACGAACCGAACCGAAAAACCGAAAACCGAATTAACCGAAAATAAAAAAACCGAGAAAAACCTGTTTTGCTATTTTTTTAGCGGTTCGGTTCGGTTTTCGATTTTGACCATAAAAACCCTAACCGAACCAAACCGAACTGGTTAGGAAAAAAACCCTAAAAATGACTAACCCCACCCCCCAAACG
The DNA here is from genome assembly GCF_003086295.3 of Arachis hypogaea. NCBI lineage: Eukaryota > Viridiplantae > Streptophyta > Magnoliopsida > Fabales > Fabaceae > Arachis > Arachis hypogaea. The sequence continues at coordinate 128,979,164 of NC_092055.1, forward strand.
AATGAAAGGCAAAGCTGCTGCGCGAGTGTGAGGTTGTGAGCGTCCCTGACCCTAACCCCCAAATCCTCAATCCCTAACTAGCTCAGTACTCACTACTCACTACTCAGTCGCTCTCTCTTCTCCAAATCTCCACACCTGCGCACCCAAATCTCCCTAATCTCTCACTACTCAGTTGCTCTCGCTCCTCCGAATCCCAACGCTGAAGCCTTCCTCTTCGCGGAGACACGGACAGAGCAGCCGTAGGGATCCCAACATGAAGCCGTCGCACATCAGGTCAGCACGCCACCCACTGACCCAGAAGGCCAACAACACGCCACCACCCACTGACTCAACAGGGCAGCACAGCACCACACCGTCGCCGTTGAGACGCCACTATCCAGCAGTGTTTCTGGGTTCTTTGGCCACGATCATCAGTTCAACCCACTCCCAGCACCTCCCAGTCTCCCACTCAGCCTTCCTCCCAAGTCAACATGGAGCCCGAGCCACCGATTCAGGTACTTTGAACCATTTGTTGTTTACTGGTGCACTGTTGATTTGTTGCTACTTGCTGTTTATTTACTGGTGCATTGTTGATTTGATTAGCTTATTTTATTGTTGGTATTGTTGCTGGCTTGCTGCCTTGCTGGTTGCAGTTTAAGTGTTTATTGTTCAGCTTATTGAAATAAGTTTATTGTTCATTTTATTGTTCATATTATTGTTCAGTTTATTGTTGGTAATTTGGTATTACTGGTTATTGAATTATTGTTCAGTTTATTGAGATCAGTGTATTGTTCAGTTTATTGTTGATAATTTGGTATTGCTGGATTGCTGGTTATAGATTTATTGCTAGCTACTGAATTGCATTTTCACTCTAGGTTGTGCCTTTGAAGCTATTGGTTAAGTGCCGTAACCAGGTAGAGGAAGTAGCTGCTCCTTCAGAAGATATGATCTAGCATAACAACATCTAATATATAATGTATCTTGTTTATAACTTCATTTGGGTGGTTTGCCTTTTCTGGTTCAGTCTTATTGATTCTAATTTGTAGTGAATACTTGGTTGGCTTGTTCTTGATTCTGTAGTTGAGTTGCTGATTCTGATTTTATTTTTTAATTCAGAACTTTTTGTTCTGTTTTGATTTAGGGTCATTTTGACTTAGGGTTGATTCTAAACTTTTTGTTTACTTAATGATAATACAGGAAAGGAGAAGGTGAAAGAGGAAGAATTTGTGGAATTGGTGCACCACATGAAAATTTTTGAAATTAGTTTGGTTGTATTTTTATTCATTTTGGTTCTATTTCTGATTCAGTCCCTTTTTGCTTTTCTTTTTGCTTCTTGATTTTTCTGAGTCAGGTTAATTATCTAATTTGAATTTGTGGTTTGGTGTTCTAATTTATGTTGTTTTAATTTTTGGAAGACAGATTTTTAAATCACCAGATATATATATATATATATATATATCGTATAGAAGTAGTGATTATTGATAATAGTTGTTGCTTTCCACCACCCTTATTCTTATTACTATGATTTAGTCAATTTCTTTACAGCTTAAGTTTTGCATACTATGATTCATATGTTTATATTATGGCTTAATTTTGTTAGGTAAGGATGGATATAATTTTACATTTTTCCAATGTTTGAAAAAATCAAACAAACCGAACCGAACCAAACCGATTTTAATTGGTTTGGTTTGGTTCGGATGATTTTGGTAAAAACCGAACCAAACCAAACCGCAGTTTAATTGAACGATTGGATCGGATGACTTTTCTCTATAAAACCAAACTAAATCACACCGCGAACACCCCTAGTAGTAACAACTTCCTACAGAGCCAGAGCATCACAATATTCGGTCGCGAACCGGCTGCCAGTAGTTCTTCGAAATCTTATATAAAGTTGGGTTCGGTTTAGACTATTAGAGACACAGAGCCATTAGACACCGAGGAGTTTATTAAGAGATATGTCAGATGCCAGATTTTTTGTTTGTTAGGTTCGACCCGGTGCATCTACACCTACAGAGGCAGGTGGGTCTGCCACTCAGGCAGAGGCAAGTGGGTCGGCTTCTCCGGCTATTGATGACTCAGTCCGGGTTCATCCGTATGACCTACGAAGGGAACGAAATCCACCTTATAGGTTTACTCCATCGCGGTTCGGTCAGGGCATGATGGGTAAGGGACTGAATTAGTTGGCTCGAAAGAAGTGAATGTAACTGTTAGTTAATCCTGTGTATGTTTTTAAATTCAGTATTATTTTAGAATTACTGAATGTAACTCTTAGTTAATCTGTTATATGTTTACCTAATTGAAATTCAAAATATGGTCTCAGAACTAAGTGAATATAATTCTTCGTTAATCTTTTGTATGTTTACCTCACAAAGGCATTAGATGGTAATATTAACCTAACAATACAAACACGACGAACGAGAAAAATATTAATGGATAAAGCCAAATTTAAAAATACAAATACGATAAACTAAAAAAACATTAATGGATAAAACAACCCTAAACATACAAACACAAAGGCCAGAAAAGATATAGGGACTACTGTCGTCACCAGCACCACTCGATCCAGCACGCTGAGGATATCGACTCCGACTATGACCCTGTCTACCACAGAGACGACATATCCGAGGACCACGCGTATCGCATGAGTCTATTTCATTCAGGTATCGGGTCAATTTGGGACGACCTTTCGATGTTCTCCTCAAGGCGGGATTAGCGACCAATGTGGGTCCCTGATAAGCAGGCCATGTCTCTGCATCGCCTAATGGTACAAATTCAAATTTGTAGACCTTACGAACCTCTGTCATTCTATACACATCATACACATATAGCTGCCAATCGAGTCGTTGGTTTGCACAACAAGCAATAACATGTCGACATGGTAGTCGTTCCACCTGAAATTTGAAGAACCTTCTTCGATTGAATCTGAAAGTGATGTGGAGGTAGACTTTTCTCAACCTCCAACTTATGACTTGAGTGACGGAGAAGAATTAGAAGAACTTGAAAAGGGAGCAGTTGAAGTTGAAGAAGCTTGCAAAGAGGTGGAAGAATTCAAAGAAGAGCACAATGGAGTGGAGCTTGCAAGGTCATTAGAAACACCTCTTCCCAAGGCATTACCATCCAACACAACATTCAAGTGGGTAAAATTCCTATCCTTAAACTTTACTTTCCCACTTGAATATGCTTTGTTAGAAACATATGTGCAACTTAGATCTCTTTGTGATTTTAAGAGTAAAAGGGAGATGGTTAGTGGTTGGCACCACAATCCTAGGTTCATTATGGTTGGAAGTTGAAGGTCTAAATGCAATGGTAGGTATAGTTCTCAATTGATTGGGTCTAGGAAGATATCTTGGTGCTTAAATGAGAATTCTTCAACCTTGTCACTCGAATGGAAGCATGAAGATCAAGAGGGACGGGTGATGACAAACAAGGTTTGGGACCCCGGAATACACCTCAACCATCATCAATCCTGGGGCCTTGTCACTTGTTCAAATTTGCTTGGAAGCTTGATGCGCCTAGTTTAGGATCCCGGTGGATATTGGAAATGCAAACATTGTTGGGGATTCAAGGAAGAGTTCAAGCATAAACTACCCTAGCAAGAACCCCACAAAATGTCCAACTTAAGGACTTTAACTAAAAGTGCGAGGTGGAAGACACCCCACCATGGTATGATCTTCCTTTTCTATAGCTTTTTATTTTTTATTTATTTGCTTATCTTTGTTTCATTAGGTGTCTATGATAGTTTTAACTTATGCATATTTGCCTTGGTTCCGATATATATATAAAAAAAAGCTTGTCACGCGTGCGCATGGTTGACCCGCACGCTTGAGACTCCCGAAAATGCACCATCACTACAACAAATAAGACTTTTCACAACGGTAAAAAATCGTTGCCGTAGATTGAAAAACCATTCCTAAAACTTTAGGCAACGCTTTGGCAACGGTTTTTGACCTGTGGTATATGCGGCCGTTACCAATGCTCAAAGGCAACGGTTTTTTACCTAAGACAACGGTAACAAAAAAACCGTTGCCAAAGCTGTTGGCATAGACAACGGTTTTGAAAGAAAATTTTAAACAACGGTTTCGAACCGTTACTCGATAAGCAATGGTTTTAAACCGTTCTCTTTCATGATCAAACTGTTTAAAATCATAATTGGATAGGCAACGGTTTTAAGCTGTTGTAGTTTTATTATTCACAAAGCCAACGGTTTTAAAATGTTACCGTTGGTGTCATTTTTTGGCAACGTTTTAATACCATTGCCATTTTGTAGTCGTCTAAGACAACGGTTTTAAGGCATTACCATTGGTGTCGTTTTTTGGCAACGATTTTAATACCATTGTCATTTTGTAATCATCTTTGACAACGGTTTTAACACCATTGCCTTATGTGACTTTGACAACGTTTTTTTTTGTAATATATAGTTCTTTCTTTATAATAGTTTTCTCATGAATGAAATTAGTTCCAACTTTTTTTTTAATTTAGTGTTAATAAATAATCTAAACTATTTGAATTAAATTACTAAGATCCACAATCACATTATATCATCATTGCAGGATAACATACACACTAGTCTAGGTCATAACTACTTGTACTTATATCATCACCATTTTTCAAAATACAATAAATGTTTTTCTGCTTATACTTTTCAGTTTTCACAATCTAAGCAGTTTTCACAATCTAAGCAGGATTAATTAAGTTATGCAGTGTTATCTGTATGCTAATTCTCTAAATAATAACTAACTCTAGCACATATGTTGAAATTGACATGGTTAATATTCTTGTATCTTAACATATTACAAAATTATTCAAGCCAAAATTGATGTTAATAAGGGATGAAACTTTCATGGAAAGAACCATCATGTCAATTTTATACCATGTCCTTCCAAGGAATATAAAAGTCAGATACTGCAACAGCCAGATAGAACATTGCACGTGGGCCAATATCCTTCATTGGCTTTGAAATTATTTGCAATATCTACAAAATAAAAAACATATTTATCAATGATCAATTTGTGCCAAGATATATAATTATTAAGCACTTATAGTTAAACTACAAAATAACAAGTGACTCTAGCAATCTGAAGAACCCATGGAAATGAAAAATAAACAAATAAACAAATTATTGCTGGCAAACACCAAGACAGGAAGAAACTATATACACCACATAACAGATTGCGCTGAATTTTTACATGAAATTAATGCAAAGAAATTACAGTGGAGTGAAGCTAACCTGAAGATACTCAAATATAGTGCTGAAAGGAAGCTTTAACAGGAGACTACTATCCACACTGCCTGCAATAGTATGATATCGTAGTAAGGCTATACTTATTAACAAAGACAAAATGGAATTAGATGGAAAAAAAGACAATGAAATGAAAAAATCGCATCTTAGATACAGATCATACAACATGATGATCCACAATAGCGGTCTTCACTGCTTTAGAATAAGCCTCATGGACTGAACTATATAACAGCATTCAGCAAAATGTAGAAAACCCATATGTTTGAATAAAACAGTAAAATAAGAAGAAATGAAGTGGGCATGCAAAATAACACCATTACAAAATATCCAATTAAGTATCATTTTGAATGGTCTTCATCTAAAGACAAGATTAAAAAGCAAAGAAAAATGCATTATATGATGGAATTTTGTCAGCCTTTAGTAAATCAAGATAAAAAATAAGAATCTTCTACAGGAGAAGAAGGAAAAAAAATCTTACAAGGCACTTAACATCATTGTTTCATACAACTAACGACCTACATGATCAAGTCTTTTATTTCAATTTATCACAATTTTTAGTGCAAATTCTAATGTGAAGATCACTTATATAACTTTTACAAGCAACAAGTTTTAGAAACCAACAAGCTTAGCATCTTTCAGCTTATATAACTTTTACTACAAAACTTCAATTAGGCTAAAGTTTGGTTTGGAGACTCCTAACTTATCAAGCAACAAGTGTGTCTTGGTTGCAACCTAATTGCTATTCAATGCTAAGAGTTACAAGCATTGGAAGCTGATGCATAACTTGCTAAAAACTGATTCTTTCCTGCCTTAATCATTAACTTTCAAAAATTCACAACTCCTAATCCTTAACTCCTAAAATTCTGAAGTTTTAGAGAAATTAACCAAGTCAATCAAATTTTAAAATAAAATTGGTTTCGCTCCAGAACTCAGCTCATAGGAATCGCAGCAAGACAAACAAATTGCTGCCTTGTTTGAGCTCTTCTGCTGCAGGACAGATTTAATGACTTAACTTTAAAAATTTTCCATAAATTTTCTATTTAACGAAAAGTCCTCAAATTTTCCAGTCCAGCTCCACATATTCTCAAGTTTAATCCATACTTGGTCCCACACAATTCCAATAATCACAGAATTAGTTATATTTTTTCAAAGTTTCTGACTTCATTTAAAAGTAATGCAGAAAATCAGATTTTGCAATTTAACCTTGAAAAATCATAACCAATTATCTAGTTAATTAAAACTTCTCAAAATTGAATCCCAACAACAACTTTAATCATAGTTGCCTTTACTCTCATATCATTTCGATTATTGTTGAATAAATAATTTACTTCCAAAGTTGTCTTTTAATTTCAAAAATCAGATTTTCAGCAATTGGTTCAACGTTTCAAGATTCAGTCTTCCAATTATTCCTTAAACCCAGTTTCAATTAATCACCAACTAAGTCCGTTACAGTAAACCAGCTCAACAGCAACAATTTCAATTTGATCCATCAAAATACATAAATCACAATAATCCCTCATCAAACAATTCATAATTCAATTTCACAAAATTAACGAATTCAATCAAAGTCCCAATCAAAATCTCAATCATTCCAATCATAATTTTAGCCACAATTCAACATTCATATAATTAATCAATTACTCACAGCTATTAAACCTATTTGCAGTTATTCAATAAATCTTGTATGAATTCTTAAATTAAAATCGTTTAAGTTAAACCCCCTACCTCGATGAAGCAATCGCATAATTTAACGCAAACACTACAAGATTAATATTTATTTGAGGGAGTATTTTAGTGAAGGTTTTTAAAAATCTCCACAATGTATTTTATTGATGGCAATTTAAAAAACCTCCACCTATAATTCATTAAAATTCATAATTTTAAAACAAAAGCTCATTTTCTCTTTCTCCAAAATGAGAAGCGTTGAGTTAGCTGAGAGAGTGGCTATGAAACCCTAGGTTTTTCACCTCCATTTTCGCCGCCATTCCGGCTGCCGTTTCCGCCGCTGCCGCCGCCGACGCCGACGTCATTACCACTGCCGTATCCGTTGCAGCAGAGACTTCCCTTTGAACTGCTGCTGGTACTGCTTTTTCTTCTTCTGACGCCGTTACCACTTCCGAGCTTCTTCTTCAACGCCGCTTTCTGTCACTCCAATTTCTCCTTTGAACTGCTGCTGGTACTTCTTTTTCTTCTTCTTCCCTATTAATTTGTTGATATTTCTTCTTTGTTAACAATAAATTGCATTGTTGATTTTGTTTCTTATTTTTCTTTATACCGTTGAATTGGTTCATTTGGTTAATGGTTTCTTAATCAAACTTTAAGGAATCGTTAATTTATTTATATTAATATATAATTTTTTTGCATTGTGTGGTACTTTGTCTTCGATTAATATATTTTATGTTCGGTGCAATTTTTTTGTTTTCCCGGTTAAATTTCTTTTAATTTTGTTGCTGAAAATATAACTTATTTTTATGTCTTTTCATTTTTTAATTTTTCTCTTTCGTTCTTTATTCACAAATTGTATTCAGTTGAACGAAATCCATTGCAAGACTAGAACTTAGGTTGATAAGTTAAAGTTAGGTGAGGGCACGTGGTGGTAGGTCCTTTGGGCTCAATTATCTGCTATTGCTTTACATAATTACATGGAGTCCTTCACGGACCGTGATAATTGTGTGGAATGACTCATCCTAACTTCATATGTGAGTGTGAAGTGTGAACCTCTGTTTTTTCCTTCCAATTATTTGAATTTAATTTCTTAATTAGCTGTTTTGCAAATGGATAATTCTAGATTATTTCTTCTCTTAATTGATCATCTTATAGATTGAGTATTGGATATATAATATAATAAGCAGCATTTAAAAACTAAGCTCTTTTATTGATATAACATCAAATGATCCAATAGGTGGCTTTTGAATTAGCTCTGTGGCTTCTTTAGAAGAGAAGGAAAGAAAAAAAAGTAAAAGTTAAAAACTAAAAATTGCTCTCTTTTTTTTGGTGATTTCTAAAAGCTTATTAGCAAGATTAAGATGCCTTGCCCTTTTGTCTCAATCAGATAATTCCTCCTTACTAGTTAGTTTCTGCCAATCAATCTAACTCTTACAACAGAAAAAAAGCAGGGAAAAAAATAAAAATAAATAAATAAGTAAATAAATAAATCTGATCTTTTGTGCTACTTCATCTTTTGTGCTGACAAATATCTCAGTTCCAGTATCCACAGAAGTCCATATTCTTTTGGCAGGAGCTGTTCCAGGATCCTATACCAACATAAATTAAAACATGCCCATTATTCATTTTTCTATGATGTAACAAAACACAAACTCAAATAACATTTCTGAATAAGAGTCTCTTATAGTTTTCTTTTCGTGTTCAAGATAGATTGTTCTGTATCTCTTCAAAGCTGAAGCCTGTGAGTTATTTAGTCGTTGTACCTTTGTTTCTGATTTTCTTGTCTCAGTTTTGAATCTTTGCTGTGAATAGGGCCTATTGAGATGAACTTTGGTGTGTAAGCTTCCTCGTTCAACTTGAACATGTTACAACTTTAGTCGCTGTACCTCTGTTCTGTTGCAACTTTTTTACTGGTATTCCCTTTTATTCTGTATTTTTTTAAGTCAAGACATTAATTACTATTATGTTAGGAGTGATAATTAGTTACTTTGTTTTGGTTGGTTGATCTGCATTTTGTATTTTTATTTTCTGTTCTTATTTTTTAAGTTTGACTTATAGAATATGTTTAAAATCAATGAGTATTTTTTACTATGTATGTGACTTAGGCTTTTTTACTATGTATGTTTAAAATCAATGATCTTAGGCTTTTTTGACACAGGCGTTTCTCTTATTACTGCTGTAAACACTGCCCTTTTCCCATCTACTAGTTTGATTATTTGCTATGAACATGATTCTCTATCTTTCTTTCTAATTGTGAATTATAATTACTTGATTAATTAACTATTTCCTTTGCTACCTGCTCTTATCAGCTGTCTCTTAACTAGAGTTTTGAGTTACTTCTATTTACTTATGCGAAGCAGTGATATTGGCTACCATCTATGTACTCGGATTTATTGACAAAAGATAAAATCAGCTGAGAGATTTCATAGTCTCTTTTTTATAAATCATACACCAACCTGGACTTCTGTGTATAACAAGAATAGTTTACTAGTAGGGCTATTCTGTGTAAATATTTTCGTATTTGTACTTTATCATCCACCACAATGCCATGCTGCAGCTTGAATTATTACATATCTTTGCCAACTTAGAATTTTGCTTCAATGTGTGATAGGCAAGGTTTACATAAAGTTGGGTGTGGAGATTTCTGCTGATGTTGAACTTGTAGAACCATTACAAAAATCCTGTATATGGCGACAAGCTAGAGGTTCAGCTACTGAAATTTCTGGAATTGATGATGGTCTAGGATCCATAGACAAGGTTTTTTCTTTGCCAATTGTAGCATTCTTTGGTGAAGTAGTCTAGTTCTGCAGTTGCCAAAATTTATGTGTTGAACTCTTGGTGCAGGCTAGTGTTGCACAACAGTGGTACGATGAACTGGATGATCTTGCCGCTCCTAAACCCGAAACAGAAATGGTTGTTGAAGATGATAATCTGAATAACAATTTGGTTGTTGACGATAAGAAAATTTGCATCAACTGTTGTGTTTGCAATAGCCTTGGAACAAGTGAGGTATGCATATTTGTTTTTGACCATGGCTTTTTCTCATGTCATTTACTGATTAGAATAGTATACAAGAGATGGTAACATAATTGATGTGCCTTATTCTGTTATTAGTCCAAGTTGTTCTCTTCTGTGGCTGTCTTGAATTAATTTTCTCATTAATCTTGTAAGTTGAGGTATAACTTTCTTCATTATATACATCATTAGGTATATTTCTCAGTCCAACCACTTCACTATTCTTTATAGACTTCCTTTCTGGTGCTTATTTATTCGTTAAATCATGCTTAAGTATGAAATATTTTCCATCTTTACTCTAGATGCATTTAACTTGATATATCTATCATTTTTGTTTCTCTTCTTGATAAGCTCACCTATGTTTGTGCTAGTTTTAGTACATTAGTAACTTGAAGTAGATTGCTAAGATTTATTTTGAATTGGGTCAGAAGTTTTACCACAATTTCTCTTAGGTTTAGTCCCTATTATAGTTATATCTATAAAGTATTGGTTATTTACCTTTGCAAAGCGATAATGTGTAGTCTGTTTCAATTATAAAATGAGTGTTTGTGCATTATGAGAGTCTATATTAATCCTATATCCTCTTCGCACTATTGCTCCTTTCCATATCCATATGCTAATTTACACATGAAGGTAATCCATAAATTTTAGGATAAATTACATTGATTTTATATTTGTGTTGACTTGTTATGCCTTTGTTTATTTCCTCCTTAGAGGAGAGGTTACTGTTAGATTTAAAAAATATATTAGAAGTGTATATGTCAGTGTATATGATATCATGTATTATAACTGAAAGACTAGGAGAGTTAATTGCTTACTTGAATTTCAATTATTTGCTTATTATTTACTTTCTTTCCTTATTTTTTCGTAATTGGAAAAAACATATGAAAAACTATATCGTATTAAAGTAAAAAACTTTAATAATTTTTTATTTTATTGATCCTCCACTTGTTTATTTTCATGTGTATAAAATCAGTATCTTTTTTTTTTAAATTTGTCAATATTATAAATATTTATATTTAAAAATAACAATACACCAAATTTATTTTTCATCAGGTTTTTTACTAATTAGAGAACTATCACTTCATTTATTAAATAAAAATACCAATACACCAAATTATTCTCTTTATTAATTATTATGTTCTGCTATTTGAGTTTAATTTGCAGAGGAGGCTCGGTACTGCTATTAATTATTCTCTTTCATTTTTTATTTTTATTTTACAAATTAAACTCACTCATGGATTTAATTTCTGGTTTTATTAGGCATTTGCTTGGATTTCTTCTATTTCTGGGATTAAAGTGGGTACTGGTTTTTCTCTCACCAGTTTCTTATTATTGCTTTTGAACAAGCGCTTGTTGAGGTAAGATAATAATTATATCCTATTTTGTTTTAAATATGTTAGAAGTCTATTATAGCTTTGTAGTTTATTATGTTAGAAATCCCATATATATTTAGTAGTACACATGTCTAGTAATTATTTTTCCCTACTTGAAGTTTAACTAGCAACAATGGATAAATCTTGGATTGCTAAGCCACGAAACTCAGATGAATATATAGTTGGTCTAGAAAACTTCTTGGATTTTGCATTTCAACATGGAGCAATTGGGAATAGTAAGATAATATGTCCGTGTCCAAGTTGTGGGTTTCGCAAATGGCATGCTCGAAAAGATGTTAGAGATCATTTACTTTACAAACCATTCCCTAAGAATTATGTTGTATGGAACTTTCATGGCGAGAAAGAAGTAACCGAATTCTCAATAAGTGCACATGTCATGCGCGGGACATTGGTAACTGAACATCCCCTAGATAACATGGTAAATGATGCTTTCGGGATACATATGGATCAGGAGAGTGGTGAAGATTCAAGCATGGAAGATTTTGTAAACGATGAGCCAACAGAAAATCACAGAGACTTTGATGAGTTTCTCAAGGAAGGCAATCAAAAGCTACAGGAAGGAAACGACTTCACAAAGCTAGAATTTATAGTCAAATTGTATCATATTAAAGTCTTGTGTGGACTAAGTGACAAGGCCATTACCATGATACTTGAGTTGGTGAGGGATGCTTTTAGTTGTGTGAATTTGCCTACGACTTTTGATCAGGCAAAGAAACTAATTCAAAAACTAAGTCTTGACTATGTTAAGATAGATGCTTGCCCCAATGATTATATGTTGTTCGAGGATGAAGACCCAAACAACATCCAACAAACATGCAGTCATTGTGGTGCTTCTAGGTGGAATTCTAAGAAGAAGAATACATTGGTAAGCATTGGTAAGTGAAAATTCATATTTTATAAAGTATACATTGTATATTGGTTAACTAAATAATCTTGACTGATACTTTTTATTTATTTCAGAGTGTGAATCCAGATAATCCATACGAAATGTCAACTGATATAAAGTTTCTTGCACGAGGTCCAATGATGAATGCAAGGAGATTTTCTGTTTATGACATCAATGGGTATAGATTTCGAACTTTGACTAGAGAATTTGGTCTTAAGACACAAAATAGTGGAGTATTCTTAGTCTCTAACACACCCTGCATTGCAAGTATTGCTGATAGAAATATGAGACAAGCAAATTTGCCTTATTATGGCAAGTTAGAAGATATAATTGAACTTAACTACCATGGACAATTTTCTGTTGTTCTTTTTAAATGCAAATGGGCTGACACTACTAGGGACAGAGGCTATAAAAAGGACCATTGGAATTTCAATTGTGTCAATTTTGATAGATTAATTCACACGGGTGAGCGTGAGGAACATGAACCTTATATTGAAGCATCTCAAGCACAAATGGTGTATTATGTTGATGATATGGTAAATAAAGGGTGGAGTATTGCTGTGCATGTCAAGCCAAGGGATATGTATGACATGGGTCAAGGAAATGAAGATATAGTGTACGAAAATGAGCCGTATCAAGAGCAAGAACTTGAACAATTATTTGACCCCAATAATGAGTACATCCAATTAGCTACCAATTTATTAGATAGCGATGCTATTGAAGATAATGTAGCTGCTAACTTGGCAAGGGATATGTTTGAATGAAAGTTTGTACAAAATTTTACCAAAGGTAACGTTTTATGCTTTTTATTTATTATGTGCTTGACATTTTACCAAAGGTTGATGATGTTATTAATTAATAATATTTATTTATTGGAGTAGATTTCATATGGAAAGACAACCACTAATAATAATTAGTAGAGGCAGAGCTTTGTACTGAAGTTGAAATTGTTACCAGAGGTATTATTATCACTATTACCCTTTTTAATTAATAGTATTTGTTGCTGTTGAGATTTTTCTGTGTGCTGCATGCATTTGTTATTTAATTTGAGTTGCTTATTGGGACTTGGATGAACCCTTGTGTTGGATCAATGGCTGCTGAAAATGAGACGAGTGTTAATTGCAAGAGGGCTACATGCAAGATGGGTAGCAGCATCATTGCTGCATGTTGAAGGTTGTATTTTCAAAATGTTTATTGCAATTATTGTTATTTTTTTAGCAAAGTCCATCTTGAAAACAGTAGTTAATAAATCAAACAAGCTTCTTTATTTTTTGGAGTGATTTTAGGGATTTAAATACTTGATTTTGATGCACTAAACTAAATTAAAAACTGATTGAAAATGTGAACAGCTATTGATTCCAATTATGTGACTGTTTTTGTAGATATACTCGATGGCTCATGGACCATGACTATCACTATTAGTCGCTATGCCCAAAAAGAAAAAGGCATAAATTACAGGCTTGTGGATGGTGCTAATTCTATGCTATTGTTTTTATATATTAGATGGTGCTACTTCTATGCTACTGATTTTATTTTAAGGCTTTTATGTAATTAGATGATATTGAAATATTAAAGTTGTATTATTTTACTTTTTAAAGAAAAAAAATAATAGTTATGTAGAACAATATCATATGGAATTGTGTTTGGAACTATTGACATTGAGAATATTTTTATATATAGAGTTATATCTTATATTGAGAAATTGTGTTATAAAAGATTTAGTTTTTAAATTTTGATACTAAAAAATAAATTTCTAATTTGAGAGTATATGAATGAGATAAGATTAATGAATGATTTGTAATTAAAAATAAACAATTAATTACAGGATTTGTGGAGGTTTGAAAATCACACAAAATAGTTAATTCTTGTTAAATTAAAAAATCAATTTGTGGGGTTTTAAACTGCTAGAAAAGTGATTTAAAACCGTCACAAAAGTCCAATATAAAACCCCCACTAAACACTCACAAAACCCCCACTGAATAAATTGTGGAGGTTTTTAAAAACTCCCACAAAAGACCTCGTGGCACCTCAAATTTTGGGGGTTTTACCCTACAAACCATTTGGTGGGGGTTATAAACCTCCACAAATAAGAAAAAAAACCTCCACAAATAAACAAAAATCTTGTAGTGAAAAAGCCCCTTTATCCCCAACTCATGGCAGCAGCAGTGATAATTCCAACCTAACCGGGACAGAGACAGCAGCACCAACTATGATCACACTTGCAGCAACCATTTCGACATTTCCGGCAGAACATAGCAGTGCTAAAACAAAGACATTGGCTACCGTAATTAAAATTAGAATATAACAGGGAAACAAAATGCTAAATAGAACAAGAGTGGAAGCGTTACAAGGTTACAAATGGGAGGTTCGGTGTTAGAACGAAGGGGATGGCACAGCAGCTTGTCTTCTCCGGTGACAAGCTTCAGCTATGACGATTCCAAAAACACAATAGAGCCAGGAACATCAGAAACAAATACAAGATTGTTACAAAGTAAATAGGGTTCAGAGATAGTGGTTCTAGTAACTAGGACACGACTAACTTACCATGAACGACGGCAGCAACCAAGATTTCCGGCAACAACAGCGATAGAGGAACGACTCCTCCTCTGCTGCGTCACTCTCTCATGCGCATCCGTTTCTCCCTTTCTGTGACCACATCGATGGGGACCTCATTTCCCTATTCGGCCCCCCCAGCGGCGACTCTCTCAATGGCAGCAGCAGCAAACCCCTGATGGCAATGGGAATAAGGTGCGACAGTGATAAAGGCTCGACGAAGGCAGTGAGGCGCAATGGTGCAGGTTAGCATCTTCTCTTCGCGTCTCACCCTCAGTGAACGACAACGGCGACGGGGCGTGGCTCGACGGCGGCTCTTCCCTCTCCTTCGTGGGTCATGTTCACCTCTCCCTTTCTTCTCTGCAACGGCAGCTCACCAGCGGCACCAAGCTACATGGCGCTGTTCCTTCCCCTCTCTTCTTCTCCCTCGTCCTCTGTCTCCCTTTCCTTCTTTCTTCTCTTCTGTCTCCCCCTCAAGCTTCCGGTTTCCTTTCTTTCCCTTTCTTCTGCTCTGTGTGCGTGCGTTTTTCATTAGGTTATGGTTAAGGATTTGTAAAATTAGGGATTTATTTGGGAATTTAAAGTTAGGGTAAAATTCATATGAGTAATATAATAATTTTATAAAATATTTGAGACAGAATAATAATTTAAGATTCAAATATAATACTATAAAGATTACTTTTAAAATGCATAAAATTTTATCTATCAATTTATTAATGAGTTCAAATAATTATTTCTAATTTAAATTACAAAATGAATATATTAATCACATTTTATAAAATACGGTTAGGGTATTGAAATTTGGGAAATAGGGTTTTTATTCAATTTAGGAATTTAGGGCTAAGAATAAAAAATTTTATAAAAGAATAAAGATAAATATAAATAGATATTTTGATAACATTAAAGGGTAGAATAATTTTAAAATTAAATGTACTCTATTAAAAATATTTAAGAACATTATTTATCAACATATTATTAAGTTCAATTAATTATTTTTTAATTTAAAAAAATAAATATATTAATCAAATTTCATATGGTATAGTTTAAATTTAAAATATCAATTATCTAATTAAATCAAATACCCTTTTATTATTTTTCCATCACCAGAATTTTAATTTCAATTTATATGAAATAACTAATTATAAATAAGAATTGTACATAAATATTTTAAATTATAAAACAAATATAATTATTTTTATATGTATTTTTTTAATTTGTATAATTATTTAAATAATATTAGAAAATTATTGTTTGATAAACAATTGTTGTAATGGTTATAAAACTGCTCTTTAAAATAGTCAAAGAGAACGGTTTTATTTTGTTGCTATAACGTAATGAAAAATTAAACTTCAAGAGCAACACTGTAAAAATCGTTGTCTAAGACCATCTAATAGAACGGTTTTAAAGTGTAGCATTTTGACAACGGTTTTTATGTGTTTCTTTTGTGCAATTATTTAAACAACAATAAAAAACCGTTGCTTAAAAATAAATCATGGTAACGGTTATAAAACCGTTCTTTAAAATAGTCAAAGAGAACGGTTTTAATTTGTTACTATAAAATAATGAAAAATTGAATTTAACAGTAACACTACAAAAAATCGTTGCCTAAAACTATCTAAGAGAACGGTTTTAAGGCGTTGCAAAATTTAGCGTTGCTAAAGGCCATATTTGTTGTAGTATGCGAAAACGGTGCTGGAACGACGCGCCTGCATGGCCAAACTGAAAGTTGTGCTAGAACCATGCGGGTGGGATGCTAGGCGCACAACCCAATCCACGCGTGCGCCTCACTGACGCGTACGCATCATTTGCATTTTGGGCCACCCACGCATAAGCGTGAACGACGCGCACATGTCGTATGATAATGCTGCCATCCCTGGTACATAAACCAGAGAGTTGTGATGGAATGATGCCAGCTTCGTGCGTCTAGCACGAACACTTATCACGCGTACGCGTGACCAAGGCTTACGCGTCCTATCCTCTTTTCTACTTCCCACGCGTATGCATCACCTTCTTCTTTTGCACCCCATGCGTACGCGTGAGCGACGCGTGCGCGTCGTATCCCCGCGCTGTTCCATTCCCCATTTCTCTCTTCTCTCTTCTTTCTTCACTTCTTTCCTACTTCTTCTTCTTTCTTTCTTCCTTTCTTCTTCTTCCCTCCTCCCATTTCTTTTCTCCCTTTCTTACTTTCTTCTTCTCCCACTTTTCAAAATTTCACTTCTCATTTTTCTTATCTTTCTTTTCTTTTGCTTATTACATTTGTATACTTGCATTCATTGCATTTTAACTTTGTTATTTGTTCCCCTTTTCTTTTCTATATTTGTTATTTTAACATTAGTTTTGAATTTTCTTACTCAACTGTTGAATATTTCTTGCATTATTTTGGTGCTTTGTGACTTATTTTATATTGTTGGGTGATATTATTTATAGGTCAATGCTAATCTTTTATGATACTTGTATTCCTTATGCATTGATATGAACTTATGTTGTCCTTCAAGACCCATTGTCTCTCCCTCATTGTTGCAATTCTTGCACCATTGATATGCCCTTTGATTATATTATTTTCTCACTTACTTGTTGTAGCTACCATGTAGTGAGAATCCCACTTTTATTTGGCATTAGCCCCACCTATATTTTATCTGTTTTCATATCTTTGTTTGTGGGCTATTCTTCTTCCTTTTTCTCTCCTTTTAGGTTGGCCACCCTGAAGGGATAGGAAAAGCTTCTACATGGGGATACACACAAGTTCCTCTGCACAATCTTTTGAAGGAGCCCAGCAGTTGTAGCTCGCTACCCTAATCCACCTTGCTCATCTTTGCATGCACCAAGGACGGTGCAATCTTTAAGTGTGGGGAGGTCGAGGACCGATTTCCGTGAGTAACTACTTCCTTTTTCAACACCAATTCTTAAACTTGCAGGTGTAGTTAGTTGCTTGCATTTAGGTATTACTTGGTTGAAGTGATGATTTCCTTTCCAAGAAACTATTTTAGGGCACTTTACTAATTTAAATTAAAATCTTTAAACTTGTTTGAAGAAATTTAATTTGGAACATGGTTTTAGAGCTCGAACACACAAACCTAATGAGAATTTGGGCTTATTTGATTGTTTGCATTTTATCAACCAATATTTTGTTTCAGTGTGTGTTGTTCTCTCTAAGATTGTGATCTTTGTCTTACTTGATTCTATATTTCCATTTCTTGATGAATGAATGCATTTATATGATTGAAGTCCTTGTTTCACTAAGCTCACATACTCATATGGCCTTATCCTTTTCATCATCCTTTGCAAACTAATGTTGAGCCTATTTTACCCCATTTGTTCTTTATTTTAGCACATCACTAACACTAAGTGAAAAATAATGAATGTCCTTAATTTGAATTCTTGGTTAGCTTAGACTAGTGAGAGTGTTCATGAATTAAGTGTGGGAAAATTGGGTTTGGAGAATATCTAGTTTAGGAATTGGGTATTGTATATTTTTGTAAAAATGTGAAAAAAATAGTTGAACACATATTCTTACATTCAATACCTTAATCATATGCATGGATTTCTCATATATATGTTATCCACCACATATGAAAAACAAAAAAAGGAGAAAAAAAAGACAATAATAAAAAAAGGGACAAAATGCCCCAAAGTAAATGGTGGTAACAATGCATATGTACTCTCAAATTTGGGATGCATGAATAGATGGTAAAAGATAGTTAATGGATTGTTAGATTTTGTATTTTTATTACATGGATTGTCTTAGGTTAGGTGGAAAGTTTAGGTTAATTAAGGATTCGAATTTTATTCTACTTAACCAAATACAATCCTACCTTGACCCTAATCCCATTACAACCCTTAAAAGACCTCTTGATATGTGTATTCGTGCATTAAATTTTTATTGATTAGTAGAAGAAGAGCAAGCTTTAGAAAGCAAGATTAGTAGAGAATTGAGAGAATTGACCCTCAACACTAGAATGATTAGAGTGTATACACTTCCGGTGAGGGTTTGATGCTCGATTATTTGTTCCCTGCTTTCACGAGCTTTCTTCTTGCAAGTTTATTCGTACTTCATTTTGTGATTTGAATTAGTGAAATCCAGATCATATTTGTTCTTGAAAGATTTATTTACTCTTAACCAAGTAGGTAAAGGCATTTAGCATGTAGTTGCATTCATATAAATAAGTTGCATTGCATAAGTCCTACCATTTTTTCTTCACTCTTTTGGATCCCTTGAGCTTAGCATGAGGACATGCTAATGTTTAAGTGTGGGAAGATTTGTTGAGCCACTTTTTTATGGTTTATTTTGTACTGAATTGAGTGGATTTTGTCAATTATTCTCACACTTATTCATGTAAATTACATGTTTTTAAGTTTCCTTCCTAATTTTGTTCTATGATTAAAAACATGCTTCCTAAGTCTTAATATCGCTAATTTTTAATCCTCTTTTATTATCATTCGATACCGTGATTGGTGTGTTAAGTATTTTCAGGGTTTATTGACGTTAGGATTTTTACCAGTAAAGAGATTCATAGAAACAGTTGCGTTGTAGATATAGTCTCTAAACCGACAAAAATCCCTTCGTACAAACATTTTGGTTGTCACAAGTAACAACCCCTTTTAAAATTGTTAACCGAGTATTCAAACCTCGGGTCATCTTCTCAAGGAACTGCGAGGAGGTATGTTCTTATTATTGGCTCTAAAGGTTGTAATCGGGGTTTAGAAGATGAGAAGCAAGTAATTTGGATGACAAGTAAAGTAAATGGCAATTAAAATAAATAAATACTGTAAAGCAGACTTTTGGCAAGGTAAGAGAAATTAGAGGTCCAACTTAGTTATCTCTCTCAATTATAATGAAAGTTGAATCTAAATTCCACTTGGTCAACCCTTACCAAAGCAAAGGAGATTCAAGGGACTAATTAAATTGACCTCTGAATCCTATTTATTTCCTAAGAAAAGGTTGGGATTACTTAAGTTCAGCTCAATTAGCAAGATAACGATTATCAGTTATGTTGAGTTTAATAACTGTTGAGTTACTAAATTCTTAACCAGGACCAAAAGGGGAAAAAGTAAAATTGCTGGAATAATAAAAATGTCCTTAGATGGGAAGCAATGGTAACTTAAATCAAAGAGAACAATCATAAACTGAAAATACCTCAATTATTATTAATTCAAATAACAGTCTGCAACATGGAAGAAATTCATAAATTCACTGATCAATTCAAGTGCTGGAATAAATAAAAGTAAAAGGAAGCTAAAACAAAGAAACGTAAAACCTGGATTGAGAGTCACTCTTAAAACAAGAAGAAATCCTAAATCCTAAGAGAGAGAGAAAGAAGATCTCCCTCTCAACTAAATCTAAATCATTGAAAAATAAAATATATGCGAGCTCTCCTTTGAATGGGTGCATTCCCACACTTTATAACCTCTGGTCTATGCTGTCTGTACTTAGATCTGGGCCAAAAAAGGCTTCAGAATTTGCTGGGGGCGTATTCTGTAAATTCTGATACGTGGCCTCTGTCACGCGTCCGCGTGGGTCACGCGGTCGCGTCATTCGGAGCTTTTTCTTGCCACGCGGTCGCGTCATTCATGCGATCGCGTCATGTGCGTTCTGCTTAAGGCGGCGGTCACGTCGGTCATGCGGCCGCGTCGCTGCTGATTCGTGCTTGGCACGCGATCGCTTCGTCCATGCGGTCGCGTGGATACCAGTTTTCTTAAAGCTCCGTTTTACCTTCTCCTTCCTATTTTGTATGTTTCCTTTCCCATCCTTTAAGTCATTCTGCCTTAGAAAATCTGAAACTACTCAACACACTAATCACGGCATCGAATGGAAATAAAGGTAATTAAAATAATTAATTTTTAAAGCTTAGGAAACATGTTTTTCACAATATGACATAATAAGGAAGGGAAAGTAAAACCATGCAATTAATGTGAATAAGTAGGTGAAGGATTGTATAAATCACTCAAATTAAGCACAAAAGAACTCACGAAATATGGGTTTATCATTTATAGGGCAGGAATGGCTTAGATGATGGAAAGAAAGCATGCAAAAGTGGAAGGAACACAAGAAATTAAAGTTTTGAGGAGCTGGTGTCCACGCACACGCATGGCTGACGCGTACGCGTGACTGAGCCAATGTCCAAATGACGCGTACGCGTGGCTGACGCCTACGCGTGGCCAGTGCTGAGTTTAATCGACGCGTACGCGTGACTGACGCGTACGGGTGACAAGCGTCACGTGCCTCAATTACGAGAAAACGCTGGGGGCAATTTCTGGGCTACTTTTGACCCAGTTTTAGGTTCGAAAATGAAGACAAGAGGCTACAGAGTTGGACATTCATTCACTTTTCATTCATCCACATTTTTAGGGTTTAGATGTAGAATTCTAGAGAGAGGCTCTCTCTTCTCTCTAGGCTTTAGAGTTTCTTCTTTCAATTTCTTCTTAGATTTAGATTTAATTCTTACTTTCATTTACATTTCCTTGCAACCTATTGTTCCTGAACCTTTGTCCTTTAATTCTACTTGTTATTTCCTTCACTTTGTTGCATTTATGTTATGCACTGTTGCTACTCTTGATATTTATTAATGCAATTTATATCTTCATGTTATTATTGCTTTATTTAGTTGTTATTGTTCATTTCTTGCAATTGTTAGTCTCAGATTTTATTATTTCTTGTTAGTTTTCTATGTTTTTATTTTGTGCCTTCCAAGTGTTTGATAAAATACTTGGTTGGGTTTTAAATTAGATTTTTATGTTCTTGGCTTTGATTGATGATTTGGAGACTCTTGAATTGTCAAAATCTCTTGTTGATTGGTAATTGAAGATTGCCAGTTAGCTTGAATTTCACTAAATCTAGTCTCTCACTAGTAGTTGACTAGGACTTGTGAACTCAAGTTGATTGCACACACTTGACTTTCCTTCATTGGTTAGAGGTTAACTAAGCGAAGGCAATTTACATTTACCATCACAATTGACAACGATAATGAGAATAGGAATTCCAATTGTCAATCCTTACTAGGACTTTTCTTAGTTATTAGTTTATTTTCTTGTCATTTTACTTTCTTGTTTCTTATTACAAAACCCAAAAATAAACTTTTCCATAGCCAATAATAAAATACACTTCCTTGCAATTCCTTTGAGAGACGATCCGAGGTTTAAATACTTCGGTTAATTTTATTGGGTTTGCTTAAGTGACAAACAATTTAAACGTTGACCGAGGATAATTTGTTGGTTTAGAACTATTCTTGCAATGCGATATTTTTGTGAAATTCTTTACCGACAATTTTCTTCCGTCAAGGATCTCTGTTTCCGTTGAGTGTTCCAGGTATTTAGGTTCCTGGCTGGTCATTATTGATGTTGTTTGTTGGGTTCATCTATTTTAAATGTTGTTCTAGTGTTGTTCAGAGTTCATGAAATTTTTATTGTTAATTTGGTAATGAATAGAATTTTTGTTGAGGTTCTGTTCTTCGACTGTGCGAGTATTAGGTAGCTGAATTTTTGTGAAATTGTTAATGTGAATACTGATTATGATTTTAGTTCATGTTTGTTGGTCGTCATGATTGGGCAATTTGTTCAACTGTTTGTGAGGCGCTGTTGTGTGGCCTGTGTTTGTTAGGTTGTTGTTTTTATTCCCGGCTATTAAGTTGAATAATTAGTTGGATCCGACCTAATGGTTTTCATGTTGTTGACGTGTTCATATGATCAGTTAATGTTGCTGGGTTGCTCTTTGTTGATGTTGTGATTGTTAATATGTGAAATTGATTCGATTTACTTTTTTTTAACAACCTTGGTTTAATGGGAGAATAGTTGAAAATGTTTCAATTTCTTTCTGTCTGGGGTAGTGAGTACTTAATTTGCACACAACTAGGGGGTACTTGGTTTAGGGTATCATTTTAGGCCAATGACTAATTTTACAGTTTGTAAGCAAATGCTGTTCCTCTGGGACCACAACCTGCTAGGTAGTAGATATTCAGTCAATCCATCAATTCCCTTGCTTCCTGACTTCACCGTGTGTTATCCCTGCAGAATGAATACCTGGATTTAGCACCTAAAGATAGTAGAAGGTTTCAGCAAAGTAAAATCTCCCTAACAATTTAAAAAAAGAAAAAATAGATAAAAGTACACCCAGATTTTCACACGGAATACAGATGTACTCCTAAATTTTGTAATGAGTCATTTGTATACACCAAAATATAACTCCGTTGTCAATTCTACCCTTCCGTGGCCTGAGTAATTTTTCCGGCGGTAGTAGAGGCCAGGTAGTACGGTATTGTGTGATGTGACCAATTTGGGGTGACACAGTGGAAAATAGAATTATTACATTATTAAATTTGTTGAAATAAATATAAGAAAAGGGCATTATGGAACCACTGTTCATCCTCTTTCTTCTCCAATTTCTTCGCACCCTAAGAACCCTTACACAGGTGAAAAAAAAAATTCTTCCTTCATTCTCTTCATTTTCCTCTGTACATCTTCTTCCTGTCTGTCATAATAGGGGTTTGTAAACTCTAATGTATCAAAATGTCACACTCTCAACGAAGGAAGAATATACCTTATGCTTGTGCCAGTGGTTGTGGTGGCTCGTCTTCTGCACCAAAAAATAGGAAGAAGAAGAAGCTCGACTACAACAATGGCAGGTGTTTGCATAGACTTGACGCAGTGGTACTTGAGCTTGCTACAGAGTGAAACCCTGGAAGATTGTTTCTTCGTTGTTCGTTGATGTGAATTCTGATTTTGTTTTGGATGACAAATGCTTTGAATCTTATGTGAAATGGTTGAAATTATCGTCGGATTCATGATGTAGAATATTGAATTGAAGTGTGATGATTTCATTTAGACTGATGAAGTTATTTAGGCTGGAAGAGATTGTGGGATTCAGGAGCAGAGTGAAAAAAGTAAATGGAGGTCTGTAGAAGAAAGCAACTGGAAGGTAGAAGAAGAAACGAAGAAGATGTTACAGACAATTGATGGGATTAATCAAGAGTTGAAGAGCATTAGAAAATGGATGCAATATGTATGCTTAGGGATAAGTATATGTATTCTATGGTGTTTTATTAACACATCTCATCAGTAATTGTAATTTCCTCTAAGTAGAAGGCTGTGTTGTCACTTTTATTTCCATCAATATGTGAATACAAATGGTTGTTTCAAGGTTATTAATACAAATGGTTGTTCCAATTTTATTTCTAGTACAATTCCTGTGCAACAAAACAACTGAAGAGCTAATTCATTATGAACAATAAGTAAGCATAACTATCATAATCTGTCATTAAAAACAAACTGAAACACAAGTCATGAAGCCAGAGGCTTAAATAGCAAACTACAATTCAAACTTGCAAAATAGTAAACATGTCTATGCCTATAGACATCAAAACAAAGGTCTATATCAAAACATTAATTGGCTAAATCCAAACCACTAAAGTGCATGTCTAAATTACAATACCATAACCATAAGTAAGCCCTAAATAATAACAACAATTTTCTAAACTCTAATCACAAAGCTGAAGGTCAAAATGAGAACACCAAGTAATTTTTCTTTGGTTTCTAATCTTTTCTTCTAGCATCTCAGTAACCCACACCCTATTTGAAGACTTGTTATTATGTCTTCTAGCACAGACGTCCTGATCCACAAACATCTTCACTTGATAACTCCTCGGTTCGTTTGACCTAGAACAGTAAATGTTTCAGGGACAATTCTCATCCCAACAAATCGCCTTACATTTGGTAGGCTCCACCCTGCTGAACTTGATGCTTCTTCCCATTTGAATATTGTACTTCCTCACGGATCTCTTAAACTCATCCATGGTAGCAAACTCCATCCCAAGCTCCAGATGAACTTGGCCAAATGGTGTTGTTGGATTTTTCTGAGGTCACACCCCTTGTTCACTATCATAATCATCCTCACAATCGGATGATATTGGACTGTGTAAATCTTCATCTTCATACTGATAGTAGTCAGGGTCGGAGTCACTATCGTCATCTGAATCAGACAGGCTCCAAACAAGGAACAAAGATCTTTGGTGCCTCATTCTTTTCTCCTTGCACAAACCTTTGACTAGTCGGTGTTGGCCTCTTATACAATATTTTTCTGTTCTTCTGACTGTTTTTAGATTGTTGGGTGGGCACTTCATTCTGACTTTCTTGCTGGGAACCATTAGGAGGTGGGACTTCTGCTTCACGTTGCTACTGGGTCATGTTTCAGTTGGCGTTTGGGATTTCGGGTTGTGGCATTGGTTGGGTTGTAGGAGCAGGATTGGGAGATGCTAGCTTCTGAGTTTGATTGCAACTTTGGCTGGTTTTATTTTCCTTATTTGCATTCTTAACATCTAACTTCTTTTTAGGGGTAGGTTTTTTGTGGATTGCCATCTTACTTCTTCTTCTTGGGATTTCTTGTGGTGTAGGTTGTTCAACAGTATCAAGAGTTGAGTTTGGCTCATCATCTACAACATCTACCACTTCAACTTTCTTAGGTAAATCAACAACATGATCCCAATAATCATGGCATATTCTCCCATTTTCAATACCAAATTCATACATTCGGACTACACCACTGTCAAGCCTAATTAAATGCAAACCATTGGATATCTCATTCTCGGTCCAGTAAAAATCTTTGAATGGACATACCCCAAATCCTTAAATAACTCCACCATGAAAAATGTATTCAAAGTTTTCACATTCACCCTAGGAATCACAGCAACCTCACCTCCAACATATTTCAGAACTCCATTCAAGTTTCTCTTAAATCTTCCCTTGTGATGATACACAAAAGTTATATGATTTGCCATCTGTTTATCGAAAAACTCTCAATCTAACAATAGAATAACCAAATTGATGCAAGTAGTTTGGGCACAAATTGATGTATTTTCATACCATAACACAAATACATGTGAAGGAAGGAAGCATTATCTTTGATTGCGTTTGATTCTGAACTCTCATCCTTCGCACAAGCCTGCGTGTGGACTTCCACGCTTCTTGCCCTACCACTTTTGCCTTCAAAATGTAACGAAAGCGACGAACTGCAACGAACGTAACTGTGAAGTGCTCAAAAATTCACTATGTTTACTCTCTATTAGGACATATTTTCATTCAATAATGACATATGAAAACAAAGATAATGAAGAGAGTTGTAAGATTTTTTCATTTTTTTTTGTAAAAATTCAATAAATTTAATAATGTAATAATTCTATTTTTTATTGTGTCACTCTAAATTGACCACATCACACAATATCGTGTCACTTAGTCTCCACCACCATCAAAAAAATTATTCGGACCACGAAAGAATAAAATTGATAATAAAATTTTATTTTAATGTGTATAAATGACTCATTAAAAAATTTAAAAATATATTTTATATTCCGTATAAAAATTTAGATATACTTTTATCTATTTTTCTTAAAAAAAAATAGTATATTAACATGTAAAGGAACATTATTGTGTATGAGTGCGAGCGTGCTGTGCATTTCTTTAAAGGACGGTGGGCCCAGGTGGGTGTCCTTATTAGGAATAGACCCTTCATCTACTGCCCTAAGGACTAGGGTACCCTAGCACTTAGCAACGAGTAATGAGTAATGACGCACACGAGATGGTGATATCGGCCCTCCAATAACACAAACAAAAAGCAACTTAAGCAAGTGGGAATTGGGAAATTAAAGCTTGTGCTTTTCAAATTCCATAAATTATTATTATTATTATTATTATTATTATTATTATACTCACGACTGTGATACGTAGGTATAGGGCTATCCTAAACCCTACTAAAACGCTTATGTCCATTTGTGCATGCAATGTCTCTTGGTCAACCATGTGAGTGAGTTGGTCCAAGTGAGTATTAAGGGTACCTCAATTTGGAAACGGCATTTGAATCATCTAACCCTACTACTACATGGGTAATGATACTAGGAGATATTTATAACTAAATTAGTTATTTAGTCAATAAGATTTATAGGTAGTAGTAGCTAGAGAGTAGTGTACTTGAATTTAATTTTTGTTTTTAATTAAGTGTTGAGAGTTTCTGTTCTAAATACAGAAAATTAAAAAAAAATTAAAATTCAAAATCAATTATCTTTCGCATTGAATGGTTTATAAATAAACAAAAAAAATAATTATCCTATTTAATAGTAAATTTTTGAAACCCTTAAAGATGTATATAATATTAATTTAGTCTATTAAAAATCACGAAGAAATGTCACTTTTATATTTTGAAAGATTTTTAAATCATATTCTCTTCTTTTTATTTATAAAATTTATACTTTTCTAAGTTTCTCCTCTTCTATAAAATTAAAATAACCTATTCTTTATTTAGTCCTCTTGAGAAAATACATTCAATATAATTATATATATTAGTAATAATGACTTAGTTAATTCAAATAATAATAACTTCAAATATTTTAATTTGTTACAAA
The DNA here is from genome assembly GCF_003086295.3 of Arachis hypogaea. Classification (NCBI taxonomy): domain Eukaryota; kingdom Viridiplantae; phylum Streptophyta; class Magnoliopsida; order Fabales; family Fabaceae; genus Arachis; species Arachis hypogaea. The sequence goes on from NC_092055.1 coordinate 129,006,278, forward strand.
ATATTTAATTTAAAACTTTTTATATATTTTATGATTAATGATAAAATATTAAAAATAAATACAGTAATTACATTAATAATAAAAATATATTTAACTTGTTATAAAAATATATTTAAATTTTTTATTTATTTCATTATTAATGATCACATATTAAAAATAAATAAATTTGATTACATTAATTATAAATATATTTATATATTGTTATTCTTATTTGAATTAATCAACTAATTATCATTAATTTATATATAATTATAATTATAATGATTATTCAAGAATATTTTGGTTAAAAAGGCTAAAGAACATATTATTTTAGTCTTGCAACAAAGAAGAGTTAATATTTTATAAATAAAAAGAAGAAAGTATTATGTAAACATTTAAAAAAAAGTGTTATTTTTAAAAAAAAAATATGAGTTCATATAGATGTCTTATGTATTTTTTAATGATCAAAATGATACTAAAGGTACTTTTCAAGAAATAAATTGATGTGACAAATCCTCTAAGAAGTGAATTCATGACATCTGTATTATTTATTAATTAAATTGATACAAATTAAAAGATTGATCAAATTCTAAACTGATTTGATGTCATATGTATCTTAATTAAGAGATCAAATTACTATTTTAGTTTCAATTACTTCTTAAGGTATTAAACGTAGTTAAATAGGCTCATTTTTTTATATTATAAATCTTTGTGTGATATTCAATGATATTTTAGTGGTATTGTGTTTTATCTTACTATGAATTTGTTTTGATATCTTGAAAGGAACAAAAGGCTGAGTTTTTTAAATATTGTGAAAAGGTGTATTTCTTTTTAATATTTTTCATTAGATGAGTTTAATATTGTTATGGAAGAAAAAGAATTTTTTGTCAGAAGATACAAAACAGTAGAGACGTTTTGTACATGATTTAAATTTTTTAATAAATAAAACCAAAACGGCACTACCGTTTTGTTAGAAATAAATAATTAAAAATATAAGCAGTTGCCGTTTTGTCTAGGAGGCAAACTTTTTTTAATTTAAAAATAGAAAACGGCAATGTCGTTTTATGTTGAAACAAATTTTATTGTTGAGAATGGTCAGTGGTGACATTTAGTACAAGTATGAATAAAAAAATTTAAAATTAGCTATATAATGTATGCTAGTGTTATGCAAGAAACACCTTGAGTAGAGTAGAAAGTGAACAACATAAAGTTATTTGTCTTCAAATTTCTAGAGAGGTTAGAACTCTTTCTTCTTTAACAGTTGAATTTGTTCTTACTTTTTTAGCTACTGAAGTTGTTCTTCATTCTTTAGTAGTTGAAGTTGTTCTACATCCGTTGAGTGAAATAAGTTGTGGGTAAATGTAACAAGTGTATAAAATGGGGAGTTATGTTAGTTTAAGAATATATTTCAATGGTCAGATTTTGTATGATACACATGAGGGTATGAGTTTTTTGTGTGAGAATCCATGTGTTATTATTGTTCCTCTTTCAATAACATATGAAGGACTTAAGAGTGTACTCTGTCAGAGTGTAGGTCAGCAAGTCCTTAAGAGAGTGACCAATATTTTATTTAGGCAGCCTATGTTAGTATTTGGTGGTTTCGTTCAATTTCAAGTAATGCACTTGGCTGATGAAGCTAGTATATAAGGAATGTTTTCGACCTACCATCAAACTAGAGCACGAGCCTCACTTATTGAGTTATATGTTGAGTTCGATGAAATTGAAGATATTGATTTTCTGGAACCCAATATAGACTGGATGGGTTATAATACCGAAAGTGATGAAGAGTTTGAAGGTAATTATGAAGTTGTTGGTCTAACTGAAGATGTAAAAGAAGATGATATATCAGTTGAGGGAGATGTAGCAGATATTGCTAATGCACTAGTGAATCAACATTCATCGGGAGAGTCATCGTTTATGCATACTTTGAATCTTAATGCCATGCATGTTCCAGAATTTTCTGAATATGTAAATAGAGGTAATTTTTTTTATTATTATTATTGTTATTGTTAGGAATATTTGAATTATTATTAATATTGTTACGTTGTTATTATAGTTATTATTATTACTAATTATTATTAGTCTTTTTATGAAACGGAGGTTATTATTATTATTATTATTATTATTATTATTATTATTATTATTATTATTATTATGCGTTACAAGAATTATTTGAATTATTATTAGTATTGGTACGTTATTGATATTATAATTAACACTAATTATTATAAATATTATTATTAGTATTATTATCTAACGGAGGTTATAGAAATTATTATTATTATTATTATTATTATTATTATTATTATTATTATTATTATTATTATTTTGTTTTATCATTTGTGCAGTTTCTACTATTGTCGTAGATGGTGAATTCGTCGTTGGAATGGAGTTTAATTCCAGAGAAACTGTGATTGCAGCAGTTAAAGAGTATACCATTTAGAGGGGTGTCGATTATAGGGTGTATGAATCTGAACCGACAACATTTTATGCTAAATGCGCACATTACGGAATAAGTTGTGATTAGCTTATCAGAGTTAGTCTTATAAAAAGACAGTATTGTTGGGTGATAAGGAGGTATAACGGTAGTCACACGTGCATCAGATCTACCATCTCTCAAGATCATGCCAAACTGGACTCTGGTCCAATTGCAGAAGCGATAAAATCATTGGTTGAAGTCGACCCATTTCTGAAGGTGAAATCTGTAATTGCTGAAGTGCAGTCGAAGTTCAACTATACAATAAGTTATCGCAAAGCATGGTTGGCCAAGCAAAAAGTAGTTGAGAAAATATTTGGTGGGTGGGAAGCTTCTTATGAAGCTTTGCCGACATGGTTTGAAGCAATGGTTGCAAAAGAACCATCAGCAGCTATTGAGTACAAAACTGCATATGCTTACCGAGGGGATGAGTTGGTTGAGGATCTCAGGATTTTGATGCGAGTATTTTGGGCTTTCTATCCTTGTATTAAAGCATTCAGAAGCTGCAAGCCGTTGGTACAGGTAGACGGCATACACTTGTATGAAAAATATAAAAGGGGCTCTCTTGGTTGCAGTATCACAAGATGGAAATGGGAATATTGTGCCTCTTGCATTTGGCATAGTCGAGGGTGAGACCGCCGATGCTTGGCACTTTTTTCTTAGCCATCTACGAACGCATGTAGTTAATCGAGATGGTGTTGGTCTTATCTCTGATCAACACAAGTCCATTATCTCAGCTGTAGGTCATAGTGATTGAGCATGGTAATATTCGAGGGCTATTCACATGTTTTGCATCAGGCACATAGCTTCTAACTTCTTGAGAAGGTTCAAAGCGCCAGAAATGCAGAAGCTAATTGTCAACATAGGTAAATAAATTATTTACATTTTATGCAGTTTGTGGCCGACGGTGAAAAGTTAACAACAAACTGATGGTATTATCTGGATTCCGTTGTTCTCTTATGGCAGGCTATTCTAGAACAGTCCGTAAATTCAACATGCGTTACGAGAGATATTGTGAGCGGGGTGTGGCTTACAAGCAGTGGCTCGACAATATTCCTCGGTCACAATATGCCTTGGCATATGATGAGGGACATCGCTGGGGACACATGCCCACTAACCTAGTAGAGTGCATTAACGGAGTTTTGAAAGGAGCACGTAATCTTCCTGTGACAGCCCTTGTCAAGGAAACTTTTATAGACTTAATGCCTTGTTCACAAGGAAGAGGGTCGAGGCCGAGGCTCGTATAAGTGCAGGTCATCTATTCTCCGAGTATGCAACTGAGAAAATCCAGTCTAATCAAACGGCATCAGGAAATATCCAAGTTAATTTATTTGATAGGCAGAACGAAATTTTTGAAGTACAGGAGATGCCCAGCGGTTTAGAGTTTGCAATAAATCTGCGTCTAAGACATTGCGATTGTGGTGAATTTCAGGTCGATCGAATTCTTTGTCGCCATGTATTTGCCTGTTGTGCAAACCAGCGCCTAGATTGGAAGCAGTATGTGCATGAGGTATATACAATGACAGAGATTCGAAAGGTGTACAGAACCCAATTCAGGCCACTAGAAAATCCAACAACATGGCCTGTGTATCAAGGACCACGACTAGTACCAAATCCTTACCTCAGGCAAGTGGCCAAAGGTCGTACTAAAAAAACATGCTTCTTGAATGAAATGGATGTGCGTGATTTACGTGGTCCTAGACGTTGTAGACTTTGTGGTGGTGAGGGTCACAGCCGAAGTAGATGCCCGCATCGTGGAGGAGCTAGTGCTAGTGGTTTGGCTCCGAATGAGTAGTTGTCAACTTGGCTAATTTTTTATTGTCCCCATTTATATTATTTACTCTTGTATTCAGTTGTATCCATTTAAGTCAGTTGCTCTTATTTTTAGTTGTATCAATGTAATTGATTTAATCTCTTTTTTAGTGTTGTCCATTTAACTTGTTTAGGTGATATTCAGTTGAAGTTTGGTTCTTTCAAGTCACATTTCACACAATTTAATAGTTAAACTCTTACATTTTAAAAAAAATTCGGACATAACCTCTTCTAAAAATGGACTTAACCACCCTTTAGGGTTCTTTCAATCTCAACAATTCATCAACCATGTTCACAACAATCTAAACCCTAGTGTGCACTATCATTAAACAATGGTCTCTCTATATATGTATAATAAATATTAGTACAATGGTTCATTTTAGAGAAAGTTTTCTTCATGCTTCGTGCCATTTTGGAACATCATTTCTTCACCCTCTTTTTCATGGTTGACGGAGACCATCTAGAGGCACTTTTACGAGCTGGGTCAATCCTAAGGTCATATCCCTTATCCTGGGCACCTGAATGATAACAAAAAATTAGCCCTGGTCAATACTCATGTATCAATAATATGAATACCAACCTTAATCAAGAAACAATAGGGTGAATAGCAAACCTAAATCAACAGCCAAAAATAATTTAACACAATACTATTACTATATCACTAAATAATGTCTCATAAACATAAATATCAATTCCATTCAATGCATAACAATCAAATTACCTGTACCAGCTTGGTCAACCATTTCATCACTTGTACCGCCCTCATCAACCGCATCAGGAACTAAACCGAGCTGATCGACTTCATGCTCCCCTGCACAAGTCTCCTCAACCGCATTGTCAGTCTCCTCCTCATCCTCTTCGGTCATAAAAATCAGTGTCGGATTCTGCCGACATCCAATACCCCTATGGACACTCCTACCAGAATCAACAGAGCTCCTCGGCATAGAGTACTCAGAAAAGGACCGCGGTGGACAGCTCGCATCCAAAGATAATCGACCAGGACCCTTTTGAGGCACCGGCACCTTTACAGGGTCCTGGGTAGAGAATAAATTATTTACCCATTGAGATGACTCAGGACCCTGAACCCAATCAATAATATGCCTATACTGTTCCTCATCAGGTGTCGATGTCCCTAGTATTTGTGTCAACGAATAGTGCGGTGCCTGGGTCAGTATGTATTCCTCGTGCATCGTAGAGGGCTGTGTGTATGGCTGTATGGTAGGCTGAGTGAAAGGTTGTGCATATTCCTGTGAGTATGGTGGATATGATATAACAGGCTGAGTGAAAGGCTGTGAATATGGTTGTGCGCATGGTGGGTATGCATATGCTTGTGGATGTGGTAGGTACGGATACGGTGGGTATATATATGGCTATGAATATGGTTGTTGATCTTGCCGTGGTAGGTGTTGTTGCTAAGCTGGTTGCTCTTGTTGATGTGATTACTCTTGTTGTGGTTGTTGTTCTTCATTGGCATGCTCGGAGAGACGCAGGTGATGACCAAAATTACGAACATACCAGTCCATGTACTGCTCAAAAGGTTGATAATGGTCGCCATGTGCACTGGTCAATACAGATGCAAGACTGTTTAACCATTGTGAGATCCATTTTTCGTGTTCTACGCCCCAGTTTTTGTTTTTGGGTCCCGTCAGCACTATGTTGTGGGACGCGCCGAGTTTCATTGGTTCAACTGGCGGGTCTTTATGAAAGCCAAATTGTCTTCTGACCCTATCAGTGGGATGCCACTCCACAGTCTCAAAGCATATTAAAGGCACAGTCGCACTCTAGAGCTCTGCACCATCGTTGATCTCAAATGGAATAAGATGCGGCGCAATCCGGTTTGGACTGTATGCATCCCACACAAACTGTAAAAACACATTAAATCTCAAAGTTATAAATGAGCAATCATGAATTTAATATAGCATAACATCAAATCTAAATGACAAAACATATACCCCGTCCGGAGAAAGATCGTCCAACCTTCTCCTGATGTCAGCAGTTGTCCACTTTTTATACTGCTCGATAGCTGATTGATAATCATGCCACCTGGCATATTGCAACAACTCATATTTTTATAAAAATTTGGACATAACCTCCCCTAAAATTGGACTTAACCACCTTTAAGGGTTCCCTCAATTCATAAATCATTTCAACCATCAACCACTCACCATATCAAATTAAATCATAAGTCATTCGTAATATCAGTTACTACAGTAAAAATCACTAAATCCACATCTTAGCTAAATTTTACCTGTGAACAAGTGGAAAGCTAGTATCCATCGGCAGTGATCCTATTGACGACATTCGTAACCATGCCCATACAAGGAGCAATGGCATAGGACCATCAATGTCCTTGCAATCATACCTAGATGCCTGACCTAAGGATCGATACATGTGTGCAAGGCAAGCTGAACCCCAACTAAACTTGTGAATCTGAGAAAAGTCACGAAGCAACGGCAAATACTTCCAGTGCACACTGATTCTAGACTTGTCACTAAATAAGGTTGTTCCAAATAGACACATTATGTGACATTTTACATAAATTTCCCTACTTACTGCGTCAGCCAAATGTTGGCACCGCTTTAGAGTGCGGAACCATGCTAGCTTGACTCCGCTTCCTCTATGGTCGTTCGGACCAGGAGCAATACCAAATTGGGTCATGCACTCATTCTCTAACCCACTTGTGCTGTGGTCAGTTGATCCAGTAACTGGCAAGCCGTGAGTTCGGAGTCCAAAAATCATGGCGACGTTCTCCAACGTAATCGTGTGGAAGATGAAATGTGTGCGTCTCAGGCCGTGTGGAAGATGAAATGTGTGCGTCTCAAGCCGCCACCTTTCAACTAGTGCGTCTATAGTTGGACCGTGAGACATGATCCTTCCAATCTGAGATATATGATAGAATCCGCTCTCTCTGAGTTGTTCTTCCACCCTAGCATCATATGAGTCTATTTGATGTAAGTGTCTAGTGTGCAAATTTTTTGAACCCTGATAACAAAAATAATAACTAACCGTCAATAACCAGAACTAGTCAATATTACTAAACTAATACTCGATTTAGTAACAAATATAATTAATAATTACTAAAAATCCAAATAATTTATAATTACTAATTGAATTATTAATTATTAAGCATAACAGTAAACACAAAAATTACTTACATATATAGGATGTTAAAGATATTTTGATATATGCTCGTCAGCACGTGTGATGTCACATTTTCCCATTTTTGTCTTTAACGCTACACTAAAATAATATAGAAAGAAATTACTTATATTTTTCTTTTTACTTTTTTACTGAAAACAATAATAATAATAATAATAACTCTTAATCTATTTACTAAAAAACATATCCTAAGAATTACTAATTATCCAATCTAAATATATTTCCATTATTTTTCAATATATATTGCAAAAATGTCTAAAATTACTAAACATACTAAAATTTAATAACAATGATTTTGTTTTCCAATAATTAATTAAAATAAAAAAACGTAATAATATATATATATATATAATTAATAATAATTCAATTTTATTATTAAAAACTTCACGCACTACACATATAAATTAACTAAAAATTTAAACTAATAAAAACTGAAACACCTAATATTTTATATAAAAAAATTTAAAAAATAACCCATGCTCATTAGATAATAATTAAGGCTATATATTTTAGTTAAATTTTAACCTAAAAACCTAAATCACTAAAAAATTATATCCGAATTAAATAAAAAATTCTATTTTAAAATTAATTATTTTAAATAAAACTAAAATTATTAATTTTTTTTAAATAAATTATTTAAAATATAACTAAAATTACTAAAAACGTCTGTTTCTCAAAAAAATAAAAATTAAAACAAAACTAAACAAAAATTCTAAAGCGACCTTTTTCTCACATAAATCATATAAAATCAAACTAAAATTAATAAAAATTCTGTTTTTTTTAAAAAATTAATTAAACAAAATTAAAATTAAAAAAATATATACTAACATTCAACGAATAATATACACTAACGATATGCTAACAATTAATACTATTATTATAACTATAACAAAAAAATATATTTTTTTACTACTCCTAATCAAGAACTAATAATTAATTTATTCATCTACATAATCAAAAAATTATTTTAAAAATATTATATACTGTTTTTCTTAAATTTTTAGTTCAAAACAATAAGATTAACCCTAACTAACTACTAATAATACGTTTAAAATATTAATCTTTTTCTATCTTTGACTGTTGCCATTTTCTTGTTGCGGGAATGTGGGGTTGCCGTTTTTTTTGTTGTGGGAATGTGGGGTAAGTAAATGGTAACTTCCAGCTTCTTTAAACAAAATGAATAATGGAGACTATGGACTGAAGAAGAAAGAATGAAGGAAGAAGAGAGTTGGCATTTTCATCAACGTGTGGAAAGAGAAAGGAACCTGCCTCGTGTTGATCATGCACAACAAAATGTCGAACGTCAGTGACGTTTTCTACATAACGGCGTTGACGTCTTCCTTGCGGCATTTGACGACTCCCATAGCGACGTTAAACTCTCCTGTTTGGTCATTTTGGTGGGTAACACCACCTTTGGCCCAATATTAAAAAAAAAAGTTCGAAACAAAACGTCATCAACATTTTATAGGTGAGTAATAATTTTTTAATAAAAAAAACAAAACGGCGTTGACGGATTGTATTAAAATTATTTTTTAAATTTTACCATATACAAAATGTCAGCGACGTATTATATGTTTATTATTTTTTTAATTGATACAAAAAAAACATTAGTGACATTTTACTTGAAGGCATAATTTTAAAATATTTTTCAGTTAAAACATCGTTGACGTATTGCAGAAAAAATAAAAACATGAATGACACTTAGGGCTAGCAATTCATATCCTACCCGCGGGTACCCAATCCGGTCCAATCCGTTCGGGTAGGATAGGCTACCCGACTCGCTGTGGGTAGGGTAGGGTATAGTCCGGGTATGCCTGCGGGTAGGGTAGGGTACGGGTTTAGGGTGTACCCTACCCTACCCTACCCGCACCTCATATATAACACATATTTTATAAAAATTAGGTATAAAGTGAAGTAAGTGAGAGTTGAATCCACAACCTCCCTTATGTAATGACTTACAAGAAGTGAACAACCACTAAAACTAGTTAATTAATTTAGTAATTTAGAGTATTAGTTTTTTATTTTTTATGTTATTAATATGTATAAATTTTGAAATGATTGAATTTTATATTTATTTTAAAAAAATTTGATATTTCTGCGAGTAGGGTAGGGTAGGGTAGGGTTTAGAATTTTAGGGTGCGGGTAGGGTTAGGGTTGAGAGATTCTCAACCCGCGGGTAGGGTAGGGTCCAAACCCTACCCTACCCTACCCATTGCCAGCCCTAATGACACTTTGTGAAAATGTAAGTGACTTTTGTATTAGGAGAAATAAAAAATATAAAATTAACTATAAAAAAAATTACTGGATTGTGCTAAAACGTGAAAATGGAGTATAAGAGCTTTGTTCTATATAAAAATAGAGTAATGAGAGCTTTGTTCTACAGAATGTTCTCAATTTGAGAGAGTGAAAAAAGTTTGTGTGTGAATGTGATGAGTGTATAAAATGGAGGGTTATATCAGTTTAACAATACACTACAATGGTTAGATTTTATCTCATACACATGAAGGCGTGAGCTTTTTATGTGAGAATTCATGTGTTATTATTGTTCCTCTTTTAATAATACATGGAAGACTTAAGAGTATACTTTTTCAAAGTGTAGATCATTAAGTGCACAAGAGAGTTATAAATATTTTGTATAGGCAGCCTGTGCTAGTATTTGGTGGTTTCGACCAATTTCAAATAAATGCATGTGACTGATGAAGCTAGCATGTAAAGAATATTTTTTACCTATTATCAAACTAGAGCACATGCTTCATTTATCGAGTTGTATGTTGAGTTCGTGGAAATTGATGATGCTGATTTTTCCAGAATTCAACATAGACTAATTAAGTGGGTTATAATACCGAAAGCAATGAAGAATTTGAAAGTAATTATGATGTTGTTGCACTACTACATACTTGACTTTTACTAACATTTAAAAAATGTTACCAAATCATATTAAAATCAAGGTTGTCAAATTTGCGAGTCTAGGTAAACTCGTGGAGCTGACCTAGACTCGACTCATAGACTCGTACGAGTTTACCTGTTATACATTTTTATAAAAAAATATATATCATGTATAATATATATATTTACTCAAATATAGACATTCAAACTTAATAATTTCAACATCAAAATACATAATAAATTAACATAATACATTAATACTACAATTACAAGTTACAACAACTCAACAAGTACTCTGGATCACACATTTAAATCCTTCACAATTCACAAGTATGTATCTAGTTCAACATAAAATACACAATCAAAGCTTCATAAGACACAACCAAAACACAAAAGAAAACAACAAGGCAACAATTAAATGTTCTAATAAACTCTAAAACTCAAATCCTCCAATATCTTCATCTTCCATGGCATCAACATCATCATCTTCACCATCTTCATCAGAAACATCATTTCTTTCAGGCTCAGGTTCAACACGGTCAACAAAATCATCATCATCATTCACATGTTCATCTTCTTCCTCTATCAAATTTTGTTGTGGATCCCCAATAAACTCATTCTCACCTCCCTCACCCATGTTGAATTCATTACTATTCATACCTGGAATAGCAAATTCATTACTAAAAATCAACAACCCAAATAACAAATTCAGATTCAGATTATCCACTAACTAAATTCATAACTAACACTAGTTTCAGCTACACTTACAACAATAATGTTCAAAGGATGAAAAATTTTCAGCATCAGAAGACTTAATCAGCACTCCAATACTCACCTTATCACACAACATATACATTTTCATTTAAACAAGCACTGATTAAGAGAATAAGGAGGAGAGCACATTGCAAATTACAATTGAAAACTTAGCCAAATTCTGAGACAACCAGTAAACCACAGAAAAAAAACATGAAGCACAGAAGCAGACACATTAACCAGTCAGATATTCAGATACATTAACAAAAAAAAAAACCACTTAACCAGACAACCAGTAAACCACAGAAGCAGGCAAGCAGCATCAATTTACTAACTTATTGAAGCAGCAGCAGTTCAATTTTTTTTCAACATATCAAACGCAGATCAGGGCCTTAATAAAATTGCAAAATTGAATAATTGATACCAAAATTGTTAGCATTTGAATTAGTTTAACAAAATTACCTTGGAGATCGGCAGAATTGAAGCAGATCGGCAGTGAAGAACAACTGAACAAGGGCGACGAACAGGGGAGGGGAGGCAAACACAATCAAGCAGAACACGGAGGAGTGCGACGGCCGACGAGGGCAGAACAGGGGCGGTGAACCTTCACTGCGTGGTGGTGGGCTTTGCAAGACTGCGACTCTGCGTGGTGGTCCTTCACTATGTGGTGGTGACCTAGTGGGCTCTGCGACTCTGCGTGGGGTGAGCGGTGAGGGATGAGGGATGAGGCAAGGCGAGGCGACAAGGCGAGGGATGAGGGATCCGTCTGGCGTCCGGCCTCTACGTGGCGGCACAGACAACGGCGTCGGTAGATGCCACTCAGCGACGTTGGAGAAGAAGAGAGTGAGCAGTGAGGCCGTGAGGGCTTGGTGGAGTCACTGGAGTGTGAGGGTTTCGAATTAGGGTTACACTTATTGGGTTTGAGTTAGCTGTAGCCTGTAGGTTTTTTTTTTTGCCCAAAACGACGACGTTTTTGCGAAAATAGGCAACGAATTCAAACTCGCTGACTCACCAGCAAACTCGCGAGTTTGAACGATTTTATCTGAGTCTAGCCGAGTCAACCCGAGTCTACCTAGAAACGAATTTGTGTCCGAGTCAACTCGATTCCACTACCTAAACTCGTACGAGTTTACAAGTTAACTCGCGAGTTTGATAACCATGATTAAAATGTTACCTATATATATTAGTAACATTTTAACAAATGTTAAATATACCCTATGTTACTAAAGAGTTTACTAACTTTTTTCTAAAGATTTAACAACATTTAGTAAAAATGTTACAATAGATCTTCTATAGTAATATTATGAGAAATATTATAATAGACTTTTCTTGGTAACACTTAAAGAAATGTTACAATAGATATATTTTGTAACACTTAAAAAAATATTATCATAGATATTTTTTGTAACACTTAAAAAATGTTACAATAGATATTTTATGTAACACTTAAAAAATGTTACTATAGATATTTTTTGTAACATTTAAAAAATGTTACAAAAGATCTTTAGTAACATTTTTTTTAGTTATATTATACTATTTTTTATTTTATATTATACACAATATAAACATACTAAAATTAATTATTACAACATGAAATATTTCATTAAATTCACAAATTCACAAAATAAAATTTTTATAGCCTCTTTCATTAATGAATAATCATAACAAGTTTGCTTCGTGATGCAAATAAAATGAGAAAAGAAAAAAAATATTTATAGCACTTAAACTCTATGAACATTCCATATAAAAAATCAGTGTTTTGTTGTGAATTAGATCAAACATACACTGAATGATGAGGGAAAAATGAATGTGGTACATTTTCAACTTCAGCTAGCATAACTGAGGATGTTCCCAGTAGAAGGATAGGCATGTCAGATGGCAATTCGTTTAGAAAAGTCAGGAGAATAGCTCTGAGTTGTTCATGAGCCTGCAGGATTACGAAACCAATCAAACTCAGGTAGCATTGAAGCAGCCCCACAACATAAGTGAACACATTCATACAAAATATAAATTTTGGGGAGGGAGATCATTTCCATTTAACATACAAATAATTAAAATACGCATTTACAGTTTCTCACCAAACATCAAATTGTGGTAAATAGAGAATTGATGGTGTGGTTCTTCTAGCTTTGACAAATATGTATACCAATGCCTCCTCTGGTGTCTTAGCACTAGGATCTGACAGCAGAGATGGAAGTCCTAATGAATGTTCTTGTTAAGATATAGACAAGAAAAGCATTCACTTATTAAGATATAGAGAATAACAAACCAACCATACAAAGCAAATATATATTCTCTTCACTACAAATAAATCACAGGAAGAAAAAAGTAATCATCATAAATAGATAGCAGAGCTGGAAGAACAGTTTCTCCCTTATCAGAGGAAAGTTACACACCTTGCTAATATTGCTCAAATTTGAAGAACTCTTCAACAGAACACACTCAAGTTATGAAGGAAAACAAAGAAGCGAGAATTAGAAGAAACATTGAAAAATGGTAACCAAGATATGAAGGGAAAAATTGAACTTATATTATCAAATTCAATTAATATATGAGTGTATACTTCTAGAACTTAGAACTATCAAAGATTCACCATCTTTCTAGTTTACTGGAAATGCTAATTGTTACTTCTTGGATTTCTTTGGTGCTCTACACAGAAGATATACATTTGACTTTTTAATTAAAAAAACACCATACACAAATTACAACTATGACATAATCATAAGCTGTAATACTCACTCGGCAGGCTGGGGTGTTGTAGCAGGTGGAGCACTAGGTGCTGTTGCCACTTTCTCTCTAAGACCCTAAACATTTCAAACACATAAGTGTGAAAATTTTATTTATACAAAATGAATTTCTTGTTCTTTATTATTATAAACAAGTCTAAAACATTGAAATGCACACTATGATCATATTAAAATAATGCTACTCTTCTTCTGCAAGAATTTTTTGGAAAAAAATTAAAAATAAATCGAAACAAGCATGAAACGAAAAAGTAGCAAATCATCACCTTAATTCTTACGAGATGTACAAGAATACAACTAAAATTGCACCTACCACTTCCAGCAACACAATAGCGGATTTCCTCGTCAGTGTGAAGATGCTCTTCAAAGAAGCTTTTGATCTTCTCGTCATAGTTTGGCAATTTCTTTAGGCAGACCTCACAGACATCTTGCAGAAAATGTGCCTCAAGTCCATCCGTAAAAGAGGCATAAACGTACAGCAAGAATTTCAAGATGCACATTAATCGGGTTTATGCATTGATTCATAGAACAATATGAAGTGACTCAATTTAAGTGTTGGATCATTCTACTCATCAATACCTACAAATTCAACTATGCTATGTGATGAGCGGATATTTTATATGCTTTTTGGGGTTAATTTCATATAGTTTTTAGTATGTTTTAGTTAGTTTTTAGTTGATTTTCATTAGTTTCTAGGCAAAATTCATATTTCTGGACTTTACTATGAGTTTGTGTGTTTTTCTATAATTTCAGGTATTTTCTGGCTGAAATTGAGGGAGCTGAGCAAAAATCTGATTCGGCTGAAAAAGGACTGCTGATGCCGTTGGATTCTGACCTCTCTGCACTCAGAATGGAATTTCTGGAGCTACAGGAGTCCAAATGGCGCGCTTCCAATTGCATTGGAAAGTAGACATCTAGGGCTTTCCAGCAATATATAATAGTCCATACTTTGCTCAAGGATAGATGACGTAAACTGGCATTCAACGCCAGTTCCATGTTACAGGCTGGCGTCCAGCGCCAGAAACAAGTTACAAGTTGGAGTTCAACGCCAGAAACAAGTTACAAGTTGGAGTTCAACGCCAGAAACAGGTTACAACCTGGCGTTGAACGCCCAAGACAGCCCATGCACGAGAGAAGCTTAAGTCTCAGCCCCAGCACACACCAAGTGGGCCCCAGAAGTGGATTTCTGCACCATCTATCATAGTTTACTCATTTTCTGTAAACCTAGGTTACTAGTTTAGTATAAAAACAACTTTTAGAGATTTATTTTGGATCTCATGTCATTTTAGATCTAAACTTTGTACCTTTTGACGGCATGAGTCTCTAAACTCCATTGTTGGGGGTGAGGAGCTCTGCTGTGTCTCGATGAACTAATGCAAGTGTTTCTGTTTTCCATTCAACCATGCATGTTCCTATCTAAGATATCCATTCGCACTTCAATGTGAATGTGATGAACGTGACAATCATTATCATTCCTCCACGAACACGTGCCTGAAAACCACTTACGTTCCACTGTAGAATGAATATCTCTTAGATCTCTTAATCGGAATCTTCGTGGTATAAGCTAGATTGATGGCAGCATTCAAGAGAATCCGGAAAGTCTAAACCTTGTCTGTGGTATTCCGAGTAGGATTCAGGGATTGAATGACTGTGACGAGCTTCAAACTCACGAGTGCTGGGCGTAGTGACAGACGCAAAAGGATAGTAAATCCTATTCCGGTACGATTGAGAACCTGCAGATGATTAGCCGTGCGGTGACAGCGCACCTGGACCCTTTTCACTGGAAGGATGGATGGTAGCCATTGACAACGGTGATCCACCAACACACGGCTTGCCATAGGAGGACATGCGTGCATGAATCAGAAATAGAGGAAAGCAGAATTTCAGAAGACAAAGCATCTCCAAAACTCCAACATATTCTCCATCATTGCATACAAGTATAATTTGTGTTCTGCCCTTTTTTTTCCTTGCAATCAAATTTGATAAGTGAATTATTTTATTATTTTCCTGACTAAGAGTTACAAGATAACCATAGATTGCTTCAAGCTAACAATCTCCGTGGGATCGACCCTTACTCACGTAAGGTATTACTTGGACGACCCAGTGCACTTGCTGGTTAGTTGTGCGAATTTTTGAAGAACTGTGATTTCCAATTTCGTGCACCAAATTTTTGGCGCCGTTGCCGGGGATTGTTTGAGTTTGGACAACTAACGGTTTATTTTGTTGCTTAGATTAGGAAAAATTTTTCTTTTTAGTTTAGAGTCTTTTATTATTTATACCTTGTTAAAACACTTTAAATTTATAGCTCAATTAGCTAGAGCGTGGTGCTTATGTTCTTAGTAATTGGCTATCCTATTTTTAAAATCTTTTTCAAAAATAATTTTTCTTTGAATAAATCTTGTGCCAAACTTTAAGTTTGGTGTTTTCTTGTTGATTTTTCTTTGTTTTTCGAAAATTTTAGTTTGGTTTTCTAAAAATTTTAAGTTTGGTGTTCTTTCTTCATGTTCTTGTGCTCTTGTGAGTCTTCAAAGTGTTCTTGAGTTTTTCTTGTGTCTTGATCTTAAACTTTTTAAGTTTGGTGTTCCTTGGTGTTTTCCCTCCAAAATTTTCGAAAACAAGGAGCATTAGATCTAAAAAAATTTTAAATCTTGTGCTATCTTATTATTTTTCTCTCTCCTCTTTAAATTCAAAAATATCTTCTCTCTCTATTTTAAAGCAAATTTTCAAAATTTACCTTTAAAATTCATATTTTTATTTCAAAATTTAAAACCTTTTTCAAAAATCATTATATCCTTTTCAAAATTTCCTAACCACTCTCTCTCTCCTCAATCTTTTCGAAAATCTTCACCCATTTTTATTTATTTTAATTTATTTTGTTTTCAAAATAAATAAATAATTAAATAAATAAAAATATTTTTCTTCTATTTTACATCATCTCCCTTTCTCCATCATGGACCTAAGCGGAAATGAACAGTCCAAGAGGACTCTGGGGTCATATGCTAACCCCTCTACTGCTTCATATGGGAGCAGTATCTGCATACCCTCCATTGGAGTCAGTAGCTTTGAGTTGAATCCTCAGCTCATTATCATGGTGCAGCAAAGTTGCTAGTATTTCGGTCTTCCACAGGAAGAACCTACAGAGTTTCTGGCATAGTTTTTACAGATTGCTGACACAGTACATGATAAGGAAGTAGGTCAGGATGTCTACAGATTATTACTGTTTCCATTTGCTGTAAAAGACCAAGCTAAGAGGTGGTTAAATAACCAACCTAAGGCCAGCATAAGGACATGGAAACAGCTGACAGAAAAATTCCTGAATCAATACTTTCCTCCAAAACGGATGACACAGCTAAGGCTGGATATCCAAGGCTTTAAACAAGGAGATAATGAATCTCTTTATGATGCCTGGGAGAGATACAGAGAGATGCTACGAAAATGCCCCTCTGAAATGTTTTCAGAGTGGGTTCAGTTAGACATCTTCTACTATGGGCTTGCAGAAAGAGCTCAGATGTCTCTAGATTACTCAGCTGGTGGATCTATCCACATGAGAAAGACAATTGAAGAAGCTCAAGAGCTCATTGATACAGTTGCCAGAAATCAGCATCTGTACCTAAGCAGTGACCCTTCCATGAAAGAAGAGGTTAAAACAGTAACTGCTGAACTCAGTCCTATAAAACAAGCTGCTGAATTCAATCAGTAATTGGACTTTCTAACAAAGCAGTTAGCCGAATTCAAGGATAGATTACAAGATACAAGGGTGGCTAATATAAATATGGAAGAACAATTGAAGCAAACAAAGCAGCAGCTGTCAAAACAAATAACAGAAGAATGCCAAGCAGTTCAATTAAGAAGTGGGAAGACATTAAATACCCCACCTCAAGGCAGCAAGAAGCCAAGAAATGAGCAAACCACCCAAAATCCACCTAAGGACAGTAAGAGCCCAGGAAAAAATAATTCTGGCGCTAAAACGCCAGAAATTGGGTGGAAGGCTGGCGCTGAACGCCCAGACCATGCTCAGGACTGGCGTTCAACGCCAGAAACAAGCAAGGATCTGGTGTTGAATGCCCAAAAGAAGCACAGTTCTGGCGTTCAGACGCCAGGAACAGATGAGGAGCTGGTGTCTAACGTCACTCCAGCTTCTAACTCTGGCACTCAATTGCCAGTGAGGGATCAGACACACACAAGTGCTGATGACAACCCATCTAAAAAGGCTTCTTCAACCACTTCTGTAGAAAATAAACCTACAACAACTAAGGTTGAGGAATATAAAGCCAAGATAGCTTATCCTCAAAAACTCCGCCAAGAGGAGCAGGATAAGCAATTTGCTCGCTTTGCAGATTATCTCAGGACTCTTGAAATAAAGATTCCATTTGCAGAGGCACTTGAGCAAATACCTTCTTATGCCAAGTTCATGAAAGAGATCTTGAGTCATAAGAAGGATTGGAGAGAAACTGAAAGAGTTCTCCTCACTGAAGAATGCAGTGCAGTCATTCTGAAAAACTTTCCTGAAAAGCTTAAAGACCCTGGGAGTTTTCTGATACCATGCACATTAGAAGGTAATTGCACCAAGACAGCTTTATGTGATCTTGGGGCAAGCATCAACCTAATACCTGCATCCACTATCAGAAATCTTGGTTTAACTAAAGAAGTTAAACCAACCCGGATATGTCTCTAACTTGCTGATGGCTCCATTAAATACCCATCACGCGTGATTGAAGACATGATTGTCAGAGTTGGGCCATTTGCCTTTCTCACTGACTTTGTAGTGCTGGAAATGGAGGAGCACAAGAGTGCTACTCTCATTCTAGGAAGACCCTTCCTAGCAACTGGACGAACTCTCATTGATGTCCAACAGGGGGAAATAACCCTGAGAGTCAATGAGGATGAGTTTAAGTTGAATGCTGTCAAAGCCATGCAGCATCTAGACACATCAAAAGACTGCATGAAAGTTGATCTTATTGACTCTTTAGTAGAAGAGATCAACATGGCTGAGAGTTTCGAATCAGAGTTGGAAGACATCTTTAAAGATGTTCAGCCTGATTTGGAGGATTCAGAGGAAATGAAAGAGCCTCTGAAATTTCCTCTGGAAGAGGAAAAACCACCTAAACCCGAGCTGAAACCATTACCACCATCCCTGAAATATGCATTTCTGGGAGAAGGTGACACTTTTCCAGTGATCATAAGCTCTGCTTTAAATCCACAGGAAGAGGAAGCACTGATTCAAGTGCTAAGGACACACAAGACAGCTCTTGGGTGGTCCATAGGTGACCTTAAGGGCATAAGCCCAGCTAGATGCATGTACAAAATCTTATTGGAGGATAATGCTAAACCAGTGGTTCAACCACAGAGGCGGCTAAATCCAGCCATGAAGGAAGTGGTGCAGAAAGAGGTCACCAAATTACTGGAGGCTGGGATTATTTATCCTATTTCTGATAGCCCCTGGGTGAGCCCTGTTCAAGTTGTCCCCAAAAAGGGAGGCATGACAGTGGTTCATAATGAAAAGAATGAACTGGTTCCTACAAGAACAGTTACAGGGTGGCGCATGTGTATTGACTACAGAAGGCTCAATACAGCCACCAGAAAGGATCATTTTCCTTTACCATTCATAGACCAGATGCTAGAAAGACTGGCAGGTCATGATTATTACTGCTTTTTAGATGGCTACTCAGGCTATAACCAGATTGCAGTAGATCCCCAAGATCAAGAGAAAACAGCATTCACATGTCCATCTGGAGTGTTTGCTTATAGAAGGATGCCGTTTGGGGTGTGTAATGCGCCTGCAACCTTCCAGAGATGCATGCTCTCTATTTTATCTGATATGGTGGAAAAATTTCTGGAAGTCTTCATGGATGACTTCTCAGTATATGGAGACTCATTCAGCTCCTGTCTTGATCACCTGAAACTAATTCTGAAAAGATGCCAAGAGACCAACCTGGTTTTAAACTGGAAAAATGTCACTTTATGGTGACTGAAGGGATTGTCCTTGGGCATAAAATTTCAAACAAGGGAATAGAGGTGGATTAAGCAAAAATAGAGGTAATTGAAAAATTACCACCACCTGCCAATGTTAAGGCAATCAGAAGCTTTCTGGGGCATGCAGGATTAAGTCATCCCTTGGATTGCTTACTTACTTTCTTCCCGATTGTCATCAGACAGAAGAGGGGTTGGACCAGACCAGCTAAGAGCTAGATTTTAGATTCCAGATGCGACTGCTGTTACAAGACAAAAGACCGGGAAAAGGAAAATAGATATTTAGAGGAAAGAGGTATTCGTGTCGTGGATAGCTTAACCGATGAGCCCTTTCCACCCTTTGCAGAAGCAGGAAATCGATCTTTTGAATTGAAATGCACTTCTCATTCAATCCATAGCAAATAACGTTTTTTTTTCGAGACTTTGGAAAATGAGAGAACACCTTAGAAATTGGAGGTTTATAAAGGATTTTTCAAAAATCGCAAAACCTCTGAGCAATCTGCTAGCTGCTGACACGCCATTTGTGTTTGACACAGAGTGTCTGCAGGCGTTTGAAATGCTGAATGCCAAGCTGGTCACAGCACCAGTTATTTCTGCACCAGACCGAACATTACCATTTGAGCTAATGTGTGATGCTAGTGATCACGCCATTGGTGCAGTATTGGGACAGAGGCATGACAAGCTTCTGCATGTCATTTATTATGCTAGCCGCGTTTTAAATGACGCCCAGAAAAATTACACAACCACAGAAAAAGAATTGCTTGCAGTGGTTTATGCCATTGACAAGTTCAGATTATACTTAGTAGGATCAAAAGTGATTGTGTATACTGACCATGCTACTCTTAAATATCTACTCACAAAGCAGGATTCAAAACCCAGGCTCATCAGATGGGTGTTGCTTCTGCAAGAGTTTGATATAGAAATAAGAGACAGAAAAGGGACAGAGAACCAAGTGGCTGATCATCTGTCCCGGATAGAGCCAGTAGAAGGGACATCCCAACCCTCTCTTGAGATCTCTGAGACTTTTCCGGATGAGCAATTATTTGCCATTCAGGAAACACCATGGTTTGCAGACATTGCAAACTATAAAGCTGCAAGGTTCATACCCAAAGAGTACAACAGGCAACAAAAGAAAAAATTAATCACTGATGCAAAGTACTACTTGTGGGATGAACCCTATCTCTTCAAGAGATGTGCAGACGGAATAATCCGTAGGTGTGTGCCTAAAGAAGAAGCACATAGGATCCTATGGCATTGCCATGGATCACAATATGGAGGCCATTTCGGAGGTGAGCGAACAGCCACCAAGGTCCTCCAATGTGGCTTCTATTGGCCCACACTCTATAGAGATTCCCGAGAGTTTGTACGTAACTGTGACAGTTGCCAAAGAGCTGGTAATCTGCCTCATGGTTACGCCATGCCTCAACAAGGAATCTTAGAGATTGAGTTGTTTGACGTATGGGGAATTGACTTCATGGGACCTTTCCCACCATCATACTCAAACACTTATATTCTGGTGGCAGTTGACTACGTATCAAAATGGGTAGAGGCCGTTGCCACACCCACCAATGATACTAAAACAGTGCTGAAGTTCCTCCAGAAATATATCTTCAGCAGGTTTGGGGTCCCTAGAGTACTAATCAGTGATGGGGGCACTCACTTCTGCAACAAACAGCTTTACTCTGCCATGATCCGGTATGGGATTCGCCACAAGATGGAAACTCCATATCATCCACAAACTAATGGGCAAGCTGAAGTCTCTAACAGAGAGCTAAAAAGAATCCTAGAACGGACTGTAAATACCCGTAGAAAGGATTGGGCAAGAAGCTTGGATGATGCTCTGTGGGCATACAGAAAAGCATTCAAGACTCCTATAGGGACCTCTCCATACCAACTTGTATATGGTAAGGCATGTCACCTGCCCGTGGAGCTGGAACATAAAGCCTACTGGGCAACCAGATTCCTGAACTTTGATGCCAAATTAGCTGGAGAAAAAAGATTGCTTCAGCTAAATGAGCTAGAGGAATTCAGATTCACTGCTTTCGAAAATGCCAAGCTTTATAAAGAGAAATAAAAAAAGTGGTATGACAGAAAGCTGTCATCTAGAATCTTTGAACCAGGACAGAAGGTTCTGTTGTTTAACTCTAGACTCAGGCTATTCCCCGGGAAACTGAAATCCCGGTGGAGGGGACCATATATGATTACAAGTGTATCACCATATGGTTATGTGGAACTTCAAGATATTGATTCTGATAAGAAGTTCATTGTTAATGGACAGAGAATCAAGCACTATCTTGAAGGCAATATTGAGCAAGAGTGCTCAAGACTGAAGCTAAATTAAAAGCTCAACAAGGTCCAGCTAAAGACAATAAAGAAGCGCTTGCTGGGAGGCAACCCAGCCATGGGGCATCACTTCCTCTAAGCATTTTGCCCTATTCTTGATTTTATTTGTTTATATAAAGTTCATTGATACTAAAGTAAAGAGTCAATTGTATAAGTTTACAGGGTTACATAAGGATTCTGCACACAAAATAGAGAAAAAGAGCTCACTGGCAAGAAAACGCCAGTAAAAGTCTGTTTTGGGCATTCAACGCCCAAAAGAAGCATCCACTGGGCGTTGAACGCCAGTAAGGATAGCCATTTGGGCGTTAAACGCCAGAAAGAAGCATCTTCTGGGCGTTGAACGCCAGAAAGAAGCTCCTTTTGGGCGTTTAACGCCAGATTTACAGCGTCCTGGGCATTCAGAAAAACGCCCAGTGACAAAGGAGTTCCTGGCGTTCAACGCCAGAAAGAAACAACAGCTGGGCGTTGAACGCCCAAAACATGCAGCGTTTGGGCGTTCAAACGCCAGGATGGTGGGGAGGAGGTAAATTCATTTTTTCTTCATATTTTTTATTTTAATCTTAATTTTCATGTTTCAATTCATGATTTCTTGCATAAACATGTTACAAACCCTGATTTCTAAAATCCCTAATTTCTAAAAACCCTTATTTAAAAATATTAAATGTATCTTAATCCATAAGCACAAATCCTTTTTTTCAATCCAATTCAACTCTTTTTCAAAATTTTCAAAACAAATCTATCTCTTTTCATTCAAAAATCTTTTCAACTAATCAATATCTTTTTCAAATCTCCATATTATCTTCTTCAAAAATCCAATTTTATCTTTTTCAAATATCTTTCATATCTTTTCAATTTTGAATTATATCTTTTCTTATCATACTTATTTTTTTAAAATCATATCTTCTATCTTATCTTTCTCCCTATTTTCGAAAACCCCTCCTCCCTTTTAAAAACCCATTCGGCCTCCTTCCTCTAATCCACCATCCTACACTAGCTCTCCTTCTATCCCTCTCCTTTCTTTTCTTTTGCTTGAGGACAAGCAAACCTCTAAGTTTGGTGTGTTTATCCGTGATCACTAAACCATACCCACTAAGATCATGGCTCCTAAAGAAAAACAACCCACTCCAAGAGGCAAGAAAGAGAGTATTTCAAAACCACTTTGGAATCAAGGGAAGTTCTTAACTAAAGAACATTCAGACCATTATTACAAAATAATGGGTCTAAGATCAGTGATCCCGGAAGTTAGATTCAATATGAAAGAAGACGAATATCCGGAGATCCAGGAGCAAATTTGAATCAGGAACTGGGAGATCCTAGCTAATCCTGAAACGAAAGTGGGAAGGAATATGGTCCAGGAGTTCTATGCTAATATGTGGCAAACAGACAAGCAAAGACTATCTGGATCTGCTCTCTATGACTATCGGACCTTGGTCAGAGGAAAGATTGTTCATACCCACCCTGACAAGATCAGGGAGATCTTAAAGCTACCTCAGCTGAAAGATGATCCAGACTCCTTCAATAGGAGAATGATGAGAACAGACAAGGGCCTGGATAAGATTCTAGAGGATATATGTATCCCTGGAGCCAGGTAGACCACCAGCACGAAGGGTGTCCCAAATCAACTCAAAAGAGAAGATCTCAAACCAGTCGCCAGAGGATGGCTGGACTTCATTGGGCATTCTCTGCTGCCCACTAGCAACTGTTCTGAAGTCACTATTAGAAGAGCAGTGATGATCCATTGCGTCATGATGGGAAAAGAAGTGGAAGTTCATCAACTGATTTCAACTGAATTTTACAAAATTGCAAACAAAAATTCCAAAGATGCCAGGTTGGCTTATCCAAGCTTGATTTCTATGCTCTGCAAGGATGCTGGAGTAAGGATGAGAATAACTGAGTATATCTCAGTTGAGCGGCCAATCACCAAAGCATCAATGGAAAAACAACAAGCACATGATGACCCCATTAAGAAGAGAACACAGGAAATTCTCCCAGAAATCCCTCAATCTGAATACTGGGAGTATCTTGAAACATCTATTACCAAGATGCAAGAAGCTATGGAACAAATAAAGAAAGAACAGAAGGAACAAAGTAGCATTCTTTGCTATTTGCTTAAAGAACAGGAGGAGCAAGGGCGTGATTTAAGGGAATTGAAGCGCCAGAAATTATCTCTTGAAGGACCAAGCACCCCGCAGATTAGAGGAACATCCACTTCCCAGAACACAGGTTGTTAAATTCCAATCTTAGCCTTAACTCTGTGATAACTGTTTTTATTTTAGTTTTACCTTAGGAGTCATATAGTAGTAATTAGTGTCTATATTGTTAAATTCCAATCTTAGCCTTAACTCTGTGATAACTGTTTTTATTTTAGTTTTACCTTAGGAGTCATATAGTAGTAATTAGTGTCTATATTTTTTATTTTATCTCCAATTAAGCTATAATTTAATTTTATCATCATCATTAAACATGAATAAAATAGAAGAATTTCTTTAGAATAAGAGGCAATAAATTTTGAGTTTTTTTTACAAGAAAAATTCTAATTATTTACATGTGGTGGCAATGCTTTCTGTCTCCTGAATGAATGCTTGAACAGTGTATATGTCTTTTGAATTTGATGTTTAAGACTGTTAAATATGTTGACTCTTGAAAGAATGATGAACATGAGACATGTTATTGATAATCTGAAAAATCATAAAAATGATTCTTGAAGTAAGAAAAAGCAGTGAATACAAAAGCTTGCAGAAAAAAAAATAGAGAAAGAAAAAGAAAAAGCAAGCAGAAAAAGCCAATAGCCCTTAAAACCAAAAGGCAAGGGTAAAAAGGATCCAAGGCTTTGAGCATCAGTGGATAGGAGGGCCTAAAGGAATAAAATCCTGGCCTAAGCGGCTAAACCAAGCTGTCCCTAACCATGTGCTTGTGGCGTGAAGGTGTCAAGTGAAAACTTGAGACTGAGCGGTTAAAGTCAAGGTCCAAAGCAAAAAGAAGAGTGTGCTTAAGAACTCTGGACACCTCTAATTGGGGACTTTAGCAAAGCTGAGTCACAATCTGAAAAGGTTCACCCAATTATGTGTCTGTGGCATTTATGTATCCGGTGGTAATACTGGAAAACAAAGTGCTTAGGGCCACGGCCAAGACTCATAAAGTAGCTGTGTTCAAGAATCATCATACTGAAATAGGAGAATCAATAACACTATCTGCATTCTAAGTTCCTATAGATGCCAATCACTCTGAGCTTCAATGGATAAAGTGAGATGCCAAAACTATTCGGAAGCAAAAAGCTACTAGTCCCGCTCATCTGATTAGAATCTGAGCTTCACTCAAAAACTCTGAGATATTATTGCTTCTTGACTTATTAGTAGTCTATTTTATTTATCTAGTTGCTTGGGGACAAGCAACAGTTTAAGTTTGGTGTTGTGATGAGCGGATATTTTATACGCTTTTTGGGGTTAATTTCATATAGTTTTTAGTATGTTTTAGTTAGTTTTTAGTTGATTTTCATTAGTTTCTAGGCAAAATTCATATTTCTAGACTTTACTATGAGTTTGTATGTTTTTCTGTAATTTCAGGTATTTTCTGGCTGAAATTGAGGGAGCTGAGAAAAAATCTGATTCGGCTGAAAAAGGATTGCTGATGTTGTTGGATTCTGACCTCTATGCACTCGGAATGGAATTTCGGGAGCTACAGAATTTCAAATGGCGCGCTTCCAATTGCGTTGGAAAGTAGACATCTAGGGCTTTCCAGCAATATATAATAGTCTATACTTTGCTCAAGGATAGATGACGTAAACTGGCATTCAACACCAGTTCCATGTTGCAGTCTGGCGTCCAGCGCCAGAAACAAGTTACAAGTTGGAGTTCAATGCCAGAAACAGGTTACAACCTGGCGTTGAACGCCCAAAACAGCCCATGCACGTGAGAAGCTTAAGTCTCAGCCCCAGCACACACCAAGTGAGCCCCAGAAGTGGATTTCTACACCATCTATCATAGTTTACTCATTTTCTGTAAACCTAGGTTACTAGTTTAGTATAAAAACAACTTTTAGAGATTTATTTTGGATCTCATGACATTTTAGATCTAAACTTTGTACCTTTTGACGGCATGAGTCTCTAAACTCCATTGTTGGGGGTGAGGAGCTCTGCTGTGTCTCGATGAACTAATGCAAGTATTTCTGTTTTCCATTCAACCATGCATGTTCCTGTCTAAGATATCCATTCGCACTTCAATGTGAATGTGATGAACGTGACAATCATCATCATTCCTCTACGAACGCGTGCCTGACAACCACTTACGTTCCACTGTAGAATGAATGAATATCTCTTAGATCTCTTAATCGGAATCTTCGTGGTATAAGATAGATTGATGGCAGCATTCAAGAGAATCCGAAAAGTCTAAACCTTGTCTGTGGTATTCCGAGTAGGATTCAGGGATTGAATGACTGTGACGAGCTTCAAACTCGCGAGTGCTGGGCGTAGTGACAGACGCAAAAGGATAGTAAATCCTATTCCGGTATGATTGAGAACCTGCAGATGATTAGCCGTGCGGTGACAGCGCACCTGGACCCTTTTCACTGGAAGGATGGATGGTAGCCATTGACAATGGTGATCCACCAACACACGGCTTGCCATAGGAGGACATGCGTGCATGAATCAGAAACAGAGGAAAGCAGAATTTCAGAAGACAAAGCATCTCCAAAACTCCAACATATTCTCCATCATTGCATACAAGTATAATTTGTGTTCTGCCCTTTTTTTTCCTTGCAATCAAATTTGATAAGTGAATTATTTTATTGTTTTCCTGACTAAGAGTTACAAGATAACCATAGATTGCTTCAAGCTAACAATCTCCGTGGGATCGACCCTTACTCACGTAAGGTATTACTTGGACGACCCAGTGCACTTGCTGGTTAGTTGTGCGAATTTGTGAAGAACTGTGATTTCCAATTTCGTGCACCACTATGATTCATAGAACAAATTAAAACATGCAATGCAATAATGTAAGTTTATTTTTACCATTTTCTGTGATATAAATCAACGGGTTGTTGTACTTTTTCTTGGTGTGAAGCAATAGTCTCAAATTCCTTTTGGATAAACATATAACCAAGTTGAAGTAGCCTGCACATAAATATGATAATGTCAATCTTATGTTATAGAAAATGAAACATATAATAAGTTACAAATTAAATTTGATTTTGCTACACATATACATACCCTTGGACCTATAGGAACACCATTGCATCCGGCTGCCAATATTATAGAAACAATTTACACACCATTAATAAAGTCTAACACACACACACACACACATGCATACATATATTGAGATTAATTGAAAGATAAAGAAAAGTGTCTGCACTTGCAAAATTGACATGGAATCAGTGGCATAATTTGGTTTTGCAGACAATAGCTTAGGTGCATTGGAAGCATAGTTGGTGATATATAATAGTTCAATCCAATGAAATCATATGAATGTATGAGTTGCTTAGATTGCTCTTTAGCGAACTTAGGCAATCTACTTCCAACTATAGATTTCATGCTTTTTGGATAATCTCCTGTTGTCAAAGGTTCCATAAACCTATATAAAATAATAAATAATTGTTTTACTTAGATTCTAAGAACCAATCAATAATTTAAAAGCAGGGGTATTAATATTAATATTAGTACTTGCCATCCATACATAAAGTCAAGTGATCTTTCAGCAGCACTTATATCAAGTGGACTATTTGAAAAAGAAGATAACTTATATAAAATTTTACTGACATGAGATAACTAAAAAAAGAAAATCCAAATGCAATAGGAGATAGTCTACTGGCTGAATGCAAACAATACTAACTTCATTACACACTAAATTCATTCTTGAGACTTTAGCTTACAGCTTAAACCAATAAACCTTTTCGAGAGATAACTCATGACATAGTATCAAAATCTCTTTGACGACCAATTGATCTTGAACTTGATTATTGTTGCCTACCATTCTTGAAAAAAGATTAAATATAAATTAAACTTCAAAGAAGGTAAACTGAACATATGCATTGCTTAAGCTTCAACTCTAATAGACTCTTTGTAAACTACATGCTAGTTATAAAATCATTAAAATGCCTCTATCCAACTATTAAGCTTTTAGAAGAACATGCATGACGATATAAGTATTAAAATAGATTTTTAGAAAATAAAATAAAGCTTTGCACTGGTGCTCTCTTAATTAACTGTTAATTAATACATTTATATGTTTATGATGTTGGTTTCTTGATTCTTAATTTGATGCAAAAAAGTTAAAAATGAGTTAAAGTGTTTATGGATCACACTCTTGCATTACTTACATTACTGCCATGGTAATACAGATATGATCTATGAAAGAGATTTCAGATTTCAAATTTGAATTTCAACCAGAACAACAACAACACGAATCAACAACAATGGCAGATCAAGCAGGATTTCAGTATCCAATTTAGAACTGCAATCAAATTTAACTCTAAATCCAGAAGATCACTTACTCTCAGAAACAATTACGAAGAAAGTAGCAGATTGCAACAACAATAGAGAAATCAGAACATCTTTCGATGAGTCCAGCAAACTCGCTTTTCTCACAAGGTCATCAGCAGTGATGTTCGCGTTTGCAGAGACAGAGACGATGCATGAGGGTGGTGACCGAGATCAGAGGCGGTTCTGCGTGACTATAAAGCCAGGAGCAACGGATGGCCTACTTGCACATCGACGGTGACAATGACGATAGCTAACGCAGCAAGCAGAGACAGCAACAACGAGTAGCGATAATTTAGATCTGGATCGAAATCAGCAATAGTTGAGAAATTGAAGAACTCCGTGAATAGAAAAAAAATTAAAGAAGAGAGAAAATGCTTACTGCAATGGAGAGTGAAATCGGGAATTTGAATCTGAAGGCAGAGCAAGAGATGATTGAAGTCTGAGGAGGAGCGAGATAGGGTTTACAGCATTTCACAGCGTGAGGAGGAGTGAGAACGATTGCGAGTGGTTTCGATTTACCTTTCAGATTTGTTTTATTTGGAAGTGACTTTTAATTGACAATAGGTAACACTTTTAAGAAATTTTTTAAAAATTAAACATATTTGCTAATATTTATAAATAAATGTTACTTAATATTTAATTTTATGACCATTCCTAACACCTTAACAAATGTTAAAAGAAAAATGTTACTAAATCTTCAAAATGTAGTAGTGTTGATCCAACTGAAAATGTAGAGAAAGATGAGATAATGGTTGAAGAAGATGTGGCTGATGTTGCAAATGTACTAGCGAGACTATCCATTTAAAAAGTTATCTTTTATGCATACATTGAATTTTGATGTTATGCATGCACCAAAATTTTCTGAAAATACGCCAATACAAATTATTTTGTGATTATTATTATTATTATTATTATTATTATTATTATTATTATTATTATTGAAAAAGTTATAATTAGTATTATTACAAAAATTATTACTAGTATTGATATCGTTACGAGTAATTATTATTATTATTATTATTATTATTATTATTATTATTAAAAAAGTTATAGTTAGTATTGATACCGTTACGGGTGATGATGATGATGATGATGATGATGATGATGATGATGATGATGATGATTGAAAAAGTTATAATTAGTAGTATTATTATAAAAATTATTATTAGTATTGATACCGTTATAGGTAATGATGATGATTGTTGTTGTTGTTGTTTACTTTTTTAATATTAGTAATATTATTATTTGTTTTGTTTTTATATTATTTTTTTTATTTTTATATTGTTATTACTATTTATTGTTGTTATTATTATTATTAATAATAGAATATTATTTAGATTTATTTTTGCTTTATTATTGGTGTAGCCCCAATTATTGTAGCTGGCAGTGAATTTGCCGTTGAAATGAAGTTTAACTCTAGGGAGGCTGTTATTGCATCAGTTAAAGAGTATACCATCCAAAGAGAAGTTGATTATAGGATATATGAATTAGAACTAACAACATTCTGTACTAAATGCGTATAATACGGAACATGTTGTGATTGGCTTATCAGAGTTACTCTTATGGAAAGACAGTATTGTTGGGTGATAAGGAGGTACAATGGTAGTCACATGTGCACTAAAAGTACCATCTCTCAATATCATGCTAAACTGGACTTTGATATAATTGTAGAAGCGATAAAGCCATTAGTTGAAGCTGACCCGTCCATGAAGGTGAAATCTGTCATTGCTGAAGTGCAATCGAAGTTCAACTACACGATAAGCTATTGCAAAGCATGATTGGCAAAATAAAAGGCAGTTGAAAAAATATTTGGTGGGTGAGAATCTTCATATGAAGCTTTGCCCACATAGTTTGAAGCAATGGTTGCAAAAGAACCATCAGTAGCTGTTGAGTACGAAACTACATATAACTACCGAGGGGACGAGTTAGTTGAAGATCTCCAAATTCTAACACGAGTCTTCTGGACTTTCTACCTGTGCATTAAAGCATTCAGAATTTGCAAGCCAGTGGTCCAAGTTGACGACACACACACACACACACACACACACACACACACACACACACACACACACACACACATATATGGAAAGTATAAATGAGCTCTTAGTTGCAGTATCACAAGATGACAATGGGAATATCGTGCCTCTTGCATTTGCCCTAGTCGAAGGTGAGACTGCCGATGCCTAGCACTTTTTTCTTAGCCATTTGCGAACACATGTGGTTAATCGAGTTGGTGTTTTCCTTATCTCTGATCGACACGAGTCAATTATCTCAGTTGTAGGTCGTAGTAATGGAGCATGGGAATATCTGAGAGCTATTCACATGTTTTGCATCCAACACATAGCATCCAACTTTCTGAGGAATTTCAAGGCGCCACTCATTCAGAAGCTAATTGTTAACATAGGCTATTTTAGAACAATGTGTGAATTCAATACGCGTTACAAGGAAGAGAGCTGAGGCTGAGGCTCGTATAAGTGTAGGACAACTATTCTATGAATATGCAACTGAGAAAATTCTGTCAAATCAGCGCTCAATGGGGAACATCCAAGTTAACTTATTTGATAGGTAGAACGAGGTCTTTGAAGCGTGCAAAATGCCTAGTGGTTTGGAGTTTGCAGTAAACTTGTGCCTTCGGCATTGTGATTGTGGTGAGTTTCAGGTGGATCGAATTCTGTGTCGCCATGTATTTTTCTGTTGTGCAAACTAGTTCCTAGATTGGAAATAGTATGTGCACGAGGTTACCCGATGGGAGAGATCCGAAAGGTATACAAAACCTGATTCAGGCCACTAGAAAACCAAACAACATGGCTTGTGCATCAAGGACCAAGACAAATACCCAATCCCCACCTTAAGCGAGTGGCCAAAGGTCTCCTAAGAAAACTCGTTTCTTGAATGAGATGGATATTCGTGATCTATATGATCCTAGGCGTTGTAGGTTTTGTAGAGGTGAAGGTCATAGTCGAAGCAGATGCACGCACCGTGGTAATGCTAGTGCTAGTAACTGTGTCAATGAACCTTGCGGTGCCTGTGTCGACCTGTATGCCTCACACATGGTAAATGGCTGACCATATGGCTGTAAGAAAGGTTGGGTGAAAGGTTGTGCATATTCTTGTGTGTATGGTGGGTAAGGTTGTGAATACAATTTGGTGGATAATGTAGGTATGGTTGTGAGTATGGTGGTTGTATGAAAGGTTGGGAGGAAGCTTGTGCATATTTCTGTAAGTACTGTGGGTGTGGATATTGTGGTGGGTATGAATATGGTTGTTGATATGGTAGGTATGGATATGGTGCGTATGCATATGGCTGTGAAACGAGTGGTTGTTCTTGCCGAGGTGGTCCTTATTGTTGAGGTGGTTGTTCTTGATGAGGTTGTTGTTCTTGCTGTCCTTCTTCCTCTTGCTTAGCACGCTCGGAGAGTCGCAGGTGATCACCAAATTTACCAATATACTAGTCCATGTATTGGTCGAATGATAAATAGTTGTCGACATGTTCACTTGTTAAGACACACACAAAACCATTTAACTATTGTGAGATCCATACTGCATGTTCTACGCCCATTTTTTGGACCCGTCAGCACTATGTTATGGGACACTCTAAGTTTCATAGCCTCATATGGGGGTTCTTGATAAAAGCCAAACTGTCTTCTAATCCTATCAGTCGGATGCCACTCCACAGCCTTAAAACATATTAAACGTACAGTTGCACTCTAAAGATTTTCACCGTTCTTAATGTCAAATGGAATAACATGAGGCGCAACCCGGTTGGGACTGTATTCTCCCACACAAACTGTAAAAACAGATCAAACCTCAAAGGTATAAGTGCACCAGTCATCAATTTAATTCAATATAACAAAAGGTCTTAGCAACAAAACACGTACCTCATCTGGAGGAAGATCGTCCAAACTTCTCCTGACATTAGAGGTTGTCCAATTTTTATAGTGCTCAATGGTGGGTTGATAATCATTCCACCTGGCATATTTCATATTAGGAAGTAATTACTACAGCAAAAATAACAAAATCGACAACTTAGTTAAATATTACCTGCGAGCGAGTGAAAAGCTGGTATCCACCGGCAGAGGCCTTATTGTCGGCGTTCGTATCTAGGCCCACACAAGGAGCAATGCCAGAGGATCATCTATGTCCTTGCAATCATATCTCAATGCCTGACATAACGATTGATACATGTGTGCAAGGCAAGCAGAACCCCAACTAAACTTATGAATTTGAGAGAAGTCACGAAGCAACGGCAAATACTTCCAGTGCACAGAGATTCCAGACTTGTCACTAAATAATGTCGTACCAAATAGACACATTATGTGACATTTCACATAAATCTCCTTACTTACTTGATCAGTCAAATGTTGGTGCCATTTTAGGGTGCGAAACCATGCCAGCTTGATTCTGCTTCCTTTATGGTCGTTTGGCCCAGGAGCAATACCAAATCGGGCTAAGCACTCATTTTCTAACCCACTTATAGTGTGATTAATTGATCCAGTCACTAGCAAACCGTCAGTTCGGAGTCCAAAAATCATTTCAATGCCCTCCAAAGTGATCGTGCACTCGCCGTGTGAAAGATGAAATGTGTGCATTTCAAGATGCCACCTTTCAACCAGTGCATCTACAGTTCGCCTATGAGACATGATCCTCCCAATTTGAGATACATAATAAAACCTGCTCGCTCTCAGTTGTTCTTCCACTCTATTATCATATGAGTCTATTTGATGTAAGTGTCTCATGTGCAAATTTTTTGAACCCTAAAAACAAAAAATAATAATTAGCAGTAAATCACCATAATCAGTCCATGACTACTATTATATTGAACACTTATTTTAAATTACTACATATTCTAATAATTGATGATTACTAAATAAACTACTAATTATTAACTACTACCTTAAACACAAAAATTATTTACATATACAAGATGTTAAAGGTATTTTGCAATATGGTACTCAACACTTGTGATGTCACGTTTTTCTTTCTTCTTCTTTTTCAAACTTTACATTAAAAAGAACATACGAATAATTAAAATATTTTTTCTAAAAAATATTTAAAATGAATGATATTTTATTATAAATATATCTATCCTAATTGTTAACGTTAATAATTCTGTTTTTCTTTATTTAAAAAACATTCCAAACAAAACAAAATTAATATATCCTAAAAATTAATAATAATAAAAGTAACGTCACTATAATTAATTCTATTTTCTAATAATAGTTTAGATTTAATTAGAAGATATTTCAACAAAAACTAACATCACTAAAAACATAAATTAATAATAATTGAAACTAATGTTTTATGTAAAATAAAAAAAATTAAAATAATTACTAAATAATTCTATTTTTAATACTTTTTATATAATAACTCAGATTTAATTAAATATTTCAAGCAAAACTAAAATATAAATTAATAATCATTGAAACTAATGTTTTATGGAAATTAAAAAAATTTCTGAAAATTATTAAATAATTCTTTTTTAATTCTATTTTTTTAATTAATAAAATTATAAATGAATTATAAAGTAAAAATATTTCTTAAAAATAAGACCAAACATTAATAATAATTAACTATTAATACATAAATAATCTTGTTTTTGAAAACAGTAATTTTAAATAACACTAATCCTAATGCTAACACTAACACTAACAATAATTAATTTACTAAAACTAACCCTAACACTAACTAACACCTATACTAACGCCGGTACTACTACAAACAATTAATTAACTTATTATGGTTTAATTATTCTGTTGGTCCCTATATTTTTGCGAAATTTTCAATTAGGTTCCTATACTTTTTTTTCTTTTAATTAGGTCCCTGCACCAATTTTTTTTTAATTGAGTCTCTACACTTTTTTTTCCTTTTATTTGAGTCCCTGCACCAATTTTTTCTTTTTTAGTTAGGTCCCTATACAATTAAGCCAATTACCACCAAGAGGGACCAAATTGAAAAAAAAAATTTTGGTGCAGGGACCCAATTAAAAGGAAAAAAAGTATAGGGACCTAATTAAAAATTTTGCGAAACTATAGGGATCAACAGAGTAATTAAACCACTTATTATTAATCGACAACAAAATAACCTAAAAAATTTTACAAAACCTTACACTATTATTTTAAAAATTTTTTCACACTTCCAATTTAAAAAAAAAAGAAGCAATAACCAACGCATACAAGTATTTACCTGAATGGCTTTTGTTCTGGTGTGGCTTCTTAGCTCCTGCTATAACTCAGTATAGTCTTTTAGCTCATGGTATAGCTCGTCCTCCCAATAATCTTCCTTGTGATTATTGCTGGGATGAGTTATATATACCTCGGCCGTTGTAGAATAAAGGAGAGCGGATACCTGTACAAAGTACTCCAACGTTCAAGTTAGTGTATGAGAGATAGTATTTAAGTGAAAATGTAGAATGAAATAGTTTTTTTCATACCTTTTTTCCTTATGCTTTTACTATTTATAGGTTAAGTGCTTATTGTTACTGTTTATCGGTTATGATTTTGATAAAGATTGATATCATAACGTAACGGTTACATTCAAACGAATTTATAATGAACCAGTGTTGAAATATAATTAGCATTAATTCTGTTTGTAACGGACTTATTAGAATCAATGCCGACTTATAGTGAGCATTTGACTGAATTGTAGCTTGTCTTGTAACAGACCTATTAGCTTTTGTTTAGTTGTGGTGACTGGTGAGTATG
Organism: Arachis hypogaea; assembly: GCF_003086295.3. Taxonomy (NCBI): domain Eukaryota; kingdom Viridiplantae; phylum Streptophyta; class Magnoliopsida; order Fabales; family Fabaceae; genus Arachis; species Arachis hypogaea. The sequence goes on from NC_092055.1 coordinate 129,041,575, forward strand.
GTGCTATCATTTTGCTTGTTTTTGGTGGGTTTGCTTATTTTTTGTTGGGTAAGAGTGATGGTGTACAGAAATCGTGACGGTTTCATTCCTTGGTAACGGCGCTAAAAACTCAATACGCACGTTCATGATCTTATTTCTTTGTCACAACTTCGCACAACTCACCAGCAAGTGCACTGGGTCGTCCAAGTAATAAACCTTACGTGAGTAAGGGTCGATCCCACGGAGATTGTCGGTTTGAAGCAAGCTATGGTCACCTTGTAAATCTCAGTCAGGCAGATTCAATTGATTATAGAGATTTAATAATTAAAACATAAATAAAATATAAAATAAAGATAGTGATACTTATGTAATTCATTGGTGAGAATTTCAGATAAGCGTATAGAGATGCATTCGTTCCTCTTGAACCTCTGCTTTCCTATTGTCTTCATCCAATCATTCATACTCCTTTCTATGGCAAGCTGTATGTTAGGCATCACCGTTGTCAATGGCTACATCCTGTCATCTCAGTGAAAATGGTCCAATGCGATGTCACTGCATGGCTAATCATCTGTCGGTTCTCGATCATACTGGAATAGGATCCATTGATCCTTTTGCGTCTGTCACTACGCCCAGCACTCGCAAGTTTGAAGCTCGTCGCAGCCATCCCTTCCCAGATCCTACTCGGAATACCACAAACAAGGTTTAGACTTTCCGGATCTCAAGAATGGCCGTCCATGGATTCTAACTTATACCACGAAGATTCTGATTAAGGAATCCCAGAGATATTCATTCAATCTAAGGTAGAACGGAAGTGGTTGTCAGGCACGCGTTCATAGGTTGGAATGGTGATGACTGTCACGATCATCACATTCATGTTGAGGTGCGAATGAATATCTTAGAATCGGAATAAGCTTGAATTGAATAGAAAAACTATAGTACTTTGTATTAATTCATGAGGAACAGCAGAGCTCCACACCTTAATCTATGGCGTGTAGAAACTCTACCGTTGAAAATACATAAGTGATAATGGAGTTCATTGGTCTCGGCCCCAGAGGGGAACCGGAGTCACCAAGACTTAAAATGATCCGAAGATGTAAATACAATAGTAAAAAGTCCTATTTATGCTAAACTAGTTACTAGGGTTTATAGAAATGAGTAAATGATGCAGAAATCCATTTCTGGGACCCACTTGGTGTGTGCTTGGGCTGAGCATTGAGCTTTATACGTGTAGAGGCTTCTCTTGGAGTTGAACGCCAGTTTGTAACCTGTTTCTGGCGTTTAACTCCACTTTGCAACCTGTTTCTGGCGTTTAACTCCAGAATGCAGCATGGAACTGGCGTTGAATGCCAGTTTGCGTCGACTAAACTCGAGCAAAGTATGGACTATTATATATTGCTGGAAAGCCCTGGATGTCTACTTTCCAACGCAATTGAGAGCGAGCCATTTGGAGTTATTTAGCTCCAGAAAATCCACTTTGAGTGCATGGAGGTCAGAATCCAACAGCATCTGCAGTCCTTCTTCAACCTCTGAATCTGATTTTTGCTCAAGTCCCTCAATCTCATGGAGCCTCACAGGTAATCAGAGCAAGGTTGAAACCTCCCAACACCAAACTTAGAGTTTGACTGTGGGGGCTTTGGTTGACTCTGCAGTGAGAGAAGCTTTTCATGCTTCCTCTCCATGGTTACAGAAGGAGATCCTTGAGTTTTAAACACAAGGTTGTCCTCATTCAATTGAAGGACCAACTCTCCTCTGTCCACATCAATCACAACTCTTGCTGTGGCTAGGAAGGATCTTCCAAGGATGATGGATTCATCCTCATCCTTCCCAGTGTCTAGGATTATGAAATCAGCAAGTATGTAAAGGCCTTCAACCTTTACTAACACATCCTCTACTTGTCCATAAGCCTATTTTCTTGAGTTGTCTGCCATCTCTAATGAGATTCTGGTAGCTTGCACCTCAAATATTCCAAGTTTCTCCATTACAGAGAGTGGCATTAAGTTTATTCCTGACCCCAGGTCACACAGAGCCTTCTCAAAGGTCATGGTGCCTATTTTGTAGGCAATTAGGAATTTACCAAGATCCTGTTTCTTTTGAGGTAATTTCTGCCTATCCAATACATTTAGTTCATTGGTGAGAAAGGGAGGTTCATCTTCCCAAGTCTCATTACCAAATAATTTGGCATTCAGCTTCATGATTGCACCAAGGTATTTAGCAACTTGCTCTTCAGTAATGTCTTCATCTTCTTCAGAGGAAGAATACTCATAAGAGCTTATGAAGGGCAGAAGGAGGTTCAATGGAATCTCTATGGTCTCTAATGGAGCCTCAGATTCCTTTGGTTCCTCAAAGGGAAACTCCTTATTGGTTACTGGACGTCCCAGGAGGTCTTCCTCACTAGGATTCACGTCCTCCTCCTCCCTTGTAGGTTCGGCCATGATGGTCAAATCAATGGCCTTGCACTCTCTCTTTGGATTTTCTTCTGTATTGCTTGGGAGAGTACTAGGAGGAGTTTCAGTGAGCCTTTTACTCAGCTGACCCACTTGTGCCTCCAAATTCCTAATGGAGGATCTTGTTTCATTCATAAAACTCACAGTGGCCTTAGATAGATCAGAGACTATATTTGCTAAGCTAGATGGATTATGCTCAGAATTATCTGTCTGTTGCTGAGTGGATGATGGAAAAGGTTTGCTATTGCTAAACCTGTTTCTTCCACCATTATTAAAGCCTTGTTGAGGCTTTTTTTTATCCTTCCATGAGAAATTTGGATGATTTCTCCATGAGGGATTATAGGTGTTTCCATAGGGTTCACCCATGTAATTCACCTCTGCTATTGCAGGGTTCATAAGCTTCTTCTTCAGAAGATGCCTCTTTAGTACTGTTGGATGATTCCTTCAATCCATCCAGACTCTGAGAGATCATATTGACTTGTTGAGTCAATATTTTATTCTGAGCCAATATGGCATTCATAGTATCAATTTCAAGAACTTCCTTCCTCTGAGGCGTCCCATTACTCACAGGATTCCTTTCAGAAGTGTACATGAACTGGTTATTTGCAACCATGTCAATGAGTTCTTGAGCTTCTGCAGGCGTTTTCTTTAGGTGAATGGATCCACCTGCAGAATGGTCCAATGACATTTTAGATAATTCAGACAGACCATCATAGAATATATCCAGGATGGTCCATTCTGAAAGCATGTCAGAAGGACACTTTTTGGTCAGTTCCTTGTATCTCTCCCAAGCTTCATAGAGGGATTCACCTTCTTTTTGTCTGAAGGTTTGAACATTCACTCTAAGCTTACTAAGCTTTTGAGGAGGAAATAACTTGGCTAAGAAAGCCGTGACCAACTTATCCCAAGAGTTCAGGCTATCCTTAGGTTGAGAGTCCAACCATATTCTAGCTCTGTCTCTTACAGCAAATGGTAAAAGCATAAGCCTGTAGACCTCGGGATCAACCCCATTGGTCTTAACAGTATCACAGATCTGCAAGAATTCAGTTAAGAACTGAAAAGGATCTTCGGATGGAAGTCCATAAAACTTGCAGTTCTGTTGCATCAGAGAAACTAATTGAGGTTTCAGCTCAAAATTGTTTGCTTCAATGGCATGGATTGAGATGCTTCTTCCATGTAAATTGGAATTTGGTGCAGTAAAGTCACCAAGCATCTTCCTTGCATTGTTATTATTTTTGGCCATGTCTCCTTCTTTTTCAAAATTTTCAGTCAAATTTTCTCCAGAGAGTTGTGCTTTAGCTTCCCTTAGCTTCCTCTTTAGAGTCCTTTCAGGTTCAGGATCAGCTTCAACAAGAATGTTCATATCCTTGTTCTTGCTCATATGAAAAAGAAGAAAACAAAAAGAAAATATGGAATCCTCTATGTCACAGTATAGAGATTCCTTTATGTGAGTAGAAGAAGATATGAATAGAAGAAGGAGAATTCAAACACAAGGGTGAGGAGTAGGTTCGAATTCTTGGGTGAAAAAGGGATGTTAGTAGATGAATAAATAAATAGAAGGAGGTGAGGGAGAAGAATTTTCGAAAATTAGATAAAATAAAATAAAAGTATTTTTGTTTTTAAATTAAAAATTAAAATTAAAAATTCGAAAATTAAGCAAGGAAAATTAAATCAAATTAAATTAAATTTAAAATAAATAGTTAATTAAAAATGAAGTTTTAGAAAAAGGGGAAGGTGATTTTCGAAAATTAGAGAGAGAGAATTAGTTAGGTAGTTTTGAAAAAGATATGATTGAAACAAAAGGATAGGATTAATTGAAAAAGATTTGAAAATTAATTTTGAAAAGATAAGAGGTTAGAAAAGATTTTGAAATTGATTTTGAAAAAGATATGATTGAAACTTAATTTGAAAAAGATTTGAAAGAGAAATTTGAAAAGATTTGATTTTTGAAATCAAAGTTGATTACTTGACTAACAAGAAACTAAAAAGATATGATTCTAGAGTTTAAAGATTGAACCTTTCTTATTAGGCAAGTAACAAACTTAAAAATTTTGAATCAATCACATTAATTGTTAGCATTAATTTCGAAAATATGAAATAAAAATAAGAAAAAGATTTTGAAAATAATTTTAAAAGTTTTGAAATTTATAAAGGAAAAATGAAAAAGATTTGATTTTTGAAAAAGATTTGGAAAAGATAGCATTTTTAAATTGAAAATTTGATTTGACTCATAAGAAACAACTAGATTTTAAAAGTTTTTGAAAAAGTCAACTCAAAATTTTCGATTTTTATGAGATGAAAAAGGAAAAGATATTTTTTATTTTTAAATTTTTAATGATGAAAGAGAAAAACACCAAAAAGACTAAATGCATGAAAATTTTGGATCAAAACAAAGGAAACATGCAAGAACACTTTGAATGCAAAGATGAACACCAAGAACACTTTGAAGATCATGATGAACATCAAGTATGTATTTTTGAAAAAAATTTTAATAAAAGAAAACATGCATGACACCAAACTTAAAAATTTTTAATATTTAGACACTAACAAATTAAAAATGCATATGAAAAACTAGAAAAGACACAAAACAAGAAAATATGAAGATCAAACAAGAAGACTGGCCAAGAACAACTTGAAGATCATGAAGAATGCAATGCATGAAATTTTCGAAAATAGTTTTCAGAAAATTAAAAAGATAAAATTAACACCAGACTTAAAAACTGACACAAGATTCAAACAAGAAACACAAAATTATTTTTTGATTTTATGATTTTATTAATTTTTTTTGGATTTTTCGAAAATTATTTTGGAAAAACGAAAAAGAAGAAATTTTTTTTTGTATTTTTCGAAAATAAGAAATAAAAAGCTTAAAATTAAAATAAAATTACCTAATCTGAGCAACAAGATGAACCGTCAGTTGTCCAAACTCGAACAATCCCCGGCAACGGCGCCAAAAACTTGGTGCGCAGAAATCGTGACGGTTCCATTCCTTGGTAACGGCGCTAAAAACTCAATATGCACGTTCATGATCTTAGTTCTTTGTCACAACTTCGCACAACTAACCAGCAAGTGCACTGGGTTGTCCAAGTAATAAACCTTAAGTGAGTAAGGGTCGATCCCACGGAGATTGTCGGCTTGAAGCAAGCTATGGTCACCTTGTAAATCTCAGTCAGGCGGATTCAATTGATTATAGAGATTTAATAATTAAAACATAAATAAAATATAAAATAAAGATAGTGATACTTATGTAATTCATTGGTGAGAATTTCAGATAAGCGTATAGAGATGCATTCGTTCCTCCTAAACCTCTGCTTTCCTATTGTCTTCATCCAATCATTCATACTCCTTTCTATGGCAAGCTGTATGTTAGGCATCACCGTTGTCAATGGCTACATCCTGTCCTCTCAGTGAAAATGGTCCAATGCGCTGTCACTGCATGGCTAATCATCTGTCGGTTCTCGATCATACTGGAATAGGATCCATTGATCCTTTTGCGTCTGTCACTACGCCCAGCACTCGCGAGTTTGAAGCTCGTCGCAGCCATCCCTTCCCAGATCCTACTCGGAATACCACAGACAAGGTTTAGACTTTCCGGATCTCAAGAATGGCCGTCCATGGATTCTAACTTATACCACGAAGATTCTGATTAAGGAATCCCAGAGATACTCATTCAATCTAAGATAGAACGGAAGTGGTTGTCAGGCACGCGTTCATAGGTTGGAATGGTGATGACTGTCACGATCATCACATTCATGTTGAGGTGCGAATGAATATCTTAGAATCGGAATAAGCTTGAATTGAATATAAAAACAATAGTACTTTGTATTAATTCATGAGGAACAGCAGAGCTCCACACCTTAATCTATGGCGTGTAGAAACTCTACCGTTGAAAATACATAAGTGATAATGGAGTTCATTGGTCTCGGCCCCAGAGGGGAACCAGAGTCACCAAGACTTAAAATGATCCGAATATGTAAATACAATAGTAAAAAGTCCTATTTATGCTAAACTAGTTACTAGGGTTTATAGAAATGAGTAAATGATGCAGAAATCCACTTCTGGGGCTCACTTGGTGTGTGCTTGGGCTGAGCATTGAGCTTTACACGTGTAGAGGCTTCTCTTGGAGTTGAACGCCAGTTTGTAACCTGTTTCTGGCGTTTAACTCCACTTTGCAACCTGTTTCTGGCGTTTAACTCCAGAATGCAGCATGGAACTGGCGTTGAATGCCAGTTTGTGTCATCTAAACTCGGGCAAAATATGGACTATTATATATTGCTGGAAAGCCCTGGATGTCTACTTTCTAACACAATTGAGAGCACGCCATTTGGAGTTCTATATCTCCAGAAAATCCACTTTGAGTGCATGGAGGTCAGAATCTAACAGCATCTGCAGTCCTTCTTCAACCTCTGAATCTGATTTTTGCTCAAGTCCCTCAATTTCAGCCAGAAATTACCTGAAATCACAGAAAAACACACAAACTCATAGCAAAGTCCAGAAATGTGATTTTTATTTAAAAACTAATAAAATTATACTAAAAACTAACTAAATTATACTGAAAACTATGTAAAAATAATGCCGAAAAGTGTATAAATTATCCACTCATCAAGTGACAGTAATAAAAGAGAGCTGGGAAAAGAAGAAAAAATGGAGAAGAGAAGATAGTTGCTAGGGTGAAAAAATTTTACGCTAGAAAGAGAGAATCCGTCAACCACGTATTAGCCATGCACAGAAAATGTCATTGATAATTTTTACAAAACGTTTCGAAGACGATAGTGACGTGGATGGAAAAATAGCGATGATGTTTTTTATAGCCATTAGAAATCTCCAAAACAGTGTCTGATCTTGCCTGGGAAATAGGTCAACTTCGACTCCTCGAGATTAGCCGAGCTATGTGCTGCAAGGTTGGACGTCCGCTCCTCAGAGTCCGAGTTCTTTATGTTCGTTGTAGATGTGAAGGTGTGAGCAATACAAAGGGAGTGGAGTGTACCTGCAAAGGCACTCCAATGCTTAAGTCAGTTATGGTGTTAAGTTCAGAAAAAGAGGTCTTAAAAAAGACATTTTACCTTCCTTTTATAGAAATATGTTCGTCCGTTACATTGTAGGTGATAAAATCGGTTTCGTAACTGATTTTATCTTTCCGTTTGGGACGTCGGTTATGGTAATATTAACGCCACCGAGTTATAGCTCATAAAGGCCGAGCAATAACGGCAAAATGGCGAGTTATGGTGATGGTCAGTAACGGTTATGAGGCCGAGTTATAGCTCGTATTAATGGTGACCATATCACAGCCCCCAAGCTTAGCCTGAGGAAAGTTTTTTAATGAAGAAGGTTGAGCTTTTGTAATGAGTTATAACTCGGCTAAGTGGGTTACTGAGTGAGCCCCCAGTTCAACGTACTTCATTAAAGTAACTTCCCATTTGCGCCACGTGGAAAATTGTGCGTGCTTTTTGTTCAGGAGAGAGAAGGAGTGGGTGCTTCATTAATGTTTTGATGGTTTCCAATGCTCCTTTCGTCGTTTGATGTGACTGAGGGAGTTTTGATACTTGGAACGTTTTTTGGTTGTGATTAATTGGTTTTGCTGATTGGAATTTTGGGCGTTTTTGGTTTTCTGCTTCTTGTCTGGAGAATGAGCAAGAGAGGTATGGTCATGTTTGTGTTCTTCTAATTCCTTTCTTCTCTCAACTCTTTGTTTTTCTTGGTTGCATGTTTGTTTATTGTTTCTAATGGGGTTTGAGAAGGAGCAGAAAGGTGAAATAGACTGGTCTTATGACTGGGTAGGGGATGACGTGAGGTCTCGGGTGTCACTGTTTTGTGATGAAGCTGCTGTTAAGGAAGTAGATGCTAGTAGGGTGGTGAGGCGGAACTCTGGGGTTGGGGTTGAGTTACTGCCCTGTAGTGTTAATGATAGGGTTTATCACCGGGGCAGAGGCTTTGAATTTTTCTATATGCACAGCTGCGTTCTTGAGGAGTTGAGAGTTAGATTACCTTTCACTGATTTCGAATGTCAGGTCTTGAGGCAGTTAAACTGTGCTCCGTCACAGCTTCATCCCAATGGGTGGGCGTTTCTCCGTTCGTTTGAAATTTTAATGGTGTTTCTGGAAGTGTTGCCGTCTGTTGACCTTTTCTTTTCTTTATTTCAAGCTAAAGGGGTGTGGAAAGGTGGTTGGATAAACTTCAATAGCACTCCTGGTTTTGACATTTTCAAATTGTACAAATCCTCTTTTAAAGATTTTAAAGAAATGTATTTAAAGGTTAGGGCTTTGGAAAAAGATTTTCCGTTTTTCGTGGATGAAAATCTGGCTGAGAAGTTCCCGTTGTATTGGTGCTCGGAACCTCAGAATATACTCGGTCCTGAGGTTATCTCCCCGAGGAATGTTTGTGTGATTGAGTTTCTTGTTGAAAATATCGGTCGGGGAGACTTAATTTCAATGTATGAGCTTCTGAAGTGGGAGGAGGATAAAGATGCTGTGGTAGCCTATTTGGGTGAGTCATAGGGTTTTTATAAGGTGTTTATTGCTTCTTGTCGTATGTCTGATGTGTTTGTTGTTTTCACAGGTGGTAAATATCCTGGTGTTTCAGCTGCGTCTTTGAGGACGCGCTTCAAGAATAAGAATCTGGAGAAGGAGGTATCGTCGTCTAATGCTGAGAAAGTTGCTGGTGTCGGCGAGGTTACGCAGCCTCGTCAAGGTCGGAGGAAGGTGATTGCGAAGAAGAGAAAGAAGTCCGACCTTGTTGATTTGTCGGATGATTCTGACGATAAGGAGATAGGGGTTCCTCTTGAAGAGATACAGGCTTTTATGGGCAATCAAAAAAGACTTCATGAAATTTCGGAACAAAGTGAGGCATTTTCGGTGTGGGGAAAGGAGTATCCCTATATGGCTGTGGTGGACGAGTATTGCCAGTCGTCGGCTGACGTTACTCTTGCAAAGGAAGTCGGGGACATGGCTATTGGGCAGTATATGCAGGTAATGATTTTATTGGTTTTTTCTTGCTCTTCATCTTTATGAATTTTGGTATTTTTTCTTTCTTTAGGTTGTTGGTCTTTGTCTTGCAAGTCTTGGGCGTAGCCAAGAGTTGAAAAATAAGAGGGTTGCTGCAGAGAAAGGAGAGGTTGCTGTTTTGAAGGAGGAGTTGGTGAAGAGTAAGAGTGTTGCTGCTGAGCTTCAAGGCCGTTTGACTGAGACCGAGAAGTTGTTGAAGGAGACTAAAGAAAGTTACTCTAGAGATGTGGAAGATTTGAAGAAAAAGGAAAGTGATCTGGTGAACATTCAAACTCGTTTGATTGAGGTTACTGCTCAATTTAAGGAGATGGAGAAGAAAAAGGCGGATGAGATATTAGATTCTTTTGTTGAAGGTTTTGAAAGGGCGAGGTTGCAGGTTAGGTTTTTGGTTCCAGATGCCGATCTTTCTGGTATGGATCCTGGGAAGATAGTTCGAGATGGTCAACTGATCGAAGATGATGGCGATGCAGAAGATGAAGCCGATAATGTTTAATGTGTTCTGTTAGAGACGTGTTTGAATTTACTTTGCATATGATAGTTAGTTTGTTTTGTTTGAACTTTGTTGAATTTGACTTGTTTGAATTTTGAATGTGATGCTTTATAAAAGCTGTTTGATATTTGCCGGAAAGTGTTCCGAGCTTATTGCTATTTTTGTTGCTGTGATTATCTGATGATGGAAGTTTGTTGCTCAGACATGTATGTTGTCTGAGCTGTATTTGATAGAGTTATATTTGATCGACAATATTAGTCGTATAGTTGTTTGATAAAGAAGATAATATTTGTCTCCTATATATTCGGAGTTTCTATGAACCTTTTGAATACAAAGGTGCAGGTAGGCTAGCCTCGTTAAAACCTCTCCAAGCAAAACCCTTTGGGATAAAATCTTGGTAGTAGGAAAAAGAGTACAAGCCTGTCCCTGTCTTTTAAGTATAAAATTTCTTTAAGGAAGACACATTCCATGTACTAGGTATGAGTTTACCATCTAATGATTCTAGCTTGTATGCTCCTTGACCGAGTACTTTTGATACTCGGTATGGACCGTCCCAATTGGCTGCGAGCTTTCCATGTGTTGGTGGTTTCCGAGCAGTTTCAGTCTTGCGGAGGACTAAGTCTCCTTTGACGAATGATCTGCTTTTGACCGACTTGTTGTACTGTCGAGCAATTGCTTGCTGTGCCGCGCGTTGCTTCAAGGCGGCGATGTCTCTGATTTCTTCGATGATGTCTAGCTCGGATTTCCGAGCTTCGTCTTGGTTGTTTATGTAAGTTCGGATTGAGTTCTGGGAGATCTCCAGGGGGATCATGGCTTCCGATCCGTATACCAGTCTGAATGGCGTTTCTTTTGTTGATGTTTGTGGGGTGGTGTTGTATCCCCAAAGGACTTCAGGTATTAGTTCGGCCCAGAGTCCTTTGGCGTCATCTAGTTTCTTTTTTAGTGCATGCAGGATGACCTTATTTGCAGCCTCAGCTAGTCCGTTCGTTTGAGGGTGTTCAACGGAGGTGAAGTGTTGGTTTATTTTGAGATTCTGCAAGAAAGATTGAAACTTTTGGTCGGCAAACTGGCGACCGTTGTCAGTTGTGATATGTTGAGGTATGCCAAATCGGCAAATAATGTTTTTCCAAACGAAAGAAATCATTTGTTGAGATGTTATTCTTGCTAAAGGTTGGGCTTCCACCCATTTGGAGAAATAATCAATGCCGACAATTAGAAATTTTACCTGGCCCGGTGCCGTAGGAAACGGCCCGAGTATATCCAAACCCCATTGGTTAAATGGCCAGCTGATTTCTGAATGATGCATTTGCTCGGCAGGTATGTGTATCAGTGGTGTGTGTCTTTGGCAATTTTGGCATGTCCTGATTTTTTGTTGGCTGTCCTGTTTCAACGTCGGCCAGAAGAATCCAGCTCGGAGGATCTTTGATGCTAAGCTCCGAGCTCCTGTATGTGTGCCACAGATTCCTTCATGTGCTTCTGCTAATGCTATGTCAGCTTCTGGCTTGTTGAGGCATTTTAGTAAGGGGCGAGTATATCCCCGTCGGTATAATGCTCCGTTGAGTATTGTGAAGGAAGATGCTTGCCGCCGGAACCTTTTATCGTTCTCGACCCCTTCTGGTATATTACCTGTATGTAAATAGTGTATAAAGTCGTCCCTCCAATCTTTTACCTGTGTCACACTTAACACATTTGTCAGAGTAACAGTGGGTGATGCTATTGTGAATTGTTGCAGTGTGGATAACTCGGATTGTGTGCTGCCGAGCTTTGATAAGATATCTGCCCTTTGATTTTGTTCGCGTGGTATATGTTCTATTTCAAATTTGACAAATTTTTTTAATAATTTTTTTACTAATAGCAGGTATTTAGAGAGTAGAGGATCTTTGACCTGAAAAAGGTCGTTTACCTGCTGTACTACTAACAAAGAATCACAATATACCTTGATCGTCGAGATTTGGAGATCTAAACAGAGTCGGAGTCCAGCGAGCAGTGCTTCATACTCGGATTGGTTATTGCTGGCTTTGAAAGCTAAGTGTATTGAGTGTTCAAGTATGAATCCGTCCTCGGCTTCCAGACGTATTCCTGCTCCACAGCCCCCATTATTGGAAGATCCGTCCACATATAAGATCCATTGTTTTGCATGATCTTCCTCGGATGGTGTAGTAAACTCGGCGATGAAATCGGCTAAAAATTGTGACTTGATCGGTCCTCTGGATTGGTATCTGATATCGAACTCAGACAGTTCGACTGCCCATTTTATGAGTCGCCCTGCGATTTCTGGTTTGTGTAACACTTGTCTTAGTGGGTGATCTGTTCTGACGTAGATAACGTGGCTCTGGAAGTAAGGTCGGAGACGTCGTGCCGAGAATATTAGTGCTAGTGCGAGCTTCTCAATCCTTGGGTAATTGAGCTCGGCATGTTGGAGAGTTTTACTGACGAAGTATATCGGATGTTGCACTTTGTTTCTGTCTGATACAAGGGCCGAGCTTATCGCCCAATCAGTGACTGACAGATATAGAAATAAGTCTTCCCCTTGTAGGGGTTTTTGTAAAATTGGCGGTTGTGAGAGAGTTGTTTTTAATTTGGAAAAGGCTTTCTCACAATCGTCGTTCCACTCAAATCTGTTTTTCTTTTTAATTGTTTGGAAAAAAGGAATAGAAGTTGAAGCTAAACAGGGAACAAATCTGGAAAGTGCGGCAAGGCGTCCTGTTAGACGCTGAACTTCTTTTACTGTTTTGGGGCTGGTCATGTCCAGAACTGCTCGGCATTTGTCTGGGTTTGCCTCTATTCCCCTGCATGTTAGTAAAAAACCTAAAAACTTACCCCCTTGAACGGCGAAGGCACATTTCTCGGGGTTGAGGCGCATGTTGTACTGGCGGATCTGGCCGAATATTTCTGTAAGGTCGCTGATGTGATTATGTCCGGTTTTTGTTTTGGCGACCATATCATCGACATAAACTTCGATGTTTCTGCCGATTTGTTTGGCGAACACTTTATCCATAAGGCGTTGGTAAGTTGCACCTGCGTTCTTTAATCCAAATGGCATAACTTTATAACAATAGTTACCGAAATCAGTGATAAAAGCTGTTTTGCCTTGATCGGAGGGGTGCATGAGTATTTGATTATACCCTGAATATGCATCCATAAAACTTAAAGTAGCGTAGCCTGATGCATTGTCTACTAAAGAGTCTATGGATGGTAGGGGGTAAGAATCCTTTGGGCATGCTTTGTTTAAATTGGTGAAATCGACGCACATGCGCCACTTACCGTTTTGTTTCCTTACCATTACCACATTGGCTAGCCATGTAGTGAATCTGATCTCTTTGATAAATTCAGTGTTGATGAGTTTTTGTGTTTCTTCTAGTGTTGCTCTCCTTTTTTCTTCGCCGAGTTTTCGTTTCTTCTGTTGTACTGGTCGGACTGCCGAGTTTATTGCTAGTTTATGACTGATAATTTGTGGATCAATGCCGGGCATGTCTGCAGGTTTCCAGGCAAAAAGCTCGGCATTTTCTTGTAGAAAGGTTTTTATGGCCTGTAACTCAGCTGGGTTGATTGATGTACCTACATATGTAAATTGTTAGGGTCATTATTAAAATACACTTTTTGTAGGTCATCGGATGGTTTTGGTCGCTCGAGAAAATCGGCTCTTGGGTCGAGGTCAGCTAGTGTGTCTTCGTTTTGTTTGAGTTCGACATTGTTGACTTGTTGTGTTGAGCGGTTTTGGAACTTCATGCTGGTGTTATAACACTGTCGGGCCTCTTTATGATTTCCATGGATTGTTGCAACCTGATCATCCTGCAGTGGAAACTTTACACAGAGATGGACTGTAGAGACAATGGCGCCGAACTTATTTAGAAAAGGTCGGCCAAGGATAAGGTTATATGGACTGAAACAGTCAACTACTAGATATTGAATATCATTAGTTTTTGAAAGAGGATGCTCACCCAGTGTGGTTTGTAACCAAACTGATCCGAGTATTGGAACTCGTTCTCCCGAGAAGCCGACTAAGTCTCCTCCTGTGGACTGTAGCATGTTGTCGCTGAGCTTCATCTTTTGAAATGTGGAATAAAACAGAACATCGGCGCTGTTCCCGGGATCCAAGAGCACTTTTTTTACTAATAGATCCCCTATCTGGAGGGTGATTACCACAGGGTCGTCCAAATTTTGTATGCTGGAGTTAAAGTTGGCCTGTGTGAAGGTGACTTCTGGTTGTGGGTTATTGATTGCTACATCTTGCTTTGGTCCTTCTACCGAGCATATTGCTCTGAATGACCTTTTCCTTGCCGAGTTTGAGTATCCCCCACTTGCGTATCCTCCTGAAATACAATTGATTATACCTCGTGGTCTTTCATATTGGTTTGAAGATGCCTTCTCTTTTCCTCGGTGTTGTTCAGAGAGGTCGTTGGTTGTGGAACTGGGGCCACGTTTTTGGATCTGACCACCAATGTATTTGTCTAGGTGGCCTTGTCTTGCTAGTCGTTCTAAGAGATCTTTGGCGACCACACAATCATCGGTATTGTGGCCGTGTTTTTGGTGGAAAGCACAGTACTTTGATTTGTCTACATGCTTTACATCCTGGTATGTGCCAGCCTTTCTTGGTGGTTTGATTAATTTGGAGTTCAAGATCTCCTTGATTATGTCCTCCTTCTTAGTGTTAAACTGCGTATAAGAATCAAATCGAGGTGTTAGTTTAAAACTTTTCTTAATGGATGAGCTCTTATCTTCTTCGCGGAAATGTGACTTGTCAGATTTCCGAGCTTGTCTGAGCTCCTCGATGTCAATTTGTCCTTTTGCTTTCTCTCGAAATTCTGCTAGAGTCTTCGGTTTTGCCACTGCGATCGTCTCCTGGAATTTCCCGGGTCGGAGGCCGCTTTTAATTGCATGCAGATGGACCTCGGGGTGGAGATCTGGTATGCTGATTGCGACCTTGGTAAAGCGAGTCATATAGTCCTTTAGGCTTTCGTTTGGTCCTTGCTTGATGGTGTTCAGGTAATCGGAGTCGTGCAAGTATATTGCAGATCCGGCGAAATGTTCTTCAAATAGCTTCGCTAGCTGATGAAAGCGTGAAATGGAACCTGCAATAGGCAAAGCACACAACCAATCAAGTGCAGGACCGTCTAAATAATTCGGAAAACAACGACATAAGACTGTATCTGATGCACCATTGACGATCATTATTGATCGGAATTTCTTTATGAACTTCCTCGGATCTCCGAGTCCATCATAAGGCGTGAGGGTCAACGGCAGAGTGAACCTCTTCGGCAGTTCAAAGTTCATTACTTCTTCTGTAAAGGGGCCTACAAGGTCCTCGGATTCTTCTTTCTTGTCTTCGGGCTGCTGCTCTTCATGTTGAGCGGTTTCCGAAACATGAGTCGGCTGGGATTGATGTTCCTCGTCCTCCGCCTGTTGGCGATGAGCATCATTGTGTTCAATCCGAGCATGATTTAGTTCAGCAATTTGAGCAGACATTATTTGGTTCTCGTCAGCCATCCGCTGATTAGCTTGCTGTAGCTCAGCTACCATTCGCATGAGTTCGGACAGTGACGGAGGCGGTGCGTCAGCCATGGATGCAGATGGAAGTGATGGGACCAAAAGAAAAATATGATTTTCTCGGCCCCACGGTGGGCGCCAATTGATCTTGCCTGGGAAATAGGTCGGCTTCAACTCCTCGAGATTAGCCGAGCTATGTGCTGCAAGGTTGGACGTCCGCTCCTCAGAGTCCGAGTTCTTTATGTTCGTTGTAGATGTGAAGGTGTGAACAATACAAAGGGAGTGGAGTGTACCTGCAAAGGCACTCCAATGCTTAAGTCAGTTATGGTGTTAAGTTCAGAAAAAGAGGTCTCAAAAAAGACATTTTACCTTCCTTTTATAGAAATATGTTCGTCCGTTACATTGTAGGTGATAAAATCGGTTTCGTAACCGATTTTATCTTTCCGTTTGGGACGTCGGTTATGGTAATGTTAACGCCACCGAGTTATAGCTCATAAAGGCCGAGCAATAACGGCAAAATGACGAGTTATGGTGATGGTCAATAACGGTTATGAGGCCGAGTTATAGCTCGTATTAATGGTGACCATATCAGTGTCAAACATAGTTTTTTTGGCCATTTTGGTGGATTATAATAATTTCGGCCTAATATTAAAAAAAATCTCTAGTTAAATATATTATATTTAACTTGGAATTAAAATGATAATTAAAAAAGGTATCTAGGAGAATTATGTAGACTCTTCTATCTCCACAAGTCTATTTTGCCAAGACAATGAGTTATGCCAGCTAGGCATATGCTATATATAACCAATCAACTCATATGAGCTATTCAATTGGAGACAAATTATGGGTTGGGATTAATAATTGCTTGGAGGTAGGGTTTAAGCTTATCAATTGGTGCTTCTTCTACTCTTCCCATTTTTTTTTTCTCATACTAATCGCCATTATCATTTTTCTCATCATGAATTTAAAACTTTGAATTTGTTCGTGTTTGAGTAAAGCTTCCCCTTGCTTCTTGATTTTGTGATGAGTATTGATCTCGCGGTTATAATAAGTCGGTCATAACTGATATATAAATCGGTTACTAATATCAAATAATAACGTTATAATAAGTCGATTACCAGTAAACATTATCTTTTATCATGAATGACTATATATTTATTCTTTATTAGTAACTGACCATTTATAAGGCAATAATAACTACAATATTAAATACTTATAAAGCTACGTTTAGAGGAATGGTGGAAATATAAGATTCTACTTAAATATAACTTGGGAAAATTCTAAAAGGCTAATTTAAGTGTTAGAATATTTTTTTTTTTTTGTAAATACTAATGTTTTTGTTCGTAATAATATTACGGTAATATAAATTTTTTGAAATTATGTTAGTTTTTGTCCTGATATTATAGATTATGATAGAAAAATTTATAAAATAAAACTACTTTTATAAAAAGATTGTAAGAGGACAAAAGTCGTCGACTAAGAAGACCAGGATCTCCATAGATAAAAAATCAAATAATAAATTTTTTAGTCATTATTTTACGTGAAAGAGTTTGATTTTTTACTAATAATTAATTTTAACATTCATTATCTAAAATTTGAAAGAATTTAATATGTATATTTTTACATTTGATTAGGTGTTAAGTCTATTTCATAAATAAAAATAATTAATTTTCATGTTTGTTATTTAAAAATTATATTTTTTTCTCTATATATAAAAATATAGTTAGATATTAGTATAAAAAAATTCTATATAGCTATAAAATTAACTCAAATAAATTTTTTAAACAATTAAATCTGATTCTAATTATTAATCACAGCATTAGTGTTCTCTCTAAATTATATGTAATGAATATTTGAAAGAAGAGAAGTAAAAATATAAATTAAAAAGATAAGCGATAAAAAAATAAATAAAAAAAAAACTAAAAAAGTATGTATATAATAATAATATATTTTTATGTGAATAATCTTACAGAATTATTTTTAATTATATTTAATTATTAATTTAATGTATTTTTTATACTTTTACGAATTATTTTTTTATTAATTTTATTTCTTATAGAATAGAAATGTAGAAAGAAATAGAGAATAAGAGAAAAGAGAAAGAAGGATAAAGAAGAAGGAAAGATGGAGTTTGTTAGTTTTGGAGGCAAAGATTTTATTTTAATTGTAATGAAAGAATATATTGTGATACATTATAGTTTGTCAAATTAGTAATATAAAATATAAATTATAAATTATATATAGAGTGGAAAATGTAGAGAAAAATAGAAAAAGAGAGAGATAGATAAGAATATGGAGGAATAAAATTTATTAATTTTAGAAGAAAATATTTCATCTCAATTTTAATAAAAGAGTCATGTGACATATTTTGATTGTTAAATTAGTAATATATATAGCTATATTTTAATTTCAATATTTCAATTTTAATTTTAATTTAAGGGGTAAGTACTGTTTTGGTCCGTAAAATTGAGCGTGAAAATCGAAACCGTCT
Organism: Arachis hypogaea; assembly: GCF_003086295.3. Classification (NCBI taxonomy): domain Eukaryota; kingdom Viridiplantae; phylum Streptophyta; class Magnoliopsida; order Fabales; family Fabaceae; genus Arachis; species Arachis hypogaea. The sequence goes on from NC_092055.1 coordinate 129,059,467, forward strand.
CTCATCTAATTTTCGATTTAGAATCGTTCTTAACGTTTTTTCGTATTAAAATCGTCCTTTTAATTTTTTTGGACAAAAATACCCTCACCACTACCAACACAATTACCTCCTCCACCATCACCACCAACACCAACACCACCGCCACAACCAGCACCAACACCACCACCAGCACCACCACCACCACCAACACCAACACCAACACCAACACTAACACAACTACCACCACCACCACCACCAACACAAACACCACCACCAACACCAACCAACACCAACACTAAGAACACCAAACAACAGCAACTTCTTCCATTAACAAATTAAAAATACAATAACAAAAACCAGATTCAACAAAACCAACAACAATTCAGAAATAAAAAAAAAAACAAAATCAATCAACAACAATTCAGAAATCAAAACAAGAACAAAACTAACAATGATTCAACAAATCAAATCAGATTCAACAAATCAAGAAGCGGAAGAAGCAGAAGACGAAGCAAAAACAGAGATTGAAGCAAGAAGCAGAGGCGGCGAGGAGCAGCGGCGAGCAACGGAGCGGAAGCCGATGACGACGAGGAGGTCACGGCGGCGACGACGAGGGCGAGGCGGCGACGATGAGGGCAAGGCGATGACGAGGGCGAGGAGGAGGAGCAGAAACGGCTCGACGAGGAGGGCGAGGCGGTGACAACGAGGACGAGGAGCGGCGTCGGCGAGGAGCGACAAGGAGCGGCGGCGGCGAGGACCCCTTCTCTCCCCCCTCCTCCCTATTTCTCCCCCCCACTCTGTATCCCTTTCTCTCCTTTCTTTCGGCGACGGCAGCTCCAAGCTTCACCGGCGCCGTCCCCCTCCCCCTTACCCCTCCCCCTCTTCCCTTCCCCTCCCCTCCCCCTTCGTATACCCTTTTCTTCCCCCCCCCTCACATGCGTTTTCTTTTTTTTTTAAATTTTATAACTTTTATTATTAAAATAGGAATAGGGGTAGTTTAGGAATAACATAAAAAATTTATTAAAAAAAGACGATTTTAATACGAAAAAAACGTTAAGGACGATTCTAAATCGAAAATTAGATGAGGGACGGTTTCGATTTTCACACTCAACTTTAGGGACCAAAATAGTACTTACCCCTTAATTTAACTACAATTAGAGAAGAATGTCATGTTACACATTTTGATTGTCAACAAATTTATAATTAGCCATTGATAATGATATATAAAAGAGATAGAGAAAGGGAAAAAGAAGAAGAAAGAACTCTTTAATTTTAGAAAAAAATTATATTTTAATTACAATAAAAGAGTGACATATGACATTATTAATCAATATATACGTATCTACGAAATATCAAGGTCAAATAATGCTAGACAAGCTATACATGAAAGAGGATTAGTCAAGCAAGAACAAGCTAAGTATGTTCTATTTGATTTTTAATTATTTTATTCGTTCTTATAGTTTCATCAAATTTTCAATTAAGTTTTTTATATTTTTTTTTTAAATTTGGTCCATACAATATTTTTTAATTTTATAATTAAGTCATTTTTAGTATAAAAAAATATTAGAGTTAATTGAATATTTTTCTTCACAAAATTAAAGGTATTTATAATTAAAACCCTAACTAGATCTTTGACCGCATGTATTTTAGAAAAAATATTCTATTTATTTTAACCATTTTATATGAAAATGACTAAATTATAAAATTAAAAGTAGTGAAGAGACCCAATTAAAAAGAAAAAAAATATAGGGACCTAATTGAAAATTTGGTGAAACTATAGAGACCAACAAAATAATTAAACCTTTAAAATATATAGTATTTAATTCTGGTGATTAATTTGTTTTTCCTATTAAAATTTTGGGTAAAGTATACTTTTTGTCCCTGAAGTTTGACAAAAATTTCAAAAATACTCCTAAGTTTTATTTTGTTTTAATTTTGTCTCAAAAGTTTTCGATTTGCATCAAATATACCCCTAGTGGCTAATTTTTAAAAAAATTTAAGGCCAATTCAACAACAATTTCATAAGAATAACCCTCAACACAAGCAAATCAAGCATCATTTTCATGCATTATTGTTATATTGGTCTTAAATTTTTTGAAAATTTAGCCGTTAAGGGTATATTTGATGCAAATCGAAAACTTTTGGGACAAAATTGAAATAAAATAAAACTTAGGGGTATTTTTGAAACTTTTGTCAAACTTTAGGGACAAAAAATATACTTTACCCTAAAAATTTTAAGCATGCTAAATGTACATTAAAATCAGTTACCAAAATTAATCATTAGTGTAGAGTACATATTAAAATGCAAAATGCCTATTTAAAATAAATTAAACTATATATGTATCTATATAAAAAATATAATGATTAATTTTAGTGTTGATTTTAGTATATAAATAATTTTTTTTTTAATTTCACTTATATGTCATGTGAAATGTGCTACATGATCGTATTATGACATATGTCACTCATTTAGCTTATCTTTAGTGATAAAATTAAGATTTAATTACTCTATTAGTCTCTGATATATCCATTATAACTCGGCTACACATTATAACTCGGTTCCTAGCGTTATAGATCAACCATCAATGACAATATCAAAACTGTATCAAAATGCTCTAAAATGCTTTCATTTCTCATCAATGTAAATCAAACGCACAAATGACTATTGACACTCACTCCGAATATAAAAAGGTGGCAAGAGATTGATTTAAAACCAACTTGAATATAGAGCTTATTATTCACTCAATAACTTGAGTATCAGAGTACCTTTTGCAGGTGCCCACCTCCTTATTCTCTTGGTGCCGAGGTATAACTCATTCTGACAGAAAGCTTGAAGATAATCGCCGGAGGACGAGTTATACCACAGTCAACCCTTACAAGAACAATTGGCGCCCACCGTGGGTCGAAGATTTAAAATTTTTCTTTGAGCTCCTGAATTTTTAGGTCTGTCTATGGCTGATCAACCTTCTCCAACACTATCCGAGCTTCTTCAGATGGTAACAAAATTACAATAGACCAATCAGCGCATGGCAGAAAAAAATCAAAGAATGACAAATCAGATAGTTGAGCTTACCAATGCTCGGATAACTCATAATGATGATTATCACGAACAACCAGATCATGAGGAAGCAAACTCCGATCCAACTCATATCTTTGAAACTTAGGAACCAGAGGAGGATCAACCTGCCAATGAAGAAATAGAATTGGACAACGCAGTTGGTCCATTCACCGTCGATGGCATGAATTTCCAATGATCTAAAAACTTTCTTTGCCAATGACTTTAACTCCTTATAATGGCTTGGGTGATCCGAAAAATACATCAAAATATTTTGTTCTATGATGATAGTAAACAATGCTTCTGACCCAATTTTATATATGTCATTGTTTTTCTACTTTTTTAGACGGTCCTGCACTTGATTAATTTTTTTCTTTGTCTGCAGAATCTGTTTCACGTTTTCAAAAACTAGCCAAGCTATTTGAAGATCAGTATGCAGCATCTTCTATTTATTTGCATGATTCATATTATTTAAGCACAATTAAGCAGGGACAACATGAAGGTTTTCGGGACAATGTTACTCGATTGGCAATGAGCACTCAGAAAATATGTCGCAGATTCGACCCATCAGCCTAACCACCGTATTCTATAAGATTATTTCCAAGGTACTTGTCCATCGCTTGCAGCCTCTTATGAATAGAATGATTAGTGATAATCAGAGTGCATTTATTAGAGGGAGACTTATTAGTGATAATATTCTTGTGGCGCATCAATACATGCATTTTTTAAAGAATAAATCATTTGAGGGCACTGATTTAGCACTAAAAGTGGATATAAGCAAAGCCTATGATCGGGTGGAATGGAATTTTGTGTGGTTCGCAATGAAAAAGCTTGGTTTTTGTCAGAGGTGGATAGAATGGGTGAAGGAATGTGTCACTACTATTTCTTATTCGGTTATTGTGAAAAATTCTCCTACTAGTTTCTTTAAACCAAGTAGAGGACTCTGGAAAGGAGATCCCCTCTCACCCTACCTTTTTTTACTATGCGCAAAAGGTTTATCCTTTCTACTCCACAAAGGAGAACAGAATAACCTATTTTAGGGGCTTCGGTTGAACAGTAGATGTCCATCCATCAACCATATAATTGTGCAAATTTGCTTAATGTTATTCAACAGTATGGCTCCCTAAATGGTCAGATTATCAATTTCAGTAAGTCTGCAGTATTTTTCAGTAAAAATACTCCTCATTCTATTAAGGAAGAACTACCTACTTTTCTCCGAGTTCCCAATATTGGTGCACAGGACAAATATTTGGGTCTTCCATCTATTGTTAACAAATCTAAAAGTCAGACATTTGGTTATGTGAAAGATAAGGTTTCAAAGAAGCTACAAGGTTGAAAGCGCCTTCTATTGTCAGAAAGCGGAAGAGAAATCTTAATCAAAGCTATGGTGTGTGATATACCTATCTATACTCTAAGTTGTTTCAAACTGCCCGAAACGCTACTAGATGATATTCACAAAATGATGATGCAATTCTAGTGGGGTTAAAAACATAATGAAAAGAAACTTCAGTGGATTAGCTGGGATACAATGAGCAGAACTAAAAAGGAAGGAGGTATGGGGTTTAAAGATCTCAAAGCGTTTAATCTAGTGATGTTAGCAAAATAAGGGTGGAGACTAATGACTAAACCAAATTCTCTGTTTTATAAAGTTTTCAAAAGCAAATATTTTAGACTTGCCTCTTTTTTGGAAGCAAAACCAGGTTTGAGACCATCTTGACCCTGGCAAAGCTTACTGGAAGGCAGGAAAGTCTTGGAATAAGGTAACAAATGAAAAGTTACAACACAAGGTATAGTAAAAATCAAAGAAGACCCATGGTTTGGTAACTTACCTCCATTCCGATTACAGGAAGGCAACTGTAGTGATGAAAACTTGATTTGGCTAAGAAAACTATTCAATGAGATGGGGAGTTGGAATACACAGCTCATTCACAGTGTGTTCAAACCCAACATAGCACAACAAATATGCCAAATGGACATTGAAAAAGGTAAAGATTCAGTCACTTGGATAAAGTATGATTTAGGTAATTACAATGTTAGAATGGGGTATGAAGTAGCTTACAATTTTTTTCATAAGCCAATTAAAGCTCTTCTCGCCAAATTCAAAAGAAGACAACTATGAAGGAGTATCTGGGAGGTTCGATGTCAACTAAGAATCAAGGCCTTTCTATGGAAACTTGCTCATGAAGGGTTAGCGGTGAAGACAAATCTTCATGAGAGGATAGCTCAGATCCTCAATTTGTGCCCGCGCTGTTCTTCATTGCCGAAAATGCACCTGCATACTTTGATCTTTTGTCTGAAAGTTGAACAAGTTTGGAATTAATCACCAGTAGCTAGTGTGAGTCCTAGAGATCCGAATATGCAACTATAGGAGTGGTGGTGTCAATTGATGGAAGACGTGAGAACAAGAGGAGATTCAAAAGAAAAATTAAGTCAAGTGAGCTACTTTCTATATGGCAAATTCGGTTGTCCAAGAACTCTCTCATCTTTGAGAATTGCAGAATTGAGGCTGAAAAAATTCTGTCCCAAGCTCTGAAATTTACGAAAAAATATGGAAGACTTGAGAGTCATAGCCACCGAAATTGAAGATGGAAAAATATCATGACCTATTGTTCTAAATCCTTAATGTTTTAGCTTGGTATTATTTTTCTAAGAATCCCTCTAATTTATGTTTATTGTATTTGTTTATCCCTGATTTTGTGAGAATTGTAATTGTAGCATTTTAATTGCAACAAAAGTATTAACTTTTGAGAAAAAAAAGTTAGAAATCATGATACCAAAGACAAACACGGGCAACAATTTTGAAAAGAAAATTCTAGTGAATATTTATATATATATTTGTGATCTAGTATAATTTAAAAAACAAATTTTATTACATTTTATAATATTTAAAAGGTCTAAAGTGAAGAAAAAAATCACCAACTGATACTATATGGTATTTGTGAAGCATGCAACAGAAAAAAACTAGGATATATTGAACACGTTATCCCATTATAACAAAAAAATATTTTTAGTGTTAAATTTTTAGTGACAATAATATAATAGTTATTATATATATGTCTTATTTAATTTATATTTTTATAATAATTAAATATTTATTATTATTATATATTATAATGATAATTATATACTTTTTGTGACTATTAAAAATATTTTTATCGATAATTGTATAATTATCGCTAAAATCTTTTAATAACAAAGCATGATGAGACGACTAAAAATAAAATAAAAGATCACTAAAAATAATTTGTTAGTACTATCTCTAAATTTTACTACTAAAACTTTAATTCAAAAAAATGGAATAACCAAGTTGAAAGTTTTGCTTCAAAGAAGTTATACCACTCTGCTAATGTTTGAGTTCCTGTTATAAATACATTGTATATTTCTAGAAAGGTTCGAAGTTATAAATTTGTTGAACAAATTTCAATGGAAAATCGTTATATTATCACGTGAATTTATTTATTTCTACAGTTGATACTCAAATGCAAGAGTTTAATAATAGATTCAATGACAATATAATAAATTGCTTATTTTAGGGTCAATTTTAGATCCCAGAAATTAAATAACTATAAGTTCTTCCATAAGAATATGAATAAAATATATAAATGGGTATAACGATTTTATACTTATGACATCAGTGAGTAGAAAAAATTGCACATTAATGTTATTTATAAGCTCAACATTAAAAATTTGATGCTCCTGAATGATATGCTGATGAATTAAGAAATTCTTCCACAATTTCTGAGACATGCCAATGATTAATGAAAACATTAGGAACTTAGTTCTCCTAATATGCTGAATGGAGAAGTTTGTTCACAATTTTAAAAAATGTTTAATTATTCGATTGCTCTCTATAATTTTATCAAATTTTTAATTAAGTTTCTATATATATTTTTTTATTTAGGTTTTTATATTGTTTTAATTTTATAATTAGGTTCTTTTTATTTAAAAAAATATTAAAATTAACAAAATATTTTTTCTTAAAATACATATGGTCAAAAATCAAATTAGATTTTTAATTATGAATACTTTCAATTTACAAAAAATATTCAGTTAACTCTAACATTTATTTTACTAATTAATACACATTTTAAAATGTTGATAAATAAAATAAATCATATTAACATAGTTTAGAACAGTCCTTAATTAAAGTCAGTCCAACCACCTCATATGGACCTATACTAACATCAATTTTTGTGGTTTAATTAGTTTAGCTCTTTATTATTTGGACTTATATCTTGGAGATTTAATTTTGTAGTTGTTCATTCTCCATTATTAATTAGTTAGTTGTGCCAGTGAAACTTTAATTAATTTGTTAGGAACAAGTAATAAAGAAACAAGCAAATTAAGTGTAACTAATTATTACTATTTGGTTACGAAAAATTCTTCAACCCTACCACATAAATAATATAATTTCATAAGTTGGACTTTGATAACATTGTGTAACATTCCAACTCCTATACACCACTAAATAAACATTGGGCCTCTAAGATATACCATTAAAGAAGTTGAGATATGTATGTCCATTATCAAATAATAATGGATTAGACTTTTGTTCCACTCTTTAACAGCATGAGAATATTAACCAAAACGTGTATCAGACATTGGAAAAAAACAAAAACAACTCTCTCCCCTTCCAAAAACCAAAAATCTCATTCATGGTTATGAATTGTGATGAGTTGGTTCAACCCAATTAACCGAAAATTGGTTAATAAACCGATTCGATTTAAGATAAAAAATACTTGGTAATGAACTTATTAAAAACCAATTAATCGGTCGACTTGGTTTTTCTTTTAGTGATTAAAATAATAAATCACAAAAAAATTATTTTTAAAAAAAAATAATATATTTTATAGATAAATATATTATTTTATTATATCTGATTCAATCTCGATTAAATTTTAGTTGAACTTTTGAACTATTAAACCTCTAATTCTATTGGTTCGATAACCGATTTGCTTTTAGAACCTTAATCACATTACATGCAATTATTATATTACCTAAATTCTTATATAAACATAAAATTTTTGCTAACAAATATTTTGTATATAATTTTTATTGAAAAGCTAATATTTAAATTTATTTTATGCATTATTAAAATTTTTTAAAATTTTACTATAAGTAAACTTGACAAATATCCTTAGGGTTAGTTGTCAGCAAAATATTTGGGCTTATATAACTTGTTAAAAATCAATGCAAATCTTTTTTTTTAAAAAAAGGGTTTTGTTAAGGGTACTTACTAATTACTAAAAGAAAAATAACTGTTTTTTGTTTCAAAAAATGCATTGAAAAATATTTTCACAAATACTTCATCTTAGTTTAACAAAGCACTTCAAAAGTATAGAATATAATTTAAATGTATATCTCAGGTTTCCTTCTCATGAATATCCCTTTTGTGTTTGAGAATTGATGAATTCTCCAATTTATTTTTTTATTTTTTGGCTCTTTCCATTCAATTCAGTGAAGAATTTACCTTCATTTCCATATAGCTTGAGCTTCTTTCATCAATATGGTTAGGGGTTAGTCTGCCTTGTCTTGTTCCATCCTGCTAAAAGTATGTCATTTATCTGTTCTGCCTAATGAGGCGGTCTTGAATTTTTTTTCTATCCTATTAAATATTAAACAATATATTAAATATTAAATATTAAACAATATATATTATTTCACAACTATTTTAATAAATTATAAATTTCTAAAGACATAAAAAATTATAATTTTTAAGTTCACAAACATTAAAGTCTTTATAATTTTAAATATGTAATAAATATAATTATCAAGTAAGTTTTATGCCAACATTGTAAAAAATAAAATATTAAAACAAATATTGTCCAAAACTAAAACAAATAATTAAATATTTTTAAGTCTCCAAGTCTAATCAATCAAATATAGAATATAATCCAAATTATAACATAGAAACATCTTCAATTACAAAAAAAAAATACGGCCCCACTGGGGAATCCTGTCCAACCCTGCCGAAACCCGCCAAAACCCGCGGATTAGGCGGTGTGGGTTAGGCAGATTTTTTAATGATGCCGGTTTCAAATTTTCAGCCCAACCTGCCTTTTTTGGCGAGTTACTCGGGTTGGACCGGCTGGTTTCGGCCCTTTGCTACCCCTAAATATGGCTTCACTAATTTTTTGTTTTCTTTTGGTCATGCCTTCATTAATTTTAGATACCTACAGAAGGCCGCCAAAAACGTTGGTCATTAATTAACAAGATAATTTTGGCCTATAAAACCAAAAACTTTTTATGGACTTACAATAACCCATAATATTAGCCCACGAAAAAAATAATATACCCATAATGTTCTCTACCAAAAATCGTCATTCCTATGCTAAATAAATATCAAATATGTTTAATAGTATGTCCAACATCTTATAAAGAACAATTGAGTTTATTACCAAATATAAAAAGAACAATTGAGTTCTTAATTTAGTAGCGCGTTAGATGCATTTTATACTTTATTTATGGAGAATTACTGCATGACCAATAAAAAATTTATTATTTTTTGTTAATATTTGATTAATTTTAAATATTAAAAATTAAATTCTAAACCAAAATTTGAATATTAACAAAATAAAGTATTAATTCAAAGCATTGACTAATAGTAACAAAAAGTGTTGACAATCTGACATTTTTCTTATTTACTATATAATACTTTTTTTTCCCTCTGTTTTCCTTTTTTCTACAACTTGGTGAGAAATGTTTTTCCTTTTCCCCAATAATCTTTGAATGTGCATACCTTCAAAAGTTCTTATAGAACTCCGCTATAAATCTCCCATAGGTGAAGAATACTCTTGTTCCCAAAGAATAAAGAAAATTCTTGAAATCACACAACTCCATTGATTCATTCATGTGATGAGGGCATTTACCACTCTGTGTGATCCAATGGCTTGATGGAGAAGAGTTTGTCACTTTGTCTCATTCTAAGGTGACATGTCACAATTAGTGATGGCCTACATTCTTACATGCTAACAACATTAGAATCTGCTAAGATCCTTCTTCAATCATAGATCTAGATGTTCCATCTTAACCAAATACCATAATTGAGTCAACTTTTATTCCCCAAGAGCAATAATGAATAATCATCTCTTTTTTTCTTTCTTAAATCCAAAGTTACTAATTAAAAAATAAAAAAAATATTACATACACAAAAAAAAAAAAAAAATCAATCATCATGTATTTATATATATTATTTAATTTATTTTTAATGTGTATTTTATATTTTAATATATATTTTACACAAATAATTGATTTAATATCTAATTTTTTGTGTATACTTAATGTGATTCATTAAATAAAATGAATAGGTACCCCTTCAACCATAAATAAACCATGTGTTGGTTGAGAGCAACAGTCATATTGGGTGTGCTTGGCACAATTTGGACCCATATTGTTCTCAGCATAGGTAGAGTACATTGTACACTATGGCCCATGCTCTCTCACAATCCAAGTAGAAAAATTTTTCTCTTTTAAACATTTTTGGACCCTAGTTAGTTTATTTATTGGGCCCTTTTATTACAAAAACTAATTAAAAAATATACACAGTTGAGCTTGCAAAGAAGCAGCCAAACCGACAAAGAAAACTGAAAAGGCACGGAAACAAAACATTGAGAAGAGATACCTTAAATAGAGTTCAGATTCGCGACGAATTAGTTCTTAATTTGTTATATTAAAGGATATCATAGACTAAAAAGACATTTAGAAGAGATCCGTTTATACCTGCTATAACTATGTCTTGTAGATAGATCTATATAATTGAATTAATTAATAAGACTTAATTACTCTGTTCATTCGGCTAGTTTTATCAAATTTATAATTAAATTTTTATATTTTAAATTTTTAATTAATTTTTTATATTATTTTTAATTTTATAATTAAGTCTTTTTGGTGTCAAAGTCTTTAAAGTTAACGAAATATTTCTCTTTAAAAAATATGTGGACAAAGATCTAATTAAGTCATTAATTGTGGATGCCTTTAATTTGTAGGAAAAAAATTCCGCTAATTTTAATCTTTTTTATAGTAATAATATTAGAAATTAAATTAAAATTTTTAAAATATAAATATTTAATTATAAATCTGATAAAAATATAGAGATTGACAAAATAATTAAACGTAAATTTTTTTTTACCCAACAAATTTCATGAATCACATGTTATATTATTATGATAATTAAATTTATTAAATTTTAAAAAATTCGGATATTAATAGATATATAATCTAATAATCATATATTTTTTATACTTTTAAAATAATAATATACATAAAAGTAAAGAGTCATAATAACATATCAAATTAATTCCAAATTTTATAAAATTTTCTTGAATTGATTTTTATAGTGAAATATTAAAATTCAGCGGTTAAATTAACAAAATTCGTTGCACATAAAAAATTATAAGGCTTGCACCAAGATACTTCCTCCAAAAGCTTTTGAAGTAGCCTCACTTGTACCTAAATTCCTAATCACTAGGTAAGGTTGTCTAATAAGTAATAACAATACACAATCAACTACCATTAACAATTAAAGTGTGTACGTTTTTTTTTTCTATTTTATTTTTAATATATTTTTTATTTTAGAATTTTATGAGAAAAAATAAATAATAATTAAAAATGATACAATTTTACTTTTTATTTTATTTTACTTTTTTCACAAAATCTAAAAAAAAAAACACACAAAGTGTTTCGGTTCTTCTAAATTGATTGTAGTACTATAAAATCAATGGATGTTAGTGTGGTGGGAATTATTAGGTTTGGCTGTCTCCTCCCTTGAGGGTGTTTATTTTTATTTATTTATTTCTTTAAAAAAAATATGGATACACTCATGAGAAGACTTAGTGGTTTTGGGCATCATGATTCACAAAAACCATAACTCCTTAGAAAGTTGTATTATTCTCTAGCAAGTGGTTAAGACTTAAGATGCAACATGTTGTTCTAGAAGAAAAAAACAAATAAAGCAAAGAGTTGATTTCTCCTCCCAAATAATATTTTAAGAGAAATTTTAAATAAAGTAACAGGAAAAAAAAAAAACTCTCACTCATAAAAACATTAAACGACACTTACATATAATAAAAAATATTATATTTATATCTAAAATAATTAAGAAAGTAAATATCTTCTTATAAATTGATAAAAGAGGCCATATTTGATTCTAAAAAATTTTAACAAACAAATATTAATCACTCTCAAAATTTTTAACATAAAAAGAAAAAAATAAATAAGTTTCTGACATTTTAATTTAAACACAAATAAATTTTTTAGCTAATTAAAAATATAAAATATTTTTTATTTTTTAAGACATAAAATATTTAAAATTTTCTGTCTAAAATATAGAAAAATAAATAAATCCTTCAAAAAAATTTAAATATATTATATTTTAAAAAATAAAAAATATTTTTATATTTTTAATTAATTAAATACTTATTTATTTTCCAGTTAAAAAATCGGAACCTATTTATCGTCTCCTCTAATATAAATCCACACTAAGATAGATACAAAGATAGGTCAAGCGTGTAAATAACTAAATTAAAAAGAAGGAAAATAATAAAAGCAAGTTGAAAAATGAATGATGAAGTGAATTAGGGTAGGGTCCCACAAGCACAAGGGCATTAATAAGGACAATGCAGTGTTTGTGGACTTTTCTCCGAACTTTGCGTCTAAATCCAAAAGGAAGAGATTGACATGTTGGAGGCCCTATATTACATCACTTATCCAACCCCCATTTTTATTTTTTATTTTTTATTTTCAATTTTATCTCCTTATTGTCTATATCCATATGTATTCTAATGTAAAGTGATTTTAAAGTGAGAATATTGTTAAAATAAAAAATAATTTTTTAATTTTTTTTAATTTAAAGGAGTGAGATTTATAAATAACAAAAATTATACATTTATTGATGATTATATTATTATTTTACATTTTATTAGTTTTTTTTTTCAATTAGAGTTATCCTAACTTTTATTTTATAATTTTTCTTGTAGTTTTTTTTTATTCTTGTAAGTGATAGTAGTTAAGAGAAATTTTAAATATACTATTTAATTTTAAAATAAATAATTATAAACTTAATAATTATGAAAACATAAAAGAGTATATAAAATTTCAATCCACTACTTGTTAGAAAGAAAAGTTAATTTCTTCAACAAACAAATAGATTCTCTTAATTTTAGTGGTTTTACATTGAAATAAAATTATATAAAAGAAAATAAAAGTAAATTTTAAACTATTTTTATAAAATTATGAAAAAATTCAAATTATTTAAGCTTAGAACAAAAAAACATTTTTTGAAAAAAAAAATGAAACTACCTCAGAGATTTTCTCTAACTTGAAAGCATGTCTCTAGTCTCTACCATTGTACCAACACAATTCTTAATTATTTTTTTTCCTTTATGTATAAAAATATGCAGAGAATTGAAAATAAAATGATGAGAGACAACACAAGGCCAAATAAGACTCCCCCCACAGCGGAAGCACCATTGGATTGGGGTGGTGTGAGATTACTAAATGCAACTGGGGTCCATAATAAAATGGTCCCCTATCATTGAAATTGAATTATTTATTTATTTATTTATTTAATTTCCTCTCTATTCCCATATCTTGCTTCCTTTCCTTTTGCCCTTTCTTCACCCTCTCCATGTTTTGTTACATTCTTGAATGCGACCCATCCATGCATCAATAGTGACTCAATACTGTGGATTCATTCAACCAAAAGGGGCCTTTCTTTTCTTCTTTTTCAATCTTCAACATCTTTTCCTCATCTCACTTCTCTCTTATATTTTTTCATCTCTGTTAATTATTTATGTGTCTTCCACTCCACTTCAATTTTTGAAATAGTTAATTTTATAACATAGATATCAAAATTTACAGTCCAATCTTTGTTGATAACAAAATTAACTATGTTACGTGTATACTAAAATTAACTACAAATATCAGTCATTAATATAAAATATATATTAAAAATAAGGAAAAATTTAGGGGGCCATTAGTTTGGTTGAATTTTAGCCAGCATGTAACCAGCAGAGAAAGGTGAGTCATTGGATAAAATCTCACACCAATCACACACTATTAGATCATCATTGATGGCTATTTGATGGCTACCAATCACAAAAGTTACTGCCCCTAACATTGTTCTAAAAATAATAACTAATTTTAGTAATTTATTTTAATATAGGAATAATATTATAAGACAAATAAAAGAGACAGAAAATTTATACGAAATTTTTGCAACTGTAAAAGAGATTGTTATTTAAATTTTAAACCACTAAATGAGTGTTTTATTTTTAAATACCTAATTTATAACTATTAATAAAGTTATGGCCTTTTATTTACTTGTATTTATTCGAAATAAAAATGAATTTAGATATAGAAATAATATTGGTCCTATTATATTATTATATTATTATCTGTATACCTTTGTAGGCTTCTTGGTTGGTGGCATCCACCTCTCTTGTTCCCTCTTCACCCATCAGGCCCCAGCTTTGGATCTTTATAGCACAAAAAAGCATGTTCAACCCTTTCTTCTCTCTCTCTCACATATTTTTTCATCACTAGAAATTAATATCATAATTAGATGATAAATATTAAAATCATCACTAGAATAATAGATCAGACAATAAATATCTATAAGGCCAATTCTATAATATTTATGAATTAGTATTTAATTTTTATTTAATTTATTTTTTATAATAAATTTTAATTTTTTAAATTATTTATTTTCATATTTTTAAAATTAAATATTAATTTTTTTTATTTTTTAGTAAGTTAAATATTATCTTTTAAACACCATAATAATTATTTATTATAATGAAATAAATGTTCTAATTAATAAATTGACCCCATACTTAAAAAAAGAAAACCATTAATCATAAAAATAACGTGTGACATGCTGTGCATACATGCAGATAGATAATTATGTTGTGTGTGGTGAATTGGAGATCCACGTTACAATAAAATCCCATAAGACTCCAAAAAACTGGATAAAGACAAGGAAGAACTGATGATTCTGTGCCCTCTTGTCGCATTTAACTTCCCTATGCCCCCCAACCTAAGAAAAAATACATTACAACTCCAACTCTCATTAATTATTTACCTTCTAATTTGGGTTATATATATATATATATATTTTTACTAAAATTAATTATTAGTATACAATATATATTAAAAATAAATTAAATAATATATATATTTATACATAAATATATAATAATTAATTTTAATATATATAAATAATATTTTTTTAATATTCTCAATATCTTAATTCTTAGCTACCTAAAATCCTTCAAATACATGACAAGTGCTGCATCCTAAAAAAAAAATTGAAATATATTTTAAAAGATGTGATTTGTGTTTTTTATGTGAAAATAGTTTTTAATAAATAATTTGTAATTTGTGATGTATGTAGACGCTCATATAAACACAAGACGCACAATATAGAACATGATGACACATAAATTTTAAAAAATTATTGCAAAGGGGACATAATATGTATAAAATATAAAGAATTTTTGGGATACGTTATTATAATTATATCAAATAATTGTTTTATTAATAACTAATAATATTTTTGAATTTGTTTAAAAATCTAAAAAAAATCGGTATAACATAATTAAACATGTTGGTATATAATTGTATTTGAGTATTTTTAAGTGGTTTTTTTAATATTTTTATTAAAAATAATAAAACATAAAAAAATATACATGTGTCAAACGAATATTATATAAAAAAAATCTAACCTGCAAATATGATAACCTAACGAAATATCTGTATTTCATAACTTGTAAGTACCTTCGATAGTAAATATTTATTGAGTGCAAAGACATATTTCATCCTGAGTAAACTAATTGGTACAAGGAATTGAAGAAGAATATAATTAATACTTTTAGAGACATTGTTTAACGAACGTACCCACATAATTCGATACCTTTTTTTCATTTTTTTTACCGTACAAATTAAATGTATTTGTTTCTATCATATTCAGCTTATTAGCAGATGTCAAACCACATTAGTACAGCATTAACATTTCTATGACAGAAAGCACCTTAGGGGGGGTCAACATGACCCATAAATTAAAATTTAGGGTTCAAATTAGGTTAACTGAAAATTTAAAAATCATGTTGAGGTAAAAAAAAAAAAAAAAGAAAAATGATGATTTTAAGATTTTATGTTAACTAATATCTGAAATAAAAAATCTTATATCAAGAAGTCAACATTTGAAAAAGAGTTTTATAAGATTTTAGACTCTCTTATTATAGTAGCTAATTTTTATGTCAATGATTCTTCAAAGTTTTATAGCTCATTATATTAGTAACTTTATTTAAAATTAACTAACCAAAAAAGATTATTTTTTACTAATAAATAAATTTGACTGAAAAAATATTAAGTGTCATTGAATGAGATACTGTAGAATAGAATCATAAAATACTCTTTTTTTTCAAAAGAGATATTATATTATGAATCTCGTAGAATCAATATCTAAAAAAGAATTTTACATCAAAAGATCAACATTTGAAAAAAAATCTTATAAAGTTTTCGATTCTCCTACTATAATAGTTAGCTTTTATAATAATGAAAATTCTCCCAAAACATTATAGCTTTACAATTTACTATAAAACATTGGTGTATCCTGATTCGACAATTTTTATTCATGTGTCTTGTATTATTGTGCATAAAAAGTGTAGAGAGAAGACCACTACGACCCATAAATATATAGTGGGGAGGACCATCATAGATTGTGTGTGTATTTTTCCCCATACTCCTTGCTTGCGTGTATTTGGGGCAAATTAGAATTTTGATCCTTTCTATTATGGGACCTGGAAAGTCCATTGAAGCAGCTCTATACTACTACTACACTACTCTTAGTAGACTCAACTAATCACTGCAACAAAATGCTGATATAAATTCAAAATTATTCTTTAAATTTTATCTTTGCTAGAGTTGACTAGCTTATTGCCTAAATTGGAGTGCCTTATTCTCCGCACAACATTTTCTTCTACAAAATATTAGGGAGTGTTTGATTTGTATTTTTATTTTTTGTTTTTATTTTTTTAGTATTTTTTTTAGATTTTGTTAAAGAAAAAAAAAATAAAATAAAATAAAAAATAAAATTTTATTGTTTTCACCGTGTTTTTTTTGTTTTCTCCTTTTTCTTTCAAAAGCTTTTGAAAATAAAAAGTATGAAAAATAAAAACAAAAAATAAAATCGTAAACCAAATGCATCTTTAGAGTTCTTATTAATTAAACTTAGTATGGTATTGATAAAAAAATTAATTTCTTATTTTTTTAAGCATGCGTGGATTTTTTTTTTCTAATTTGAATTTTTGACATATGATCCAAAACTACAAGGAATAAGAGTAAGAAACAAAAATATAGATTAATTATTTAAGAAGTCTAATAAAATTTAAAATAATATAGTATTCATAATAATAAAAATTTAAATGATATCACATATATGAATACGCTGAAAGTTTAACTTAGTACATAATATATAAACAATGTTTGAAACTACCTTTAATAAATTTTTTTTTTCAAAATTATACATAAATTCAATTAAAAGTCACAAAACAATTTAATTTCTCAACTACTTACCACATAAGCGCATTGGTATCCTATAATATTTTCTTTTTTCATTACTATAAAGTAATCTCTTAAATTTTAGATCAATCCCAAAGTCCAAAAAAAAAAGAAAAAAAAAAAGCTAACTGTTCGCTTCATTTTAAAATAATTGTGGTTTTCATTTTTTAATTTATTAAAAAAATAATATACTAGACAAATTCTTTATTCAGATACATTAATTTTTAAATGAACTAAACATGTAAATGCGGCATTTATTTTAAAACGGAGAAAGTAATAACAACGGTGCTTCTTTATTATTTTTATTCCTTCCAAAACTACATTTAAATACAGTAATAGCCCCTGAAGCTAAATTGGTTGGTCCATATTAAGTTTTGAAAACGAGATTATTGTGCTTCATGTTGGACATACAGCACCCTATTTATGAGATCAATGGTACGATGATGTTCACCCATAACTGAATTTCTGACAAAATGTATTAACCTAATATTAATTAAATTGAGTATTTATTATGTTAGGCTCTTTTTATTTTTATTTTTCATTTAAAAAAAAACCTGCATAATGAGAGACCACCCCAGCCGCAGTCACAACAATTCCTACTCAGCAGTGAATGCATTAAATTATTTATAGGTTGAACTTCCATTGCCTGCCCTAATATATGTTGTCATACTATTAAAGAGTTTAGAAAAATAAAAATAAAAATTAACACATCAAAAATTAATTTTTAAATAGTTTTTTAGTTGATTTTGTTAGAATATAATTAGGATCAATTAGAATCAATTAGAATTATTTAGTATATCTGAATATTTATTATAGAATATTATGTCTTTATTATTACGATTCTCTTAGTCCCTATAAATATGCTTCTATATTGTATCATTCCGAGACAACTTGAATACACTCAATAATATACAAATCCTTTCTCCAATTTAGTCTCTTGTTTATAACATGGTATCAGAGCCATGGTATCCTCCTTGAAGAGGATAGGTTATTTTCCTTGCGGTGAATCACCGTAGTTTTTGCATTTTTTTCTATACCATTCTTCTTTCCCTTTTGTCACTCCTTTGATGCTTTTTCACCTCACCGACTAGCCTGTTTTCTCTGTCTTATGTTTTTTTTAGTCAAATGATCAAACACCATTGTCATCCGCTGCTTATCTATTCTCATGAAGAAATCATAAAGTTTTCGCTCTTTCGGCAGTTCCGTCTGCGTTCTCTCGTGGCAGTTCCATCTGCGTTCTCTCGTGGCAGTTCTGTTTGTGTTTTCTCGTGGCAGTTCCGTCTGCGTTCTCTCATGGCAGTTCCGTCTACGTTTCGTCTGTGTTTCCTTGTGGCAGTTCCGTCTGCGTTTCTTTCCGACAGTTCCATCTGCAGTTCTTTCAGATAGCGGCAGTTCCGTCTGCGCTTCCTTCAGACAAGCGGCAGTTCCGTCTGCGCTTCCTTCAGACTAGCGGCAGTTCCGTCTGCGCTTCCTTCAGACTAGCGGCAGTTCCGTCTGCACTTCCTTCAGACTAGCGGCAGTTCCATCTGCGCTTCCTTCCGGCAGTTCCGTCTGCACCCGTTTTATCAGTTTATGCAGTTTTTTTCTCTTTATTTCGTTGTTTTAAATAAGTTTCAAACTCAAGTTGTCACTTGAGTTTGAGGGGGGATGTTAGAATATAATTAGGATCAATTAGGATCAATTAGAATTATTTAGTATATCTGAATATTTATTATAGAATATTATGTCTTTATTATTACGATTCTCTTAGTCCCTATAAATACCCTTCTATATTGTATCATTCCGAGACAACTTGAATAAACAACTTGAATACACTCAATAATACACAAATTCTTTTTTCAGTTTAGTATCTTGTTTCTAACAGATTTAATTCACTAAAATAGATGACACACTGTTTTATACGTTATATATTAAAGAAGTAAAGTATCGATTTTGTCTCCAACGTTTGGGGTAAGTCCCAAAGTTGTCCCTAACGTTTCAATCGTCCTATTTGAGTCCCTAACGTTTCAAAATTGACTCAATGTTGTCCTGTCGTTAGGGATCCGTTAACAGAATTGACGGCAGGACAAAATTGAGACGATTTTGAAACGTTAAGGACTTAAATAGGACGAAAACGTTAGGGACAAAAACGATACATAAAAATAAATTTTAATTTAATTTTATCTTTCAATAATATTAATTTTTTGCTGTATATAGTATTCAATTATTTTTTAATTACATCTAAATAAATTACACTTAATCACATTACTTTTATTTTAAATAATTTTATTTTTTATAATTTTAAAGAATTTTGATACACTAGAGACAAAAGGTATAATTTATATTTTATTGTATATGTATTATTTTTTTCTTTTCTACAAGTTTATATACTAGTCATTCTACGAACATTTTATGATAAATAAAAATCTTTAAGAGTAAAATTATAAAAAAAATTAATTTATTTAAAATGAAAATAATATGATTAAGTGTAATTTACTTAGATGTGATTAAAAAATAATTGAATACTACGTATAGTAAAAATTAATATTATTGAAGGATAAAATTAAAATTTATTTCTATGTATCATTTTTTTCCTCAACGTTTTCGTCCTATTTAAGTCCCTAATGTTTTAAAATCATCTCAATTTTGTCTCGCCATCAATTCTGTTAACGGATCCCTAACGGCAGGACAACATTAAGTCAGTTTTGAAACGTTAAGGACGTAAATAGGACGATTGAAACGTTAGGGACAATTTTGAGACTTACCACAAACGTTGGAGACAAAAATGATACTTTACTCTATATTAAAGTTATATATTGAGTTAATTATTTAAATAATGTATTAAGAATCTAATTTATACGGTATATTTTATTTATTATTGTCCAACTTTTGCATTTTTAAAAATACTACCTCAACTCAATTAACTATAAATATTTTGTAGAAACCATCTCATTTTTTCTTTTGGACGGTGATCTATGTTGAGGGTATTACTAGATAATAAATGAACATCCTTGTATTATTTACAATAACCATCCGAATACTAGAAATAATAAACAGTCAGTGATCTATGTAGAAACCATCTCATTTTTTCTTTTGGACGGTGATCTATGTTGAGGGTATTACTAGATAATAAATTAAGCTTGTGTGATGTAAAGTCTAGTATTGGTTAGTATATTAGTTAGAATTGGAGAAAAAAGTTAGTTGGAAAAACTGGTATTATCTAATAAATTGCATCCTTTATAAATAGTCTGTTTTTTTTTTCCCATTCTTAATCAATAATACTAATAACACATTCAACAACAAATATCTTCTCTAATTCAACTCTCTTATATGGTATCCAGAACTCATTTAAAATTCTGATGATTGTGGAACTCACTAATGCGTCTGCTTCTAATTCAGTTTCAACCTCTAAGTATCAGTTACCAATCATTAGTGACAAGCTTAATGACAACCATTGTAGCATTTGACAAAATTTTACTTTAATCCAATTTAATCTCAAGATCTGCAAGATCACTTTCTGAAAGAGAAAGTTCCAGCTCGCTTTGCTGATAAAGATGGGAAACTCTCCACAACAAAATCAGAAGCATATAAAGAATGGCTCTTGAGGGTTTTTCTCTTCAAACATGGATTCATGTTTCTATGACTCTTTGAAGGTTTTCAATGGTTTAGAGAAAAGAGGGTTTGAATCTAGGACCTCTTTTAATTTTTTTAAACTTTAACACCAAAAATTGATTCTGCTAAATCATAGACAGTAATTATGCAGGAAATCAAATATTTTTGTCTCATAACGAACAAAACGAAAATAGAGCAGAGAGAAAAGAAGTACATAGTCATATATCCTGATTCAGTCACTTTGTGCAATGAGACCTACATCTAGTCTCCACCATAATTATAATAGAATTTTCACTATCTTTTCAAAAATTTACATTCACCAATTTCTTAGGATTCTTCCTAATCCTATCTGGGATAAACCAAACTTTTAACCAGGCTTGATTTGGCTAGGTTCACTTCCTAAACTTTTAACACTAAGTGCTCATCCAACTTAGCAAGGAATACCTCACAGTTATAAGACACAAAACAGAAACAGATTACAAAAAAATTGACATAATTTTTTGCTTTTCTCCAAGCTAACTCTCTTTGTCTTTTCTCTCAATAGCTTTTTCTATAACCTCACACTTTTGCCTTTTTTTCCATTGAATGAAAACAAAGAAAAACATATTGAAGAACCAGAATATTCAATAAAGAACTATGAAGAAGAAAAAATAAACAGCTTAAAAGCTATAAGCATAACTCGATATCTAAATTCTCAAATGTTGTCTTTCATCTTGGCAGAATGCTCCCTTCGGTATAGGTGTATTGCTTCCAAAACTTCAAACTTGAATGTCAGATTCTAGCTATTCAATCAGATCATGGTAAGAAATTTTTATCTCATACTTTTACTAAATTGTTATTATCTAATGGCATCACACACATACTTCTATGCCTATATATACATCAACAACAAGGCAGTGTGAAAAAAAAGCATCGTTACATTAGTAAAATTGGTCTTTCTCTCCTTGCCACTACCTCATTATCATTGCAATTCTGAAGTGATGCCTTTAGTGTTGTTGTTTATTTAATAAACAGATTGCCAATCCCACTTTTGAATTTTAAATCACCTTTGAAAGTTCTTTTTCATAAGATACCAGATTATGCATATCTTAAGGTCTTTGGATGTATATGCTACCCTTTGTTAGAACCTTATATAAGCATAAGTTTGATTATAAGTCACATTTATATCTCTTTTTGGACTATGACAGTGCAAATAAAGGTTATAAATGCCTTTTTCCTAATAATAAGGTATATCTATCTAGAAATATCATTTTTGATAAATATTTGTTTTTCTATCATACCAGATTTGCTATTTCAGATAATGTCCTTTCCAAAAGCATTCATCCAACAGTTCATTGGTGCGCGAAATTGAACTCCGCAAGTTTCACACAGATGAACCGGTAAGTGTATCAGATCGTCCAAGTAATACCTTAGGTGAGTGATGGTCAAATCCCACGAAAATTGTTGAATTGAGCAAGCAATGGCTATCTTGTAGATCTTAGTCAGGCAATTATAAAAGATGGTTGTTTGGTTGAAAGCATAAATAAAATAATAAAGAATGAAATACCAGGTTGGTGTAAACACAGGAGTGATAGAGATTCAGTTAAGGTTTCGGAGATGCGTATTCTTTCCGGGTTAACTTTTCTTACTGTCTACTTCAATAACGAATGATTCCTTCAATGGCAGCCGTACGTGATTAATTAACTCATGTCCTCTCATCAAGTTAATCTCTTCTAAACCATAGCAGTCTACCATATCCGAGCAACTCATGTCCTCTCATCAAGTTAACTCATGGCTTCCCATTATGGCCGAAGGTGAAGACCTAAGCAATCCACTCCCCTTCGCGATCCTACTCAAAACGCCACAGACAAGGTCAGATTTTTTGGATCAGAGAATGCTGCTCTTTTTACTCTAGTCTTAATGCCACAGAGACCTCAGTAACCCACGGTCAACGGGATTTTATATCACTTATCCAAAGTCGCCCAGGTACGCTCTTGGAATCCATAGTGCACTCTTTAGCTGTGGTTCAATGCTATCCAGATCAGGACTCACACGGAACCCATGTAGAACAAGGATGAATGTCACAGTTCATCTTCAATTCATGAGATGAAGACCAAAAATGCACAAGAGAATAGAATCAAATTTGTATTGAGATAGAAACATTAATATTATTAATCCATGAGAATTAGCAGAACTCCTAACCCTAACTTAGGAGGTTTAGTAGCTCATAGCTTATAGAAAGTAATATGAATTCGAAAGTGGTGGAAGAAGATCCTAAACAAGGGTGATCTTCTCCTATATATAATAACCTAATAACTAAGAAGTACAAAATTATGATAGACTAGACTAAAGGTGCGAAAGTCCACTCTTGGGCCCACTTTGGTTGAGTACTTGGGCTGAGTTTGGCGTCTAACTTGAGGGATGGGCGTTGAACGCCCATTAGGGGGTTGATCCATGCTGCCTTGTGCTTCTTGGTGGGCATTGAACCAACTTGAGGGATGGGAGTTGAACGCCTATTAGGGGGTTGATCCATAATGCCTTGTGCTTCTTGGTGGCAATTGAACCCTATAAAGGGGTGATTGGGCGTTCAACGTTGGCTTGGGTTCCTTTGAGGGCGTTGAACACCAGAAAAGGGGTAGGCCTTGTGCGTTCAATGCCCAATATGAGCAGCCTCCTTCAAAGAAAAGTATAGACGATTATATATTGCTGGAAAGCTTTGGAAGTTAGCTTTCCAACGCTGTTGAGAGCGCATCATTTGGACCTCTATAGCTCCAAAAATGCTTGTTTGAGTGCATGGAGGTCAGAATCTGACAGCATCTGCTACACTTTCCTTGCTTCTAAACTGGACTTTGCCAAAACTTCTCTATTTCAGCCAGAAATTACCTGAAATTATCAGAAAACAAAACAACTCAAGGTAGAATCCAAAAATATGAATTTTGCACTAAAATCTATGAAAATATAATGAAACTTAAACAAAACATAACTAAAACAATATGAAAATGATGGCAAAAAGCGTATAAAATATCCGCTCATCAGAACACCAAACTTAAATTGTTGCTTGTCCCCAAGCAACCAAAAATAAAGTAGGAGCAGAAAGAAGAGAATAATACAATAAATCTCAGAGTCTTCAATGAAGCTCAGTTCCAATTGATGAGCGTGGCTAGTAACCATTTACATCTGAACAGTTTTGGCATTTCACTATCCTTTGAAGCTCAGAAGTGTTGACATCTTTAGGAACTCAGAATCCGGATGATATTATTGACTCTCTTAGTTTAGTTCTTTTTTTATTCTTGAAGACATCTTCTTTTTTATCCTGGCTGTGACCCTAAGTATTTTGTTTTCCCGTATTACCACCGGATACATAAACGCCACAGGCACTTAACTGGGTGAACCCAATTGGATTGTGATTCAGCTTTGCTAGAATCCCCAGAAGTGGTACCCAGAGTTCTTAGGCACACTCTTTTGCTATTGGGATCACGACTTTAACTGCTTAGTCTCAAGCTTTTCACTTGACACCTTCACACCACAAGCATTTAGTTAAGGGAAGGAGTTCATTTGAACTTTTTAGGCTAAGATTTTGTTTCTTTTAGGCCCTCCTAACCATTGATGCTCAAAGCTTTGGATCCTTGATGTTGCCTTTTGGTTTTAAGAGTTATTGGCTTTTTCTTTTTCTCTCTTTTTTTTCGCAATTCTTTCTCTTTTTCTTTCTTTTCTTTTTGCTGCTTTTTCTTGCTTCAAGAATCAATATTTGGATTTTTCAAATTACCAATAATACTTCACCTTTTCCATCATTCTTTCAAGAGCTAACACACTTTACTCCAACATCAAATATGCACTGTTGATTCATGCATTCAAAAAGTAAAAGTAATGCCACCACAATAATTAATTGGACCATTCTTATTATATAACTCGAGTTCATGCATCTTAATTCTCTTTTTCAAATAAAATTTTTCTTTTAAGTATGGTGGGAGATACATAGAATATTTCGTAGCTTTAAGACATAAACAAAGATGATCATGCACTAAAAACAGGAAACAGACAATAAAACATAATGGAAAAATAGAAAAATAACATAGGCAAGGGAATAGAACATGACCACCTTAGTGACGGCGGCTACTGCTTCTTCTAGTGGATCCAATGGAGTGTTTAAACTCCTCTATATCTCGTCCTTGCCTTTGTTGCTCTTCCCTCATAGCTCTTTGATCTTCTCTTATTTTGTGGAGGATGGTGGACTGCTCTTGGTGTTCCATCCTCAGCTGATCCATGTTGGAGCTCAATTCTCCTAGAGAAGTATTCAATTGATCCCAATAATTTTGGGGAGAAAAATGCATCCCTTGAGGCATCTCAGGAATTTCTGGAGGCGGATACACAGGCTCTTGTGTAGGCTTTCTCACATGTTCCATCCTTCTTTTAGTGATGGACTTGTCGTCCTCAATGGGGACATCTCCTTCTATGATAATTTCTGCTGAATTGCTTAGGTGACAGATAAGATGTGGGAATGCCAACCTTGCTTGGGTGGAGGGCTTTTCTGCCACCTTGTACAGTTCTTGAGGTATTACCTCATGTACTTCCACCTCATTTCCAAGCATAATGCAGTGAATTATGATGGCTCGGTTAATAGTCACTTCAGACCAGATACTAGTAGGGATGATAGAGCGTTGGATGAATTCCAACCATCCTCTAGCTATGGGCTTGAGGTCAGGCCTTCTTAGTTGGAGAGGCTTGCCTTGAGCATCCCTCTTCCACTGAGCTCCTTCCACACAAATGTCTGAAAGGACTTGGTCCAGCCTTTGATCGAAATCGACTCTTCTAGTGTAAGGATGTGGGTCTCCTTGCATTAATGGCAATTGGAGCGCCAACCTTATACTTTCCAGGCTAAAATCCAAGAGACGCTCTCGGACCATGGTGCGCCAATTTTTGGGATGTGGGTTCACACTAGTGTCATGCTTTTTAGTGACCCAAGCATTGGCATAAAACTCTTACACCATTAAGATTCCAATTTCCGGGATAGGATTGGTCAGATCTTCCCAACCTCTTCTCCAGATTTCTTGTTGGATCTTCGGGTACTCATTCCTTTTGAACCTAAAAGAAACCTCGGGATCACCTTTTTCTTTGCCACTACTTCATAGAAGTGGTCTTGATGAGCCTTGGTGATGAATCTTTCCATTTCCCAAGATTCGGAAGCGGAGGCAATGGCCTTTCCTTTCCTCTTTTTTGAGGTTTCACCAGACTTTGGTGCCATTCTTAAGAATGGTAGAAGTAAAAAAGTAAAGCTTTTGCAACACCAAACTTAAGAACTTTACTCATTCTCAAGCAAATATGAACAAAAGAGAAGAAGAGAGTAGAAGAAGAAGAGAATAGTAGAGATAGAGGGAGAGAAGGATTCGGCCAAGTGGGGGTTATTGTGTATGAGGTGTGTGTTTGAAGGGTTGTATGATGGGTTATTTATAGGGGTGGGTTAGGGTTGGCTTTCGATCATGAGGGGAGGAATATAGGTGGGAAAGATTTGAATTTGAAATGGGTAGTTGGTCAGAATTGATGGATGGGAGGGATGAGGGGTTTTGGGAAGGGAAAAAGATAATGTGGATGTGATTGGTTGAGGGTGTATGGGGAAGAGAGAAAGTAGGAGAGATAGGAAGGTGGGGTAGGTAGAGATTCTGTGGGACCCACTGGTCCTGAGAGGCTAGAAAATTCGAATTTCCTGCCCCATTGTGGGCATTGAACGCCCAGCCTCTGCTCCCTGGCTGGTGTTCAACGCCAACTTTCTGCTGCAAGTAGGGCGTTGGACGCCCTTTAGGGTCTCTCTTCCTGGCGTTCAACTCCAGGTCTCTGCTCCTTGTAGGGTGTTGAACGCCCAGATTGGTCCCATTCTGGCGTTCAATGCCAGCAAGCTGCTCCCTCTTGGACGTCGAACGCCCACACTTTGCCCTGTGTGGCGTTCAACGCCAGCTTTCTTACCCATGTAGGGCGTTGAACGCCCTCCTGCCTCCTTGTCTAGCGTTCAACGCCAGCAAGGGTCTACTCCAGGGTGTTCTGTTTCTATCTCTGAATGTCTCTGTCTCTGACTACTGTACATGATCACAAACTTTAAAAAGGAAATAACTATGAAAATAAACTTAAAGAAAAACAGAAATACTCTAGTCATGGTTGGGTTGCCTCCCAACAAGTGCTTCTTTAACGTCACTAGCTTGATGGTCAGCCCCTTTACGGGGATGGATAGGGCTCAGAATTTCACTCCTTACAGTGAACTTCCTTCCTGTGCTCTCACGGATGAGTTCCACGTATTCTAAAGACAAGATCTTGTTCACAATATGTGGAATGACTGGGCTGTCTGTGAAGACAACTCTCATGCCAGGTGAGAGGACTTTAGTGGGGATTTTCTTATCCCTCCAGCCCTTAGGTATCTTTTTCTTAGTACCTTCATCCTCATTATTTGATGATGGTTTCTCAACACCAAACTTAGATTTGGTGTCTGGGGGCTCTTTAAAGCTCTGCACAGAGAGAGATGGTTGGAACACTAAGTGTTGCACAGTTGTCTCTCCTTTAGGGAGGGAGTTAGGTTTAGGCATCTTGAACAAGATGTGATCTTCCCTTAACTGCAGAATGAGCTCTTCCTTTGCCACATCAATTGTTGCATTGGCAGTGGCAAGAAAAGGTCTTCCAAGGATGATGGATTCATCCTCGTCCTCTCCAGTATCTAAGATTATAAAATCTGCAGGGATGTAAAAGTTTTCAACCTTTACTAAGACATCTTCTAGCACACCATATGCCTTTTTCAGTGATCTATCTACCATCTCTAATGAGATCTTGGCAGCTTGCACCTCAAAAATTCACAGCCTCTCTATTACAGAGAGAGGCATGAGGTTTATGCTTGACCCTAGGTTGCATAAAGCCTTCTCAAAGGTAATTGTCCCTATGGTGCAAGGGATTAGGAAGCGTCCGGGATCCAGCAGATTTTGAGGTAGCTGAACCAAGGCATTGAGTTCCTTGGTGAGCACTGGAGGTTCGTCCTCCAATGTCTTTGTGCTAAATAATTTAGCATTTAGCTTCATCAGAATTCCTAAGTACCGAGCAACTTGCTCTTTCCTAGTTTCCTCTTCCTCATCAGAGGAGGAGTAATATTCAGAGTCTATAATCTGCAACCATACATTCAAGGAAATCTCTATGGTCTCCTCATGAGTTCTGGTTTCTTTTAGTTCTTCAACAAGGGAGTCCTTAGTGGGCGTAAAACACTCATCCTCCCCCATTATGGCGTTTAACGCCAAGACTTGCTCTTCTTTGGGCATTGAACGCCCAGCCTCTACTCCCTGGCTGGCGTTCAATGCCAGAACTTGTCCCTCTTTGGGCATTGAACGCGCAGCTATTCCCTTGTTGGCGTTCAATGCCAGAAGGTCATCTTCAGATTCAGCCTCAATTTTCGTGCTGAGGGCTTTGCACTCTTTTCTTGGGTTTACTTCAGTGTTACTTAGAAGAGTGTTAGAAGGGATCTCAGGGATCCTTTTACTCAGCTGACCAATCTGTACCTCTAGATTCCTAATGGAGGATCTTGTTTCAGTAATGAAACTATAAGTGGTCTTAGAGAGATCGGAGACTATAGTGACTAAGTCAGAGAGGCTCTACTTAGAAGTCTCCATCTGTTGCTGAGAAGGTAGAAATGGTCTATTATTGAACCTATTTTGGTTTCTTTCACCTTGGTTGTTACTGAAGCCTTGCTGAGGCTTTTGTTGATCCCTTTATGAAAAGTTGGGATGATTCCTCCATGATGAGTTGTATGTGTTTTCATAAGGCTCCTTGTTGGGATTCCCTGAGGAATTTCCTATATAGTGAACCTCCTCCATCATGGGTTGATCTGAATCATATGCATCTCCTTTATAGGAGGCTTCTTGAGTGCTGTTAGCTGCAGCTTGTGATCCAGTCAGATGCTGAGAGATCATGATGACCTGTTGGGTCAGGATCTTATTCTGAGCCAATGTGGCATTCAGAGTATTAACCTCCAGGACTCCTCTCTTCTGAGCTACCCCATTGTTCGCAGGGTTCCTCTCAAAAGTGTACATGAATTGGTTGTTTACAACCATGTCAATGAGTTTCTGTGCCTCTTCAGGCGTTTTCTTCAAGTGGAGTAAACCACCAGCAGAGTGGTCCAATGCCATCTTGGACATCTCAAAAAGGCCATCATAGAAGATATCTAGCATGGTCCAGTCTGAACTCAAGTTAGGAGGGTACCTTCTGATCAGTTGCCTGTACCTCTCCCAGGCTTCATAGAGGAATTCTTCCTCTTTCTTTCTGAAGGTCTGCACTTCCACCCTAAGCTTGCTCAGCTTCTGAGGTGGGAAGAACTTGGTCAAAAATACATTGACCACCTTCTCCCAAGAGTCTAGGCTTTCCTTAGGCTGAGAATCCAGCCATAATCTAGGTTTGTCCTTTACAACAAAGGGAAAAAGCATAAGCTTGTAAATCTCTGGATCCACTCCATTAGTCTTGACAGTATCACAGATCTGCAAGAAGTCAGAGATGAATCTGTTGGGATCTTCCTGTGGAAGTCCATGAAACTGAAAGTTCTGTTGAACTAGAGTGACCAGTTGAGGCTTCAGCTCAAAGTTATTTGCACCAATGGCAGGTATAGAGATGCTCCGTCCATAGAAGTCAGAAGTGGGTGCAGTAAAGTCACCTAGGACCTTCCTTGCGTCTCCTCTGTCATTAGGGTTGGCTGCCAGTCTGTATTCTCAGCTTCTTGTTCGAAAAGTTCTGTGAGATTTTCTCCAGAGTGTTGTTCTCTAGCTTGTTGTAAACGCCTCCTTAGAGTCCTCTCAGGTTCAGGATCAAGATCAAAGAGAAGTTCTTTATCCCTGTTCCTACTCATAAACAAAAAGAAATAATGCAAGAAGAGAAGAAGAAAGGATTCTCTATGTCAAAGTATAGAGGTTCTTTGTTAGAGAGATAGGTCAGGAGGAAAAGAAAAGAAGATGTCCTTTAATAAGGATAGTTTTCGAAAATCAATAGAGAGAAAAGAGGAGATATTTTCGAAAGAGAGGGAAAGAGAGATGAAGTTTTCAAAAAAGAAGAAAGAGAAAGTAGTTAGGAGGGTTTGAAAAAGAAGAAAGAGAAAGGAAATAGAAAGAGACTAAAGTAAAACAAGTAACTAACTAATAAACAAGAATTGAAAATAAAAGATATGATTTTGAAATTCAATTTTAAAAGAAAGTAGAGAATTAAAAATTAAAAGTTTTAAATTTAAAAAGAAGATAAGATAAGTAATTTTTAAAATTTAAAAAGAAAAGATAAGATAAAGATTTAAAAAGATTAAGAAAGATAAGATTGAAAATTTAAAAATTTTGAAGATCAAATTTTTAAAGATAGTGATTTAAAAAGATAAGAATTTGAAATTTAAAATTTTGAAGATAAGATAGGAAGGATTTAAAGTAAAAAGATATGATAGAGATTTCAAAAAAGATTTAAATTTAGATTTTGAAAATTGAAAAGAAAGATTTCAATTTGAAATTTGAAATTTGAATTTTAAATTTTGAATTTTGAATTTTGAAATTGAATTTTAAAATTTGAATTTAAAATAAGATAAGATAGAATTTTTGAAATTTAAAATTTAAACTTTACTAACAAAAAACACCAAACTTAAAATTTTTAAATCAAGATAAGAAAAGATAGTAAAGATTTCGAAAATTTGAATAAAGATAAAAGAATTATAATTTTTTTTGAATTTTTCGAATTTTAAAGAAAAAAGAAAAACAACCAAGAGACACCAAACTTAAGAATTTTAAGATCAAAGACACTAATTTTTCGAAAATTGAAAGAAAAACAACTAAAAGACACCAAACTTAAAATTTTTAAAATCAAACAAGAAAAATATCAAGAACATTTTGAACACAATGAAGAACACTCAAGAACAATTTTACGAAATACTAAAGAAAGAAAAGCAAAGAAACACCAAAAAGACAACAAACTTAAAGATTGACATAAGACTCAAACAAAAGATAAAGAAAAGAAAGGTTTTGAAAAAAAAATTTGAAGAAGAAAACAAAAGACATAATTAAAAGAGTAACTAAACCGTAAAAAGTACCTAATCTAAGCAACAAGAAAGTCCGGTAGTTTGTCAATCTCGAACAATCTCCGGCAACAGCACCAAAAAACTTGGTGCGCGAAATTGAACTCCGCAAGTTTAGCCCAGATGAACCGGCAAGTGCACTGGGTCGTCTAAGTAATACCTCAGGTGAGTGAGGGTCGAATCCCACGGAGATTATTAGATTGAGCAAGCAATGGCTATCTTGTAGATCTTAGTCAGGCGATTAGAAAAGATTGTTGTTTAGTTGAAAGCATAAACAAAATAATAAAGAACGAAATACCAGGTTGGTGTAAAGGCAATGATAGAGATTCAGTTAAGGCTTCGGAGATGCGTATTCTTTCCGGGTTAACTTTTCTTACTATCTACTTCAATAACGAATGATTCCTTCAATGGCAGCCGTACGTGATTAACTCACGTCCTCTCATCAAGTTAATCTCTTCTAAACCATAGTAGTCCACCATATCCGAGCAATTCATGTCCTCTCATCAAGTTAACTCATGGCTTCCCACTATGGTCGAAGGTGAAGACCTAAGTAATCCACTCTCCTTCGCGATCCTACTCAAAACGCCACAGACAAGGTCGGATCTTCCAGATCAGAGAATGCTGCTTTTCTGACTCTAGCCTTAGCGCCACAAAGACCTCAGTAACCCACGGTCAACGAAATTTTATGTCACTTATCAAAAGTCGCCCAGGTACGCTCTTGGAATCTGCAGTATACTCTCTAGCTGTGGTTCAATGCTATCCGGGTCAGGACTCACACGGAACCCATGTAGAACAAGGATGAATGTCACAGTTCATCCTCAATTCATGAGATAAAGACCGAAAATGCACAAGCGAATAGAATCAAACGTGTATTGAGATAGAAACAGTAATATTATTAATCCATGAGCATCAGCAGAGCTCCTAACCCTAACTTAGGAGGTTTAGTAGCTCATAGCTTACAGAAAGTAATATGAATTAAAAAGTGGTGGAAGAAGATCCTAAAAAAATGGTGATCTTCTCCTATATATAATAACCTAATAACTAAGAAGTACAAAAGTATGATAGACTAGACTAAAGGTGCGAAAGTCCACTCTTGGGCCTACTTTGGTTCAGTACTTGGGCTGAGCTTGGTGTCCAACTTGAGGGATGGGCGTTGAACGCCCATTAGGGGGTTGATTCACGCTGCCTTGTGCTTCTTGGTGGGCATTGAACACCCCAAAGGAGGTGATTGGGCGTTCAATGCTGGCTTGGGTTCCTTTGAGGGCGTTGAACGCCAGAAAAGGGGTAGGCCTTGGGCGTTCAACGCCCAATATGGGTAGGCTCATTCGAAGAAAAGTATAGACTATTATATATAGTGCGCCATTTGGACCTTTGTAGCTCTAGAAATGCTCGTTTGAGTGCATGGAGATCAGAATCTGACAGCATCTGCTACGCTTTCCTTGCCTCTAAACCGGACTTTGCCAAAACTCCTAAATTTCAGTCAGAAATTACCTGAAATTATCAAAAAACACAACTCAAAGTAGAATCCAAAAATGTGATTTTTGTACTAAAATCCATGAAAATATAATGAAACTTTAACAAAACATAATTAAAACAATATGAAAATGATGCCAAAAAGCGTATAAAATATCTGCTCATCACTCATAAGAATGAACCTCAGTGTGTCACAGCTATAATCCCTCACATGGCAACTCCTCAGCAAATTCCTGAACCTCTACCATCTTCTTTATCAACTATATCTCAACCATTAACTAATTTTGAGGTTGCATCTCCTACTTTTGCTCAACATAATTCTGATTTGTCACAAACTTCTGGCCCAAGGAACCTTAATACTGCAACAAATTCTACAGTCAACAGACTATTTCTATCTCTGGCATTGAGATTCAATTATCACCCTTATCTAACCCTCCCCCAACCAATACAGATTCAATTATCACCCTTATATGGAACCTAAAGCTTTCACATCTACTATCTCATCATCAACTCACATTGATTTTGTAAATCATATTGCTAAGTCTGTTAAACAAGCATTGATATGTCCACATTGAAAACAAGTTATGTAATCTGAATATGATGTTCTCATGTGCAATAGCACTTGGAATTTTAAATCTGTTCCACAAAATGCCACTGTGATAGGTAGCAGATGGGCATTTGCCATCAGAAGAGATCCCTCAGGTCGTATCTTGAAGTACAAGACACGATTGGTTGGCAAAGGATTTCACCAACGAGAAGGCATTGATTTTAATTAAAGATTCAGTCTAGTTGTCAAGTCACAAACATACGAATTATCCTCACTATTGCCTTCACCAAAGGGTAGAAGCTGCGACAGTTTGATTTTGATAATGCATTCTAGATAGAATGCTTCAAGAGGATGTTTATATGGAACAACCTAAGGGTTTTGTTTTTCATATTCTGACTTGGTGTGTCACTTGAATAAAGACATTTATGGCTTCAAACAATCCCTAAGGATGTGGTTCAATACTCTAAGCAATACTCTCAAACAGTTTGGGTTTTATACAACTAAGTTAGACACTTCTTTGTTCATTAGATGTCATAATAATTCTGTGATTTATTTACTTACATACGTAGATGATATTCCAGTGACTGGCAATAATTCTAATGAAATTGATAAACTTATTCAATAATTACACACTATATTTTCATTAAAAGATCTTGGTCAATTTAATTTTTTCTTGGGATTACAGGTTACTCATCAATTTGATGGTAACATTGTGTTGTCATAATAGTAATATGTCTTGGAACTACTCAATAAAACCAATATGCATAATTCTAAACATGTTCCTGCACCTATGGTTGCAAATTTAAAATCTTTTGACAATCCTAAACTCTACAGGTCCACAGTAAGAGCGTTGCAATACCTAACTCTAACTAGACCTAACTGCACCTTTGTAGTTAATAAAGTTTGTCAATTTATGCACAATCCAACATTAAAACATTGGGAGGCAGTGAAAAGACTTCTAAAATATTTTCAGGAAACTCAACATGTTAGATTACTGTTTAAACCTTGTACTAATTTTTAAATTTATGCCTTCTTTGATGCAGATTAAGGAGCCGACCTTGATGATAGAAGATTTGTGATGGGATATTGTGTTTTATAGGAGGCCAATCTAATAGCATGAAAATATAACAAACAATCATCTGTCAGTCATTCCAATACTTAAATGGTGTTTAGAGCAATTGCAGCAGCTCAAGCAAAAATTACTTGGATTGAAAATCTTCTTCGAGAGTTGAATATTTCTTTAAATCATGCTTATATTCTTCGAGAGCTGACACTAGAAGTGCTTGTCTCTTTTTAACAGCAAATTCTATTCTTCATACTAAATCCAAACATTTTAAGTTAGACCTTCACTTTGTTTGAGATAAGATGGTTCAATGTTTGTCACAAATATTCTTGCTGTTGAGTTTGAAAAACTAAAATTCAATTAAAATGATTAACAAACATTATTAAAAATTATTAAGTGTTTACATGATTGTGTCATGGTTTAGTGTGCAGGAAAACAAATGAAACAACTTAGCCCAAGGAACAATTGTCTAAAGCCCAAGTCAAGCTCCATCACAAACCTTGGACCCAAATAAAAGGAAAAGAAAGAATTGGCCCGAGTCCTTCAAAGCCCATGTGGTAACCTACACTTCCCACCATCAGGAACGTGAAATCCAAATTCATTTTGATTAAACTCCTTGAAGCTTCCACCAAAAGCCAACTTTTCTCTCTTCTCTCTCCTTTCTCTCTTGCTTTGGTCACGTTAATCAAAGAAGAAGAAAGAAGAAAATAGAAACCACAAAAGCAAGGTCATGAAGAAAGGCAAAAGGAGTATTGCCAAATCAAAGCAAAGAAAAGGGGCTACAACTAAGTAGCTAATCTCACTCGGTCAAAACACATCAAAAGTATCTTCCCTCATTTGTGCTACACCGAGAAACCAAGAAGAAAGTCACAAGGTCTCAAGCACGGAGCAAGTAATAATGGATAATGTGAAGTCAACTTGGTTCAGAAGCTCATCAATGTTCAAAATCAAAACTTGGAGCCAAAGTCAAGCTCAACGATCAAGATTGAAGAAGCTTGAAGAATAAGGATGAGAGAGAATAGGTGAGTTGCATGCAGCAGATTCAGACTTCTTTCTCTTCTCTGATGAAGCCACTGCTAGTCTCTAAGGTTGGAGAAGAAGACAGTGTTAGGGTTGGACCTGATTCAACCTTAGAAGCTTCACACTTCTATATTAAAGGAGAACGACCAAGGGTTGAAGGTAAGGAGAGTAAGTAAAAAGCACAGAGTTCACTCTCATAGCTACCCGAGCTGTTTGAGTTCTTTTCCTTCATGTTGTTCATTTAGTATTTAGAAGATTGGACTGCTTAGTCATTTATAAAAAATCTGGTGTAGTTTTGTTTGAAGCAAAAAGATGTAATAATGTGTATAGAATCACTCTAGAGGATTTAAAAAATCAAAATGTAACTTGTTTCACTTCTATGGAATTCGAAAAATGGCTTTGGCATAAGAAATTGGGACATGCAAGCATGTACCAACTTTCTAAGCTTGTAAAGAAGAATTTGGTTAGAGGAATCCCTAACATAAAGTTTGACAAGAACATCATGTGTGATGCTTGTCAATTAGGCAAACAAACAAAATCTTCTTTTAAGCCTAAGGATGGAATCTTTACCAAAAGGCCATTAGAAATGTTACACATTGATCTTTTTGGTCCCCCTAGAACTCAAAGTTTAGGAGGTAAGCATTACGGCTTGGTGGTGGTTGATGACTACTCTAGATTTGGATGGGTTCTCTTCCTAGCTCACAAAAATAATGCGTTCCATACCTTTTCCTCTCTTTGTAAAAAGATTTGAAATGAAAAGGATTTGAAAGTTGCATACATAAGAAGTGATCATGGAAAGGAATTTGAAAATCAAGATTTTAAAAACTTTTGTAATAAATTTGGAATTTCTCATAATTTTTCATGTCCTAGAACACCTCAACATAATAGGGTTGTTGAAAGAAGAAATAGAACTCTCCAAAAAATGACTAGGGCAATGCCCTGTGAAAAAGAAGTTCCAAAATTCTTATGGATCGAATTTGTTAATACATCTTGCTATATCCTAAATAGAACCATCATTAGAAAAGAATTAAAGAAAATCCCTTATGAGCTATGAAAAGGAACTCCTCCAAATCTTAAGTACTTTCATATATTTAGATACAAATTCTTTCTGTTGAATAACAAAGACAATCTTAGAAAATTTGATCCAAAATCGTATGAAGGTTTATTTGTTGGATACTCAACCAATAGCTAAGCTTATAGAGTTTACATCCAAGAACATATAACTATTGAGGAATCTATACATGTGTCTTTTTTCAATACTAACTTCATACCAAGTGCTGTTTTAGATGATGATGCAGGAAATGAGGCTGAGGAAAGTCCTCAAGTAAATCAAGACAATGTCAATTCAAGTACTTCTATAGAGAATGTCAGTTCTGCACCTGCT
Source organism: Arachis hypogaea (assembly GCF_003086295.3). Taxonomy (NCBI): domain Eukaryota; kingdom Viridiplantae; phylum Streptophyta; class Magnoliopsida; order Fabales; family Fabaceae; genus Arachis; species Arachis hypogaea. The sequence goes on from NC_092055.1 coordinate 129,096,174, forward strand.
CCTCAAAGTGAATGAGACAATTCTGTTTTGTCTCCTGATAATGCTAGAGAAGTCAAAACTGTGACCAATGTAGAAACATGTCAAAACCCAACTGAAACCTTGTCTCAAAAGCCTTGTGAATGGAAGTTTCTAAAGAACTATCCACACGAGTTAATCATTGGTGATCCATCCCATGGAGTCACTACTAGATCCTCAAACAAGAAGAATGCCCACATCAATAATGTTGCTTTCTTATCCCAATTAGAACCTCAAAATGTGAAACAAGCTCTTGATGATCCCTCTTGGGTGAAGGCCATGAAAGAAGAGTTAAGTCAATTCGAAAAAAAATGAGGTTTGGTTTCTTGTACCTTACCCAAATGGTAAGAAGGTAATGGGCACCAAGTGAATTTTCAGAAATAAATTGGGTGAGGATGGTAGTGTTGTTCGTAACAAGGATAGACTAGTGGCCCAAGGTTACGATTAAGGAGAGGGAATTGATTTTGATGAATCCTTTGCCCCGGTAACAAGAATGGAAGCAATTTGGTTGCTACTTGTTTATGCTTCCCACAAAGAATTTAAAATATTTCAAATAGATGTCAAATGTACCTTTTTGAATGGGTTTATTGATAGAGAAGTATTTGTGGCTCAACCCCCAGTTTTAAAAACAAATATTTTCCTAATCATGTTTTTAAACTATCGAAGGCTCTTTACGACCTTAGACAAGGTCCAAGAGCTTGGTATGAAAGATTTAGTGCATTCTTGTTACAAAATGATTTTCTAAGGGAACCATGGATACTACTTTATTCATTAAAGAATCTAATAATGATTTCTTGCTTGTTCAAATTTATGTTGATGATATTGTGTTTGGATCGGCTAATGAATCCTTGTGTGAAGAGTTTGAAAACCTAATGACTAGTGAGTTTGAAATGAGTTTGATAGGAGAACTAACATTCTTTCTTGGACTTCAAATCAAACAAACTCCTAGGGGCATTTTTGTTCATCAAGAAAAATATGCCAAGGAATTAATAAAAAAAAATTGGTTTAAAAAACTCCAAATTAATGGGTACTCCTATGCATCCAAATACAAAACTTGACAAGGATGAGAATGGCAAACATGTTGATGAAACAAGGTATAGAGGAATGATAGAATCACTTATGTATCTTACATCCTCTAGGCCGGACATAGTCCATAGTATGGGTATGTGCTCTAGATTTCAATCTCACCCAAAGAAATCTCATCTTTCAACAATTAAAAGAATTATTGGATATATAAAAGGCACATTTGACCTTGGTTTATGGTATCCTAGAACTAATAAATTTTGTGCAGTTGGATACTGTGATGTAGATTATGCGGGTGATCATGTGGATAGAAGAAGCACTTCAGAAATATGTTGCTTTCTTGGAAAATATCTAAACGTTTGGTCAAGCAAAAAGCAAGCCACTGTTGTTTTATCCACAGCCGAAGTTGAATACATCTCTGCGTCTGCTTGTTGTTCACAACTAATTTGGCTTAAAACTCAACTTGAGGATTACAAACTGAAAATCAATAGGATTCCCTTACTTTGTGATAATATGAGTGCAATAAATATTTCAAAAAATTCTGTGTTGCACTCAAGAACCAAGCAAATTGAAGTGAGATATCATTTCATTAGATAATATATGCAAAAAGGAACTATTGATATTCAATTTGTAAAATTTGAAGAACAATTGGCTGACATTTTCACTAAGCCACTGTGTGAAGAAAGATTTTTGCAAGCTGAGAACTGCACTGGGAATGATTGACATTAATTCTGTTATCTAATAATGTTTTTCTGGTCTTGGTATTGTTTTGTCTTGCAGATAGTAGGGAGACAAAACTGGACAAGTGTTGAATTCTTCAAAAGGGGGCTTGTACAAAGCCCAGAAAATTTCTGGAATGAAAATTGGAAATTTGTGCCTTATAGCCCAGCGTGCTATCATCATTTTTTTGGGCCTATGTAAGACAAATCTTGTTCACATGATATGGGCTTATTAATTTTAAATCATTTTTTGGTTTTAATCTTTTTCTTTCATTCTCACTACATTTCATTTCAAGTCATGTCAGTCATAATCTTTTATCATTCTTCATGACTTGTCTTTTCATATTTCATTGTTTTAAAATTTAATTTTTTTTTGAAAACTGTTTCATTAAAAGTTTTTGCTTTAAAAGAGAAAGTTTTCACTCAGCATTAATGACAGTTTATCAATCCTAACCTCTCTCTTCCACTTCCCATCTTCGTTGCTCTCTATCTCCCTTCCACCTTCCCGTTTTCCTTTCAATATGAGAAAGAAGATTACAACAAGGAGAAGCACTGGAGCTTTCATCCCCTCTAAAAATCCTCTTCACTCCAAAAACCCCAATTACACACACACACATTCACATTCACTCCAATTCATCTTCTTCTCATTCGTCCCATTCATCCGAATCCATGGCCCGAAAAGTCATTCATCCGAAAGCTTCTTCAGAAAGAAAGGAGGTTGAATCCTCTCGAGGTAAAGGAGGAAAGGGAAAGGGACCCATGCATGCAGAGGAAGACCAACCACCTTCACCTCCTCGCTGTTCCACTCCAGATCCCCCTGGTTGTTCTGCTCCAAGCAACCGTCCTTCTAGGGTCTGAAAAGAACCATACTTCAAAACACTAGGGAGCCTCCTAACCTTGACTCTCTTGATTTCAAGCAAAAGTATGGTAAAACACACTCTCACTATGATCCTCACCGCTTTGCCACTTTCACTGATTATGAGTTTCATAAGCAAATTCTTGCAAACCGTACTCTCTGATCCTCTTTTGTTGTTGATCTCGATGCTTTATCTGAAAAAGGAATTGACTTTAAAACTAATTTTAATGATCTAAAATGGACCAATATCTTCAACATTAGAAAGCCTGTCTATCCAAACCTTGTGTGTGAGTTTAATGCAAATCTGCTTTTTCATGAAGGAGAACTTCACTCTTTTGTTAAAAATACTCAATTTGTTTTGAATGCTACCACTATTGGTGAAGCCCTTGGATACCAAGACACAGGGATAAAGGTGTATATGTCTGGTAAATAGGATAACCATGTTGGCATCTCTCACCAAGAAGTCTTGGCTCGAATCTATGAAAATTTCTCTTCCATGGATGGCACCACTCCCACTTACAAGGCCCTAGGACCTGTTAGGGCTCTGTTGCATCGCATCATCACTCATATTATCATGCCTCAAAGCGATTCTTATCAAAGGGTAACAGTTTGTGACACTCTTGTGCTCTATGCTATTTTGAACTCCATTCCTATTTCATTTGCATATCTTATGATTCACCACATGTGGGATTGTGTCAAGAGTGATAAAAAGAGTTCTCTATCCCATGCCATGTTTTTAACTTGTTTGTTTGAATATTTTAATATTGATTTGAGTAATGAGCTTGTTGAGAACAAGGTGTCTACTATTAAAGACGGCGGTGTACCTCAGCAAGTAAAAGGCAAAAGTGTCAAAGGCACTAAAGCTTCGGCCATGTTTGAAAGTGAGGATGAGAGCCTTCCCTCTCCTTCAGTTGCTGGTACATCTGATTCCTACAAGTACTTAATTCTCAGGAGTTGTTAAGGATGTCCTTCAGGAATTCGCTTCAATGACCTAGCAAATGGTCAAATCTAGTAAGGAAGCTCAAAAGGTTGCAATGCAAAATGAAAAATCCTAGATGAAATCTCATGACAGGGTTGCTGTGCTTCTAAAGCACCTAGACTCATTTGATGAGGATATGGCATCTTCTGAGAAAGAGGACGACCCTCTGGAATTTGAAGAAGAGAAATCTAATGCCTAGTTTTGCTCTTTGCTGCCTCTGCCTTATCTGAATTATGTTGACTATGGATTTGGAATTTCGATACTGGCTTATTTTATCTTGGACTTTATTCTCTGTTGGATGACTGTAATAATGTTAACTTTATTACAATTTTCTTGGTTTGTATGACTTAATATTTTTAGCTGCATTGTTTAATTTTTGTGCTTGCAGGTGTCCCTCCTTAATGTCAAAAGGGGGAGAAAGCATAAAATAAATTGAAACAATTTCATGTGCTCTGTTTTAGCTCTGATTCAATTTTGAGCCATGATTCAGTTCAATTTTTGGGTTGATGAAATATTTTGCTCTGATTTGTTTCTGATTTATTTTTACACGTCTCTTGATCTATACTTGAATCTGAGTAAGAACATAGGATATATCCTTATTAACATATGAATTTTTCATGTTCTGTTCTAGATTCTAATTTCGATGGTTTTGGGCTATAATTCATTTTTGAATATTAAGCCCTGCTCTGTTTTGGTTTACTAGTTTGTTTGTGGATCAGTTTTTTGAAAATCTGATTTTAAGGAATTACATGTTTGGCTTTATGAAGCATTTGTTACATTTTTTCTGTTCAAAGAATTCACAATTCTTGAAAATTTTCAATTTGGGACATTTTTGTCTGATCAAAGGAACAAATTAGTGCTGGTATATAGGGATTATTTCTATACTCTAATCAGGTTAATCAAAGTATATATTAAGGGAGATCATGATGATGAAAAGAAAGGGAGAGCAGTCCGTAAATCATCAACAGGAAGTTTTCTCTCCTAATCTTTTCATTTTCAATTCATTTTACTAATGTTTGCTATCAAGGGGGAGATTGTTTAGTTTGACAAACTAATATTCAATTAAAATGATGAGCAAACATTATTAAAAATTATTAAGTGTTTACATGATTGTGTTATGGTTTAGAGTGCAGGAAAACAAATGAAACAACTTGGCCCAAGAAACAATTGTCTAAAGCCCAAGTCAAGCTCCATCACAAACCTTGGACCTAAATAGAAAGAAAAGAAAGAATTGGCCCGAGTCCTTCAAAACCCATGTGGTAACCTACACTTTCCACAATCAGGAATGTGAACCCCAAATTCATTTTGATTAAACTCCTTGAAACTTTCACCGAAAGCCAACTTTTCTCTCTTCTCTCTCCTCTCTCTCTTATTTCGGTCACTTCAATCAAAGAAGAAAATAGAAACCACAGAAGAAAGGTCCTGAAGAAAGGCAAAAAGGAGTATTGCCAAATCAAAGTAAAGAAAAGGGGCTACAACCAAGTAGTTAATCTCACTCGATCAAAACACATCAAAAGTATCTTCCTTCATTTGTGCTACACCGAGGAACTAAGAAGAAAGCCACAAGGTCTCAAGCACAGAACAAGCAACAATGGAGAATGTGAAGTCAACTTGGTTCAGAAGCTCATCAACGTTCAAAATCAAAACTTGGAGCTGAAGTCAAGCTCAACGGTCAAGATTGAAGAAGTTTAAAGAAAAAGGATGAGAGAGAATAGGTGAGTTGCATGCAACAGATTTAGACTTCTCTCTCTTCTCTGATGAAGCCGCTGCTAGTCTCTGAGGTTGGAGAAGAAGACAGTGTTATGGTTGGACCTGATTCAACCTTGGAAGCTTTACTCTTTCATATTAAGGGTGAACGGCTAAGGGTTGAAGATAAAGAGAGTAAGTGAAAGGCACAAAGTTCACTCCCATAGCTACCGGAGTTGTTTGAGTTCTCCTTCATGTTGTTCATTTAGTATTTTCTTTTTCTCAGTTTAATCTGTCTGAGTCTCATTGAAAAAGGCAAACATAGTGAGGTTTGTAAGAAAAAGCCAATGAGAAGTAAAAGACAGTGAGTTAAATTATGAGAAAAAGCCATAAGATGTCTCAGAGGTTCTTTGTACATCTTTCTATTTTGTGTCATGATCCTGTGGGGATTTCCTTGCAAGTTGGGTTAGCACTTTGCTGTTGAAAGTTAGATTGAGGTCTAGTCAAGTTCAGATTGGGTTAGAACCTGGACTTGTCCCAGATAGGATTGGGTAGATCCTAAGGAAGAATTGGTGATTGTAATTTGTTAAAAAAATAGTGAAATTCCGTCACTGTTGTGATGGAGACTGGATGTAGGTTACATTGTACTAAGTAGCTGAATCAGGATACATCTGGGTATTACTCCTTCTTTTCTACTACACTTCTGTTTTTGTTACTCAGGAGAAAAAAAAGAAAATGTCTCTCAACTCCTTACGAGACAAAAATAAAAATATCTCCTAAATTTCTTTGAAAAAGAAAAAATACTATTCAGCAGAAAAAGAAGTTAAGATTCAACTTCCCCCTTTTTTTAGCCGCTGATAACCTTTACTTGCAATTGATCAAATTAGAATTGATCAAATTACTGACATTTTTACTAGATTTTTATCTATCTCTCTCTTTGATCGATTCTTTAACAAACTCATATTGATTTCTCAATCCTATCTGAGTTTGAGGAGGGCCGTTGAGGATATTGATATAATTAAATAACTAGATAATAAGTTGTTAAGCTTGTGTGCTGTAAAATCTAGTATTGGTTAGCATATTAGTTAGAATTAGAGGAGCTGTTATGATCTAAAAAATTGCATCTTCTATAAATACTTTGATTCTCTTCATCTTTAATCAATAATACTAAGAACACATTCAGCAACAAATCTCTTCTTCAAAAATCTTCTTCTTCAGTTACTTTCAATTTTCTTATAATCTATTTTATTTTTCCATTCAAATGCCATATCTTTTATTTTAAAATACTTAAAATGATAGTAAATGCACATACATGATAAGTTTTTTTAGCATCTATAATACATTCTTTTTTTTTATTCCTATACTTTTTGTTTTGGTCAAATAACATTTAAAAAATATTTATTTTAGTCTCTATAATTAGTTTGTTTCATTAGATGTCTTAGTTTGTGTTCGTCACCTGATGATCTCGGGTGCTCAACGAGTCGGATGAGGGTGAAGGGTTGAGAGAGGGAGACCCTGAAGTAGCTTGGAACGGGTTCCTGGTCCGGAGCTGGAGGCTGGTGAAACTGGTGGATGAACGGACGGGAGAGGGGGGACGACCACCTGCAAGAACACTCCGACGATCAAGTCAGTGTCCGTACGAAAGGGTAGCCAAATTAGGTAAGGTGATGTCTACCTTGGGGAGAGTGCTAACCTCTCCCCTTATATACTGTGCTGGGTGGGCCCAAAGATGACCTAGCCCACTGGTCAGGACGCTTGTGAGTTGTCCCTGTCCACGTGGGAGGAGCTGGTTGTCCTGGACTTTAGGTCGGGGCTTCGGATGTTGCCCCGAGGAAGCCGATCCAACCGGTTTGCTAGGTGGGGTGTGCTGGGTCACACAGGTGGTGAAGCCGGACGTCGGCCGGGTCGGGTGTTGGGGACCGACCCGTTGGATTTCCCTTGTGAGGGGTAGTTTGGGCCTGGGTTAGAGGTGGTGCCCCGACCCGGCGGCTAGTTGGACTGGACTTGTAGTGGTCCGTAACAGTGCCCCCAACGCGCTAGCCTTGAGGTTTGGAGCTCGCGGCTAGGTGCGTTTGTCCTACTCGCCGAAAGGGGATGTGTTCTTCTTCTCGGGAGTCCGTTGATGGCGTTTCGTGTCTCACACGCGTGGTTGTCTCGTCTCTGACACTGCCTCCTTGGCTTCTGCGCGGGGCATTAAGTGCCCCATCATTTCATGATTTGAAATTTGCGTAAAATGACAGGTATGCCCCTGTCTTTTGGCGCTCCTTCCGACGGTTACATTCTTCGCCCCTTTTTATTTTCACAAACTCCTTATTTCTCCACTTTCCTTTTCTTCTTCCTCTATTTTCTCGAACTGCCGCTGCTTCCATTTCCAACCCTGCTCTTGCTGCTGCTTTGCTCTTTTGGATTTCTCCTTCATCTTTCCTATATTCTGCATTTCCCTGGTACGTTGTTATAGTTTTTCTTCTCTCTTCCTTTTTTCTGGTTTCCCTTGCTGCCTTTGTGCATTTTTTTGTGCATGCCTGAGTTTCTTTCTTGCTTTTCGCTGCTTCTTTCTTTAGAGGGGGCGCCATTGGGTTTTTTTGGGTTTAGCTTAAGTTCTGGGTTATCATAGGGGTGTCTTAGGAGGTGGTTTTGGTTGCAACTTGTTTTACTACTTTACGGGTTCTCGACCTCCCGTTCTGACTAAGTGGTGCCCCCGCTGTAGGTATGGTTAAGCGCCTCGTTCTCCCTAACCAGGCTCAGCGGCCGCTAGCCGATTTCATCGATCATTACGCTTGGGTCTCCTCCGACGTGAAGGACACCCCTTCCAAGGTCACAAAGGAGAGCCTTCAGGACGTACGCCAGGCTGGGCTCTTATGTGGGGGTGGTCCTGAGGAAGCGTTTTACCAAGTTTACGTTCCTGCTGATCGGGAGCGTGTTTGCCAGAAGAACCTGGCAGCTCCGCGAGTCATTGATTGGTTGTGGGTTTATGAACCCATGTTCACGACCTTGGGGGTTCGTTTGCCCTTTTCCCCCTTTGTCATGGGCTTGTTGAATCGTTGCGATATTGCTCCGTCGCAACTGCATCTGAACGGCTGGGCTGCCATCCGGTGCTTCGAGATGGTTTGTGAATAGCTGGAGCTTCCGACCTCTGTAAATCTTTTCCTCTACCTTTTCCTTCGTACGACCCCTCTCGCCAGGGAAAGGCAAAGAAAGGATATATGTCCTTCAGAGCCCAACAAGGTCATATGATTTTTGGCCTTTTTGAAGATTCCTTCCATGGTTTCAAGTCCACTTTTTTCAAGGTCAGGCCAATTGAGGGTCATCAACCTTTCTAGCTCACTGCCGAAGGGGAAAGGCGGATCCCGACTTACTGGAGCTTTGGGGCGGGATCCGATTGGTTGAGTCCGGAAGATCGTAACATCGCCGACATCTTGTTAGCTATTTTCGGCGAGAAAAATCTTAATCCTCGTATGGTTATGGGGGACCGAGAGGCCGGTCGGTCGTATGTTGGTGAGTTCTTTACTTTTTGCATTTTTAGTGTTTTGCTCTTCTATCACTCACATATTTGCTTTCTCTTTTTCTTTGCTTACAGTTTCCATGGCTGGTGGGAAAAAATCTTGGCTGACTTGATGAACCTCATCCAAGGGGATGGTGAGGGTGGTGAGGACTCCTCGGCGACTCCTTCGGTGAGTCAGGACCAGGAGGATGCCGGGGAGGGTAGTGGTCGAGTTGATGGGGCCGACCAAGGTCAACCGGAGAAGGTTGAGGTCCCCCTTGAGAACACCTCAGGGGATCCGAGTGTGGAAGCAGAGGCTCCTTTTGATGAGGAGGATCTGGGGCTTGATGATGACGACTTGAAGGTTGTTGGCAACCCAAAGAAGAGGAAGCGGGACTCTGGGAAGGCTCTTTCTGTTATGGAAAAGAACTTTGATGCTGGGAGTTTCATTGAGTCCCAGTTGCTTCCTAGTACCGAAGAATTCTTCCGGGATGCCGACCTCTCTGGCCAGGTGAGGTGGATCTACCGCAGCTTTCTTCGAGCTGCTGCTATTGCCAAGAAGGTGGAACCTGTCTTGGGAAATTATCATGTTTTGGAAGGCAAGCTTCGAAACTTCCAGAAAGATCTGGCGGACTCAAGATCTCGGGAGGAGTCTCTGAAGACAAAGTTATCTGAGCAGGAGAAGAAGGCTGAGGAGGATGCCAAGGATATTAATAGGCTGGTGGATCGGGACCTCGCCTTGATGAAAGATTTGAATACTGCTCGTGGTGAGACTGCTACTGCTGAGAAGAAGGCCAAGGAATTAGAGGAAAAGCTGAAGTTGGCGGAGAGCTCGTAGCGGTTGCTCGTCAGGAGATGGCTGCTATGAAGAAGAAAAACAAGGAGCTTGCAAAGGGGGCTCGGGAGGCCGTGAAGCTGACTAAGGAGAGGATTAAGCTTCAGGTGGCCGTACTGGCTCCCGATCTCGATCTTTCCCAAGTTGGAGCTCTCAAGGCTGTTGAGGACGGGAAGATTGTTGATATCCTCAAGTCTTAAGTTTTTATACTTCTTGCCTTATCTTTTGTAATTTGTTTTTATCTCTGGGCCTGTTTAAGGCGCCTTTTAGTTGTAACAAACATTTTGGCACTTTATCCATGTTAGGCCATTTCCTGTTTATCGTTTGCTTTCTCGGGCCGCAGTGGCCTTGCTTTTATTATTTATTTTTCGCTTACTCAGGCCGTCGTGGCCTTTTGGTTTACCGTTTTTATGGTATTTACCGTTTTTGTTGTTTGTCGCCGAGCCATTTTTTGCTTTGGGTCCCTTTGGTTCCCGGGATGATCAGTCCCGGGTTTCTGTTAGGTCGACCGTTTATTTTTCGTCATTTTGTCGTTTTGATGTGAATCTTGCAAAAAGACAAATTTATTATATACGCATTGTAGAACTTTAAAGCAAAGAAGTGATGTAATACATAATAAAGTGAAAGAGAGTAAAAAAAAGGAATGCAAAGGAAATTATAGTGGGGGGGGGGAGAGTGAGGTCGTCGATCATGTGGTTGCTTCTTCTTATGAGTAGAACCTTTTTAGGTTTGCCATGTTCCATGTTCTCGGTACCTCACTTCTATCCAACTTCTCCAACTTGTAGCCTCCTTTTCCGAGGATCTCTCTTACCCTGTAAGGGCCTTCCCAGTTTACGGCCAACTTGCCTTCTCCTGGGGTTGGCAGCCCTATCTCGTTGCATCGTAAGACCAAGTCACGTTCTCCCAGACTTTTTTTTAGCACGTTGCCATTGTACCTTAGGGCTATCCTTTGCTTTATTGCTGTTTCTGTTAGATGCGCCATTTGCCTGGTCTCGTCGACCAGATCTTTTTCGATTGCTTCATTTCCTCCTCCAAAGAGTAACCTTGGACTCGGTTCCCCGACTTCGACTGGGATGACTGCATCGACCCCGTATGTGAGTCGGAAGGGAGTTTCGCCAGTAGATGATTGGGGGGTGGTCCTGTAAGACCATAGGACTGAAGCTAGCTCGTCTGCCTATGAGCCCTTTTTCCCTCAAGTCGCTTCTTTAGCCCTTTTAGGATGACTTTGTTTACTGCCTCCACCTGGCCGTTGGTTTGGGGTTGTTTGACTGAGGAGAACCTTTGCTTGATTCCCAGTCCTACTAGGAATCCTTTGAACTTCTTGTCGGTGAATTGTGTCCCGTTGTCCGATATGACGGTTTCTGGATTCCAAACCTAGTGACCACTTTCCTCCACATGAATTTTGGCAATTCGTTGAAGATATGCTAGCCAGTGATTCTACTTCTACCCATTTGGTGTAGTAGTCTATGGCTACTATCAAGTATTTCACTTGCCCGGGCCCAGATGGGAATGGCCCTAAGAGGTCGACTCCCCATTGGGCGAAGGATCGGGGGGCCATCATCAGGCTGAGTTCTTCGGGTGGGGCTTTGTGGAAGTTGGCATTTTCCTGGTATTTTTTGCATTTTTTGACGAACTCTTGGGCGTCCGACATCATTGTGGGCTAGTAATATCCTGCCCGGATGATCTTTCTTGCCAGCGATCTTCTCCCGATGTGGTGACCACAACACCCCTCGTGGACTTCGCTTAGGACGTAGTCTGTCTGGTCGGGGCGTAGGCATTTGAGTAGGGGTTAGTGGAGCCCTCTCTTGTACAACTGCTCCTATATGATTACATATTTGGGGGCTTCCTTCTTGGTGGCTTGTGCTTCCTTCTCATCTAGGGGTGTTTCTCCGTGCTCCAGGTATCAGAAGATAGGGTCTATCCATGAGGGGGAGCTTGGAGTTTGGGTTGCGCATAAGATGATTGCTGGTTCGGTTGCCAGTCCTTGGATTAAGGATATGTTCCCTGCCCCGGGTTTGGTGCTTGCTAGTTTGGAGAGGAGGTCAGCTCGGGTGTTTCTTTCTCTAGGGACATGCTGAATTATGACTTCCTCAAAGCTTTTGCATAGCTCCTTTACCTTTTCCAGGTATTTTTGCAGTAGTGCGTCCCTGGCTTGGTAGCTGCCGTTTATCTGGGAAGTGACGATATGGGAGTCGCTACTAACTTCCACCCTTGATGCTCCGACCTCTTTAGCTAACATTAACCCTCCTATCAGGGCTTCGTACTCTTCCTGGATGTTGGAGACTGGAAAATCAAACTTGATCGATTGTTCATAAGCTACTCCTGTCGAGCTTTCGAGAATGATCCCAGCTCCTCCAAACGTTTGGTTGGACGCTCCATCAATGTGGAGTTTCCACCGTGTGTTCGGTTTATCGGGAGCCTCCCCTGTGACCTCTACTAGGAAATCTGCGATGGCTTGGGCTTTAATTGCCTGCTTAGGTTCATATTGCAGGTCGTATTGGGATAGCTCTATTGCTCACGCCATCATTCTTCTCGCGAGGTCGGGTTTCTGAAGGACTTGCCGGATTGCTTGGTCGGTTCTTAGGATGATCACATGCCCTTGAAAGTATTGTTTTAGTCTTCGAGATGAGGTCAGCAGGGTGTAAGCCAACTTTTCCAGCTTAGTGTACTTCAACTCCACCCCTTGGAGTACTTTGCTGATGAAGTATATTGGGCGTTGAGTTTTGTCCTCTTCTCGGACAAGGACTGCCGCCATGGCTTGCGTGGTCACAGCTAGGTATAAGTACAGGGGCTCCCCTTCTCTAGGCTTGTTAAGTACGGGAGGTTCTGAGAGTATCTTTTTAAAGTGGCTGAATGCTTCTTCGCACGCCGGGATCCATTCGAAGGTGATCCCTTTCTTCATTAGGTTGAAGAATGGGATGGCCCTTTCTGCCGAGGCGCCAAGAAATCGGTAAGACATTGCACATCTTTGACGCACCCAGGACTTGTCATTTTGAGGACGGCTTCGCATTTGTCTAGGTTGGCCTCTACCCCTCTTTGTGTTATCATGAACCCTAAGAATTTCCCTGCTTCCATGGCGAATGCGCATTTAAGTGGGTTGAGCCTCATTTTGAATTTTCTTAATGCTTTGAAGACAACTTGGAGGTCGTCTATTAGCCTATTCAGCTCTGCTGTTTTTACCAGGATGTCATCGACGTATACTTCTACTGTTTTGCCGATGAGGTCGTAGAAGACCTTGCTCATTAGTCTTTGATAAGTGGCTCCTGCGTTTTTCAGCCCAAAGGGCATTACTTTGTAGCAATATGTATCTCCTGGCGTTATGAATGTTGTTTTGTCCTCATCAGGTCGGTGCATTGGGATCTGGTTATAGCCAGAGTACGCATCCATGAAACTGAGAAAACGATATCCTGCCGCCGAGTCTACCAAGGTGTCGATGTTAGGGAGGGGGAAAGAGTCTTTTAGGCATGCTTTGTTCAAGTCGTAATAATCGACGCACATTCTCCACCTCCCGCTGGCTTTCTTGACTAGGACGATGTTGGACAGCCATGTCGAGTACTCGAGCTCTTTGATGAATCCTGCTTCCAATAACCTGGCTGTTTGCTTGGCGACTTCGTCGGCCCTTTCTTGAGACATCTTTCTTCGCCGCTGGGCTATTGGTTTGGCGTCAGGTTTTACGGCTAGTCGGTGGGACATGACCTCGGGATCCAATCCCAGCATGTCTGATGGTGTCCATGCGAAGAGGTCATCGTTTGTCCTTACAACCTCCTTGAGGGGGCCCTTGAGTTCATGGGGCAGGTTCCTATTTACAAAGGTAAATTGGTCTTCCGACTTCCCTATCTGAAACTTTTCCATGTCCCTTTCTGGTTCTGGTCTCGGCTTGTCCTCTATTCTGACATCCAGGTCTGCCAAGAACACGCCAGCTGCCTTCTTAGATTCTTTCCTTAAGGAGAGACTAGGTTGTCGCAAGCGACCGCCGCTTCTAGGTCTCCTCTTATGGAGCCAACTATTCCCTTGTCCGTTATGAACTTCATTGTCAAAAATTTAGTGCATATTACGGCTGAGAGTTCGTTGATAGTCTTTCTTCCCAGGATGATATTGTATGCTGTGGAGTCTCCGATGACTACGAAGTCTGCCATAACCGACTTCTTGGCGTCACCGGTTCCAAGGCAGATTGGGAGGGAGATTGTCCTGTCGGGTTTTATGTAGTTATGACCGAGTCCCATGACCCCGTGCTGGTGATTTTTGAGGTTAGACTCTTTGAGCCCCATGGCGTCGAATACGTTTCTGAATAGGATGTTGGAGTCGACCCCGGTATCGACGAGGATTCATCTGACTAACCCTGTTCCGACTATTGCTGTAACCACCATGGGGGGTTCTCGGGGAGATCGTGAAACCTTTTTGTCTTCTGGGCCAAAGGATATCGTGGGAGGTCCTCTGCTAATGATGGGTCCTTCCGACGAGATGGATAGGATCCGGGAATCCTTTTTTGTCACTGACTTGGATTTAGGAGGGCTATCGCGCCCGACCACGACATTGACCACGAAAGTTGGCGTCTCCTATGGGTTCTTGCCTTGGCTTGACAGTCCGACTACGATCTTCCTCGGAGCGTTCGCGTTCCCGTCTCCTCGGCTCTCTGATGAGCCAGGAGAATTCGCTCAGCTTTCCATCTCTGATGGCCTACTCTAAAGCATCTTTGAGATCGAAGCAGTCTTAGATTTTGTGGCTGAAACTCTTGTGATAATCGCAGTAGAGGCTTTTGTTGCCTCCTGTTCTTTCTTTCCATGATCTGGGTCTGAATAGGATTCCTTTGTCTGCAATTTGTTGGTAAACCTCTACTATGGGCGCCGTGAGTGGCGTGTAGTTCGTGAACCTTCCTACCCGTGGGGTTGCTTGGACTGTTTGCCTAGGGTGCCGTCTCTGTGAGCTTCTTTGTATCTGTCGACCTGGGGGGCCTGCCGAGCAGGGGGTTTGGGAGCTACCGTTTGTTGGCTGCTACAACCTAACTCACTTCCTCATCATTGATGTATTCCTTGGCCACGCTTTGAATTTCTTGCATGGACCAGACAGGCTTGGTAGTGAGGTGCTTCCTAAAGTCCTCGTTTAGCAGGCCGTTCGTTAGGCAGAGACTAGCGACTGAGTCCGTAAGGCCGTCAATCTCCAGGCACTCATCGTTGAATCTGTCTAGGAACTTCCTGGTCGGCTTCCAGGGTTTTTAGGTAACCCCTAGCAAGTTGATTGGGTGCTTTTCCTTGGCTATGCGTGTCGTGAACCGAGCCAGGAAGCTTTATGAGATGTCTGCGAAAGCTGTGATGGATCCTTGTAGGAGGGGGTTGAACCATCGAATCGCTGGGCCGGCTAGCGTCACAGGGAATGCTTGGCATCTGACCGCGTTGCCTACCCCCTCCAAGTTCATTCTTGCTTCAAAGGCTGTGAGGTGCTCCTGGGGATCCTTAGTCCCGTCGTACCTCATGTCTGTCGGCTTGTCGAAGTTTTTTGGGAGCCGAACCTTGAGGATCGAGGGGTGGAAAGGAGTGGCCCCTATGATAATGGGATCCTGCTGTTTCTTGGCTTTCCCTCTCTGGGACTCCCAGTGGCTCTCGGACCTGCTTTGGGTAGGTCGGGAGGTTGCCTGTGTACGTGCCTCGTCGTGTTCTGTTAGGCTCCTTTCTCAGTTCTCGTGTCTTCGGGAGGGGGAGCGAGTGCGGGTGTGGGATCGGCTGGCGTCACCGCGGGAGTGGCTGGCGTCTCAGTGGGATCGGCCCCTCGCTGCCAGCTCTCGCTCAAGGTTTTGTACTCTATGCCTGAGTTGTTGCATGATCTTGGCTATGTCGGCCCCCGTTCCTCCGAAGGGACGTCTGAAGAGAGAACTTTTGCGTGGTCTAGAAATTTACAGATAAATCCTCATTGCAGGTATAGCTTCTAAACCAACAAAAGTCCTTTCTTACAAACGTTTTGGTTGTCACAAGTAACAAACCCCTTTAAAATTGATAACCGAGTATTTAAACCTCGGGTCGTCTTCTCAAGGAATTGCAGGGAAGTATGTTCTTATTATTGGTTATGAGTCGTGTAAATTGGGGGTTTTGAAAGTAAGAAACCAGTATGTTAAATGATAAGAAAAATAAAATAGTAATAATAAAATAAACTCTTGGCAAGGTATTAGAACTGAAAATCCTGTCCTTGTTATCCTTATCAGATGTGATGATAATTGGATTTTAATCCCACTTTGTTAACCTCTAACGATGAAGGTAAATCAAGTGGACTAATTAGTTTGATCCTCAAGTCCTAGTCAATTCCTATGGAAAGACTAGAGTTATTGGAGCAACTCCCAATTTCAACCACTGCTTTATTTGACAACTCAAGCGTTACCAATTACTTAACCAAAGCCAAAAGGAAGAAAATATTTAAATTAAATTAAAAGCATCAATATAAATAAAGCAAAGTAATCTTAATTCTGAAATACCTCAAATAACATTAATTAAGAGAATCATATGTAACACGGAAGAGTTCATAAATTAAATTGAGAAAATAATTAAAAGGGAACATTGAACCTGATAAAAAGAGACAATTCTGAAAGCAAAGAAATCCTAAATCCTAATCCTAAAAGAGAGGAGAGAACCTCTCTCTCTAAGAACTACATCTAAAACTAAAATTATGAATTATGAGCTGATGATGAGTTTGAATGGATTCTCCCACTTTATAGCCTCTAATCTGTATTTTTTGGGCCGCAAACTGGGTCGAAAATAGCCCAGAAATTGCTGGAGAAGAAATCTGCCACGCTGATTTTCGTCACTGCGACGCATCCTCGTGGATCACGCGTTCGCGTCACCTAGCGTCAGGGAAACTATGGCATATTATATATCAAATCGAAGCCCCGGACGTTAGCTTTCTAACGCAACTAGAACCGCGTCGTTTGGACCTCTGTAGCTCAAGTTATGACCGTTTTAGTACGAGAGGGTCAGGCTGACAGCTTTGCAGTTCCTTCAACTTCTTGTATTCCTTCCACTTTTGCATGCTTCATTTCCATCCTCCAAGCCATTCCTGTCCTGTAATCTCTGAAAGAACTTAACACACATATCAAGGCATCGAATGGTAATAAGAGAGGATTAATATTAGCAAATATAAGTCCAAAGAAGCATGTTTTCAATCATAGCACAAAATCAGGAAGGAGAATGTAAACTCATGCAAATAGTATGAATAAGTGGGTAAAGAGTTGATAAAATCCGTTCAAATTAGCACAAGATAAACCATAAAATAGTGGTTTATCAACCTCCCCATACTTAAACATTAGCATGTCCTCATGCTAAGCTCAAGAGAAGCTATAAAGGAGTGAAGAGGAATGATAGAATGTATGAAATACAACCTATCTGTATGAATGCAACTACATGTAAAATGTTTTTACCTACTTGGTTAAAAGTAAATAAGCTCTTCAAGACAAACATAAATCAGATTTCACTAATTCAAATCATACAATAAAAAGCAAATAAACTTGTAAGAAGATAGCTCATGAAAGCAGGGAACATAGAATTAAGCACTGAACCCTTACTGGTAGTGTATATCACTCTAACTCTCAAGTGTCTAGGGTTAATCACTCTACTCTTCTCTAGTCATGCTTTCTAAACTTTGTTCTTCATCTAACCAATCAACAAAAATTTAATGTTCCAATGCAAACATCATGAGGTCTTTTCAAGGTTGTAATGGGGCTAAGGTAAGGGTGAGGGTATATATATATAAAGCTAAGTGAGCTAACAAAGTGAATCCTTGATTAGTCTAAGATCTCACCTAACATATACATACTTTATATAATTTAAAAATACTTTACCTAGCTACCCAAATTTTTCCCACTTTTGTATTACATGCTCATGTATCAAACTTATTTTTGAATTTTGCCCCATGTGCATTGATTCTTTTTATTTTGCATTTGGGGTAATATTATTTTTCTTTCTTTTTTTTTGTATCCCCTTATTTAATTACTTAATATTTTTTTTTTTCAATGCACATGGTAATTTAATTATTTTGATTTCACATGAGCATGCTTCCCAAATTTTCACATAACTTATTCAATTTAATTCCCTACTTTTTCATATCATCCCATGCTCCCATAAAATTTTTCACACTTAAATTGTACACAATATCTATCTTAAGCTAACCAAGGATTCAACTTGGGATTTTTATTTTATTTTTCTGCTTAAGGTTAGTAATGTGGTTATGAAATAGAAGGGGGTTAAAAAGTTCAAAGTGGCTAACAAGGCTGATGTAAAAGGTAGGCTTATTTGGGATAAGTGAGCTAATAACAAATAATGGCCTCAATCATATGCAAGCATGTAAATACACTAAATAATGGACATATAGAATGGAACAAAGCAAATATTGCAATTATAGAGAAAAAAACACACAAGAATAAAAATTTATGGTTAAATAATGTAACCATGTAAATAAGCTCAAAATCTCACGGGTTCTGTGTTCTTTGACTCAAAAATCATGTTCCAAATACAACTTCAAACAAGTTTTACACAAAAAATTTTGATTTTAAATTAGTGAAATTTTTCAAAAATAGGATCTTAAAAAGAAACTTATTATTTTAACCAAGTAGTGGCTAAAATGCATAAAATCAAACAATCATGCAGTGAAACATGCAAATATAAAAATGTACTTAAATAAAATATTGGTGTTGAGAAGAAAATAACTAACCCATGGAGATCGGTATCGACCTCCCCACACTTAAAGATTGCACCGTCCTCGGTGCATGCTGAGATGTGCAGGTGGACGGGTTGTTCCAACTGATGCTTTTCTTCAAAGATTGTGCAGATGGACTTGTTTGTCTCCCCTTTTAGAAATTTCTCCCTTTTTCCGTCTTCGGTGGCCATCCTGAAAGAAGAGAAAAAGAAGAACAGTAACCCAGAAATAAAGATAAGAAAATAAATAAAATATAGTTGGGTTAATGCCAAATAATGAGGGTCTCAATTATATGGTAGCTACAACATGCAAGTGAGAAAACAGTAAAAGTACATGGCAAATCAAGAGTGCAAAAATTTGCAACAATAGGGAAGAGAGTGTAGGTAAGGAGAAATAATATAAATTCATGTCAATGCAAAAGTAATACAAGTATAAAAGATTGGCATTGATTTAAATAATATTACCTAACCAGAATAAAACAAGTCACTAAGCACCCAAAATAATTCAAGAGAAGATGCAACAGTTAAATAAGAAAATTTTAACACCAAAGGAAAAATAATGAATTTAGAAAAGAAAATAAAAATGTGCACTAAATTAAAATGCAATGAATGAAATATGCAAATAAATAAAGTAAAATAGAATGAAGGTGAAAAAGAATGAGAAGTGAAAGAAATAAAGTAAGAAAGAAAGAAGAAAAAAAAAACAAAAGATAGAAGAGATTAAGATTAGAAAAGAAAAGACAAGATAATTGGCGCTGATCTGGATAAGTTGTGCGGCGCAGGCGACGCGGACGTGTGAGTGACGCGGTCGCGTGGTGCGCGATAAGGTCAGGTGACGCGGACGCGTGGGATCGCGTGACCTGATTTGTGCGATTGGCGCGAGTGCAGCCTCGCGTTCGCGCAACTCTCTGTTCGAAACTCTTTTTGCCAAATTTTTGGGTGACGCGGTCGCGTGGTTGACGCGATCGCGTGAATGGCCTTATTTCCAATATGACGTGGACGCGTCGGGCACGCATTCGCGTGGGAGGGCTTGGGCTTCTAGCACGAGTCCAGCCCTACTCCAGCATAACTTTCGGCTATGCACCCTTTTCACGTCGATTTTCAGGTCACGCGGCCGCGTGTGTGACGCGGTCGCGTGGGAGGCCAATGTTCCCACATGACGCGGACGCGTCAGCGACGCGGTTGCGTGGGGTGATTTGCGCCAAAGGCACGCCTCCAGCCACGCTCCTGCGTGACTCTCTGTTCGCTTTCTTATTCTTTCTGAGCCACCTGCAACGCGGACGCGTCATTGATGCGGTCGCGTCGCGTGAAAATTTCTTCTTCTTTTTTTTATGCAGGATGCAAAAATGCAATGATAGTGTGGATGCTATGAATAATTCCAGGTTCAATGAAAATAGAATAAAATAAAACTCAAAAACAAACAAAACGAAATAAAATTAAAATTGAAAAAGGAACGATCATACCATGGTAGGTTGTCTCCCACCTAGCACTTTTAGTTAGAGTCCTTAAGTTGGACATTTGGTGAGCTCCCTGTTATGGTGGCTTGTGCTTGTATTCGTCCAGGAATCTCCACCAATGTTTGTGATTCCAATGGCCTCCGGGGTCCCAAACTAGGCGCAGAAAGCCTTCAAGTAGGTTAAAGCAAGTGACAAGGCCCCAAGAGTGTTGATTTCTAGACTGAATTCCGGGGTCCCAAATCTTGCTTTTGCACCTGTCTTCTTGTTGACCATCTTTGTTCCAACCGGGTGATAAGCAATCCGAATTCTCACTAAGACATCCAAACAGCTTTCTAAACCCATTCAGTTGAACTTTATACCAACCCTTGCATTTAAATTTTGAGTACGCAACCATGTTGAACTTTGCTTGACAACTCCAACCACTAACCATCTTCCTCTTACTCTTAATGCCTCAAAGAGCTCTAAGTTGACCATCTGTCTCCAGTAGCCCATATTCAAGTGAAATTAGAAAGCTGAGGGATATGAATTTTACCCACTTGAATGTTGTGAAGGATGATGGTAACTTAGGGGGAGGTATTTCTAATGAAATTGCAAGTTCCACTCCCTTGTGCTCTTCTCTGACAACTTCCACCTCTTTGCAAGTTTCTTCAATATCAACCTCTTCCTCTTGGTAGCTTTCTTCCAATTCAATCTCTTCTTCATTGTTTACCAAGGGCATGAGAGGTTGTGCTTCTTCTTCTTTAATCTCCATCTCTTGACCAACCTCTTCCAAGTCTTCAACTATGATATGCCTTGGAGGTTGTACACCCTCCTCAACATCAAATGCAACCGTCTTGGAATGAGGTTCTATATCTTGACTTTCCCATGGAGATTCAGCATCTCCCAAGTCTTCAACCACTTCTTCTTCTTCAATAATTCCGGCTTCCTCCACTTGTTCCAGTACAAATTCATGCTCCTTACTGTCCACCGGAGTTTCTAATGTCTCCTTCATGCTACGTTCTTCATTAGATTGTCCACATGAAGCCATGGAGATTCCTTGAGTGTCCGAACGTCAGGAAGCTAATTGATGTATCGCTTGCTCCAATTGATGAAGGGTTGCATGAAATT
The DNA here is from genome assembly GCF_003086295.3 of Arachis hypogaea. Taxonomy (NCBI): domain Eukaryota; kingdom Viridiplantae; phylum Streptophyta; class Magnoliopsida; order Fabales; family Fabaceae; genus Arachis; species Arachis hypogaea. The sequence goes on from NC_092055.1 coordinate 129,117,004, forward strand.
GATCCACTGTTTTCTTGAGACGATCCGTTGATTCTTGTTCCGCTTGGGTATCATAAGTAGGACCATAAGGCTCTTGGATTGATGGATATGGATATGGTGCATATGGAGGTGGTGGTTCTTGGGAGTAATTGGGTTGGAATTGGGGTGGTTCTATATATGGTTCATATGGTTCATAAGGTGGTTGGTATGGTGGATGAGGGTTATGATCATATGAGGGTGTTTGGTGGTAAGGGGCTTGTGAGTATGGTGATCCAAAATGATGTTGAGGAGGTGGGTCATAGGTATATGATGGGGTCCACCGTATCTATCATCTTGGTATGCACCTCGGAATGGCTCTTGACTATAGCAGTTAGGTGGGTGTTGGTTGTCACGGAAGAGTCCACCATAACTGTTGTTTTGACATGCATTGTGGAATGGTCGTGGTCTATGGTATCTTGGAGGGTGTTGTTGCCTAAAGGGTTGATCAGATCCTCGTGGCTCCTTCCATCTCTGATTGTTTTGACATTGACGCATGTTCCTGTTATAATTTTCATTCCTTGCAACAGCATTGGAACCAAACTCAAAGCGAGAGGGGTGAGAACTCATAATAGTAAATAAAAATTAAAAACGAAAATAAAAAAAATTTTAAATTAAAAGGTTATTGAAATTTAAATTTTGAATTTGAAAATTAAATTTTGAAATTTGAAAATTAAATTTTGAAATTTGAAATTTGAATTTTTGAATTTTAAATTTTTGAAATAAGATAAGATAAGATTTTGAAAAAGATATGATTTTTTTGAAAAAGATTTGAATTTTGAAATTTAAATTTTGAAATTTTAAATTTTAAAATTTGAAATTTGAATTTTAAATTTTTTAAATTTGAATTTTGAAAATTTAAATTTTGAAATTTGAATTTAAATTTTTTTTAATTTGAATTTTGGAAATTGAAATTTGAAATTTGAAATTTGAGTTTTAAATTTTGAATTTTTGAATTTAATGAGAAAAGAAAAAAACAATAAAATGACACCAAACTTAAAATTTTTAGATCAAAATGAAGAAAACAACTAAGAACAACTTGAAGGTCAAGATGAACTCGAAGAACAACTTGAAGATCAAGATGAACACCAAGAACAAATTTTTTGAAAAAACAAAAATAAAAACAAAAATAAAAACAAATAAACAAGCAAAAAGCAAATATTTACAATAACCAATAATAAGGCACACGTTTGCAACTCCCCGGCAACGGTGCCATTTTGAAGAGAGAACTTTTGCATGGTCTAGAAATTTGCAGATAAATCCTCGTTGCAGGTATAGCTTCTAAACCAACAAAAGTCCTTTCTTACAAACGTTTTGGTTGTCACAAGTAACAAACCCCTTTAAAATTGATAACCGGGTATTTAAACCTCGGGTCGTCTTCTCAAGGAATTGCAGGGAAGTATGTTCTTATTATTGGTTATGAGTCTTATAAATTGGGGGTTTTGAAAGTAAGAAACCAGTATGTTAAATGATAAGAAAAATAAAATAGTAATAATAAAATAAACTCTTGGCAAGGTATTAGAACTAGAAATTCTGTCCTTGTTATCCGTATTAGATGTGATGAGAATTGGATTTTAATCCCACTTTGTTAACCTCTAACTATGAAGGTAAATCAAGTGGACTAATTAGTTTGATCCTCAAGTCCTAGTCAATTCCTAGTCAATTCCTATGGAAAGACTAGAGTTATTGGAGCAACTCCCAATTTAAACCACTGCTTTATTTGACAACTCAAGCGTTATCAATTACTTAACCAAAGCCAAAAGGAAGACAATATTTAAATTAAATTAAAAGCATCAATATAAATAAAGCAAAGTAATCTTAATTCTGAAATACCTCAAATAACATTAATTAAGAGAATCATATGTAACACGGAAGAGTTCATAAATTAAATTGAGAAAATAATTAAAAGGGAATATTGAACCTGATAAAAAAAGACAATTCTGAAAGCAAAGAAGTCCTAAATCCTAATCCTAAGAGAGAGGAGAGAACCTCTCTCTCTAAGAACTACATCTAAAACTAAAATTATGAATTATGAGCTGATGATGAGTTTGAATGGATTTCCTCACTTTATAGCCTCTAATATGTGTTTTCTAGGCCGCAAACTGGGTCGAAAACAGCCCAGAAATTGCTGGAGAAGAAATCTGCCACGCTGATTTTTGTCACTGCAACGCGTCCACGTGGATCACGCGTTCGCGTCGCCTAGAATCAAAGCAACTATGGTATATTATATATCAAATCAAAGCCCCGGACGTTAGCTTTCTAAAGCAACTGAAACCGCGTCGTTTGGACCTCTGTAGCTCAAGTTATGACCGTTTTAGTGTGAGAGGGTTAGGTTGACAGCTTTGCAGTTCCTTCAACTTCTTGTATTCCTTCCACTTTTGCATGCTTCCTTTCCATCCTCCAAGCCATTCCTGCCCTGTAATCTCTGAAAGCACTTAACACACATATCAAGGCATCGAATGGTAATAAGAGAGGATTAATATTAGCAAATATAAGTCCAAAGAAGCATGTTTTCAATCATAGCACAAAATCAGGAAGGAGAATGTAAACTCATGCAAATAGTATGAATAAGTGGGTAAAGAGTTGATAAAATCCACTCAAATTAGCACAAGATAAACCATAAAATAGTGGTTTATCAACGTATTTCGGGGGTCTTGGTGTAGACTTGTTGGTTCGGCTGAACGGAGGATCGTGGCTGTTCGCCGGCACGGGCTGTCGAGCTTGCCCTGCTCAGGCAGGCTCCGCCTCCTTCGCGGAGTTCCTACGAAGTGGAGAGTCGCTCCATGTCTGCTCCAGGGTCTCACAGACGGCGCCAATGTTCATCATCTGATGATCTCGGGTGCTCGACGGTCAGATGAGGGTGAAGGGTTGAGAGAGGGAGACCCTAAAGTAGCTTGGAACGGGTTCCTGGTCCGGAGCTGGAGGCTGGTGAAACTGGTGGATGAACGGACGGGAAAGGGGGGATGACCACCTGCAAGAACACTCCAACGATCAAGTCAGTGTCCGTAAGAAAGGGTAGCCAAATTAGATAAGGTGATGTCTACCTTGGGGAGAGTGCTGACCTCTCCCCTTATATACTGTGCTGGGCTGGCCCAAAGATGACCTAGCCCACTGGCCAGAACGCTTGTGAGTTGTCCCTGTCCACGTGGGAGGAGCTGGTCGTCCTGGACTTCGCGTCAGGGCTTCAGGTGTTGCCCCGAGGAAGCCGACCCGACCGGTTTGCTAGGCGGGGTGTGCTGGGTCGTGCAGGTGGTGAAGCCGGACGTCGACCGGGTCGGGTGTTGGGGACCGACCCGTTGGATTTCCCTTGTGAAGGGTAGTTTGGGCCTGGGTCAGAGGTGGTGCCCCGACCTGACGGCTAGTTGGACTGGACTTGTAGTGGTCCGTAACAGTTTGTTACATCAACATTACATTTAACATATTATGCCAGTATTTAGGATTTGTTTGGGTGAACTTCTAAAAAAAAAATTTAAATGATCTTTTTTCAAAAAATTAAACCTTATAAAAAAAATAAAAGTAATTTTATGTTTGGATATCTCAGACAAAAAGATCCTTTTTTATCAATTATGTTTAGGTATAATTATATAAAGGTACTTTTTTTATTTATTACTTAAAAAATATTTTTTTTAAAAGAAAAAAATCTTTTAAAAAATATGTAAATTATAGCTTCTTAAAAAAAGATTTTTTTTAGTTTTTTTTATTTTTACTACTAAAAATTTATCAAATACGATAAAAAATAAAAAAAATATTTTTTTATTAAAAAAATATTTTTTATCAATTTAATAGCGTTCAAACAAGCATTTAACGTAATAAAGAAAGAGCAATGACTAAAATTAAAACTTTTAAATTTTACAAAATCATTAAAACTAAAAAAATTTGTGGGATAGATCAAACTAAAAAAACAAATATTTTATAGAAATAAAAAACTTATTCGAAAAACTTCATTTTAAGGAAAATACTAATTTGACAAAAAGGAAAAAGTTCTCGCTAAAACTTTTTACGAAATTTTCTATACTTGCAACTCCAACTCTGATCTTGGATCAGTACTAACTTGAACATTAGAATTCTTTGTAAATTCACTCCCACAATCATTTTGTATAATAAATTTTAACCAACATTCAGTTAAATTTGTTATTCTTTTGACTCCTTTTATTCTCTTTATATGCTGACGAAAAAAAAGGTTTGAATTTCTTTTTTAGTTGAACGTTAGTTGAAAAGTAGTTGATTCTCTAATTTGACCTACTCATTAGGCTTAGGATTCGGTGGTCCCAGAACGTTTAGATCACTTAGTGGTCCCATAACAAAACATGTTTTTTAAGTTTTTTTAACAACTGCTACATAGTCCTTTAACTAATTTTAATTATAAATTGACCCCATATATTTTATATAATTATAAAAACGATTTTTTATTTTATAAATAATTAATTTATCATAAATCTATCATGTTCTTAACAATTAAAAACAAAAACAATTTTTTGACTATTACAATCGATTAAAATATTAAATTTGATTCGTTTCGTTCGCGATGAATCATAAAATTGTGTTTTCTGCGAAAACCAATCGATTGGAATAATGAATCAATCGATTGAATTATATCTCAATCGATTGGATTACAGTTTACCACTAAACAATCGATTGAAAATTGCCAAAAGCATGGTTTTCGCATAACTCAATCGATTGGTCATACGATCCAATCGATGGAACGATGAATAAAAATTGGATTTTTGTAATTCAATCGATTGTTTAGAATTTCCAATCGATTGAATGCTTCAAAACAACCCGGGTCTCACCAAATTCAATCGATTGCTTTTGTGACTCAATCGATTGAATTTACCCAAACAATATGAATTTGCCAATTTCAATCGATTGTAGTGTGTGAATTCAAATTCAATCGATTGAAATGATAATTCAATCAATTGGAACGCGATGTATTAAGCCTATGTCAGTCTTGTTTTCATTTTTAAAAATTATCTTATTCATCTATCTTATCTTTAAAATTCCATCTTCCTTTTTTAAGGTTTTATTTTAAATTAGATACTCTAATCTTATCTTTTCCTTAACATTAACATTATAAATTGGTGAATAATAATTAGAGTATCTAATTCAAAATAAAACCTTAAAAAAGGAAGATAGAATTTTAAAGATAAGATAGATGAATAAGAAGATAATTTTTAAAAACAAAAACAAGACTGACATAGGCGTAATACATCGCGTTCCAATTGATTGAATTATCATTTTAATCGATTGAATTTGAATTCACACACACTACAATCAATTGAAATTGGCAAATTCATATTGTTTGGGTAAATTCAATCGATTGAGTCACAAAAGCAATCGATTGAATTTGGTGAGACTCAGGTTGTTTTGAAGCATTCAAACGATTGGAAATTCTAAACAATCGTTTGAATTACAAAAATCCAATTTTTATTCATCGTTCCATCGATTGGATCGTATGACCAATCGATTGAGTTATGCGAAAACCATGCTTTTGGCAATTTTCAATCAATTGTTTAGTGGTAAACTGTAATCCAATCGATTGAGATATAATTCAATCGATTGATTCATTATTCCAATCGATTGGTTTTCGCAGAAAACACAATTTTATGATTCCTCGCGAATGAGACGAATCAAATTTAATATTTTAATCGATTGTAATGGCCAAAAAATTGTTTTTATTTTTGATTGTTAATGAACATGATAGATTTATGATAAATTAATTATTTATAAAATAAAAAATCATTTTTATAATTATATAAAATATATGGGGTCAATTTATAATTAAAATTAGTTAAAGGACTATGTAGCAGTTGTTAAAAAAACTTAAAAAACATGTTTTGTTATGGGACCACTAAGTGGTCCAAACGTTCTGGGACCACCGAATTCTAAGCCTACTCATTAACCTAATTTTTATTCTAACTAGTGTATATTCTCGTACTCTGTATGGAATAATACATAAAATTATATAATTTTTTTTAAAAAAATTAAATAAAATATATATAGTAATTATTATTATAAATATTTTATAAAGTTATAATTAAAATCAAATTCTTAGGATTTTTAATATTAAAATATTAAAAATAATTAGTATTTATCTTAATCAATTTGAGTTTGTTGAGTGATCATTTCATCCGTCCGCTTAAACAATTATTAAGAGTTAGAATCTCACCTTGTGTGTGTAGTAATCTATTGGCTAGCGGTAAACCCTTAATAAATGAAGCATTAATACGTGGTTAGACTTGGTAGAAGTACCTGAATATGTGAGTACCCGACCCGTCTATACCTGGTTGGGGAGGGTAATAACTTGACCCGAGTCGGGGCAGATTTTGCTCAGGACAGGGCATGATCGGGTTTAGGGTGTACCCGTCCCGGATATATACATATAAACACTTTTTAGGTATTAGGATTTGTCTCACATCACAGATTCAGTGATTCACAGCTTTAGTCCATACTCTATAGCGATGCAAGAGAAACCCAGTCATCCTCACCCATAGTCTTCTTCTTCTCGACTTCTTTACACAAAACTTCATAGCTCTCGTCATCGTCGTTGCTGAGCCCATCGCCGCCTAGCCCCCTTTACAGCTCCCATCTTTCTTCACAGCCCATGTCGCCGTCGCTGCTTATCCCGTTATCGTCGCTGTTGAGCCCGTCGCCACCTTTCTCCTGCCGAGTCTCTTTTCTCTAGGTAAATTTCTGAGTCTGTTAAGTTCTTCTCTTCTTCTTCCACAAATTCATCACTTAGTCGCCGTCGCTATGTGCTCGGGCATTGCCATTGCAGTTTCATCTGAGTCTATCACCGAATAAAATAAATTTTTTATTCAACTTAGACCAGTTGAAAATAGGCATGCATGAGATCATTTTGCATGTAATTTCTAAATTTTCTCATCCAAATTTGATCTATGTGATTGAGTATTTTAGTATGGCGATCATCGTGGTTTTGTTACGACACTAATGTGATAAAAGTTACGGTAATTTCATAACTAATATATGAGACACACCAGATTATTAAAGTAATCAGGAAAATAACATTCAAATGTGCACATAAAATTTATAAAATGTGATTATCTCACGAAAATATATATGTATAGCCCAAGTGGAAGATTGTTAGGAAATTATTATTTCTTAATATATTTATGGACAATATATATATTAATTATAATCGCAAATTAAGTAATTTCACATTAAATGACATATATGACGGTGATCTCATTTATTGTCATAAATATTGAATTAAATAAGTCATTATTACTTTTGATTTTGATAAATGAGATTAAAATTATAGATACTATTTTATTTGAGTTTTATAGTTTAATGAGTGTCACACTCAAATATAAATAATGACTTCAGAATTTTAGTCTCCAATACATCAAACTCGCGTCCGTAGCTCTTTTCCCATGGTAAAGTTGTGATTCAACCCTATCAGGAATACAAAAGGTTTTGGTTGACGAAGATCAAAAAACCACAAGAGCCAAACTCTCTGATCTCAATCATGCTCTCGAATAAATGGACGCTTCTGCACTCTCAGTTATATTTCTTAATGATTTAACATGAATGATCTTGAGACTGAGAAATCCTAAAATTTTTAAATAAAATAGAATTTTTATTCAATCAAATGATGATAAATAATTTTATTGAATTAAATTATATTAATATAATCATTGGATGATAAAGAATGATAGAAAAATAAATAAATAATATTTTAAGAGTATAGAAATATTAAATTATCATTTCACTTTACTTTTCTAATCAACGACAATAAATAAAAAATGTTAGATATAATAAGAACAAATACATAAATAAGAATGTATATTACACGTAAATAAAAAATATTGGGTGTAATAAGAACAAATACATAAATTAAAGTAAAATTTAGAAAAATAAGAACCAATAAATATTGAAGAAAAGAAATATAAATAAAAGAGAAACAAAATTATCAGACGGGAGAGAAATAATTTAATAAATTTTATGTGTATATAAAAGAGGAATAAAAAGAAGATATATAATACCTTATTTAATTTAACAAGTTTTATAAGAATAAACACATAGAATAAGAGAATAAAAAATAATAATAATAAAAAAAATATCTAAATTAATATCAAAAATAAAAAGTAATAAAATAATGATAATTCATAATAATTTTAATCTTTTAATATAATTAATTAATAGTAATATAATTAGTCTACCATAATTTTAATCTAATCTTTTAAATATAATTAATTTTAATTAAGTAATCAAATAAATTGAAAATAAATATGTCAAATCTGATCGTACAAAAAAAATAATAGATTTTCTATAATTAGATATTATATATATATATTGGGGGATAAAATATCATTTTAAAATGAGATTATTATTAATGATATATAAATATTAAAATTGTATTAATGCATTAATTGAAATACATTATTAGAATAAAAAGTTGCAAGAATTAAAATAACTAAAATTTATTAACTTTAATTAGTTAAATTAGCATAAAATACGAAAAAGATGATTAACCAGATTAAATAAATTAAAAAATATTACTGAGTAAAGAAAATGTCACAATAATTATATAACTAATTGAAAAAAAATTAATTTAATTATTTTAAATTTTTATTTTTTAATAGACAATTAAGTATCACCAATGAATAAAAATAAATGGAATATAATAAAGAATAATTTTGGTAGTATAAATAATGAAATTAAGTTATTATATACATTTTTATTTTTTATCTTATTATAATTTAAGTTAATATTAATGGTAAAAAATCAATTTTAAATAGCCCCAATTTGTATTTTACAACATAATTGAAGCACAATTCATAATTTTTTATTTTATGATTAATCAACATTTTTTAAATTTTTTGGTTAAGTCTTCTATATTTTATGATTGATAAATTTTCTCTACAAAATACAAATTTATGATGAATTATTACAATCATAATTAATTAAGAAAATAAAAAAATTATAAAAAAAATTAAATAAAAGTTAGAAAAATAGAGTAAAAATTTATTTTGAAACTAAAAATTTGTTAATTGTGCTAGAAATTCTAAAAATTTGTATCTTATTATATAATTAATTTTATTACTCACTTCAACTTTATTATCTCTTTGTATCCAAAAAAGTAGATAATGTCACACTTATTTCAAAAAAGATAAAACTCTTCTACATGGTATAATGTATAATTTAAGAAGAATAAAATAAAAAATATCTAGAATTTTATAATAGTATTTGAAATTTTCAATGACCATAATACAAAGAGTTTAAATCTACCAAATGAATTCAATAGTTACCCTTTGCACATCTTATTTAAATTTAAATTTTAAAATTTAATTTGTATCTTTTTTTATCTCCTAATATAAATTATTTTTGACAAAAAATAGGAAAAAAATCTATTAGACTAAAAAAATATTCTATCAAAGAATTATTATAAGGAGATTTATAATTAGAGAAGAAAATAATAAAAGTATTAATAATAATAAAGAAAAAAATGAAGCTCCTATTAAAGAATGTTAGAAAAGAAATAATAAAGTTCATATTAATAATAATAATGCTGAGAAATGATGTTGTTGCATTAGGCTTCTAACCTTTGCTTTTAGCCATCATTTTTTTCCTTTCTTTGCCTTTTTTTTATTTAAATTATCAAGTCATAAAAAAATAAAGAACAATGCAAGAAAATAAAAACAGTAAGATCAATAGTAACTATATAAATTAAAATACATAGGAGAAAAGTAAACTATTATATGATAGAATTAACATGAGTATATTTCATCATTAAATAAATAAAGTTAACGCAAAACAAAATTACACATAAAGAGAAAAAAAAGAGTTAAAATATCCAAAGTAATAAAAAGATTATTTTTACAAATTTATTTTGTCATATTTATATATATAAAAGACTATAAAATAATAAACTTCTAACTAAATTAAATTATATTTATTATTATTAGAAATGGTAAGAGAGAGCACTAGAGAAAAAGTTTGTGTGTATTCAAGTTGTGTAAAATGATACAATATATAAGGGTATTTATAGGTGCTAAGAGAATTGAAATAATAAAGACCTAATATCCTATAATAAATATTCAGATATGTTAAATAATGCTAATTGATCTAATTGATGCTAATTATACTCTAACATCTCCCCTCAAACTCAAATGACAACTTGAGTTTGAAACTTACTTGAAATAACTAAATAAAAGAAATGCATAAACTGATAGAACGGGTGCAGACAAAACTGCCTAAAGGAAGCGTAGACGAAACTGTCGGAAGGAAGCGCAGACGGAACTGTTGAAAAGGAACACAGACGGAACTGTCTCAAGAGTGGCTAACTACCGAAAAATTGCTAAAAAGATGGCGAACTGCCGAAAATCTGCTGAAAAGTGACAAAGTGTGAAGAGATAACAAACTATCGAAAGGTGACAAAAAAACATATGGTTTCCCCATGAGAATAAGTAATTAAGTAGTGGATGAGCTAATCGGTGAGGTCAGAAAAGTATCAAAATATTAACAAAAGAGAAGAGAAAAAATGGCACAGAAGAAAAGTATGAAAAGTACGGTGATTTCACCAGAAGAAAATCAACTTATCCTCCTCAAGGAGGATACCGTAACTTTGATACCATGTTAGAAAGGGAAGAGGGAGCAATAGAAAAAAAATTTGTGAGTATTCAAGTTGTGTAGAATGATACAATATAGAATGGTATTTATAGGTGATAAGAGAATCGAAATAATAAAAACGTAATATCCTATAATAAATATTCAGATCAGATATGTTGAATAATGCTAATTGATCTAATTGATCTTAATTATACTCTAACAATTATATTCAATTAATTGATATACATAATATTAAATTGTGTGATACTTAAATATCTAATCAAATCAATTAGTTGATATAATTAATCTATGATAATGAATTGTATTTAATGAATTAAAATAAATAAATAAAAAATACTCTAAAAAAATATGTCACGTCAATTTTATTATTAAGTACAAAAATTCAATTTTTATATAATAAAATAGATACATCCAATTTAATAAGAATCCATTTAATCTCGCCATTTACAATTTACTTTTTTGTTTATTTTTCACTACAAGAATATGGTCGATTAGCTACCACAAAAAGAGTCGTAAAATCATCGCTAATCTGACGCAAAATATAATTTGGGACGGATTAGCTACCACGTAGCAACTAATGCTTTCCTCGCTAATTACAAGTCGCAGATCAGTGAGACAAACAGAATAGTCGCTAATTCATCGAAAAGTTTTTTAGCTACCGAATAGATAGTCGTAAATCCATCACTAAAGTAAAAGCTAATTCCATAGAAGAAATAGACTAAACGATAGTCACTAATTAGCGACAAACTCTACTGCAGCAGACTTATCGCTAAATGCAAGCTAATTTCGTAGACAAAATGGAATGCTTAGTTGACGCTAATTAGCGAGAAATTTTTTGAACCTAACTCGTCGCAAGTTATCCACTAATATGATCGCAAATCTGTCACATTTTGTAACAAATTTATAGCTAATCTTTGAAAATCCTTAATCAAATTTGTAAGAATTTTGTCGCTAAACAATAGCTATTTTAAACGAGAAAGTAGAGTTATGATGTAGTCACTAACTTGCTAGGAAATAATATGTAATCAATTAGGTATAATACTATCATAAAATATCATCGCAATTTCCTTTTAAACTAGTAACAAATCGATAGATATCTCATAAATATTTTAATAGTAATAGAGTCTTTAATTTATCACCATCATCCACAGCAAGTATGTCGTTATACTAAAATAAACCTCATTATTTTTTTTTTAGTCATTAAACTAAAAAATATCATATACAGAATAAATTAGTTCATCAAAATTATACACGTTTAAAAAAGTTCGAACCATGTTTCAAGAAAGTAAGCATTGAAGCTTAACCTGATAATAACCAAGCATTTGGGCTTGATCAAATGCCTACTCTATCTTTTCAATAGTTCGAAATAAGATGACGTAATTAGTAAACTATGCAAGCAAAAATGAAAAATACACATCTCGGTTCCTCATTTCACATTGAAAATTTAAAAAAAATGAAAAATATAAACAACACCTAAAATTTGGCATATCAATTGCACAAAGAACATGTCCGCCAATTCCACCTTCAGTTTCACCAATATTGTCACTTATACTGTGATCAAATTACAAAAATGTCACGAAAAAATAACATCAGTAAATAACAGCACATCAGTGAATCAAAACCAAAAACAGAACAATAAATTATTTAATCAACAATAAATTAAATGCAAAAAATAGCAGTCATTAGAACAGCAGCGAAGATAAAAAAATTAAAAATCAAGAACAAAAAATAACGGAACCAATAAATTAAAATCAACAATTAATAAATTCAAAATGAAAATAACAGTAGAAGCAGCCAACAGTGAAGAACAACAAATTAAAAATCAACAACAAAAAATAGCAACAATGAAGAACAACAAATTAAGAACAGAAAATCAAAAACAAACAATAGCAAGAAGCCAAGAATAATAAATAAATAGCAGTAAAGAACAACAAACCATAACAAGAACAGAGAAAATCAAACACAGAATAAAATCAATTGTGTTGAATTAATTAATTAATTGATCGATTGATCAATAAAGACCCAATAATCAAGCTAAAGTAAAAATCAAATGAAATCACTATACCCCTAATAATAATCAAGCTAAGTAAGGTGAAAATAGAAGGGGGGAGGGGATTGAACACCCAGAAAAATCATAAAGCTGGTAGCAGTCACAACCTTATCAAGAATGGCAGGTATATGGCGTTTAAGAAGTTGCTTTTCTGCTGTGGCTATCAGCGACTTCCTAGTACTCGTATCCAAGTAGATCAGGTATCTATCATGTTCCTCTTGCAATCTTGTCTAGAAAAATGAGTACAAAAATATCCATTCAGTACATAAACAATGTAATATGCAGGCAGGGTTCAACTATGCAAAGATAATTATTATGCATGATCAGATAAAATACATACATGGCATGGCAAGATCCAATAGTTAAAGAACTACTTAAAAGAGCACATACAAATACCAACAATTCAAGCTAATAAGATAATAGAAGGGGATAAAGAAAAGGAAGCACCTCCACATGCTTCAAATAATCTGGAACATCTGATTGCTGCATGTCATACCTTGAGCAGCATAAATTCAGATGTGCATTCAAGAAATGGCTTCTCAAAGCTTTCTGCATATATTCCCAGTGCTGTGAACATCTTCAAAAGATGGTTTAGAAGCGTTCTATCCACTGCTTCACCTAATCTTTTTTATGGTAAAAGAGATAAATTAATTCACATAACCACAAATAATGGTCATATATAACAAAGATGTATTCTACTGGGCCAAATTCATTAAATAATAATTAACAAACTACTCAAGTCAAAACTATTCACAAAATTATCCTTTGTATGTCAACCAATTACAATGATTACTGATATATTTTGAAACAAGAAATTAGAAATATTACAAGTATTTTGACAGCACATGCTCCCTCATGGTCTCATCAGTGTCATATCAACTCAGCCCATGCAAGGTAATGGCAAGAAGAAACATAAAATTTATGATGACAGCAAATAGAAAAACCAAGGAAATACACTCCCTGCCACCGTCATATATAAAGAGGTCTAACATTCATTTATAAGATTAGGATTGTAACATAAGGATTTACCTTTCAATTTCAATTATTCTTAGAAGACCGATAACAGTTTTGTGTTCAACTTCAGGAGATAATGAAAGATGTTAGTGAAAAAGTTGTAAGCCCATGTCCCATAAGGACCGTACATTTGCTGTTTACTTCACATATGTCCTATCCAGATACAAGGATATACCCCGAATCATCAACATTTGGTCACAAAGATCCTGCCAACATCTTTCAACTAGAGATAGAAAAACAACCAAATCTGGGCTTTGTCCAACCAAAGACTGCAAAGCTGTAGATATATGTGCTTCGCATTCCATTTTCGCTGATAAAGATTTTCAGCCATTTTATATATGCAAAGATCACTGACAGCCTACAGAAGAGTTCACTATAAAATACTAATGAACTATTTCACCATAAAATTCACAGGACAAACCCAAGCCAACCCAACTATGAATAATAAATAATAATAGAATATCTAGGAATACCTGATAAAGCTTTTCCAAATCACAAGAGTCGGGTTGCTTCAAGAATATAGCACAAATAGCATACTTTAATTTTGCCCATGTAACCTCCTCAAAATTTGTGGGCAGTGTTGGCTTACTTTTGAAAGGAAAACAGGGACGTATGAATAAAAAATTTAGAAGTTGTCCCTTTGTAAAGCTAAACATTCAAACTTATTTACAATACTACTGTGCCAATTTGTTTTCCAAAGAAAAACAAGAAACTACAAATATGTTCCGCTTCCACATAAAGAAAACAAGCTTACAATACCACCATGTGTTACATATACATTCACTATAATTATAACAAAGGTTGTGAGAACCGGACTGGTTAATGAACTGGTAAGATAACTGGTTCACTGGTTTTATAGTTTGACCGGAATTCAACCGAAGTTCAACCGGTTTAAATAAATTTTAAACAAAATTATTAAAAATTAAATATATAATTTCAAATATTTAAATTAAATAATTTCTAACCTAATAAAATTTAAAATTTTACCTTTTTTAACTAAACAAAACTCTAATCATCAAAAATCATAATCATCATTGTTAGTTTCAAGATTTCCATCATAGATAGGATTTTCAAAGCACAGCCACAGAAAAAAATCTATTCGTGCACTATATACTTGATGACATCTCATATCATAATAATTTTGCTTTCTTACTTACCATTAAACATGATTTATATTTCTAGGACATGAACATCATAGATATTAGGTAATCACAATTCACAACAAAACGCAAACATATGCTTAAAAACCAGAAGGGGGATTAAGAAAAATTATCTTGTTTAACCAGTGATTTGAATGGGCTTAACATCAGGTTTCTTAACTTCAGCCTTGGGAACAGTGACAGTAAGAACACCATTCTCTATGGATGTCTTCACCTAATCTATCTTGGCATTCTCACGGAACTTTAACCTCCGCATAAACTTGCCACTCACTCACAAACCCAAATCAGAAAACCAGAAAATCAGCAACAGTATTATTCCAGAAAATTAGCAACATCATTTCAAAAAATCAACAACTCAACAACTCAGGATAATAAAAAATGATCAAAATCAGTAATGCCGTACTATTAACTCAGCAAATCAAGATGACTAAAATAGTAAAACCAACAACCCAATCAACACCTATTAACAAAAGTACAAAAACAAGTAAAAATAATTCAAGCAGCATTATTTACCGGAGAAGGGTCGTTAGCTTGACGGAAACACAGAGAGATCGAGAGTTCAACGGCGACACAAAGAGATCGAGGGCTCAACGGCGACACAAAGAGAGGGCTCGACGGCGACAGAAAGGGCTCGACTAAGATAGAGAGAGACGACGGGCCACAGAGAGGGCTCGACTGCGATAGAGAGACGACGACCAGGGGAAGAGAAACGATGACAGGCGATGAGTACATACCATGTGCATTTATATGATCTTTTATACCATTATATTATTAATATTCCTTTAATGTTGGGAGTACATACCTCCTTATAATATTTTATTTAATTATTTAATATACCCTAATTTTACCATGTGCATTTATATGACCTTTTATACCATTATATTATTTATATTCCTTTAATGTTAAAGGTACATACCTCCTTATAATGTTTTATTTAATTATTTAATATACCCTAATTTTACCATGTGCATTTATATGAACACAGAGAGATCGAGAGTTCAACGGCGACCCACAGAGATCGAGGGCTCACTATGACACAAAGAGAAGGCTCAACGGTGATAGAGAGGGCTCGACTAGACAACGGCAACAGAGAGGACTCGACTGCGATAGAGAGACGACGGCGAGGGGAAGAGAAATGAGGAGAGGCGATGAGTACATACCATGTGCATTTATATGACCTTTTATACCATTATATTATTAATATTCCTTTAATGTTGGGAGTACATACCTTCTTATAATGTTTTATTTAATTATTTAATATACCCTAATTTTACCATATGCATTTATATGACCTTTTTATACCATTATATTATTTATATTCCTTTAATGTTGGGAGTACATACATCCTTATAATGTTTTATTTAATTATTTAATATACCCTAATTTTACCATGTGCATTTATATGACCTTTTATACTATTATATTATTAATATTCCTTTAATGTTGGGAGTACATACCTCCTTATAATATTTTATTTAATTATTTAATATACCTTAATTTTACCATATGTATTTATATGACCTTTTATACCATTATATTATTAATATGCATTTAGTGCTGAGAGTACATACCTTCTCATAATATTTTATTTAATTATTTAATATACCCTAATTTTACCATGTGCATTTATATAACCTTTTACACCATTATATTATTAATATTTTTTTAATATTGAGAGTACATACATTTTTATAATATTTTATTTAATTATTTATTATACCCTAATTTTTCTATGTGCATTTATATGACCTCTTATACCATTATATTATCAATATTCCCTTAGGGTAAAAAGTACATACCTTCTTATAATATTTTATTTAATTATTTAATATGCCCATTTTTGTCCATCTTCTTGCATGATTGCTTGTTGTATGATTTTCTTTTTATGTATGCCTAAACAACCCTTGTAAATTAAACTGAGGGAATAATCCTTCAGTAAGGGAAGGTGACCCCCAAAAACAAGATATCGAGATGATCCTCGGTAAGAAAAGGGATCGCCAAAATATTCGGGATAAGAACCTTTGGTAAGAGAAGGAGACTCCCATTCTTATACCAATTTGAGCTCAATACCTTCCATAAAAGCTACAAGTTAAAAAAGGAGAAAGTACAAAGGAAAGTTTGATTATAGTGATATTTTTAAGATTTATTTTTTGGCTAAGTTAATGTTTCACAATTTATTATCCTCTCTATGTGACTTGCCTATGTGCTTTCCTTTTTGCCTATTATGTTTTACGTTTTACAAGGAAGATCCATATTACATGCCATGCCGTATGACTTTTTTAAAATACTGCACGAAGGTTGGGGATAGATATGGAGGTGTTGCCTAGCACTCCTACTGAGACTTTAAGTTCTCATCCCTTTTTTTTCCCATACTGTCTCCAGAGGAACATGGCACAGGAGATAGAGACGACGCAGTGCCCCCGAGGGTAACTTCTGAATATGACCCCTCGAAGCACGCGTGTGTAGTTACGACCACTACTATCGTGCTCCAAACTATCTACTTAGGTCGAGATTTTGTGGAAAGAGACCCCAACCAGGGACGGACCCAAGTACAGTAATGAGGGGGCACTTGTCCCACGGTGTTTTTCATTTTTGTTTTAAAAAATATAGTTATATATAATATGTTCTCACTTTAAATTTTAAATGACTCCATTACAAATAAAATAAATTTAATTAGCTAAAGTTTTAAATTTATTTTTTTATTTTTTATCATTTTGACTATTATTTAACCTAATCAAATTTAATTATTGTACCGTCACTTCTTTATTCTCTTAAATCCTCTTCTTATTTTTATATTTTCAACCTTCTTTTTCTATTCCTTGTCTAATGGTCATCTTCTCTTCGTCAAAAAGTAAATTTTAAATTCTCCAATTTTTTTATATAGCTCTCCATGACTCTATGTATCTTTCAATTTCATTATTTCTCTTTTTGATATTTTTAATTGCAATTTTTAATTCAAACAATTATAGTTTAGGTATTAATCTAATATTTTATTTTTTTGTGACTTTATATATTTTATTTTATTCTTGATTTATTCATCCTTATTACTTATTTTTTTTATCTTTTTTCTATTATATGTACCTATGTTGTATATAAAATTTTAAATAGAACTGATTAATTTACTAATTTAGAATATATTTTTTATTTTTAAAAATAATGATAAAAAATATTTTAATTACAATATATAATTAAACAGATACATAAAATCTTTTATTTAATATTATATCAAAATTAAATTAAAAAATATATAACAAATTTAATTATTTTAAAAAGAAATAAAAAAATTGTAAATTATGTTTTTATTATTTTATATAAACATAATTTTCATATAAAGATTTAATTTTTTTAGTATTTATGTATAATTATAAATACTAATGTATCATTAGGCGCTAATATGCCAGTTAATTCAGTCTTTTATTATTAAATGTGTATAAAAAGATTAGTTAGATAATAAGTTATCTATACTTTAATTAAAATATTTTAATTTTTAATTTTAGAAATAAAAAAAATATTTTTTATAAATTATATATAATGAATAGTATTTAAAGAATAAAAGTGTTTACTAACTCTTTTTAATTTTTATATCTCCATATAATTAATAATATTTAACAAAACTTATTTAATATATATATTTTTGCCCCTACTCCTAAAATTTTTTGGGTCCGTCACTGCCCTCAACTGCTCGTCGTAACCTTCCTAGATACGAACGCTTCAGCATTCAAGAAACGGTCATCTGAGGTGATACATCTCGAATCAGATTCCGATACAGAGGAAGAGGAATCCAACAACCCTGGCCAGGAGGAGGACACAATGGAGGAGGATCCTGAGGAGGAGTTGAACTCTTGCGGAAGCCCAAAGGTGGAGTACGTACCCTATTCTCGCACTTCAGCACCCCATCAAATTTTAGTTCACCCCACACAATGAAATCGGATCTTCACTATGCGAAAAAAAGTGTTGGAGGAAGACTACTAGTACCTCGATTTGTGAATAACTGAAGGGTTCTGATGAAGGATAGGACATGACACAAAGATGGGAGTTTCTTCGATAAAATTAGTTAGGACGTATTGGTTTTCTTTTTCTTTTGTTATAATTACTTTTAAGCATTTTTTTAGAACCGTACTCATGGAAAAATTGTTATTCTATTTGCTCGAACCTCTTTGAGTATATTCAATTCCGTCGTTTTAGTACTACTCGATTTCCTACCTAAACTTCACGCGTACTTCCTCCTTCCTTGCATAACGATTAAGTTCATTGTTCTTTTTTATCAAGTGTGACACCTTATTTACGCTACCTTTAAAGATGGGATTTAACTTAGGGTGTTACAATGAGACTTAGCGACACAAGGAGATAGGATCCAGGAGAAGAGGATCGGTGACGACGAGGCTGGACGTTGGCTGAGGAGACGAGTTTGTCGGTGACGCCGGCGCTGGGAACTGGGTAGTGGCTCCTGGCTTTCTGCTGCTGTTGGCTGGGAGAGAGAAAGAAAAAGGGCTAAGGTTCCGTGGAGTGCAGAAAGAGAGGGGGGCTGGGTTCTGCGTGAGTGAAAGAGAGAGAAAATGGGAAGTTATTATGAGATTATGGAATTTTCAATTTTTAATTTAAAGTACTGTAAAGAGAGCTTATACACAATTTTTTATTTGAAGTAATGGAAAGGGTGTTCATTTGTACGTTTTTAATTTTGAAATTAAATATTTTTAAATTAATATAATTTATTTTGTTTTTTGAGTTATTAACTTTTTTTCTTTTGTATTTAAATTTTTATTTTGATTTTTTACAAAAAAAATAAATTTAAAAAAAAATTTATAAGATAGATAAAATTTTTTTAATAAACATGAAAAATCTTAATTCACTATTTTTTATGGTTAATCGAAGTCTATAACTATCAAAACCGAACCAACAATCAATCTAGTCAAATGACTGGATCATTGGGTCAGTGGTTCAACCGGTGGGTTAATGGTTGAACCGTTTAATCCGATAATAATTTAATAAATATATAAAATTATAATAAAATTAAATTTTAAATATTAAAAATAAGAATTAAATGATAATAACATTTTATTTTATTTTAATTTAATTTAATTAAATTATATGTAAATTATGATATAATTCATACTTTTATATAATAGATAAAATAATGAGTAAATATAATAAAAAATCTACTAGTGACACATATAAAATAATATGGTATATATACAATTATAAGCATTACATCTATTGAAGATTCACTTGTCACAGTAAGATGGAGGCTAACCTTAGAGAGCCACTTTTTGAAGGGGATTCAAATAGATGCTTCTATAACGATCCACACCCTGCTAGTCTACATGTGGAGCGCGTGGGTCAAGGAGAAAGTGTGGGACAACTGCCTAAACCGAGTTCGGTTAGTGATAAAATCGTTCGGTTTTTAACTATTTGACCGCTGTTGACCGAGTTAATTGCAAGTCCGGTCTTAATAATGAACCGAATCGGATAGGACATCGGTTCACTGGTTTTTCAGTCGAACCGGTCAGTCCGGTCCGATTCTGATAACTATGGCTAAGTCATTTATACTTGCATTTTTACGAGTTTGATTTTAGAGTCAAATATTCATCTATTTAAGTCAAATATCCATCTTTTACTCACTCTCAGGTTTAAGGATCGAACGTTAGAGACGCCACTTTTTGAGGGAATTCAAATAGATGCTCCTACAGTGATCCACACCCTGCTGGTCAAGGAGGAAGTGCGGGTCAACCGACTAAACCAACTCCAATTCGCGACAAAATCACCCGGTTTTCAAGGGTTTGACCGTCGTTGACCGAGTTAATTGCAAGTCCGATCTTAATAATGAACCAAACCGGATAGGACATCGGTTCACTGGTTTTTTGGTTGAACCGGCCGACCGGTTCGGTTCTGATAACTATGGCTAAGTCGTTTAGACTTGTATTTTTACGAGTTTAATTTTAGAGTCAAATATCCATCTATTTAAGTCAAGTAAATGAGCTAGTCCGACATATTTGGCTCATTTTGACGATCCTAATTAATTCAAGAGCTAGCTCAAATTAATCTTTATTGAATGAATTCTAAAATGATTCTAATTAATAATAATCATATACAAATAAATCCTTATATATATCAATTTAATTGTCCTATCTATTATATATTTTCTAGTATATTTTGTGATTGAAAATATCAACATTATGCTCCTATTTTTTAAAAATATTAAATTTTTAAACTTGTCTTTAAAATATATTAATTTAAAACTTCGATTCAAATTAACAGCAAACTTTCCATTAAAAATAATGACTAATTTGTGATCTAATAGTGGAAAAAATCTTTTTTAAAAAAAAAACCTTTTGATTTTAGTTGTTTGTAACATTTTTTAGAATTGACATCTTGCTAGAATATTGTAAATTATTAGTTATTAAAAATTAGCTAGCTAATTATTAGTCACAACTTTGGGACTTTAATTATTTTCTCATTTAAAATAACTTTGATTAGTGATAAAATTATGGCAAATTACATTAGCGTGCTTGGCAATTCCATGAATTTTCCATGGATTTATATAAAGGTTAGCGATTAATATTAACATGAAATAAGAACAGAATAAGGACTAACATTTTTTCTCACAAATTAGTAGCAACATAAAATAAGCGAAGAAAGTCTAACAGTTGTGAATCGGTCGCTAATTCTTCACTAAATAAGCTTTTGATTAGTGACTTAATTGCAACCAGTTACTTCTAAAATTTTCTCGGTTAGCTTTGGAGTTGTTAAAACTATGCGACGAATTTCCAACGAGATTAGCGAGTAATTTGCTACAAAATAGGTAGGATATAGCTTTTGCTTTGTGACAAAATTGCAGTTGCCAAATCGCTCGCTAAATTAAAATTGCGACAACTTAGCGACAAATGTATTTCGCCCGCTAATCAGCGACTTGAAATCAGCGACGAAGGGTGTCAGTTGTTAAACGGTCACAAATTTCTCGCTACTTAGGTACTAGGCACTCAATATCCGTATTTCCACTTTAGCGACTAATTAGCAAGGAACACTTCCCTAGCTGAATGATTTATCCGTTGCGACGAGTTAGCGACGATTGTTTTCTGTCGCTACCCTAATTTTGAATTTTTACAATATTATGCAACAAATTAGCGAAAAACTAGTTGCTCGCCAAAAATAAAAACTTTAGTGACAAATTAGCTAGAAATTTTTCCATCGCAAAATACATTTCAAATCTTTGTGACAGATTAGCTAGTAACATTGTTCCTCACTAACTAGCATTTTTGCACAAAGTTTATTTAGCGACGAACTAGTGTGTGAATTGTTTCTCGCTAATTGTATATCAAACACTTGCAACGGAATAGTGACAATAATATCCCTCGCTGCTTTACTTTTATTCGATTGAACCCCTAAGTGACTGATTTGCTAGAACATTGTCAGTCGCTAATTAATTGTGACAAATTAGCGAGAAAATTTTCTCCGCTCTTTTTTTAACTACAAAAGTCAATCTGCGAGAAACAAACTTACTCGTAAATCTCTCGCTAATCACTCGCTTTTATCAAGTTCGGATATTTTATGACCGCTCATCAATTTTATCGTTAGTGCGTCACTAATTCCTTGCAAGTTAGTGATATATTAATAACAAAAAATATTTCTCGCAAAAATTGGTATGCTAATTTGTTAAATTTTTGTAGTGTTCGGTAAGTTTCGGATCATTTAATTTTGTTGTTGCCATATCTAAATTACAAATATTTATTTTTATCGTTTATCTTGATCAAGACTTTATACATAAAGCTTAATTAGCACATCAATTTTTTTTTCTTTATAAAAATGTTCCGACTAGTCTGATCCACCAAACCCCATGAGCTAATCAATATTAATTAAATTAAAACATTGTCATATTTTTTGGGACCCCATGGAGCCATATTATTTTTGGGTTGCTTTTGCCAAACTTTGAAATTTGTAATTGCTTGCAAGTATTTCTTCAAATGGGTAAGGTTAGTGGTTAATCTATGAATAATTTCATATAAATTAAAGCTAGTTGATGAGAAGTTACACCCAAATCACTTGGCTGTTTTTCAAGTTCTAATATTGAAGTATTCAACAACCAATATAAATTTCTATATTCTATATTTATATATAGTAGTCTTTTCAAATCTTGAAAGAAAAAAAAATCATGCTAAAAGAGGCAATTACAGACCTGATATTAGATTAATCAATCCCTTAAAGCAAAGTCGAAATAATAATAATAATAATAATAATAATAATAATAATAATAATAATAATAATAATAATATCTATGAGGGAGGCAGGGCAAAAACATGTTGGAGGGAAATTTGGGTGTCCCAGAAAAGAAAATTACTATTACCGAACAGTTCCTTTAATTTATAGTTCTAAGTGGTTGTCCTTAAATTTTGAACCCATGGAAATATCTAGAATTTGTTTTTGTGCTAATTAATAATCATTCAAAGCTAGCAGCTAGTGGTGGGAGTACTTTGTTAATTATGTGTTTGTCAATATTTATTTTAATTTTTAACTATTTTATTTAAATTTTTTAACTTGTTTTTTATTATTTTGTAACTCCAAATTATTTTGTATTAGGGATATTTTTATTTAATTTATTCCTTCACTTTTATTGTGTAACTTTTGTTAACTTCTTTAAAGTTGGTTATTTAGTATAGTGTAAACTCTCTATATTCTTTTTATTTTCTTTATTTTGTAGTTAAGAGAGAGAAAAGAGTGAGTGGTTACTAAAAGATCCCTATGTGAAAGTTTGTTTTAACTTTATGAAATTGAACTAGGAAAGTTAATCATAGATTGGTATTGGATAATTACAAAATAATAATACTAATAAGCATATACCAAAAATTAATTATTAATTAAATATTTATATAAAATATATATTAAAATATAAATTATACATTAAAAATATATAATAACTACTTTTAATTAGTTTTTAGTATGTACTTAGTTTTTTTTATTAGAAAAGGTATTTGCATATTATATAAACATATAAATTATTATTATTATTATTATTATTATTATTATTATGGAGATAGAGAGAGAGAGCATATATAATTTATATATTTCGATTTTATTTAATCATGATACCAACCGTACAAAACAATAAAAAAACTATCTTTATAATTTTTTTTTTTTGTGTTTTTTAATTATCTTTGTAGATCAAAAATTAATTTTTTGTAAATATGAGTTTTATTTAAAAATGTATTGTTATCCAATGAATTATTTAAGCAGATAAGTGAGTGGATCACTTCACTCAACTAAATTGGTTAAACTATCTTTATAGTAATTTGTTTTGTTAAGTTATATTTTTAACGAAGCTTTTCTGTTATTAATTATCATGCATAGCCAAAGGACAAATGGCCCTTCTTTTTTTAGGAGGTGTTGAATACTTACTGCATTTATATAGACACAAAAAGAAATATTCGAACCAACATTCTTTCCATCTGTATATATAGATACATTAATTTACACAGTCAATGAATTTCCAACTAGAGTGTCAAACAAAAAAAGGATAGAGAAAAAGAAAAAGAAAACACACACAATTAAACATTTAAACTCTAGTCACTAATAATAATAATAATAATAATAATAATAATAATAATAATAAGTAGCGACCATCATATATATTTTAGATTCTGATAAACTAAAAATAAATAAATAAATAAATGCAAGTTAAATGGAAAAGATTTAAAGTTAAAAAGAAAACCCATAATTGTTTTAAGCATACATAATTGAGTCAAGATTTTGAATTCTATTTACTCAATGAGATTTAGTTTAACAAAAGTGAAATATACCGTATTTAAAATATAGAAATTGCCAATGCAATGAGTGATAGGTTAAGTATTTACCAAAAGTGGCCATAGCTTAAAGTGGTATATATATAATATTAAAATAATGTACATTAAAATAGCTAAAAAGATAAAAAAAAGAAACTTTATATAAAAAAGGAAATTAAAGAACAAGGAATTAGATAAGAAAAAACTTAATTTGGAAGGAAGACGCCCTAGTCAATATTATAATTAGAAGAGTATAGTTGAATGAAGAATAAAAATAGTTATTTTTATTATAAAAATAAAAGTCAACAAAAAATTATGTGCCATGTACATATCCGCTATTAATTACGTCGTCCTAAATAAATGAATTTAACTAACACATTGTTAATTAGTTGGTATGCCATATTTTTTTTTTTAAATCAGTAATTTTGAGTTTGAATCCTGATTATAATGTAAGCATTGATAAAAAGAAAAACTAAAATCCTTATATTTCTAATAATCTTCAAATGAGTTCAACTAAGAAATTAATTTTTAGCAAATATTAACCAAAATTTTTAAATTATTTTTCTATCATAAATTCTAAACCTTAAAATCTAAATTCTAAATTTTAATCTTAAATTCTAAAATATCTAAAAAAATGAAAGTTAAAAAATAATTTTATAATAAAAATGAGCTAATATTAATTAATTAAAATTTAATTATCTATACTTATTATTTTCAATTAAAAAAGGAGGATATCAATGATATAAAAGAAAGAGAGAGAAAGAAACAAATAAACATAAAGGCACGTTGAAGAAACATGCATTTTTGTAGGTAGGTCAATTATTTGGATGAAATCTTACAAGTATGTGAAAGAGCCTAGCAGCGGAAACGACACAAATGTCCAACACAAAAACAATATGGAAGCACTCACAACACAATATGGCAGCAACTATAACAAGCAAATATAGCAAGTAAAGCAATAATAAGAACACACCGAGATTTTAACGTGGAAAACCCCCTCAAGGTAAGAGGTAAAAACCACGAGTCGTCCAGACCAATGAAATAGCTCCACTATAATCAAATGAGGTACAAGAGAGTCTCAAACAAAGCACAAAAATGTGCATATAACCAGCCAAAACATCAAAGCACCAAAGCTCACAAATGAAAAGCAAGAAGATGAAATATACCCAAAAAACAGAGCTGCTGTCGAAGCCAATTTCTCCCTCTGTAGACCTCCAATTAAAATCTCCACCGTCCAGAATGAAGAACAAGATGTGAAGAATCTACAGTTCAAATTTCACGTCGATCCAACGGTGAAAGAATGAGAAACTGCCGTTCCAAAATTGCTGCTCTGTGTAAAAACGGGAAACCTAATTTCTCTCTTGCGAAGCCAATTTCTCTCACTGCAAATCTCCAATCAACATCTCCACCGACCAGAATGAAGAACAAAAGCTTTACATCCAAAGACTCTTAAATGATCATAAGAAACATCTTTACCTGACCATACCTTCTCTGGCACTTCAAATTGCAAAGGAACATTGGGGAGCTCTCGACAACCGGGGAGATTTCGGGGAGGAATCAAGCGAGAGAACATAAGATGAGAAGACACCACATCCAACTCAAAACCTTAAGGTGTCAAGTAAATGGGTCTCTCATCTTATAAACTCCTCACTCTTCCATGCTTTCTTTGATGTGGGACTAACTTCAACACTCCTCACACTTGCAACACTAACAGTATGAAGTAGTGGACCATAGAATCATAAGTGGTTTCTATATGCACAAGCTAAAACCATGAGGGTTATATTATTGAGACTAGCATGTCCATATATCTATGGATTTTAATTTAGTTATGACATTGCTTTCATGCTCACATCATATCAATACCAATTTCACTTGGTTGGTGCAGTCGGTTCCCTTCTTCACCATAGTTTTTCTTTTTCTTTAGATATGTTTTGTGTTGTTCCACGTGTCACCAACACCTTATTGGTGTCAAAATTAGCCATGCATATCTCCATTTTTTTTTATTGGATTAACAAAGTTGTTTTTTTAATGGTGGATTGTTGTGATATTTTTTTGAGATATAGGATAATTTAATTTAAAAAAAAAATTGAATCGTTCGATTTTTAAAATATAAAAATTGGATCATCTGATTTTTGGTAAAAAAAAAAATTAAATTTTTTAATTTTTATATTCAAAATTTTTTATTTTTATTTAAAAAATTTAAAAAAAATTAAAATACACAAATTAAATAGTTTAATTTGTGAACAGTAAACTTCGAAAATTACAAAAAAAATTTCGAAAATCCCATGTAAAGTAATTGAAAGGTCCAATTACTTATTTTCAAACCCCAAAAAAAAAAATAAAATAAAATACATACAAAGTCAACATTGTTAAATTACACAAAAATTTCATCCATAATAAAAAATTTTAACTGCATATCTCACTCATCAATTTTTTTTCTTTCGCATCTAATTCAGTCATAAATCATAATTTCTTTTAAGACGTTAATTAATAAATTACTGTAAGTATAAAACAAATTTTAAATTTTTAATATTTATTTAAGTAAACAAATAAATTTATTATTTGATTAATTTAAATTAGTTTTTCAATCATTATATTTTAGATATTTTTGTTTGTTTTGATAATTGATATAATATATAGATATTGTTTGTCCTTAATAATAATATTAAAATTAATAAATAATATTTATTACAAACTCTTTTTCTATTTTATTGAATCAGGTAACTTAAAACGGTCAAAAAAAAGTTTTAATCATCAATTTTATTTTGGTATTAATTAAAAATATTTACTAACCCTAATTTTAACACCATAAGATTATTTTGATTACCATTATTTTTAATTAAATATAGGTACCACTATGTAAATAATTAGAATGATAATTTGGGAAGATTATATTTAAACACAAAAAAAACATGAATATAATAGTTGTCGTGTTATGAATTTGTATTGTCATTGTAGCCTGTAGGGTTACCTAGTTAGTGTCCACACACAACCTACTAAAATAATGTGGAGGGTATGAAATTTTGTAACTTTTATACGCAATCTAGTGTGATATTTCCACGTTATAAATAACATTTAATTACAAAATTTTCAAAACTCGACTTAAAAACAGAGGATTTTCTTTGTTTTATTTATTTATTAAAAGTGTACTTTACTTTAAATATAGTAGCTCGAACGCAAAAGAAAAAAATGTAGCATTAGATAATTATTTTTAAAAAGTTAATGATAAGATCCTACCCGATTCAGCAATACACGTGTTGGAATAGTTGGAATCTTTTTTATTTTTTATTTTTCAAAATTTTTTATAATTTTAAGTCATTTGAAATTCATCTATTACTTTGATTAATGGTTATAATATTAATTTTATTTATCAATTTTATATTTATAAATACACCTATTTTTATATTTCAAAAAAATTATATGACAAGTTTTATTTTATGTTTAATATTCTATAATTATAGAATTTTTATACTTCTTAAATATTTATTGATTTGAGTGTGTTACAAGTATCCATTTATTATATTCTTTGATGTTCGAGTTATTCTCACAAGAAAAGACGTATTACAACAGCGCAAGAGACAAACTATATCTCAAAAGTTCATCCACACAAAAATAGAAACAAATTTTTGTTTTAAGCCCGTTTAGAGAGAAATAAGGCTGTGTTTAATTCTGATAACATGATAAGACAAAACATTGAAAACAAGATATAATTGATAAAGACACAAAAATTAGTGGTCTGGTACCTAGATTATTTTTTGTTAGTTTAATATTGATGCAATTATAGTAAAAAACATAAAGGATACTTAAGGTTAACTACAAATTTTTTTTTTCAGTTTTCTGTCTTTATTTATTTGAAATTTTCAAAATGAGAAGAATCACCTTTTTTTCCTCTCTCAACTTTCACTCTTTTCCTCTCTTCTAGTTCATCAAACTATTAACATTACATCTTGAATAGTTTAGGACATGAGATTTTCTTCATGATGCGGTGAACGTGAAATGTGTGGGTGATTGCAAATGATGTTTGGATGGTGTATCATATTGAAAAAGATCAATGCATTGTAGAGTACGAGTGGATGCCGCAGGAATGTCAGCGCTAGTGGAATGTGAAAATGGAAAATGATTTTTATAGAAAGTCACATTTCTAGATATGAAAAATTTCTTTGATTTTAAATCAATAAGTCGAAAACCCTTTGTTCCAAATTTAAAACCGAAAAAAACGGTTTTTCTGGTTCTTGGGTCTAATTTTGTTCTTGAATTTGTTAATGTGGAGGTATATGCAAGAGAACCAAATACTCTTAAATATGAAAGGTTAGATAAGTTAACATACAAAAGCTCATAAGGACTAGTATTATCCAGTTTAGTACTGGGCAGCCTATTAATTAGGTGAATAATGTGAGCAACTGCGTATTGCCAAAAACAATGTGGAACTCACATATTCAAATGAACATTTCTTAAGCTCAATGCACTCACTAATTTTCTCACACACCATTGCACTCATTACCACACCACACACTAACAATGTACCTGCATCACAAAACTATGACATCACACATGACTGCATCACTAGAAAATATGAAAGAGTCAAGAAACCGCCTGCTTATTTAGAGGACTACCATTGTATGATAACCCACGCATTTTACTCTAGCAACTTTGCCAACTCTAACTCTTTATATCCTATCTCACAACACTTGTCATATGATAAAAATCCCAAAATATAAGTCCCTTTCTCTAACCATCACCTCAAATTCAAAACCTAGCACTTATGAAGAAGCCGCTGCACATGAATGTTGGAGAAAGATAATATAAGCTAAATTGACAGCTCTAGATCAGAACAGAACTTAGTGTCTCACTGAACTTCTAAAAGGCAAGAAGATTGTGGATTGCAAATGAATTTTTAGGGTAAAATTCAATCCCAATGGCACCATAGAAAGGCACAAAGCGAGGTTAGTTGCAAAAGGATTCACTCAAGTGCAAAGAGTGGATTATGGTGATACTTTTAGTCCAATTGTCAAAATGACTACTCTACGAGTAATATTAGCATTAGCAGCGGCAAAGAAATGACATTTGAAATAGCTAGACGTCAATACTGTCTTCCTTCACGGAAATTTGGACAAAGAAGTTTATATGAAGATACCATCCGATTTGGCTGTGTCACAACCAGGTTTGGTTTGTAAATTGCAAAAGTCTCTATATGGGTTTAAGCAAGCAAACAGACAATGGAATATTAAGCTCATTGAGACTCTTGTTGATGCTAGTTATAAGCAGTTTTTTTATGATCATTCCCTTTTTATCAAGAAACAATTCGAAAGCTTCACTGTCATTCTAGTATATGTGGATGACTTGGTTTTAACCGGGGATGACATTAGCGAAATCAACTCCATCAAGTAAATTTTGCATGACAAATTCAAAATAAAAGATTTTGTTGATCTTAAGTACTTCTTGAAAATGGAAGTAGTACACTCTAACTCTGAAATTTACATTTATCAGCGAAAGAACGGTATGGACCTTCTCAAGAATTTTGGTTATCTAGATTGCAAGTCTCTCTTCACTCCATTTTATTATAGTCAGAAACTCTCGAAGGAGTCAGGTACCATTTTAACGGACAATACTACTTACAGACAGCTCATCGGCCGACTCCTTTACCTCACAAACACTAGACCCGATATCTTTTATGCTGTGGGACGTTTGAGCTAGTCTTTGAACTGTGCAACCACTTTTCACTTACAGGCTGTTTTCTACGTACTCCGATATTTAAAAGGCAGACCTGCAACTGATTTATTCTTCTCCTCTATTTCTGATCTGCATCTTACCAGATTTGCCAACGCTGACTAGGTTACCTGTGTCGATACTCGTTGCTCTATTTCCGGTTATTGCTTCATACTTGAGAACTCTCTCGTTAGCTGAAAGAGTAAGAAGCAAACTACCGTTGCCAAGTCCTCTATAGAAGCTGAATATAGATCTCTTGCCACTTGTGAAGCTAGTTGGTTATCTTTCTTAATGGATTTCATTGGTTTGCCACTTCAAAAGTCTATCACTCTATTCTATGACAACCCAGTCAGCCATTCACATTGCTAATAGTCCCATCTTTCATGAAAGAACTAAACACATTGAAGTGGACTGTCATATTGTTCATGAACAATATTTGTCTGGTCTCATTCATCTTATGTCAGTTGTTCCAAAGATCAATTTCTTACCAAGGCTCTACCACCGGGTTCTTTTCTTACCAATATTTTTAAGTTAAGATTGTTAGATTTATACAATTTTAGCTTGCGAAAAGTGTTACCTAGATTATTTTTTATTAGTTTAATGTTGATGGTAATTAATTTAGTAGGAGTACATAAAGAATACATAATGTTAACCACAAATTTTTTTTAGTTTTCTGTTTTCATTCATTTGAAATTTTTAAAATGAGAGAAACTAATTTTTCTCCCTCTCTCAACTTTCACTCTTCCTCTTCCTCTTTTTTAGTTCATCAAACCATTAACATCACACTTTGAATAACTTAGAACATGAGATTTTCTTCATGCTTTCGTATTTTATTTGGTAATAAAATAGAACAAATTATGAAAGGCTGATCCAATTTATTCACTTTTTTCATTAAAAAAATTCAAAAAAAATATAATAATAAAAGATATAATTATAAAAAAGTTAGCAAGAATAATAAAAAAGATAAAAATTAAGTTGTATTTTTTATTAGTGTTTTTGTGCACTTTTTATTAAGATAGATATAAAATATATTAATTCAGTATTTCTAGACACAATATTTTTATTCATGTCTTATTTATTAAATATAATTTTATATTTTTATATCTTTATTTCAGTGTCTCACGTCTGTAAACAAATACAACCTAAAAGACTTGTGTAAAATATAAAGTGCTTTTAGTTAGAAGTGGTTAAATATATTTAGATACAATTTAAGAAAAGATACTTATATAAAAAAAGTAATTTCCATTA
The DNA here is from genome assembly GCF_003086295.3 of Arachis hypogaea. Classification (NCBI taxonomy): domain Eukaryota; kingdom Viridiplantae; phylum Streptophyta; class Magnoliopsida; order Fabales; family Fabaceae; genus Arachis; species Arachis hypogaea. The sequence continues at coordinate 129,148,557 of NC_092055.1, forward strand.
TCACCTTTCTTAATTTAATAACACCTTTAAAAATATTGAAATAATGTGTTATTTTTAAAAGATTATTTTAAAATTTTTACTCACAATTATATTATATCTTCTTTTTTAATTTCTTACAAACTTTAATTATGCTCTTTCGAATAACTATTTTTATAATTAATTTACAGAGATACATCAAAATATAGCTTTGGTATTAAATAACTCTTCCACCTTAGCTCATGACAACAATAAAGACGTCTCACGGCCCACAAATTCAGCCCAACAGAATACACAAATTAAATTATAATTTAGTCTTTATCTTATCTTATAGTTATCTTTATCTTTATCTATATCTTATCTTTATCTACTTTTATCTTTCATAGGCCAATACTCTATATATACTTAGTTTTACTTTCATAGTTTACAATTCATTCAATCAACAATCAATAAAATTTCTTCATTTTTTTCTTTCACAATTCTTTTATTTTCTTATTCTTTCACAATTTTATTATGGTATCGGAGCTCCTCTTGAGTTCTGCTGACATCCATGGATCAAGGAGAAAGGGCACACCAGCAACTTCATCCGGAGTCTCTTTTCGACCTTTCGTCAGCCCAACACTTTTCTTTCATGGCACTTTCTTTCAATGAAGAAGCTCGTCCTTCAAACCAACTTGAACTTCTGCCAAGTCCAACTACTCATTATCTTTGTTCTTTCAATACCTTTTCTACTGTTAACAATTCTTCAAATCGAGATTCATTCTTGAATACTTGGATCATTGATTCTGGTGCCACAGATCACATTGCATCAAATTTGTCTTGGTTTATTTCTTACACACAAATTTCTCCTATTATTGTTCATTTACCAAATGGTTCTCGAACTACTGTTTCTTATAAAGGCATCGTTCAATTTTCACCATCCTTGGTTCTTCATGATGTTCTTTATTTACCTCATTTCAACTTTAATATTATCTCTGTTTCAAAAATTACTTCAGCACTCATATGTGAACTCACTTTTTCATCTTCTTCTTACACTCTACAGAGCAACAATTTGGGGACAATTGATTTGGCCAGAATGAGAGAGGGATTATATGTCTTTGAACCCAATTTCGGTAAAAATTCATCCACTACACACTCCATAAATTCCATCCAATCTCCACCCATTACACCTTCCAATATATGGCATTTTCGTTTAGGACACCTTTCTGGGCAAAGACTTAATCATTTACATAAACAATTTCCTTTTATCTCTATGCATCATGACGAGGCTTGTGACATTTGTCATCTTTCTAAACAAAAGAAACTTTCATTTTCTCAAAGTTTTAACAAAGCCAATGCAAGTTTTGATTTATTACACTTTGATATTTGGGGTCCGTTTCGACAAAATTCTATTCATAATCATAAATATTTTTTTACTATTGTTGATGATTTTAGCCGCTTTACATGGGTTACTTTATTAAAATCAAAAGGAGAAGTACATAATCAAATAAAAAATTTTATTACTTTAATTGAAACACAATTCAACTCCAAAGTCAAAACTATTCGTTCCGATAATGGACCAGAATTTATTTTACCTGATTTTTATGCTTCAAAGGGCATTATTCATCAACGTAGTTGTGTTGAAACTCCTCAACAAAATGGAAGGGTAGAACGCAAGCATCAACATATTTTGAATATAGCTCGTGCTCTTATGTTTCAATCTAATTTACCATCATCTTTTTGGTCTTATGCTGTTAGACATGCTGTTTATTTACTTAATAGAGTTCCATCATCCGCAATTAATTTTAAAACACCATTTGAGATTTTATTCAATGTTCCACCAAATTATCATGACATTAAAGTTTTTGGATGCTTATGTTTTGTTTCTACCCAAATAGCAAATAGATCAAAATTTGATCCAAGAGCCAAAAAGGCTGTATTTATTGGCTTTCAATCTGATTTTAAAGGGTATATTGTTTATGTTTTAGAAGATAAAAGAATTGAGATTTCTAAAAACGTAATTTTTTATGAAAAGATCTTGCCCTTAGTCACAAAAAATGTCCAATTTCAGACACTTAGCCCAACATTGCCAAACACACCTTCTCAAAAACAAGATTCAGTTAGTCTTCCAGTTGAACCCTCACCTATACCCATTGACCCAACTCCACCTAGTTCTTTATTTTCTCCAACAACCTCTCCTTCTTCCTCACTATCGTTTCCTAACCAAGTTGAACCCATGACCACCGAATCCCTTTCAACACTAGACACCAGCCCACCATCACCTTCTCATCCCCCGTCACCTTCTTCACCACCTGAGCAACCCCATCCTCGTCATTCCGACCGGCCTCACCGACCTCCAGCATATCTCTCTGATTACTTGTGTAATTCCTCTCTCATCTCTACAAATCAATCTCCCTCAAAGTGCAAGTATCCTTTATCTTCAGTCATGTCTTTTTCTTCTCTTTCATCTTCACATAAAAAGTTTCTTTTATCTCTACATTCTGACGTTGAGTCAAAGTCTTTTAAGGACGCCAATCAACACTCTAATTGGCGTAGTGCTATGAAAGATGAGTTGGATGCTCTTGAGATGAACAAAACTTGGCGTCTTGTTGATTGCCCTGCAGGGGTTAAGCCGGTTGGCTGTAAATGGGTCTATCGCATCAAACGCAAGCCTGATGGTTCAGTTGATCGATATAAAGCACGCCTTGTGGCTAAAGGGTTCACTCAAACTGAAGGTGTTGATTTCTTGGAAACTTTATCCCCTGTTGTCAAGCCTGCCACTATCAGATTAGTTTTGGCATTGGCCTCTATGAAGCATTGGCCTATACATCAGTTGGATGTCAATAATGCTTTCTTACATGGGGATCTTTCTGAGGATGTTTATATGACTCTGCCACCCGGATTTATATCTCCTCAACCGAATCAATGTTGTAAGCTACTAAAGTCACTGTATGGTTTACGACAATCTAGTCGTATGTGGTATGACAAAATTTCTCATCTTTTGCTATCTCATGGATATCAGCAGACCTCATCTGATTATAGTTTATTTGTCAAATTTATTGATGATCAAATTTCTATCATTTTAGTCTATGTTGACGACATTGTTCTCACTGGTAATTCTATTTCTGAACTTGCTGCCATTAAGTCTATTTTACACCAACACTTCCGAATTAAAGACTTGGGCCTATTAAAATATTTTTTGGGTATTGAAGTTGCTCAATCAGAGAAGGGAATTTGCTTATCTCAGAGAAAATATTATCTTGATCTTTTGGAGGATTCTGGTTTATTAGGTGCTAAACCTGCCTCTGTTCCAATGGATAGTACCACAAGACTATATCAAGACAAAAGTCCCTTGCTATCCGACCCTTTTGTATATCGTCGTTTGGTTGGCCGTCTTATCTATCTCACCACTACTCGACCGGACATCATGTATGCCATTCAACAATTAAGTCAATTCATGGCATCTCCTACTGAATCTCATCTTCAAGCTGCCAAGCATGTGTTACGATATCTGAAAACTAGTCCCGGCAAAGGACTTTTCTTTCCAAGGGAATCAGAAATTCAGCTTCTCGGCTTCAGTGACTCTGATTGGACCGGATGTCCTGACACTCGGCGATTTTTAACAGGTTATTGTTTCTTCTTAGGCAGTTCTTTAGTCTCTTGGAAGACCAAGAAACAAACCACCGTTGCCCGCTCTTCCACGGAAGCAGAATATCGTGCACTTGCCAACACAACTTGTGAACTTCAATGGATACTGAATGTGTTACAATTTTTACGCATCTCTCGTATCCGGCCACCAGTTTTATATTGTGATAATCAGAGTGCTCTTCATATTGCTGCTAACCCGATTTTTCATGAATGGACTAAATATTTAGAGGTTGATTGTCACTTGGTTCGACAAAAAGCTCAAGCTGGAGTGATGAAACTTCTCCCAATTTCCTCTTCTGGGCAACTAGCTGACATTTTCACGAAGCCTTTGTCTCCTCAACCCTTCCATCTTAATCTGAATAAGCTTAGTGTGCTTGACATCTTTCATCCTCCAGCTTGTGGGGGCGTATTAAACCACTCTTCCACCTTAGCCCATGACAACAATAACGACGTCTCACAACCCACAAATTCAGCCCACCAGAATGCACAAATTAAATTATAATTTAGTCTTTATCTTATCTTATAGTTATCTTTATCTTTATCTTTATCTATATCTTATCTTTATCTACTTTTATCTTTCATAGGCCAATACTCTATATATACTTAGTTTTACTTTCATAGTTTACAATTCATTCAATCAACAATCAATAAAATTTCTTCATCTTTTTTCTTTCACAATTCTTTTATTTTCTTATTCTTTCACAATTTTATTATTTGGCAAGACACTACTAATATTTACTGGATTTTTTTCCATATATATTATTACCCATCTTTGCTAAAACAAAAATTTGTGTTATTTTAGATATTATTCTATTACAAAAAATATTTCTTATTAGAATTAGAAGTTATCAAACTATTTAGATATAACATAAACACATTTTTATTTATAAAATTCCAATCATAAAATAGTAAACATAAACTCAATAATGTTGTAAAATAGTCAAAATAAATAAATAATAAACAAAAGTTATACCATGAGATTATGTGATGATTAAATTATAAGTATATTTTTTTTCATTTTTAAAATGAAAAGTGCATATTTATTAATATATTTTGAACTGAAAAATATTATTTTTGATAGAAAATCATTTTAATACTTTAAATCATAAATATTTTTAAATATATTTTCTTTTGGTCAAAATAGAATAAAATTAGTTAACCAATAATGTATCAAATCATTCATTAATTAAAAAAATATTTTGTATATAATATAATAATTAATAACAAGGATAAATATAAAGACATTTACATTTATCTAAAGACTATTACCACTATATAATTTAGGGTAAATTACACTCTTGAGATGAAGAAGATGTAGAGAATAAGATAGGTAGAAGATTCATCTTTTCATTGATTTACACGTCCTTTAATCAAAATTACATACCTCATTCTTCTATTTGATTAGTATGTATTTACTTATCTTTCATTATTTATTGCATCATTAACTAAACTGAAATGACAAAAAAAATTAGTTGTGTAAATTATCTTCAACCCACACAATCTCTCTAATCTCGGTACACATTGAGAAATCTGATATATAGAAGAATTATTATGAGGGATATTTGTGTCATTTCAATTAAAGATAAATAAAATATTAATACACAAGTAATAGATGTGTATTATTTTGCCTCATAGTCTATCTCCTGAAGTCAATTTCTTCTTCTTCTTCTTTGATAGATATTTATTCCTCGTGTGAATGTAACATCTAAGATTCACATAAAATAAAAATATGATATAGTATATTAATATATATGGGGTCCATTATATTAGTTATAAGTCACCTTTTCATGCAAGTGTTTGTAATTATATATAAATCCTTAACCATATGCTCTCAGCAGAATCACTCCTAGTCACAACATATGAGTCAGCGATGCCAATAATTTGCTCAACAACGAAAACAACATATTGTTTACAAAAGAAAATTGAAAAAAAAAAAAAACTCAGCAGTTAAATTGTTATTATTATTCACCCAATATGTGGGATTCATTACACATATATAATATAACAATACTTGTAATGTGCGTGTATTATCATTTATAAGTTATTTGTTTAAAAAAATTTTCTTTTTATATGATTTACACAAATTAAAATAATGTCAATGCACGGATTAATCATGTGTAGAATTGTGAAGTGAACAATAAGATAGAGTGAAAAATGTGCCCAAGTCTATTGTAGGTGTGATATTAAAATTGGTTTTTAAGATGTATGTGTATTGGAGCGCATAGGAGAATATTAGAGATATAATATTTATTTTTTTAATTAGAATTAAATTTTTGAAATGAGTGTAACACCTCAATTATCTTAAATCTACTACAATAATATAGATTCTTTTTAAGGATTATTACGTGTTAAAAAAATTTAAAATTCGTCAAAAAACAAATTTTGACACTATTTTAACTATGAAAATATGTTAATAAAAGTTTTGTCAAAAATAATATTTTTAACATATAAGTAATTGTAAAAAAAAGTTTAAATCTTATTTTGATAAATATTGGCCATCAAAAATAATTTGTTAGAAAAATTTGAGAATATATTTTTTGTGATACTTATTAACCGTCAAAAATACTATTTATTTTGACACTTATTGACCATAAAAAATTCTCACCAAAATTTTTTTAACAAAGAATGAGATGAGATCTTAAAACTAAAGAATAAACTGAGATTTTGAAGATGAAGAATGAGTAGTATGATCCCAAACTAAGAACAACAGTGTGATGCCAAAATTATTGACGGAGCTTAACGAAAAAAAAAAGAATAATGGAGTATGTTGAAAACAAATAAGTGTCAAAATTGAGGAATAATTTTCTACAATCAAATTATAAATATAAAAACATAAAAAATTTGGCATTTGTGATATTTGTCAAAAATATATATTAATTTTTATACTTAACTATGGCTGTTAAAAAAAATCATGTTAGAATAGCTCTCTTTTCTTGTAGTGACCTTACCTCTAGTCGTATAGCGAAGGTTAATCAAGGTTACGACAATTCTAAAGCTTATACTTATTTATATATAGAAGAGAATACTATATTGTAGAAGCTTGATGAAGGATTAAGCTCAAAGACAGAATTACAGAAGCGTGAGACGTTCACATAAAGCTAACGCATAAGATACAAGGTATATGTATGAGAGAATAAAACATATATAAATATAAGAATATAATAATCATAGAGAACTAGCCGCAGCTTGCGGAGTTTAAGCCGACTAGTTACAAATAGAAAGATACAGAGTTTTAGAATTAAAACAACTTATATAACATATCTCTCAAATAAGCCTCTAAGGCCATAAAGATAAATATATAAAAGGTGAGAGAATACTATGATGAAAGTAAAATAGAAATAAACAAGGAACGAACCATACTCCGCTCTGTCACCATATCCACAATCTCACCGAAGTAGATTACGACCTGCATCTGAAAAACAACAACAAAGTATGGAATGAGAACCGGGGGTTCTCAATATGGTAACAGTGCCCAATGATGTAAGATGTAAGGCTCCGGGACGCCGAAGGCAATCCTAGAACTTCACATCACATCCGGATATTCAAACTTAGAACGAAATAAATAAATTAAGCCATAAACCATAAACAGGGTTATCTAAACTTAGGATAATTCTAACTAATACTAATCACACCGCTGTATCCCACAGCCTTCACCACCCTAACCTCCGTGCGATCCCATTGCCACCGCCTACCTAACCTCCTCAGCACCAAACAATCACAATTAATGCAAGCAAGTAAAACGCAGATAGTTTTCATATACAGCAAGTAATTCAAGAAGCAAATAGGCATGTTATACAATTAGGAAAACTCAAGTAATCAAAGCAAACAAGCATATAGAAGATGCATATGATGAATGTCTATCCTATTAGCTCGTGATATCACTTGTCGGTCCGTAAATGCCAACCCGACACATCCTCCCGGATGTAGCATTTTCTGCCACGCTAGGGATATAGTGCCCTGCACACTCATGCAGCAGCTCTTCTGCTATGCCAGGGATATAATGCCATGCACACTCATGCAGCAGCTCTTCTGCTTCGCTAGGGATATAATGCCCTTCACACTCATGTAGTAGGGACTCTACTACGCCAGGGATATAGGCCCCGCACACTTCATGCAGCAGAGAAGGAAATAACCATAACAAACATTCAACAAGTCATGCGACAGAAACATCTACCACGCCAGAGATATAGGCTCTGCACACTCTCAACAACAACTAGTCATGCAGCAGAACAATCTGCTACGCCGGAAATATAGGCTCCGCACACTATCAATAACAACTGGTCATGCAGCAGAACAATCTGCCACGCCGGAGATATAGGCTCCGCACACTACCAACAATCCAATAACTTCATCCTCAAATCATCACTAGACATCACCATTTCTCATTTCAAATCACTTTCAACAACATCTACTCATGCAGCAGAGAAACCTGCTACACCAGGGTTATAGGCCCTGCACACTTTTTTTCCATATCCATCATCAGTTCTTAATTCCATTTCGGATTCATTAGTTCATCAATTTCTCAATTTGTTGTCAGTACTCACCAAGTTGACTACACTTCCTTCTCCTTCAACCAAACTCATCATCAGTACACCAAAAACCTAAACTTCCGTTCGCTAACTTTTTATCAAATTACCAAGTTAAAATCACCTAGGACCTTCTCAACGTTTTGATATTCAAAAACGAACCAAAAGTCTTAAATAAGTGTCACAGAAATTTACAAGTCAAATTCTCCGTCTCTAGACTCAAATCGAAAGTATCCTATAGATTCAAACCCAGTTGAAATAGTTTAGTTGAATACAATAAAAAAAGCAAAACCATTTCTCTTGCAAAAACTGATTTTAAGTTTGAAATCTCTGCACCAAGACAGCAAGCTACCCTGCTCTTAGAAAATCCACCAAAAATCATATTTTTATTTGATGAATCTGAAATTTTTCAGAAATAAACTAGGCTCATAGATCTTTAAATCAGTTAAAGTCTCATAGAAAAATCATTTTTTTGGAGAGAGTTATACTGATTACAAGTTTACTTTCAAAAACTAGTTTTGCTGTCAAAATAGATAAGAGCTCTATTTTTAAAACGAACACAACTCCTTCCACAAAATTTATAATAGTCTGAAATTTTGAAACAAATAAGAAAATAGTCCAAGTCTCAATGTCCTTTTAGTCCCACTCAAAATTATGGTCAGGATTGGGAGATATAGGCTCGGAAAGTTGCTGATTTGATTATGTAGCAGCAGAAAATCAGTTTTAAAGTAACAAACTTCAAAAATTTATATCTCCTAATCCAACCGTTAAACTTTAACCAAAGTTTCCAGAACTTTTATACACATCACAAGGATTTGAGAAAAATTAATTCCATTCAATTGTGAAGGTTAGATCGTTTCCAAAAGCGTCCGTAGCTACTGCCAGAAAATAGATTATGCAAAATTTTGTCAAACCTCAACTTTCAAAATATTTCAACCAAAATCAGACCAAAACCATACCAACTCCAATTTACCTCATAACTCACCCTTTGTGTCACAACCTACCATTCATACCAAAGTTTTTATTCACCCTTCAATATCCTCAACCTCAAATATCAAATATATAACACTATAATCATTCCTCCACCAACCACATTCATCAATTTCCATTGTCAAATACATAACAATACATTCATTTTTCAAATCAACACATTAATCAAATTCCATTCCACCATTTCCAACAATTATCATAATCAATTTCGATCTCAACCATCAATACCATACTATCAACATCAACATTTCAATTCATCAAAAATCCAATCATCAATTTTTCTCAACAACATCATAATTACACACCAATACATACAATTCATAAAATCTTCATCCCACTTCACCTACCTCATACATAATCCAACCCACCATCAATACTCATTGACAAAAATAATTCCCAAAATCATCATCAATCACAATAATCCAATATAACTAACAATTAACGTCAATTCACATATAATTATTCATACGCCAACAACATTCAATCCTATCTTAGGGTCAACTAGCCTAAGTGTCCAGAAACATTACATATTACATAAAGAAAACCGAAACCATATCTTGTCCGATTTCCAAATGCTACAAATACCAAAATGAAGCCACCAAACTTGATCCAAAGCCTCGATCAACTCCAACAAACACCAAAGCTCAAACTAACAACACATATATCACTAAAATAAAAATCTAAAGTATACAAAACAACTAAACACAAGGATTTAGTGGAACCTTACCTTATCCAATGTGAGTAGGGATAAAATCCAACAATTATTCGCTATTAGAGATCACCTAAACAAGCAAAATTACAAAATCTACTCAAAATCCATAACCAAAATCGTGCAGAAACTTAGGGTAGAAAAATGGGAAGTGAGCTTCGAGTTCTTACCAGAAAAACTTAGATAGAAAGGAAGAGCTCATCGAGAGCTTCGCGTGGCCGTAAACGGCTCGTCAATCGGAGCTCCGGATAAAAAGTTATGGCTCCCGGAAGGTGGAGGTGAATAGTAACCACTCCCCTCTTCTCCTCTCATCTCAAAACCGCGGCTCTCTCTCATTTGGGGGAAGAAATGAGCTTATATATGTTGGGCCTTGGGCCCGGTTTGGGTCCGGTCCAACCCGTTAGCATTTTTAGTCCGTTTGGACCACTTTGAGCCAAAACCTTTAAGATTAGTGCCGGTTTTAAATTCTAAATTATTTTTGTCCTTTCAAAACAATAAATCAATCTTCAAAATATTATTTTCCAAAATATGCGGCACTGGACAGACTAAAGTCGGTACTGCCAGCTTAAGCGCCAGTATGCATTTTTTTACAAAAACTTTTCGAAAGAAAAACATTTTTTAACTCAGAATAATTCACTGAAATCAAATTTCACATTTATATTTTCAAATTAGAACTTCTAAATTTTGAATCCATCTCGAGCACTTAAGATTATTATTTTTATTAAGATGGTTTTGCGTGAAAAACCCCGATTCTTACAATAAGTGGTTTCATGATAGAAAAGATGGGATTGTTAGAAAGTACAAAAAAACTTTTAAATACTCAATATTAGAGGTGTAGACTAATTAGTTAGTTAATCTAGTTAGCAAGTTTGTTAGAATATATATATTAACCAATTCTGTTATAACCATTTTTCTTTTAGATTATTCTGTTAGTTTCAGTTTTCTATAAATAGTCTATTGTATTTTATCTTAACCTTTAAATTTCGTAATACATAGTTTTAAGAGTGATTAATGAAGTTCATTCTATTAGTTCTTCTTTTTCAAGTTTATTCTACTTCTATGTTTCTTGGGCTTAAGTTTCTTTCTTTGATTTATGTAATATTCTGAATACCTGAGGATATCAATATCCTTTCATGATATCAAGAACCTAATCTTCCTTTTTTTTTCGATTATATCACAACTCAATTCTTCTTTTCATCTTTCTTTGCCAATAATCTTCGTCATCCACTATAGAAATTGTTTTTTCTGATTTAATAACCAAGAAAACCTTCTCTCCCATAATTGATAAGCTCACCGAAGATAATTTTTTAACATGGAGGTACAATACTATGCTCACTATTTAAATGCTTATCATAGAGGATCATCTCAATCTATCAAAGGTGCCACTGCAATTCATTATTGATGAAACAACGAAAATTATCTCTGAATCAGAAACTTTCAAGACATGGAAGTTTCAAGATCTCACTCTCTCCACTTGGATTCTTGTATCAATGTCGACCTCTATCAAAAATAAGGTGATCAACTGTTTAGTATCCACATGAAATCTGGTTCAAGAGCGAACATCACTTTACTGCTATATTATCAACAAGGATCTAAAGTTTGAAATCTCAATTGAAGTCAATAAAAAAGACTGATACAACTACTGAGTAACTAGAAAGAATTCACAAGATAGTTGAGCCTTTGTTTGCAATAGGCTATGAAATCAAGGAAGATGATCAAATACAAGCTATATTAGATGCTTTATCTCAGGAGTATACTGGTTACATTACATCTTTATATTAAGATTGAGATCTTTTAAAATCATGGAAACTGAATCATTTCTTTTAGCATATGAAGATATGTTTGAAAGATTCAAATATTCTTTTAGTCACATTCCAGTGGCCAATCTTGTTCGATCTCAGTTTTCACAATCATTCAATAGAGGTAGTTCATTTAGAAGAGATTGTGGAGGTCGTACTATGGATAAAGGAGGCAGATTTTAATTTAGCACATTAAAACCACAACGCCAGCTCTGTGGCTGCCTTGGACATGTGGTGTGGAACTATTAGCATAGGTTTGATGCATTTTTTATCATAACAGCTAACAATAATGTTTCATCAATGTAAATTTCTTACAATAATGCACAACCTCCACCACCTCCTTCTAATTTTTACCAACCACAAGCATATATCTCTACTTCTTCATCTGTTAGTGAGGCTCATGGTTCCCAGATTCACGATCTAGTTATCACATCACCAATAAGCCTCAAAATCTGCTAATCTCATTATCTTCTCAAGACCAAGATCTAGTTATCCACCTTCCAAGCACCATTGCTCTACAAATCAACTAAAGAAAAATTTGTTTTAAATATGTGCACATAAAAAGTAAGCTCACAAAGTTTACCAAGAGGAGTCCACTCATCATACCAAATAGTAGGGGTGTTCATGGTTCAGTTTTTTCATAAACTGAACTGAAACTGCACTAAACCATTTTAAATAGTTTAGAAACTGAACCAAACTACTTTGTCAAATAAGAAACTAGCTTTAAACCAGTTTACAATATAGTGCACCAGTTTAAACCAGTTCATAAAAATAAAACTAGTTTTAATAGAAAAAACCAGTTTAAACTGATTTATAGGCTAAAACTAGTTCTAACTTTTAATATATATAAATTAGTTACACTTTCTCTCTCCCTCTCTCTCTCTCTCTCCTTTTCTCCTCTCTCTCTCTCTCCCTACTCTCTCTCCCTTCTCTCCCTCTCCCTCTCTCTCTCCCCCTCTCCCTCTCTCTCTCCCTACTTCTCTCCCTCTTTCCCCCCTCTCTCTCTCTTCTTCTCTCCATCTCTCTCCCTTCTTTCTCTCTCTCTCTCCCTCCTCTCTCTTCTTCTCTCCCTCTTCCTCTCTCTCTCTTCTTCTCTCCCTCTCTCTCCCTCCTCTCTCTTTTCCTTTTTCTCTCTCTCTCTCTCTCTCTCCCTCTCTATCCCTTTCTTTCATTCTCTCTCTCCCCTATCCATTTTCTTCTCTCTCTCTCTCCCTCTTCTCTTTTTCTCTCCCATCCTCTCTCTCTTTCTTACCCTCTCTCTCTTAAAATATATAAAATTAGATTTTACATTCTCTTTCTTACCCTCTCTCTACTTCTCCCCCTCGCTCTCTTCTCTCTCTCTCTTTCTCTCTCCCCCTTCTCTCCCTTTTTCTATTTTCTTCCCCTCTTCCTCTCTTTCTCCTCTTCTCTCCCCCTCTCTCCCTCCTTTCTCTCTCTCTCTCTCTCACCTTCTCTCCCTTTCTCTCTCTCTTTCCCTGTCACTCTTTCTCTTCTCTCTCTCTCTCTCCCCCCTTCTTTCTCCCCTTCTCCTCTCTTTCTCTCTCTCTCTCTCTCTCTCTCTCTCCCTTTTCCTTTTCCCTATCTCCTCCTCTCTCTTTTTATCTTCATCTCTCTCCCCTGCCCCTCTTTTTCCCCTCCCCTTTCTTTCTCTCTCCCTTTTCTCCCTCTATCCCTTTCTCTCACTCTCTCTCATATCCCTCTTCCTCTCTATCTCTCTCTTCCTCTCCTCTCTCTCTCCCTCTCTCTTTCTCTCTATCTCTCTCACTTTCTTTCCCTTTCTCTCTTTCTTGCGCTATTTCTCCCCCTCTTTTCTCTCTCTTTCTCTCTCTCCTCCTCCTCCTCTCTCTCTTTTTTCTATCTATCCTTCTTTCCTCTTTTTTCTCTTTTCTCTTTCTCTCATTCTCTCTCTTGTTTTGGAAAAAAGAGGGGGAGAGAGAAGGTTGAGAGAGAAAGAGAAAAAAGAGATAGAAAGGGAAGAACGAGAAGAAAGAGAGAGAGAGAGGGGAGGGAGAAGAAAGAAAGAGAAGAAGAAAGAGAAAGAAGGGAAGGGAGAGAGAGAAATAGGAAAGAGAAAGAGAAAAAAGGAAAGAGAGAGAGAGAGAGAGAGAGAGAGAGAGAGAAAAAGAGGAAGAGAAAAGGAAGGAAGAGAGAGAGGATAGAGAAAAACAAAAGGGGAGAGAAAAAGAGAGAGAAAGGGGGAAGAGAGAGAAAGAGAGAGGGAGAGAGAGAGAGAGAAGGAGAGCGATGGAGAGGAGAGAAAAAGGAAAGAGAAGGAGAGAGAGGGAGAGGAAATGGAGAGAGAGAGGATGGGAAGAAAGAGGAGAAAGAGAGAGAGAGGAGGAAGAGGAGAGAGAGAAAGAAAAGGGGAGAGTAAGGAACAGGAGGGAGAGAGAGATAGGAAGAGAGAAGGGAGGAGAGAGAGAGGGATAAAGAGAGAGAGAGAGAGAGACGAAGAGAGATGGGGGGAGAGAGAGAGAAAGAAAGGGAAAGAGAAAGGAAAAAGAGGGAGAGAGAGAGAGAGAGAAGAGAAGGAGAAAGAGGAAGAGAGAGAGAGAAAAAGGAGAGAGAGAAGGGGAAGAGAGGAAAAGGAGAGAGAGAGTGAGAGAGAGAAGGGGGAGAGAGAGAGAGAAGGGAGGGAGGAGGAGAGAGAAGGAGGAAGAGAGAGACGAAGAGAGATGGAGGGGAGAGAGAGAAAGAAAGGGGAAGAGATAGGGAAAGGAGGGAGAGAGAGAAAGAGAGGAGAGAGAGAAAGAGGAGGGGAGAGAGAGAGATAGAGAGAGAGAGAGGGGAGGGGAGGAGGAGAGAGAGAAGGAGAGAGAGAGAAAGAGAGAGAGAGAGAGAGAAGGGAGAGAAGGGAGAGAGGAGGGGAGAAAGAGGAGAAAGAGAAGAAGGGGAGACAGAGAGTGAAGGGAGAGAGAGAAAGAGTATGTAAAAACTAATTTTAGAGTTTAAATAAAACTAATTTTTATTTGGTTTAAAACTAAACTGAGCCATAAAAACTGGTTTTTAATAAACTGATTTTCATAAAAACTATGGTTTCAATTTAGTTTCAATTCAGTTCAGTGAAACCAATTTTTTTACACATCCATACCAAATAGATTGTTGCATATTCCCCACATTCCATCTAATTCCTTCCTTTAAAATATCATAAGCTTTAATAATCTTCTTCCAAGTAGCCGATAGAGGAATAACGAATGAAAATGCTATTTATCCACAATACACTTGAATTAATATTTTTCATTGTCTAGCTTTTCTCTTTTTTTTTTTTATTTAAGCCTAATTATTCTTTTGATTTTTATAATTTTATCAAATTTTTAATTAAATTTTTATAATTTAAAAGTTATAATTTAAATTTTGTAGATAAAAATTTTTAATTAGATTTTTAAGCTCTTTAGAATATTTGTTTTTATATATGATATATAAAAATTAAAACACATATTTTACAATAATTATGTATTTTTTATAAAGGAAAAACTAATAAAAATTTAATTATAAATGTGTATTTAATATAAGGACTTAATTATAAATTTTTAAATTATAGATACTTAATTAAAATTTTAATAAAATTATAAATATTAATAAAATAATTAAATTTTTTTGGAGTATAAGCACTCTTCAAAAAAATAATTAATTTTTGGAGTGAAGTGATGATTATTATTTTATTGATTACTTTCTTAGGTGTAGTTCTTTTGCAAAAATGTTATCTAAACAATTGTTGTTTAAAAGTATAGGTCATTTTCTTTTAATATTTCAATATATATATATATATTATTCAGTGTGGCATAAGCTATTTCTTCACATAGTCATGCGTCCACTTAGGAACTGATTTGGGCCTAGTGTTATTACTTCTCATTTCTGGCTCATTTTCCTCATGAACAGCTGCAACTATTGCTTTTTCTATTGGGTTTGTAGAAGAGGCAGTAATATCACTTAGGCTTACAATCATCCTTTCTTCCAAAATGACTTTGCCCTCAAGGTCAATCTCTAAAAATATAAGTTGTAGTTCTTAAAGATCAACCCAAGTGGCTTCCTCACGTGCGGTCAGATGTGGAATTAGAAGTGTGCAACATCCCACTGTGGATGCAGCTGTTTAAGCTTTTCAAAAACCACCTGAAACCTATCGAGGACCTCTTGTACCTCCTGTGGGGGCTGGGCAGCCGCCTCCCCGCAAGTTGCACCTTCTTCGAGCAACTTTAAATGATAGAAGGTCGCAGCGGGTTCTGTGTGAACCAACTTCTGGATTACTGAGACATTCGAATTGCAACAAGCATTCTGCTTACAACTTAATAGGAAGGCCATCGATTGTAAACTCCAAAGTAAGCAGCCTGTAGTGAGTAGTGACATATCCAAGACACAATTAACCAGTCAACTCCTTGTAACTCCAAAATATGTGTCTACAGTGAATTGAAATCCTTGCATTGCCAAAGAAATTCCCACACATTAGGCCTTGTACCCAATCTCATCTCCATTCCCCACCAGCACCTGTAACGAGGTAACTTGATGAACTGGTAACTTCAATTTCTTAGCAATGTTAGCCTTCACAAAATCGTAGGTGCTACTCCATCAATTAACACTATCAAGGTTTGCCCCTTATAGGTTCCTTTTAGTCGAAAGGTCGTAGGCTGGTACTATCCCACCATGGCACTAAAACTGATTTTCGGCTGTAGTAGCTGCACCATAACAGAGCTTATAGGTTCCTCCGATTCCACTAACTATGGGTTTGGTCTTTTCAAAATCTCTTCCATGTCCTCATTCCCAAGTAGGAGATAACAAGACAACTTACAACGGTGTCCGAGTGAGAACTTATCATCATAATAGTAACAACTAACTAAGTCCATTCTCCTTCTTTGCCTTGATCTTAGAGACATATAATCTCTTGAAAGGGGGTATGGGTGGTGGTAAGGACCTTAACGGGGGGTTGATATTTTTTTATGGTAAGATTTTTGTTTTGTTGGCTTATGGTCGAGGGGAGGGATAAAATTCTTTTGTAGTTGTTCTGTGTAGTTTGGTGTTTTTATTCATGTAGTTTGGGTAGTTACACTGCAGTAGCATATGTAGTTGGTTTAGTCAGTAATAATTTACATTTCAAATAGTCTTGCAATCTAGCAGTGAATAAAGAGATTAGCCATTTTTCACTTAAATCTGTGACCTGATTAGATAAATCTTCAAATTAATTGTGGTACTCAGTAACAATAGTGGTCTGTTTCAATTCTTTCAAAACTATTTTAGGGGCATAAAACAAATTCTGCCCAAAATATAATTGTAATGCATCTAAGAATGAGTTCCAATTGTATGAAATGTTATTATTAACCCCTCATCTATATCATGTGTATGCAGGGCCAGTTAGGTGGAAGGAAATCACACACATATGCATGTCCATGGGCACATCATACCATTCAAAGTATTCTCACACTTTAAACACCTATTCATTAACCCCTTCACCATCAAAAAGAGGGAGTTTATCCTTGATACCTTTCACAAGTGGATTGTTGTCGGATACACGAAGGGCATTTTCCGGCATGAATGAACGGCTAGCTGGCTCAAACTTTGGCTATTTCATCTCCAGAGCCTCTTTCAGTAAGCTACAGATCTCTTGCAGCAATTCTTCCATTGCAACTACACGATTGTTGGTAGTTTTGACATGACTGCCGATCTCAATTTGGTCACACTGAAGGGCAATAATCTCCTCCCGGGAGCGGCTGATTCAGCAGGATCCACCATGGCGAAAACTCTCAATAAAAGCATCAAATGTTAGTCTTCAAAATCAAGTGATTATAATGCAACAAAATAGCAAGAATGGATAGAAGTGTGTATTATTGAATTTAGTAAAAGAGTGTAAAAGAAGGAAAAGAAAGGAGTATGGATAATCCCCTCCTTCGAGTCAGGGATGGAAACTTCTCGTATACGACTCCATATTTCACCAATTGCTTAACAAACTATGCAGGAATCTCTTTCCCCGTATACTCTATAACTAACTATTAAAAAATATGATTCAGTATGGCATAAATTATTTTTTCATATAGTCCTACATTCACTTAGGAACTAATTTCAGTTTAGTGTTCTTGTTTCTTATTTCTTTTTTATTGACTTTTTCTTGAACAGCTCCAACTATTGCTTTTCCTATTGGACTTATAAAAGAGGCAGTAATATCACTTAAACTAATATTAACAATAATTATTAAATTAACATCTATCTATAAGCGATTTTTTTTCATATAATAAGAGATTTTTTATTCTAATTGATAAATTCAATTAATAAAAAATATTTACAAGACTAAATGTCCAAAATTCAAAAATAAATAGATAGAGAATAGCATTTCCATGGCTATCAAATATTTTTTAGCATTTTTTTCATCTATATCAAAATTTGAGAAATTATTTTGATAATTTTAATTTTTAGGTAGATAAAGTTAACCAACATAATTAGATATGGTAAATCAACAAGATTTATATTTTGTATAAAAATCACATATGTCAATTTATGGGCAATTTACACATATAAAATGATTGAAGAGAACGTATACGCAAATACAACATTGGCAATTTCCAGACGCAAATGAAACAAACGCAACTATATATAATCTGCTACACCCTGCAGCGGAACTTAATTGCACGTAATCCGCTACAGGTTATCGCGGATTACGTTGAGGGCGGAGTTACTCATAAACCGCTACACCCTGTAGCGGTTTATGACCAAATGGCGTTTCTGCATAATCCGCTACACCCTGTAGCGGATTATGAGTATAGTGGTGTGTCTATATATACCGCGTGAGGCTGTAGCGGAAATCATTTGAGTTATTTTGGAAAGAAAGTTAGAGAGAGAAAGTAGAGAGAAGGGAGAGAAAATTCAAATTCTTGAGTAGTTTGGAAGAATGGAGGATGAACGGCGGTTGTACCAGCTCGACGGCGTTGCTCACGTAGCCGGAACCATCGATGCAGAGGTAAGTGTCTGTATTTCTAAACACTATTTTAATAAATGTATATTTTATTCAATATTAAGGAAGTAATTCATTAATTAGATAGATAGAGACTTAGTTTAGGTTTTGGTTTAAAAATGAAAATTTGAAATATAAACTTTGACATTTAACATTTAATAGTCAAGGTAGAGAGGTAAATTAGTAATTTCAAAACCCAAGTAGCTTAAGACTAGAAATACAAGCTATAGTTTGGTTGGTGATGTTATTGTTAGAAATTAAGCCGGTGTTCTTTATTTCTGAAAATGCAGCCAACCCGATGTGTGTATAGCGTCCGTAGGCAACAGAATATGCCGTTACATGATAGGATCATACCTTACTTAGAGAGGGCTGGATTGTACCACCTGGCTAGGCTGAACGCGTATTGGTTCTGGTTGGATGAACCTCTGGTCAGCGCATTTATCGAGAGGTGGCGGCCTGAGACCCACACTTTCCATATGCCATTCGGAAAGTGTACTATCACGCTCCAGGATGTGGCATACCAGTTTGGGCTGCCCGTGGATGGCCAGGCTGTTTCCGGGTGCATGATAGACTTCCACATGCACATCGAGGGGGTCAGACTGGCATGGGAGTGGTTCGAGGAGTTATTTGGTGAGCTTCCGCCACCGGATAAGAGAAAGTTATACACAGTCCACTTCACATGGTTTCATGAACGGTTCAGGGTGTTACCAGCGGATGCTTTGGAGGAGACCGTGCGCATATATGCACGCGCGTATATTATGATGCTTCTGTCGACACAGCTGTTCATGGACAAGAGTGCGAATCGAGTCCACCTTCGCTGGTTGCCTTTTGTGGTGAGACTTGATGATATGAGCAGCTATAGCTGGGGCGCCGCTGCATTGGCGTGGCTGTACCGATGCATGTGCAGGGTGACGAACAGAAACGTCACCAACTTGGCTGGACCCCTACAGTTGCTACAGTCATGGATCTTTTGGCGGTTCCCCACGCTGAGGCCGCCGGGTTTTGATGCTTTCTCTTTTCCATTGGCATCCAGGTATACTTTAATTCATTCTTTCTTTCAAGTTCATTACGTTCTATATTTGAAATTACATACTTACGTGCTATTTCTGCAACTCAGATGGGCCACATATTTGTCCTCTTCTGATGGAAAGGAACGGCGGATTATACAGTATCGTCTGGCATTGGATCGACTGACTCATCGAGATGTAAGTATTTTATTTTTGTTTGTTGTTATTTTAATTCTTTTTTTCACACTTATATGTATACATTGGTATAATGCTGACCTTGCCTCCTGTCTATCAGATTGTGTGGGAGCCTTATGGTTCACTGGACGTACTGGCAGTCATCCATCCGGAGATACTGACCGAGGAGCACATCCGGTTATGGCGGGCTGTCACCAGCCTGATCTACTTTGCAGTTATTGAGTGGCATCAGGTAGACAGGGTCTTCCCACAGCTAGGGGGCGTACAGCATTTGCCTGAGCCAGTGCTCAACATAGAGTATCTTCATAGTAAGGACGGCAGGGGTGGAGATAGATGGTTTCCCACTTACTATAGGACATGGCGTCAGCATTGGGATGAGCGAGTTCGTTCTGTGTTGAGTGTCCAGAGAGTTCCTGATCCTGGTCCATCCCCTAAGTACCTGGACTGGTGGCACCATGTTGCACATAGGATTCTGTCACCAGGGATTGTTTTCGCCGACCCCAGGCCGACCCAGGTTCCGGACGATGCTATACTCAGAGGGTCGTCGCAGGCGCCGACTAGAGTGCCAGCATTCGATATGCCGGATAACAGACGTTTGGAGCGGAGACGACGCATCGGTACACGTGCCACTGATCGTGACTGGCGCTGGCTAGACGACATGATGCAGGAGGAGCAGGTTGGTGGTGATGACGAAGGCCAGGCAGATCATCGCCTTCGTCGATCTTCTGCTAGACTACGGGCTGCTCGTGGTGGAGGAGCACCTCCCGTCCACCACGATGACGAGGCAGGATCGTCCCGTCGGCACCCTACAGACACTCATGTTGGTGGCACCGCGGAGGCTAGTATGGGTGGTACACCTTTTACCCACGTATCTAGCTCTCAGGTACTACATGGGTGTAGCACACAGCTGTTAGCCGATCTTGCTACCACTTCTTTCACCATGGATTTGGACGATCAGTTGGGTAGACCCCAGTTCTATGCGGATTTTGCTGAGATCATACGGGGTGACGACGTTCATCAGTACCAGAGCCCGATTCCAGGCGGCCCTTCAGACCCTACGGAGTATAGGCCACAGCCAGCGGATACGCCTGAAAACCTGGTCCCTGAGACCCAGGTTCCTGAGACCCAGCTTCCGGTCGACTTGAATGAGCCCGCAGGCAGCCCGTACGACACTTGGTTCGGGATGGGGGGTCGCCACCATCTGCATTTGGAGTTGGGGCACAGGAGGCTCCGCCGGGAGATCGGCGAGCGGCTAGGGTTAGGTGTCCAACTCGATGTGGCACAGGCTCGCACCTACTTGGTCCATTCGGAGGCGACCATGATGTTGACGGTGACCAACAGTAGCGTCCGATTCTCTTAATTTCCGACAGTTATCCATGTATGAATTATGACTTATTTATTTTCTGTTAGGGTTAACGACTTGTGACAGTTATATTTGTATTAGTTATGTAGTTATACCTGTATTATTTTTGTACGAGTTACTGCGAATGACGATTATATTTTGTATCAATTCGTGCATTTTGTATCATGGGTTTTAAACCCTAACATATAAACACCACTATACTCATAATCCGCTACATGGTGTAGCGGATTATGCAGAAACGCCATTTGGTCATAAACCGCTACAGGGTGTTGCGGTTTATGAGTAACCCCGCCCTCAACATAATCCGCGATACCCTGTAACGGATTACGTGCAATTAAGTTCCGCTGCAGGGTGTAGCGGATTATATATAGTTGCGTTTGTTGCATTTGCGTCTAAAAATTGCCAATATTGTATTTGCGTAAACGTTTTCTTCAATCATTTTATTTGCGTAAATTGCCCTCAATTTATTATTGAAAGATTATTTTTTATAAATTAATCTCCAACAAATATAATTAAAAATTAAATTAATTTTTATTTGTTTGATGATAACACATGTTATAAATTATAAGTAAGTGTTTTTTTTAAATTTTATGAAAATAAAGAGAAAATAGAAAAAAATAATTTTTTTTATAAAATCTTAAAAACAAAAATATTTAAAATAAAAACACAAACTAACACACAATTTAAATTTACATAATGACAATTTTGCCCTTATGACCCCCCCCCCCCTCTGTCTCTCTCTCCAGCTAACAAGAAACAAACAAAAGCTCTTTAAAAATAATCTTTTTTTTCATGGAATTTGGGAAACAAAGCATTCATTCATTCATTTATTCATTCAAAGAGTCTCTTTTCACTTTGAGTTTGCATCATCACCATAATCATTATCTCACTTCTTCTTCTTCTTCTTCTTCTTCAAGTACAACACCACCACTGGTAAAAAAGTCTCTCCCTTTCTTCTCTCTGATATTATTGTTATTATTATTTGGTTAAGCTTTTTGAAGATTATTTATCAATAATAATAGCTTACCATACTTTATTTTCTTTATGAAACAGGCTTTGATTGATTATATATGAATGAATCTCCATGGATTGTGTTTTTGCCTCCATTGAGTCCTCTGTCTTCACCTGACACACTCTTCACATTCATTATCTTAACCCATTTTCCATTTCACGTGCTCCCTTCTGACACTTCTTTTCTACTCTCTTTCTTTCTTTTTTTCCTTTTCCCCTTTAATCTTTTTCTCATAATTATTGTCTCACTGATTGCAAAAAATAATTAAAAAAAAGGGTCTTGCTTCAGCTTCAGTAGGGATAATAGTATTATAGACAGTAGTAACTATTACTTACTTGTGTTTTGTTCTTTTTGAAGGCTCTTCAATGGTGTTCCTTCTTTTTGTTAACTTTACTCCACTGCTGAAGTAGTAGCTATTGCAAGTTGAGACTTTTTTTTTTTCTTTTGTTTCTGTTTTGAGTTTGAGTCAGAGTCTGTTACAGTGTTTTTAACTGCATCAATTGAGGTGGTTATACTTGCACTCTGATTCTTGCACTCTTTGTGTTTGTGTAATTGCCTCTGTGTGTGTGTGTGTGTGTGGCTGTGTGCTTATTCATGTTATGGAGTCTTGGAGTTATGTTTCTGAAGAGAAGGGTTATGTCTCAAACGATGCGATTTCCCCTCCCAACAGTGTTGGGAGGAACAGCAAAGGTTCCTTCTTGGGTTGGGAACTGAAAACCCCAGGTGGTTTTTCCATTGAGAATCAAGGTTTTGAGGAATTGGGGTTCCCAGGGATGAAACAATTGCCCCAAGATCCTAATCCAATTAGTAGTGTTCATAGCAGAAAGATTGATAATGACCCTGCTATGGCTACCCCAAACGCATTCTCTTCAAGAGATGATTTCAATTCCAAGATTTCAGCCTCTTTGGGGGACTCTAATGGTGGTGGCTGTGATTCACTTATTGACTTGAAGCTTGGTAGGTTTCCTGATCATGGTGATGTTGGTGTGGTGGTGCCAGCATTCTCCAAAGGGGCCCCTATTTTGTCGTCATCGGAGTCGTCCACGCCGCCGAAGAGGGTTCGAGCTTCTGGGATTCACTCTCAGACAGCATACTGCCAGGTCTATGGATGCAACAAGGATCTGAGTGGTTGCAAGGACTACCATAAGAGGCACAAAGTTTGTGAGGTTCATTCCAAGACTTCCAAAGTTATTGTCAATGGTATTGAACAAAGGTTTTGTCAGCAATGTAGTAGGTAGGCTGGTCAAGCTTTTCTTTCTTTTACATCTTTTGAATTTGTTGGCTCTTTTTTGTCTCCTAATTACATGTCATGTGTGTTTAAGAAGCTTTTATCTGCTCTTTTTAGCTTTTCATCCAAATTCTCTTCCTGTCTTTAGCTATGTTCTTCAAATCTGCATTATTATTTGGAGGGAAATAAAAATGGGGATTGGTTCTCACCAATTGTCTTATAGTCCAATTTAGGTGCTACTTTGTTTTCTGAAAAGGAAGAAACCACACTCTATGAATATTCTTACTAGGGGTGAGTTTTGTATGTTGGTAAAATTGGGGGAGAAACTTTAATGGATGAGATTTGTGTGCAATTGTACACATAATTCGCATCCATGAAAATTGCTGCATAACTTCTCCTTTGCCAAAATTTCTGCTTTGAGTTTTCTAAAAAAGGACAAAGTTTTGAAATAAGAAGCTTTAATATTATGATATATAGCGCTCCTGTAATGTTTAGCTTACTATCCAGGTTTCATTTGCTGGCTGAATTTGATGATGGTAAGCGTAGCTGTCGTAAACGCCTTGCAGGCCATAACGAGCGGCGGAGAAAACCACAAGTTGGTATACACTCTGGAAAGCCTGGGAGGTTGCTTCAGCCATATGGTGGTAATAACATGTTCTGGATTCCTTCATTATAAGAACACTTTTCTCCCTCTCTAACATTAACCTTCCTATTTCTGCATGCATATTCATTGATTACTTTATTAATTCATATTTTGCCTTTTCAACAGCTTTCTCTAATATGTCCATTCAGTGAAAAAGAAAAAATGAGTAAACCTTGGTTCACTATTAAGGAAATGTAGGCTAAGGTTTCCCAAGTTTCTATCTGATACTACGATCTTAATTTTCTATATTGACTAATGAGCTGCTTCATTTTCTTTGAGTTGTTCATAACCAAAATCTGGCTCGTGACATTTTCGATAACTAATTCTCTATCCTAACCTTTTCTTTAATTCCGCAGTCATCTTTTATTCTTAAATTTACTTGATTTGTAAATTTCTTAGAGATCCTGTGGTGCTTTTGCAGAAAGCAGATTCCAGGGAAACATGCTAACATCAGCATCTTTCATCTGCCAAGAGATACTCCCCGCTGGGGCCTTATCTTCTGAGAGATATGGAACAGGTGACTGGTGGAGACCTATAAAAACCGAAGACGGCTCTGGTTTTAGGCATCTTTCTTCTGTTCCTATCTCTAATGGACACCCTCAGTCACGACCTCTGTTTCCTTCATATAATGAGAAGCAATTTCCCTTTCTTCATGAAAATAATGATGCTACATCTGCTGGGGGTAGCATCTTCTGTGAAAATAATAGCTCATATCCACCTGCCATAGGAGGCCCGAACTCGGGGTCACAATCATTATTCCAGGACACGTCCATAGGAGGTGAGGACTTCAATGTTTTCGATACAGAATCGGCTGTTCAAGGACTATCGGGAATTTCAGACTCTGGTTGTGCTCTCTCTCTTCTGTCATCTCAATCACAAAACTCTTCAAGCCAGTCATCTGGAATTCCCATGGCTCGATCAATGGTCATTCGGAGCAGCCATAGCAGTAGCCATTATGCCATGAGCCAGGTCTCTGAAAAGATGATAGGAATAACTTCGCAAGCTTCGAGTGGAGTCTCCGATAGGTTTCCATCCGAGTTGAATCCTGCAGATGGAAGTCCTCTTAGCTCTGTGCTGATATCTGACACCAATGACATTGTCAACTTTGAAATGGCAGATGGAATATTCCATGGTTCAGATTTCGTGAATGTGAAAGATCGTCTCTCATGTGATGATGTCCCGACTATCGACTTGCTTCAACTGTCTTCGCAGCTTCAGCGAGTTGAGAGTGAGAGACAATCCTTGCAGGTGAAGCAAGAAAATGATTCATCGGTCTCTCTCCGGATTACTTAAGTTCCTTTCAAGAAGGTACTTTTCCCCTTTCATATTGATCGTTGAATTGTCTCTCTATGCAGTATACTTTAGCAGTTAACTGCCGGCGAAAATGCAACTTGGCATAGCTCATATTCACTACTTAATAGCTTAAGATCATGTTTCTTCCAAACCAAATCAATCATTTTTATTCTTTTAAGGGGAATAAAGTCTCATGTTATTGAGCTCATTGATAAGTTGATTCTCGAACGGAAAATGTGTTGCTCACTCCGTCTACCTTAAGTGTCATTTCTGGTATGTATTAGATAGAATCGAAATACATTCCAGAAATGACACTTCAAAACGGACCAAGGGAGTACCACTCAGAAGTCAGAACCATTAGATATCTCTGGCTAATTTTAATTGTTTTTCAAAAAATAATCAGATCAGTTTTTGAAAAACAAAATCCTGATTTAAAAAAAAATTAAGCTAATTTTTATAGAAACATGCAATGAGAATATAGATTTTGCTGTTTCCATGCATTCTGAATATCTTAACTAAATATTGATACAGGAGACAAAGTTGTGATTGTGCAGCATGTGATCAAAGACACAGAAAGACAGCAATGGCAGTGCAAGTGCCTACCATAACTCAACTATTTATTTGGACAGAATAGTCCTTCTCAGTCTGAAAAAAATATATATATATATGTATCTAATAACAATGTGAATATGTAATAAATAAACCAAAGAAGCCTGAGATGTATCAAATTAAAGTGTGCCTTCTCAATCCAGGCACACTTGAATTTCTTCATGAGTATTAGTTTCTGTATGAATCTAATTTTTGCTCTTAGTAGTGACATTAGGTGGACACATAACGACACACAATAGATGTAAAATTGGTTTTTAATGATAAAGGTGTGTATTTCTCTATTAGTGTTTTTGCAGTCAAACAAATTATATGTATTCATGGATATCTATGTATGAGTTTGTGTTTTTATTATGTTGAGAGAACAAATAAACACCACCTTAGCCATAAGTCCATTACAATGATGGTCATAAAATAAAGTGGAAATATTTCAAATTTTTTTTTTCTTAAATTGATTTTGTATGGTGTGAGATCACACATTGAGAGGATTCATTTTCCAAATAAAGCACTAGTCACTAGAATCAAGCAGAGAGGGAGGAAAAAAACAAAAAACAATGAGTCATCATCTTGTTTTCTTTAAGCCAAGCAATAATGCTAACCATGAACATCTAATTGGAAAAATCTGAAGAAAGTTTCTTACACACAACTAGACACTATTCAGTTCAAAAGGATCAATAGTTGTTTCCTTTAAACATAGTTGAGTTCAAATCTTGTGAAAGAGTTTTATTGTATTATTATAGGGAAAGAATGGTATATATTCTATGTCAATGTTCAGCAATAATTTTATCAAGGTAGTTTCTGTCGGTTGACAAAGGCACGGCTAGATAAAATAAAATGAGAAAGGACAAATGCGAAGCATTCATTTACTTTATAAAATAGATATATTATTTAAATTGTCTATGAAACATCAAAGTCGTTGTAGTATAGTGGTGAGTATTCCCGCCTGTCACGCGGGTGACCCGGGTTCGATCCCCGGCAACGGCGCGCTTTTTTATATTCCAAGGCTTTGGGCTTTTTTTGGGGACATTTTACGAGCGTAAACTAAATTGTAATGGACTCCTCCAGCAATAATTAGGTTTCGGTAGCATAACATGGCCGACATCTATGCTATTAAAAAAAAATAAATTACTTTTACCAAAATAAATAAATAAATTACTACACCACAAATGAAAAATACAGATTATTAGTTATACCTCTAGTTTATGGGTTGTATTATCAAATGTTCATGTTGATATTACATTCTACCATGAGAGAAAATGATACTCCTATTTCAATTGATCAATCTCAAATTAAAAAAAAATAGCCCTCCTGTTGCAAATATAATACTTAAAATTGAGGCACGTGCATTTGTCGGAGTTTTTGGTTGGAATAACTATAACAATGTTAAATAATCTTTTTAGATAATGTTTTGAATGATCGTACACCAAAAAGTATATTCCATTAATATCGGTAACACTTGTATTATGAGACATTGTCATATACAATTTTCGGTAAAAGCCAAAAATACAATAAAATTTAACCTTAGAAATAACAAAGAAACATAAATTTGTTAATAAACTACATGAGCTTGCAAGTACTGTTCTTCAGGTCATTGGTGTATGAGGTACAATTTGGTCTCCACCTATGTTATAGTATTTAGCAGCAGCAAGTAATACAAAACTGGCAACACTAATTTTAACCAAAGACATAGGATTGAACCCATTCTTTTTGCTCCTATCTAATTCCATATCTGAATCAAAATGTTTAGGAAAAGCTTGAGATGAGGTCTTCATAAAAGATGAGTATGAATCAATTTCAGCTTTTGTTAGTGCTGGGTTTACAGAATCTTTCACTATCTGGAAATGACGATCGCATACAACGGTGGCGGATATGTCTTCCCTTAGAGCCACAATTCCAGCTTCCCTGCATAACCCCTCCAGTTCAGCTCCTGTAAAGAGTTCAGTGTCTTCTGCTAGTAGTCTGAGATTGACGTCACTCGCGGTTTTCATATTACGCGTATGGACACAAAGTATCTCATATCGAGCCTCCAAATCAGGCGGTGGCACATAAAGAACCTGCCATTGCAGATACATGAATCAATGAGAGAATATCTTGACAACCCTTTTCAAGTTGCTATCAGTGTCAACAGTTTGAGAATACTTTTTTTTTTTAATGAAGTAAAGTTGCTGATTTCATGAAATTCTTTCATCATTTTGCATTGTACACACGCTTGTATCTTCCAACTGTGTATGATTCAGCTACAGACATGAGTTTAATTGTAATGGTACAAATACGATTCTAAATACAACCTCATACCAGATCAAAACGTCCTGGACGCATGAGTGCAGCGTCAATCGCGTAAGGGCGATTTGTTGCTGCCAGAACAAGAATTCCCTGGAAACAGAAATTACAGAGATATACTTAAATGGAAATGCGCTTACTACCAATTTCTTGAATCCAGTCTTATGCTTACTTCTTTTTTTTATTTAATTTGAAACAGTTAAGTTGTTTTTGTGACTTCAAGCTCACAGATTCAAACCGAGAAATCAATTATTGATGCCATTATCATGTTAAATTGCCTACATTATACCCTTTGGGTGCATCCCGTTTCCTGTACTTGCTAACTCAGGATCCTTGAGCATCGAGCTTTCTTTTTTTATTTTTTTATTTATTATCATTTTGATAAAAGAATCTAAGGTATAAAAAGAATATTTAAATTAAAAAAAAAAAAAAGAAATACAAGTGTGAGACTAAAATGTCCTCCCTATAGCCAACAGCAACGAGACATATGGTAAACTTACTTTAGCTTCTTCTAAGCCATCAATCTCAGTCAACAAAGTGGATAAAAGCCTCTCACCAACTGTCGCACTATTGCTTGAACTATCACCTCTGCAATTAGGAGATAAATTACGAAAATAACTCATTATGCACTATAAGCATAACAAAAGAGAAACCAAACAAATTTTTTGTACAGGGTGGTAGATGTTAAATCCAATATTGAGCTTTAAAAGCACCAAATGTTAAACATAAAACATACCAAAACGCAAAAACATTTTAGAGTTCAATGCAATCAACATTACAGGAGGGTAGATGTTAAATGCAATGGGGCTGATCACTGAGATCCACCTCAGAGGAGCTGGTTCAGCATAACAAATTTGTGCAGAGCAACATTTTCTTTCAGCCAAAACAATTTAAAATTGATTATGATATGATTTCAGAATAAGATGCATGGAAACATGTCAATGATTCTTTGCATGACCTCCCACATGCATTTAATCCTCATACAAAAAAAAATGGTTACTTACCGTTTTGTAGCTACAACATCAGCCTCATCAAAGAATATTATACTGGGTGCCGCGAGTCGGGCTCTCTGAAATGTGTTACGGAGCAGAGCTTCCCCCTCTCCAACATACATTGAATACAATTCTGCACCACTAGTTCAGCATTTTTTACTTCAAAATTTGTCCATAATTTGGAAATCAGAGTTAAGATGGTATTTCCATAACTGAAATCAGAGATAAGGATGTTGTAGAACTGCAACATATTTCCAAAACAGTAATGGTAGAGAGACAAAAAAAAAAGAAGCCAGAACTTACCTTATTTATGATTCATTAATTGTTACAATAATTAATGAATGCTAAATAAGACAAGTTTTGACTGTTTTTGGTCATCAAACATTTCCGTTTCGAAAATAACAGCCAAATATATGGTTGGATTACTTTATTCATTTATGAAAGAATATATATTTGACATAAAATATGTGTTTCTTACCTCAGAGCATGGCACACTCTTGTTTGGCCTCAAAACTAGGATTGTTCAGTTTAAGTTCTTAACAACAAGTGGGTGTAACTGACCCCAGCAATGGAAATCCAGAGGAAAAATATATTTCAGCCAAACTTATTTTGTTGGATTTCAAACCAAAGTTATCACTTTCGCAAGGCAAGCATGATTATACAAGTCTTCTAGGAAAACAAGTATGCTAGCATAATTTAGATTCTCAAGCTGAAAACGACAGCATCATATTTGGGAGAATATATGAACAACTTGTGTGTGGAATTTGTCAAGCATCATGACAATAACATGTCCCTACACAAGGAGATTTGTGGTTTTTTTCCTGAAATGACACTCTGATATTGTGATTCCTAAGGAGAGGAAGAGAAAATCATTCCTTCTTAGGCATAAAATTAAGTAATAATCAATCCAAGACTTATATACTGAATACCACAAGGATAAACCCTATGTAGAAAATTAAATTATTCAAACCTCAAAGAAAAGAAAGAAGCTTGGGCAGCATGAGCAGCAGCTTTAGCAAGGGTTGTTTTTGAGCATCCTGGAGGTCCATGGAGAAGAATTCCACGTACGGGAGATATTCCCAATCTTGAAAATGCATCAGAATGCTTAATAGGCCATTCGACAGCTTGCTGAAGTTTTTTCTGCACAAGGATAATTATAAACATGAATAATCTTGAGTTTCTCAATGTAAAATCAAATGTTAAGTTTACAAACCTTCAAATCTTTTAATCCCCCAATGTCTTCCCAAGTCACTTTGGGAACTTCAACAGTAACACCTCTTGTTATACTTGGACCAACAATGGACCTTGCGTTTTGCCAATCTTCCATTGTTAAACTGAAATTAATAGCATCTTCATTTGTATTTGACCTTTTAATTGCAAACATGGTAGCTTCACGACACAATGCCTCCAAATCAGCTCCAACATATCCATTGCATGATGCAGCAATGATTTTTATGTTAACATTGGGATCCAATGGAATCTTTTTTGTATACAGCTGGAAAAAAGTAAAAATAAAGAACAAATATATTCATGCTCTGAAATACTTACCAA
Organism: Arachis hypogaea; assembly: GCF_003086295.3. Classification (NCBI taxonomy): domain Eukaryota; kingdom Viridiplantae; phylum Streptophyta; class Magnoliopsida; order Fabales; family Fabaceae; genus Arachis; species Arachis hypogaea. The sequence continues at coordinate 129,179,288 of NC_092055.1, forward strand.
ACAAGAATTCTAGGTAGCAAGCATAATGATAGAAGGCAAACTGAAGGATTGCTTTCTTGCTAAGTAATTGGTGTTAGAAACTATAGTTACCAGGAAAAAGAATGAAGAGTAACATTATTATCCACAACCAAACCATCCCAAATGTTTAAGTTGGCAGGAGACTCCCCCCCCCCCCCCCCTTTTTTTTTTAATATTACATTTTTTATTATATGATTACATTAAGTTTATCAAGATGCAAAGAATATCCATACCAAAAGCTAGGTTGGACAAGAGAAAATATTTCCAAGAACACCACGATAAAGAATAAAGCTGTCAATAAAATATATCTTTCCAATCTTTCAACATATCAAAGAGACAAATTCCTCCAGAAAGAGATCATGCGCTTTCAGATCCCTCAAGAAGGGCCAAACACCAAACCTTGTCCCACAAAACCTGCTTCTTTAAGAAAATATTGTTTAAGTTATGAGAATAATGGTCCAAACAAATACTCTAAAAACAAGCATATATAGCACATTTTGACAAAAAAATCGCTTTCTTCCTTTTTCCTGAGACCAGTAAAACCACTCAACACTAAACCGGAACTGATTGAACTACTAAGGTATAGAGCACACCCAACAGTCACCAAAGAAATTCCATAAGGACTCAGGTGGCAGCTAACGAGTCATGAATGGTTTTATATCTATTAATATATCCCTCATGAATTCCCAAATCATCTTAATAGTGCATAAATGTTTCCTGTCTCTAACAATTACCTTAAGAATTTGAAAGCGATCTTCTTCATTTGGAACAGTAACTTCAATTTCAGCATCAAAACGTCCGGATCTTCTTAGAGCGGGGTCAATTGCATCCACTCTGTCTATGCAGAAACCAGACACACCAAATTCAATGGAGAGAAAGTGAATAAATAACCAGCAACTAAGCACCAAAAAAGCAGAGAATAGAGAATCAAAGATATGAAAAACTATCACATGACTGAAAACCACTCTTAATAATATACATGCATCCCCTGTAATTTCTGTTTCTTCTTTAGTTCTTTTCCTTCTGATATAATTCAATTTTCATTTTCATGAAATAATAAATAATCTACTGGAAGATGAAAGACAACCTGTTAGTTGATGCAACCACAACGACTCCTGCTGTAGAAGACGTGGGTTTATTAGAGTCCATGAGTGTAAAGAGTTGTGAGGCAACTCGGACATCTTGCTCCCTTCTGCATGTAGACAATTTGATTAATGGCCTCAATAAGCTTCCCACATATATCTTTATATATTCAAAAGAATTCACTAAAGAAACAGTACTACATATTTCATTCATAATATTTCAGGATCTTAAAATTTTATCTAGTCAACATAGTAAAAGTCTTAATCAAACTAATTGAAATCAAAATACACAATGAGCCATTCATATGGGGAAAAATTGCTGTGCCCCATTGATTACAAAAAGAGAAGAAAGGAAATTAAAACATAGTGATTGATAAAGACTTAGAGAAAGAAGTATAGTTTCATCATTCAAATGGTATCAAAATGAAATTTATGAACTAGTTAACTATTCTACAGAACAAAAATATATCATTCTAACTCACATCAATGTAAAAAATTGGGGCAATATATAACTGACTGAAAAAAAAATCACGACTAGCTAAAAGATAATAACGAATTCAATGGACATATACTATAAATAGACTCAAGAGTTCACTGTTAAAATCCAGTATCATATAATATTGCATTCAATAGTAAATTGATCTTTAAATGAAGTAAGACCTAAGACAAATCACAGTAATATTCATCACAAAAGTCGTCAACTGTCACATACTTAGAATCTCGACGGGGACAGAGTGCATCTATTTCATCTATAAAGATAACTGATGACTTGCCCAAAGCTACTTGAGATGCTGCCTCAGCAAAAGCCTCTCGGAGAATTTTCTCACTTTCACCGGCATGTGCTCTGTGCACCATGTGCGGACTGCAGAGGACATAAACAGACAAGCAACCAACTCAGATCAAAGAATTTTGATACCAAAACCCACGAACCTGTAAATCCAAGACAGGTACCTAATAATTTTCAAATGCGCCCCACATTCCCGAACCACTGCTCGAACCAAACTCGTCTGCAATTGGGCACACATTCAGGCATATATAAATAGCAAATTCTAAATTTATCATGCAAAGCAAAATGCTAAGTTTGACTTATAGCGCAACCACATTATATTAGGACATGGCAAAAACATGTTATTTACACCGAAGTAGTCCCTGACAAAAGATAGATGCAACAAACTAGAATAAAGTTTAAATTAGAAAACCCCCAAACTGAAACCGTTGCTCATATAAACTAGAGAGAAAATCCAACGGAAGAAAGTAATTCACTGGCTCAAACTATAAACACTCTTTTCCAATTTTCATAGCAAACTCTGTCAACAATAGATCACACAAAAGAAGGAAGAAACAATATCTATTATTAATATCAATAGAGCTCTCACAAACTCAAATCCAAGTTGTAGAATCAATAAATGTCTCATGGATTTTTTTTTTTTTACCTTTCCAGTGCCTGGTGGGCCATAGAGCAGCAATCCCCGTGGCCACTGAGAATGTCGTTGGTGGTTAGAAAAAAGAAAAGAAAAGAAAACTGTGAATAAAGGAGGGAAATGAAAAGAAGTGAACTTTGAGGCCAAGGCTCTGCGCTTGTCGAGAAAATAGGCGCGGGAAGATGATGATTTCTCTGAGTGCTTGAAGAGGTTGGGCATTGCCACCAATGGCTTCCTCAGCACTCCACTGGTTGTTGCTGCTGCTTTCCATCTCAGAAACTATGTCAACAAATATTAACAATTTAGGGTAGGGGCATCAAAGTTGAAAATATATGAAAATTTCACACAGCAATTTAGTTAGGTATCAGTATTTTCACCAATTATCAACTAATTGTGGACTAAATTAGTTAGGCATATATTTCCACCGAAAAAATCCTAGAATTCTCAACAAATTCAATTCAATTCAAAGGTCCATTTTTCATCTCAGCAGAAAAAAGAAAAGGCTGTCACATTACAATACCTTACACACACTAAATTCACATCATCAAATTTTCATTTTTATTCTTTTTTTTTTTTCCTTACCATTATTCTGCCTTAGACTTATAACCTTTGACGCACACAGAAAACGTTCTCTTCTGACCAAAAAGAGCCCCACAACAAAGCTTTTAAAAGAAATCTTTTTTCACTTCCTTGGTTATGCAGTCATAGTTCCTTCATTCTTATACCCAAAATTATTCTTCCCTCCCAACTTTTCTGATTCTTCTTCTACATATTTACCAACACCAATCAACTAATTTAAAAAAAAAAAAAAGTAAATATGAAAGAAATAAAAACGGCTCACCAGATTGACCAGAATACGCAGAGAAAGCGAGAGAGGAGTAGAGCGCCGCCGCGAAATGAAACAGAAAGCGCGCGAGGGTTTTGTGTTTTGATAACGAAGAAGAGGGGTTATGACATTTGATTTATTAACATTAAAATAATATTTATTAATTAAAGCAAGCAGGAAAGTCGTTGTAGTATAGTGGTGAGTATTCCCGCCTGTCACGCGGGTGACCCGGGTTCGATCCCCGGCAACGGCGTCCTTTTTAATCTTTTTTTTTTTCCTTTTTTTGGGATCAGGCTTTTTAAAAGGTCTTAGATCATTACATGAGACCTTTTATTTTATTGGGCTCAGGCCCGCTTTCCAAGGGGACCCAGAAGTGGGGTCTTCTGTATTTCACTTAATTGTAGGAATAAAGGTAGAATAGACGATGAGTAGTAGCCGCATATTTAAATAATGACCTTAATTAGTAGGTGCCGTCTTACCACAAAATGATGATGGTCCAAAACTCCAAATGAATATGATCAGATTTGCAATTTGTTAATGGCATATATCAGCTTTTGCTTTGAGCATTGGCATTGGTTTGCTGGCTTGGGCGGCACAAAAAACATGCAACTAAGAACATTGTATTATTGTAAACAATCTAACAACTTGTGTTTATAGATAATAACTAATTAATAACTGTCAACTTTAATAATAAAAAATATAATGGTATATTTTAAGCTAATATTTAATCTAATATATATATAATGGGAATCTGCGAAAAATTGGTGTTTAATTTTTTTTCTTAAAATATATTTCATTGAATATACAAAAATATTTTTTATTATACTAATAAAAATAACATGAATTAGGAGATATGCGATTTAGTAGCTTATTGCTTATTAATATACTAATAATTAATTGTCATCAAGTCCACAAAACGAGGGTTACACTAATAAATTAAGGTAAACAAAAGCTCTTACTGTTTTTTTTTTTTTTTTTTTTTTTTGTGTTTGCTTTGTTAAAAAACTTTGTTATAAAAAACGGAATTAATAATCAAATCAATTTTTCAGGTGATATTCGTGATTTAATTTATTCAATTTGATCTTTTGTAGTTTATGTTGGTTCTAATTCTATTTTTATCAGAACTATTAATAGTGTATTAAGATGGATTTACAGTTATCTCACTAAAATTTTTAACTATTATCTAAAATGATAATTAAAACTTTTTACCTTAATTTGTTTCATAAGAAGTCTTTAAACCCTTAAAGTAAAATAAAGATTAGAATTTTAAATATTTTGTAAAGACTAAATTGAGATAAAAAATTTCAATTATTACTTAATAATTTTGTGACAAAAACAAGGTCTGAAATTAGGGTGAATCATAAATACTAAGTTGAGAAATTAAAATGAATAAGTGAATCAAATTTTTAGAGGCCACAAATATAAGTGTAACTTTAGAGACTAATCTAAATATAGAGTTAAGAATTTGACTAAGATTGATTTTTTGTAAAACTCAAATTTAAAACTATTAAAGGACACTCATCTTGATTCTATACACTTTTCATATCCAATAGCTCACAAAGGTGGACGATGTTTATGGATAAAATAAAGGAAGAGTTTTAAGTGTATCGAGAACATTGATGTTTCAGTTGTTTTAGTCATCAACATAAACGAGCACCACAAGCTGAATATTGTGATGACGGGAGACAAACAGTGAGTGATCGGAGGCACACTGCTGAAACCCGTATTAAAGGATGCACGGTGGGGCTACCAAACGGAGAAGAAGTTCTTGCCAATACAAAGGGAACGGTGACTCTTGATGGAGGGCTTAAATTGACCAATGTTTTATATGTGCCAAAACTAAGAAGCAATTTGATTTCAGTATCACAATTAACAAAGGATGCAAATTGTACTGTACTATTCACTCATGAGCTTTGTGCTATGCAGGACCTCATTTTGAGGATGCTGATTGGAGCGGGTGAACGAAGAGATGGGCTCTACATGTACTATGGTGTTCGCAAATTCACAGCATGTCAAACCCAAGAGAAGAGTAGTATTGATCTTTGGCACAAGCGAATGGGACATCCTTCCTATAAAGTGGTACAAATGTTGCCGAATTTGAATGATGGTTGTAAATTTTAAGAGAAGAATAAATTATGTGAAGTTTGTGAAAAATCTAAACAAACACGAGATAAATTTCCATCAAGTGATTTTCATGCAACACATCCTTTTGATTTAATACATTGTGATTTATGGGGACCCTATTGTACCCCCTCTTCTTGCGGAGCATCTTATTTTTTAACAATTGTTGATGATTATTCAAGAGCAGTTTGGATCTATTTGTTGTGTGAAAAGCGGGAGGTGTCAAGTGTGATGATTAATTTCTTTGCTCTCATTGAAAGGCAGTTTAATAAACAAGTCAAAGAAGTACGCAGTGATAATGGGACCGAGTTCATCTGTATGCGTCCATATTTTTTGCAGCATGGAATTGTTCATCAAACATCTTGCGCTGGGACACCCCAATAAAATGGAAGGGTGGAGAGAAAACATAGACATATTCTTAATGTAGCTCATGCACTGAGATTTCAAGGATCTTTGCCCATTCGATTCTGGGGAGAATGTGTTTTATCTGCGGGACACTTGATCAACCTAACACCATCATCTATTCTTAACGGGAAAACTCCTTTTGAAATGATACATGGAAAACCACCTGACTATAATCATCTTAGGATTTTTGGCTCATTGTGTTATGCGCACAATCAACAAACCAAGGGTGATAAATTTGCCAGCCGAACTCGTACATGCACATTTGTGGGATACCCATTTGGAAAGAAAGGATGGAAACTTTATGATATGGAAAGAAATATTTTCTTTATATCTCGTGATGTCAAATTTGTAGAAACTGAGTTCCCGTTTGCGAGTTTGGCCCAAGAAAATTTGGTTTCCACTTCTTTAGTGCATGAGGAGAATTTTTTGGAGTCCATTAATAATAAGCCCACAAAAATCAACGGTTAAAACAACTGGAATACCGATGTTTTCGGTACACTTAAAATTTTTCCTAAAATAAATTATCGGTTGCATTATTTATATCTTAAAACAACTTAGTTTCTATCCCTAGAGCATTTACTTGATGGTAGAGTCTATAATGTAGAATCTCTTTAAGTTCCTCATGTGTAGAACTGACATGGGTAGGCCTTACAAAGACACATGTCCTTCTGAACATCACTGCTATTTTCAAGCGACAATTCAAAACTCCTAGAAAAGAATGCTAGTCAGGTGATTAATAGATGCTATGTACAACAATTGCAATAATTTAAAAAGTAAAAACATTATTTCTTTTAGTTTTGAAAAATATTATATTTTTCCCAAAAAAAACAGTAAATTGTGAAAGACGTTCTATAACGAGAACGGCGTTTGGTTTCTCCTAACCCAATGTGCTTGATAACGAAAAAATCGAACGTGGTGATTTGAGGGATGTCCTCAATTGCAATAATTTGGGGTGAATCTTTTTTTTTTGTGCATGTATTTTATTGTTCTTCTAGATGGCGACAGGGGAGAAGGGAGGCTCGCCGAGAGTCAACCACCACGATTGATTTAAATTGGGGATTGGCAGAAAATGCAAAGGTTGAGCACCGTGACCTTTCAGCGATGAAGGTGGTTATGAAGATGGATGCAGCAGTTGTGAGCAAGACAGAGGTGAAGACGACAGAGGCAGCATCCGGCTTTAGTGTGCTGTCCGGTGTCAGCGATAGTGGTAGTTCTGATGAAGATAATGGGTAATGGAGCAGGCGGCCATGGTGGGCTACTGGGTTGGTTCCCCTCTCTACTCTCTTCCTATTTTATGGGTGTTGGTGACAATAGTGCAAGGTGACAGTAGTCGTATGGTGGTGGTGGTCGACTACTCTTTGCAAAATGTTTGGCAACTTATTGTGTACCGTTTTTAAACGAGGCCAATGGTTGAGATGATGCACAAATGTTTAACATTAAAATTTTATTTTCTCGGGTTCTTGAATTTTAATTCATTGATGTTGTGTTGTTAAAACGTGAATAAATCCATTAAAATGTGTGTTAGATATTTGAAAGTTAGATCTACTTATCCTCTGTTCTATACTTGAAGTTTTTTAATCTTTTCATTTTAAAAAGGTTAATATTAGGGAAAATCACCAAAATAAAATATTTGTGTTACAAAATTACCGAAATACAACTTTTGCAGTTTAGATACGAAAATGCAACTTTCTACAAAACTATGTAAATTACGGAAGGGGTCCCACGGTTTCAAAATACACATAAACCGCTGATGGAGTTCTGCAGTTTACGTTGATAACGAATTTGGCTAAAAACCGTGGTAGGAGTTCTACGATTTCTGTGTGAATGGGAAATAAGCATAAACCGTGGAAGGGGTCCAGCGGTTTATGTTTGCACCAAGTTTCACTATATATAATTAACCCAAATTTAGAAGTTATTCGCCATCATTTGGATATATTATTTGTTGCATTGCAAATATCTATTTAGGTTTATGATTGGCTTCAATTCTTTTTTCATCAAGTATTAATGGATTTATAAACATTTAATAACATGAATTTAGGTGTCTGAACTCTAATCTCATTGTATTTATTACAATGCAGGAAGGTGATTATGAGATGATATATATTAATAGAGCATTTAAAGTGGCTATTGCTCCTTTGTCTCTTTCTATGTTTGGAGATTATGATGATAATGATATTAATACTATTTGAAATAGAGAGCTTGTGATGGATTATTTGAGATTTAGATGCTCACAAGGAATTAAAGTAAGGTATTTTGTATAGAAATGATCAAATTATCTTCTTGTGAATATCGGCAAATGTAGCATCAAAGTTTTTTCTCTTATAAGTATATAAACATTTATTCCACATTTGAACCTAAAATGTTATCAAGTCATGATAGGCAATTCTGGAGAGAGAGAAAAAGGGGTAAATGACAAATTCGTCCCTGACCTTTTAAATCATGGACTTTTAACTCCCTCAGGATTGGAAAATACAAAACGACCCCTCATCAATCAAAACGCCGTACAAATCGGTCCTCCCGTTCAATTTGGTGTCCAACACGTAACGGATTCTGTTTACCTGGCGCCTATGTGGCGTGGATATGCGCACGTGTCTTCAGGATGGTGGTAACGGGGCTGACGTGGTGCTAGTGGAGAAATTAATGGGACATTGTAGTCCTTGGGCACTCGGACGACATCGTTTTTGGTTAATGTTTTGCAGTGGTGAGTGTGACTTATGAAATATGCCAGTGCTGCCCATATCAGTGACAAAGAATTACAAGAAGCCCTAGCACTACTAAGCTTTTCCCTCCAAAAAATACAACGCTTCGTCTCCGCATTGTCGTCGTTGCAGTTCCGTGGAGGAGTTCCATATTGAAGCTCTGTGGTTATACCTGCGTCTGCCGTAGAGAGTGGTAAGTGATTGTCATAGGTGATTAGTTGTGGGGTTAGTCATTTGCCATGTGTTAGTCATTTGCCATATGTTGTTTAGAAAGATTTTGGAGATTTAGATAATAAGGGGTGGTTTTGTGTTTTGTTGTGGATTGAAAAATTTTGCAGATGGTTGATGTCTTTGGTGTTCCCGTGTTCCATCATGGGGGTAACTTTTCACGGAGGGATAGCGGTGAGTTAGTGTATCTTAATGGTCAAGTTGAGAAGTTTCCTCTGATGGACTTGGATTTTGTCAATTTCGACGATCTGGTCACGATGTTTAAAGGACTGGGATATCAATCCTATAAGGAGGCTTACTGGTATGATCCAAAAAGTAAAGATATGAAGTCAGGGTTGCATGTATTGAGGGGGGACGCAGGGATCAACCAAATGCGACAGGCTAAGTTGAGGAACAAAGATACTGAAGAGTTTTACATTTTTTTGACCATCCTGTTGACGAACCTAAGATCGCAGATGATGATTTTGAGAAAAATACTGAGGTTGAGGAAGAAGTCGATCCAAATGACTTGGAGAAGTCGGATGGCTCGTCTACCGACGATGATAGTACTGACAGTGATGAAGATGAGCCGTATAAACCACCACCAGCTAGCTATGAAAGTGGGAGTGATACTGGTGAAGATGATGAGAACAGAAGGGTTAGAGCTGCCAAAGGGAAGAGGAAACATGTGTCTCCATCGTCAAGGAAAGGGGTTGATCCCAATGAGAAGCCAAAAAAACAAGCAACACATGAGTTTAAAAGGCAGAGATTTAAAGTAAGAAGGGTGGGCTCAGCTGGTGAAAGTTTCTCAATGTCTACTGGGCCTGCTAAACAGCACCGCACTAGTAGGCCTCGAAGTCAGCCCAACAGATATAGGCCTGCTAGGGAGCCCAGCATAAGGCCAGCCGTTTCAGATTATGTCAGTGATGTAGACACTGATAATGAAGACATTGTGTTTGAGTACGAGTTTGAAGAGCTGCATACCCCTGTCTCATCAGAGGATGAAGGGAACAAACCACACTGGCCTGAGTTTGATGAACACTATGGCTTTGGAGAAGACAAATTTGAGCTAGGCACAAGATTTGCTACAATAGAGAGGTTCAAAGAAGTTATGAAGGATTCGTTTATTGCTTAGGGGAGGGAGTTGGTCTGGATTAAAAATGATAAGGAAAGGGTTAGAGTTGGATGCAAAAATGAGAATTGTCCCTGGATTGCTCATCTGTCATACAATAAACAGCTGCAGTGTTTCCAAGTGAAAACCTATAGGAGTGAACATACATGCGCAAGAGATCTGGGAAGCAATGCGGCTGACCAACACTGGATCAGCAAAAAAGTAGAGAAAAGGATGACCACCCATCCCCATATGAACACACATGAGGCCATTAATTTTTTAAAAGAAGAGTTTGATCTAGTACTACACCCTAAAATGGTTTACAGAGCTGTGAGGGAAGCCAAAGACAGGATCATGGAAAACGAGGTAGAACAATATGGGAAGCTTAGAGACTATCTAATGGAGATACATAGAAGCAATCTAAGGTCTACTGCCTTGTTGGACGTTATTCCCCAGCCACAAGCACTCCCAACATTCGACAAAATGTATATATATTTCGATGCCTGCAAGAGGGGATTTAAGAGTGGATGCAGGCCGCTGATTCACTTGGATGGAGCATTCCTCAAGACCTATCATGGGGGCCAATTGTTGTTTGCTGTGGCACAGGACGCAAATAACCAGTTTTATGTCATTGCATTTGCTGTGGCAAGGTCTGAATCGAAAGAGTCATGGAAGTGGTTTTTGACCCTATTACAAGAGGACATTGGAGATGTACAACAACATGGTTGGAATTTTATGTCCGACATGCAAAAGGTTAGTAAGTCAGTTTCTGTACTTAATTTAAGTACATATAATGCAAAATGATGAAAGTCCTTCTTGAACCATTCTGTTTCAGGGACTGATGCCTGCATTGAAAGAGATAATGCCGAATGCACATGTGCACAATTGTGCCATGCACATGTGAAAGAATTTCATCAACCGTTTCAAGGGCTTATATATCAGGGAATTTGTGTGGGACTGTGCAAAATGCACAACTGTGGCTGAGTTCAAGACAATAATGGAGAGGCTGAAGGAAGTTAATCAGGATGCCTGGTCATACCTGATGAAATTTGAACCTGCAACATGGGTAAGGGCCTACTTCAGTCATGGTCCAAAAGTGGACAACCTAACTAACAATATGTGCGAGTCTTTCAACTCCAAGATCACCAAGTACTGGTGCAAGCCTATACTCACAATGTGCGAAGAAGTGCGCTGCTACCTCATGAGGCGTATGGTTCAGCACAAGAGACTGATAGATTGTCATCATGGAAAGCTTGCACCGGTTCAGGAGAAAAGGTTGAAGAGGCTTGTTAAGCCAAGTAACAAATGGACTGCGGAGTGGATTGGTGATAACGAGTGCAAGCGATTTGAGGTCACATACAAGGGATCTAAGTTGGATGTGGACCTGATTAAACATACATGTACATGTAACAGATGGTAATTAACTGGTCAGATCAGACTAGGCCTGCTGCACCTGTCATTAAGCAACCAATTGATCATCCAAAGGTACATAATAGGCAAAAGGACCCAACAGAAACTGTTATCGAAGGTGAAAAACTGAGGAGAAGTTTCTATGTGACCTGCAGCAAGTGTGGTCATACAGGGCACAACTATAAGACTTGCAAGGGTGCGCCATCCAACCCAAATTGGAAACCTAAGACCAGAAAACCAAAGAAGAAGACCCAAGACAACCTTTCTCTTGTGGTTATACCACTGTCACAATCAGCACCTGAGGCAGAGGTACTTGTCTGGACAAAGGATCTTTATGTCCCCCCGATAACATGTTTAAGGATTTAGTTGTCCATTTTAAAAGTGTTACAGGACCTGTTTGTATTTTTTAAATTTGCCTCATGGCTTTATTGTCTTTTTTTATGTTAGGGTGAGGAGCATGACTCAGCTACCCCCAACAAACCAAAACCATTCTACCACTTCCACAACTCAAGATGTGGCCCAGCAACAACCTGCTCCACAAGTTGCATCTGTGACCACTACTGCAGCCCCTGCAAGACAAGGTCAGGTTCCATTCAAACCTCCAGCTAGAGTTCCAGCAAGGCCATCCAACAAAACATTCAGACCGAAACAACCAATTAGAAGGAAGTGTGATGGCAAACAACAGGTTCAGAAATCACAGCAGCCAAGTGTGGAAGCAGTTGAAGGACCATCTGATGAGACTCTGGCTGCAGCAAGCAGTGGAACTAAAAGGATGTTTCAGTTCATCCCCACCCCAGGAGTCAACAATTCCAAAAAATAATGTTGATATTTTATGAGTCTGATGTAAAATTTGGATCAAACTTATTTTCATTTGTTATACATTGTGGTATCTTTTTGGCAAAACTATGATGCTAAGGTTGTGAGCTGTTATCAGACTGCATATCATGTTTTGTTAGGATTGTAATCCTTTAAACTTAAACTTTGGTTCAATGTTAAATGATCCAAACTATTTAATGTCTTTTTCATTCTAATCCCATCAACATCATATTACATATACCCACCCAACTCCAACATGTTACAGCAACAGCATATCATCATTCATCAAAGGATAATTTAATACAACACCTGTGTTCCAAAGGCATAATTTAAACTGCTTTTCCACTTTTCAGCCAAGTTTGGCAACAACAGAACCCAAAATTACACTAACCACAACAACAATAAGCAAATACAAATTAACATTCTTCTTCCTCTCTAGATGCAACAGCTTCTTCTCCAAATCAGTGAGTCTCTGTTCCACTACCTTCTTCCTAAGATACAGTTTCAGATCATCAACCTCGTTCTTAGTCATAAACTTGTCCAGAACTCTTACTGTTGAAACATGGTCATCCAGCCATAAGAAGAACTTACAGTGACTGGGATTTTTCAACTGCATCTTCATCATGGCAAAACAAAAAATCACCAACTTATAATCAAAATAACTTCTTCTTACGCCCGTATAATCAAAATCAATCAAATAAAACCACCAACTTACCTTAAAGAATGGGCATCCAAAGAACAATCTATTGGGGTTCATCGTCGTCCTCGATTTGTACAATATGGCGTACACTCCACATCTACACCTCAATGTCGTCTTTCTCCTCTGCAGCTTCCACGCATTTCACGGTCGACGGTAGTGGAACGCGTCTTGCGCTGGATGAAGCTCCATCGCTGGCCATTTACCACTCCGCAGTACCACCACCCCCAACCTCTCACACAAATCACAACGGCTATGGCGACAGGGTTCCATTTGAAGAAATAGGGCACACACCAAAAACGACGTCGTCTGAGTGTCCAAAGATTACAATGTCCCATTACTTTCTCCACTAGCACCACGTCAGCCCCGTTACCACCATCCTGAAGACATGTGCGCATATCCACGCCACATAGGCGCCAGGTAAACAGAATCTGTTACGTGTTGGACACCAAATTGAACGGGAGGACCGGTTTGTATGGCGTTTTGATTGGTGAGGGGTCGTTTTATATTTTTCAATCCTGAGGGAGTTAAAAGTCCACGATTTAAAAGGTCAGGGACGAATTTGTCCTTTACCCGAAAAAAAAGAGACAAATGTATTTTATAGTTTTTGGGTTTGGGTGAGATAATTGAAGGATCATGTGTGAATTATGACCTGTGAGTTAATACTTAATATTCATGAAGTTTTTTCTACTCTAATATTAGGATAGATTCATTGACATAGAAATTTGCTTCAAGGGGTGATCATCATCACCATTAACATGATATAGAGAAGTTAATCAATCAAGTTCACATTTATATAGTCATAAGATTTTTTACGATGAATGCATACAGGCAACATCATCACTCACTAGTCACCATGATTTATATGCAAACTTTTCAAAAGAATACAAACATTCTCATTTCTCCATAGCTTCATGCTATGCTCTTAACTAACTTCTCTCTCTGTATATTTATATGCTTCCATTATTATATTGCCATCAAAGATGAAAGGTATGTCTCTGATCTCTCCCACAACAAAATTTGTTCTTGTAAAAGAGTTAGTTAGAGTGTACTTATTCACACAGAAACCATGGAACTCCTACCACGGTTTCTAGCCAAATTCATTATCAACGTAAACCGCGAGACCCATCAGTGGTTTATGTGTATTTTGAAATCGTGGGACCCCTCCTGCGGTTTACATAGTTTTGTAGAAGGGGGATGCTCCCATAAAGACGCGTAAAATGTCTTTTTGTAAAGATGCTTACGTGTTGCATTATTGAATGTATTAATGAACCGGTTATTTTTAATTTTCTTAATAAATTAGAATAAAACTTTTTTTATAATAATAACAATAAACCCAATTTTTTTAGGGATATAATTGTATTTTTAAATTTTTAGGAATTTGAATGTTCGCAAAACAAAAAGTAAGGGATATATTTGTCTTTTTATACAAAAATTTAAAGATATTCGGTTTAGATTATGTAATTCAATTGGATTAAACCGAGTCTAATAGTTAAAATGCAGACACTTGGGTTTATTATTGTTGCTATAATAAACCGATTTTGTTCTGGTTTATTAAAAAATAATTATTAATCGGTTTAATGAAAATGTCCAATAATAACATGACACGTATAAACGTTTTTAAAAAAAGACATTTTTAGTGTCTTTATTAAAATGGTCTTCTTTATAAAAAGAAACAAGTTGGCCCAAGGAACAAATTTCTAAAGCCAAGTCAACACTCTCTTTGGTCAAACTCTATCACAAATACTTGATCCAAAACTTAGTGGCTGAAATTTGAGAAAGCAAAGACAAGCCAATCACAAGCCCATGAAACAAACTTGATGAATTAAAAGGAAGAGAACCAAAAGTTGCCCAAAGCCTTCAAGAACCCATACAGTGATCACAAAATCAAAGGGTCCCACTTTACAAAGTTATCATTCTTGGTTACTGAAAGCAAAAATTCAATTGAGTTTAATTTCATTAAAAGCATGATTCGGTTACTACACCCTTGGTAACTGAAACTCCAAATTTAATTCAATTTAATTTGCATTGATGGCATCCATTGAAAGTATTCTCTCTTCTCTCTCCTCTCTTCTTCGGTCACATCTATCCATCAGAGAAGAAGATTGAAGAAAAGTAAAGCCTCTGAAGAAAAGCCTATGAAGAAGGTTAAGAAAGATTGTTGCTACAGAAGGAAAGATTTGGAGAAAAGCTTCAAGATTTTGTTACTAAGAAAGGAAGAGATCGGCCTCGGTCAGGAAGCAAATCTACCTTGGTAAAAAGTTTATTTCCGTTTTTGTTCTACCAAGAAGAAGAAGCCTCTGAGTCTTAAGCTAGAAGAAGCAAAAATGGAAAGCTTGAAGCTGGCCTGGGTCAGACGCTCATCAACGATCAGAATCAAGGCTTAAAGCCAAAGAAAAGTTCAACGGCTCAGATTTAAGATGCATGAAGAAAAAGGTTGAAAGAGAAAATTGAAGGTAGGGTTGCATGTTTGATTTAGTCACTGCTTCCACCCCCTCTCACTCCTCTGTCACGCCGCTGCTGCATGTGTATTGGGAGAAGAGAACCAACATGTGTTGAAGAAGGTTTCAAGCCCTGGAAGCTTCACTCCTCTATAATAGGGGTGAACGGCTAAGGATTGAAGCAAGGAGTGAGAGCACACGTTTGGGTTCCCATAGCTCTTTGAGCTATTTATTCTTCTCCTTCATGGCTTTTATTGAATATTTCTTTTTCTCAGTTTAGTCTGTCTGTGTTTCATTGGTAAAAGGCAAAATGTGAGGTTTTGTAAGAAAAAGCCAATGAGTGGAAAAAGGTAGAGAGTTAAAGAAAAATCCATATTTATCTTAGAAATTCTTTGTATGTATTTCTGTTTTGTTGCCATGATGTTGAGGGGATTCCCTTACAAGTTGGGTTAGCACTTTGTGGTTGAAAGCTAGGTTTGAGTCCTAGTCAAGTTCAGGTTGAGTTAGAATCTAGACTTGTTCCCTTGCAAGTTGGGTGAGCACTTTGCTGTTGAAAGCTAGGGTGAGTCCTAGTCAAGTTCAGGTTGGGTTAGAATCTGGACTTGTCCCAGATAGGATTGGGTAGATCCTAGGGAGAATTGGTGAATGTAATCCTGTTGAAAGATAGTAAAATTCTATCACTGTTGTGATGGAGAGTGGATGTAGGCTGCATTGCACTTAGCAGCTGAACCAGGATACATCTTGGTGTGATTCTCTCTTCTCTGCTTCTTTTCTGTTTATGGTTATCAAGAGACGAAATGAAAAATGTCTCGCAACTTGTTACGAGACAAAACAAAAATGTCTCTCAACTTGTTACGAGACAAAAGTGAAAATATCTCCTGAAGTCAGTTGAAAAAGTACAAGGAATACTCTGAGAAAAAGGAAGCTAAGATTCAACCCCCCTTCTTTTAGCCACTGATTACCATCAGCTTTGTCATTATTGACCGCGTCCGGATGCTCTTGATCAGACTCAGATGCAATGTGTCCGTCTTCAGGCTGGTCGTATGCCATTGTGCGTTGATCTCTGAGTCCCCAACAACGGCGCCAATGTTTCGGGGGTTACCTGAAACCGGATGTGGATTGGGATTGCTTACGGGCCCAAATGTTCAGGGGAGTTGTCTTCGACTTGTCCTGCGTCAGAGAGCCACCGTCTGAGCTGTGTGTTTGGAAAGGTGGGGGGTGGTACCTTCAAGACACTCCGATGCCTAAGTCAGCAAAGGGTTAAGCAGGTTTAAGTGTATTAGAACTTCTGCTTTACCTGAGTGTGTGAGTACATTTATAGGACACGAACCAATAACCACCATTGAAGTGGTTCCACTTCTGATGGTGGATAACCGTCCCTTTATCTTAGAATTGTTGGGATCTCCCTTCTAGAAGTGGGAGAGAGATTTACAGAGGCAGTTATTCACTTAGAGTGTTAAGTGCCTACTTACGTCGAGCCCGACCTCTTGAAGGAGGTCGGACAAGCGGTGAAGGCCAATCTATTGGATTGGGCCTTTTAACTTGATTTG
This sequence comes from Arachis hypogaea, assembly GCF_003086295.3. Lineage (NCBI taxonomy): Eukaryota > Viridiplantae > Streptophyta > Magnoliopsida > Fabales > Fabaceae > Arachis > Arachis hypogaea. Next base: position 129,196,092 of record NC_092055.1, read on the forward strand.
GGCCTGGCTTTGTTATTTGGGCTAGGGTATGAACAAATTTAAATCTCTTTTATTTTTAGATCTACACATAAAGAACTACAATACTATAAAATATCATTTTTTCTTCTCCAAATAAATTCGATCTCTTTTTTAATCAGAAGATATATCTATGAATAAAAAAATATTTTTGAAATATTCTTTTTCTATATCTGAAATATCTGAACTTACACCAACAAACTAGCATCACTTATAAAAAAAATAACCACACCACCAAAAAAAAAATCACACCACAAAAAAGATTATTAAAGCTTGAAAATGAAAGCAACACTAAAACAGTAAAATACTAAAGATAGAATTATGAAAAAAAGAAATGGTAGAAAAAAACAGAAAAAGAAGAAGAAAAAATGAAAGAGAGAGTTTAAGATGATAGAGGATAGAATGGAGGAAGAGAGACTATCAAATGGAGAAAGAGAAAGAAACGAGACAAGTGAAAAGTAGAGAGGAAAAGGAAGGTAGGGGAAGGAGAAGGAGAAGAAGAAGTGGGGAAGAAGAGAAAAATGAGAGAATGGAAAGCATCACCTTGCAATGTTGGTAATGGCAGCAACCCCCTCCCAACAATCGTAGCTACGTTAGAAAACCAAAGAGAAGAGAAAGCTAGCATTAAAGAGAAAAGAATGAAGATACATAGTTTGAATAATTACTCGAAGAATTTTTCAAATTTTGGTGGATAGTGTAAATAGTTCTTACTTCTTACTAAAATGATCCTTTAAGATAATTTAATTATAAAAATAATTATATTATGTATACAAAACGGTTAATTAACATTATTCATATAAAATACATGTTGTTGAAACTTAATATATATATATCCCTTTTCCTTAGGGGAAGTAGCATATCTTTCAGGAAAAAAATTCGGAAAAAACCAACCCTGAAAGCTATCTTGCCGAGACGTGAGGTGCAGGTGGTGATGATCACCCCGGGGTATGCGCCAAAGAAGAGCTTTCAGTCGCATATTGCGGTATCTACCCGTTCCAAAAGAAGGCAAGGCCAGAAGAGAAAGGAATTGCATAAATGACGAGCTTATATATATAAATTCATAATAATTGATTTTGTGGTTTTTTTTTTTACTTATAACATTTTTGAATACAAAATTACTGCCTTGATATGTTTATGTAGCATGCTTATAGTAAAACATTTATTTGACTTAAAAGTGATTAAGAAAAGTGTGAAATTCTTAAAAGTTTAAAAAATGACGAATTAAGTGACAAACATAGAATTGATTTGACCGTATCATAATTCGAGATATTTAATTTGTTTATAGAATTTAGAAATAAGTATTATTTTGGTTTTTAAAGTCTAAGATCAAAACTAAAATTATCTTTATTTTTTTATTTAAATAGTCCTCAACATTATATTTATTGTTAAAATTATCTTTTTGATAAATTTATTTTTGAGTAAAGTGACAATTAGGTTCCTGAATATTTTGATTTTATACTAATTAGTTCATAAAGGAAAAAAAAAAGTATTAATTTGATCCTCTAGGATAGCAAACGGTGGACACATGATGTCCTTCTATCAATTCATCAACTAAAATTTAACAATGATACTTATATGTACTGTTAATTACTTTGACGTGTCTATCTATGAAAGATAATCATGTAGATAACAACTTTTAGAGCGAAACTTCACTTGTTTTGATAGGATTTGTGATAAATAGAGAAGAGTTGATAAAAAGTATATAAAAACTCAAAAGATAATAAATATTTTACTGTCCAAAACTATATCGTTTTTCTACTCCTATGACAGTTATGAGATATGCACTATTGTAAATAACAAAATATATGAACAATTTTATTTTGTTTCGCACTACTCATTGGCAGAAGATATACATATCCACTACTGTTTGTTATTTTGGAGGACCTAATTGGTATTTTTTTTCTTCAAGGACTAATTAGTTGAAAGTCAATATCTTCAAGAATCTAATTGACACTTTACTCTTTATTCTTTATAAAATTTGATAATTAAAAAAAAAACACGCTCCTTTACGCCCTTCTTCTCATTGTCATCTTCAATCAGCCTCCATAATCTCAAGTCATCTTTTCCCACTTCCTTTTCGTATTTTCGCTCCTCTTAAGTCACTGTATTGCCGCTGGAGCTACCCCATTGCATCACTAAACTCTTTGCAATTTCTTCTTGCATATCTTCTATCGGTTCCCTCCACACTGTTTGGCTTTCCCTCTTTTCCCTTGTCGCACCACCGGCAACTTCTCCATGTGTTTTCAGTAGCACTACCCGCACCTCTCTTCCTCTCTCCTCCCTCTTCATTATGATGTCACTGATGTGCTGTCCCTGTCGTCATAGCTTTTTTGTATTGTGCCGCTACCTCAGTGATGTCCCTTGCCACCTCTATGCCACAACTTTTCCGTCTACGTTTGCTGCCACCACCACCATGCAACATCATTGTCACCGCCACCACGAGTAAGATAGGGTTCAAGTTCCTAATTTTCTGAAGTTAGGATTCAATGATTTCAAATTAGGATTCTCAATGTAGACTGAGTAATGTTATGTGTGTTTGTTTGTGTGCAGTAAAACATGAACAAAGAATTCCTGAAAAAAAAAACATGAAAAAAATAACTTTATGCTTTAAATGGTGATGATAGTGTGTGGTTCGGGCTCTTGATTGTTTATTTTGGGAGAAAATAAAATATTAAAAAATATTTTGAATGCAAGATTTTCTCTCTTTTTCTTTTGGTGGTGGTGTTGCTAAATTTGAAGAAATTATTTACTGAAGTTATTGAATGTGAAGAATTTAAAGTGTGGTCTTATTAGTGATAATGACTATAAAGAGGACAGCAATAGTGTGGTAGTAGACATGATGCCATTGAAACAAAACAAATGGTATTTCTCAAGGTTGCGAGAACCGGACCGGTTAATGAACCGGTGAGGTGACTGATTTATTGGTTTAGTGGTTCGACCGGAGTTCAACCGAAATTCAACCGATTTAATTAAATATTAAATAAAATTATTAAAAATTTAATATATAATTTTATATATTTAAATTTATTAATTTTTAAGTAAAAAATTTTTAATAGAATTTAAGATATAATAAAAATTGAAGATGAAAAGTTCATTGATATATTTAGATTGAATTAAATTTATTGATAACTTTAAAACAACTAACTGAGGCAGAATTTCCACTCAAACTGCAGAAAATTAAAGATCTTGCAGGCAACATTGTCAAGCCAAGGCTAATTATTCAACGTCAATTCTCTTATACAATTCAATTATCCCTTTTTGGGCTGCCAATATACAATTCAATTGAACAACACATTGATGAAATCTCTTATTGTGCAACAAGCCTCTTATAACTAACCAAACCCTAACTAGGTTCAACAAATTCAATGCTTTTTAACAACAAAAACTCATAATACAGACAACTCAACCTCCAAATTCAGAAACAGAAAAACTAAGTGAAACAACTAAGTGAAACAATCCAAATTAAATTCAGACTCACATTAAGGAACAATCCAACTCAGAACACAATCCCAATTCAGAATCTAGTACAAAAAATCAACTCAGAAGCCAGAATCTTAGAAATCGAAACTAAAGAAGCAGCGGCTTACTGGAGACACGGCGAGGGAGGAACGACGGTGATAGTGAGCTCAGAAGAGGATCAGTTTTCTTTTTTTATTTTAATTAAAGTTTCAAAACCAGATCAATTTCAGTACTGCACCATTCAAACAAAACAAATCAAATTCAAAACAACACAATTTACACAAAAATGCATACATATATACACAAAATTGAATCAGAGGAAACAGATCTAGAAAGAAAAATAGAGGAACCGAATGAAGCCATTATGGACGAGGAAGTTGAAGGTGTGGTTGTCGCAGTTGTAGGTGAACTTGTTGTTGGAGGAAGGAAGCTTCTGGAGGCACTGGAACAACGGCGAGGTGAACAAGCACGTTGGCGACAGTGAGAAGAACAGGGCTGAGTAGACGTTCGCGATGCCAGAAGCTTCAGAGTTCAGAGTTCAAGATGACGACGCTGCTGGCAGCTGCTTCGATCCGCGACGGTGGCAGTTTCGCTGACAGAAGCTCCGATTCGGCATCAATTGTGGTAGTGATGGTGGAGTTTGTTGGAGGAAGTTAGAAGAGAAAATTAGGGTTGAGGAGGTGAGGTGAGGTGAATGGTGACTGGAGAAGGTGGCTGCTAGGGTTTGTTTCAATTTGTTTATCAGAAAGGAAAGGGGCTCGTGTTGCTGTTGCGTCGTTTTGGGCTTTTCGTTTTTATTTATTTATTTATTTATTTTTAAACGTTGACGTTTTTATGTTAAACAGTGAACCGGACCTTGGAAAAAAACCGGTCCGGTTCATCCGGTTTATCGGTTATCCACCGATTTGTCTGGTTTTTTACCGATTTTTTACAGGCCGATTTTTGAGGACGACCGGACCGGCTAGAGGATTGGTTCCCGATTAATTCGTTCGAACCGGCCGGTCCGGTCTAATTTTCAGAACCATGGTATTTCTATTATTTAAAAAAGAATAAATTACCATATGTACCCATAAAAGATGCAGACGCTGACAAATGTACCTATGTAGAAAAGAAACGATAGTTGTAACCATGGAAGATGCTTTTTGTATGACATAAGTATTCAAACTCTAAAAAATTATTCAAAAATCCCAAATTGTCCTTCTCTCCACCACTGCTACCATCATCCCCAAATTATTCATGGCGTGCTGCTACACCTCACCCTCCCCCAACGCCACTGCCACCGCTACCACTACCGGCACCACCACTGCCAAATATGAAGAAAATTATCATGTTTCCTAAGGTCTTGTTTGGAACAGGAGGATCCATCTTCTTGCAGAGATTCACCGCAATCGTGCTTAACAACGAGGAGTTAGGACTTAACCCTAGTGCAGAAGTTGTACACTTGCAAATTAGTGCTTCCACCGCTTCAAATCTTGTCAGATGAATCGGTGCAACCGTGGCTTTGAGGGCTTCGATTTTGGAAGCTTCGAACACGAACCTCTTGTAGACCGATTTTGGGAGACCAAAGTAGGGTTTCTCTTGGTAAACCGACAGGTCTCCTTGAGAGAAAATGGACATTCTAATGTCCAGTAAGGACGGAGAGGGTAATGGGTGGTTCTGATCTTGGTGGTGGTTGGTGATGGCTGCCCAGTCATTGACGAAGTTGATGAGAGTGGAAATGTTGCCGAGCTTGTGAGAGGCGCAGAGTGTGATTGCAATTCTTTCGTAATGGAAGCAGTTGATTTGAATGGCCATGATGGGATCATGCTCTGGGTTGTTCATATTGGTTCTGGCCAAATTGTGTGAAAATAGAGGAAACAGATTAACTTGGATTGGGTTATTAAGAAAGTGCTTGTTGCTGCCCACCATTGCTACTGTTGTTTTGTCTCTCTTGTTCTTCATCTTCTTCTTCTCCTTCTTTCGCAGCATCTCACTCCTCTACTTCTGTTACAGATTTAAGATTTCTATTGTTGTCTTTTCAAAGGAGTACCACACCTCCACTTAGTGTTTGGAGGAAATAGCAGCTAGTGTTAATGCAAAATTGAGAACGATGAGAGTTGTGAATAGAGAAATAGCGCCCAATGGTGACGGTGGCGGTAGCGGTGGGGAAGGAGAGGTGCAGCAGCACACCATGAATAATTGGGAATGATGATAGCAGTGGTGGAGGAAAGGGCAATTTGGGATTTTTAATAGTTTTTTAGAGTTTAAGTACTTCTATCATACGGAAGACATCTTTCATGGTTACTGTAAACCCCGGTTAAATTAGTAGATAATTAGTCAATAAATTAATTTTTAATAAGGAAGATTAGAAATGTGAATATTATATTAAATTAGGATAGAGCTCATCGAAACGAGAATTTTGACACCAATTTCGAAAAAATCGGTCCAAAATTAGACCGAACGGGCCGAACCGGTTAAACCGGGCCCAACCGGACCAGCCCTTTAAGTGAACCTACGTTCTTCTTCTCCCCATTTTTGGCAGCGTCGAAGAGCATCAGGGAGAAGAAAGGAAGAACGTCAAAATTGTTACGTTAACTTCCGATCCCCGTAACTTCTCCGTCCGAGCTCCAATCGCCGCACCGTTTGCGGCCACGCGTTCACCGCGTCAAGCTCTACATTTTTACCGGAACAATTTCATAGGTAACTTGCTATTTCACTCTCAGCTTCATCTTCCCCCAATTTTCGAATTTTAAGTGGGAATATTGAATTTCTTTGATTTCTGATGTTTTAGGATCCAATTAGCTTGAGAGAAACGTTCACTCTTGCTTCCTTTACCATACTGAGAACCTCCGGTTCTCATTCCATACTATGTTATTGTTTTTCAGATGCAGGTCGGGAGCCATCTCGTTAGGCGTCTGGACTCTTAAAGCGGAGGGGTTACTGGATAGTGTTGTTGTATAGTTTTGTTGTACAGTGATGTATATATATGTACTTAGCTTTCTCTCCGCATAACTTGTCCTTTTTGATCCTCTTAGAGGTTTATGGAGGGGCAGGATTGTGTGTATGTACTTTTGGGTTTTGGATATGTATGTATATATGTGTAAATATTCTCTGGCCAGTCTTGACTTCGCAGGCTGAGTTAGGAGCTTGTTATTTTGTATCTTTGGCACTCTATTCCTACTTCTGTTATCTTATGTTTGACAGTTACAGTTTTCTTAGCATGCAAGTTAACTCGTTCCTTGAGCGTTGCGCTTTTATCTCGCGATTTTTATTTTCCCTATCCTTCAAGGCTCCTAGCATATTATAACTCTTCTGCTATTATATGCACTTATTTTATTTTAGAGGTCGTAATACCACATCACCTCTGTTTTACGACTTAAGCGTAAAGCTTTGTGTGGTAGGGTGTTACAGTTACAAATATCGTTTCTTTTTTACATAGTTACATTGTGTTTGTATCTTTCATGGGTACATAAGTTAATTTCTTCTTTAAAAAATTATAGTGTTTAAAATGATGATTTTAACACTAAATATAAATATAAAGTTGAGGAAATTTTAAAATTAAAAAAGAAGTTAAGGATAATTTCAATTACACTCTAAACCAATACTTATTCCTAGAATTTACAAGCAACTCACAAGTAAAATTAAACACCACAAAACAATAACAAAGATTAATCTAATTAACAAACAATGTCAAAGTAATATGATTAACGTCCCTTACGTATTTCAAAGTTAACATAGTCTCACAACAACCACAACAATATATAATAAGCTACATGATTCCAATTTCACCCTCGAAGACAAATACATATTGAAAATTAAATATCAGACCACCCAGTTCTTCTTATTGTTATTATTCTAGGAACATTAAAACAAAAAGAAAGTAAAATGATTTACTGAGAACCATGCATATATCCTGATATATCCATTATTATTGTGCCTATAGAGCCGCAAGAATTTAAATGACAAATTAAAGCATATAACAATTCATTGATGATTATTGTAGTGACTATGCTGAACCATTAGACAAGATTATTGCAGCATCATCATGAAGCGGAAGTGAAAGTGAAAGCACTTGTGATTGTGATTGTGATGATGGTGGGTTGAGTTCATCCCAGCACTGAATCCACGTGACCATTGCATCTGAAAGTTTGTTGAAGTAATCATCAACTTTGCCGAGCTTGTCCCTTACTTGCTTTGAGAGCTCTATGTAACACTTCTGCGCCGTATCGCATTCTTTCGAAAGCGATACGGATTGAAAGAATGGGATCAACTCTTCTTGCCAAAAGATTCCCTTCAACTCCCTCTTGAGGTTCAAGAATGCATTGCTTGCTTTGCTGTGCCATATGTATGGAACACCCGTCTTCACCCCTATTCCCAAATGATCACTTATCACCTGCATTCGTCCGATCCATACAATAAATAAATTTGATAAAATTATAAAGACTATCAAAATAATTAAATCTAAAATACGAGTGAATATCCAATCGTTTTATGATAATTTTTTCGAAGAACTACGAGGCTCCAAACAAAAAAGTACTCTTTTTAGCCATTGATATTTAATTTTGTGATACTAGTTAGCCTTGTGTTAATAATTTTTCTTCAAAATATATTTACATAATACATTAATTACTAATATATCCTTTATTTAATTTTTATAAATAAAAATAATTTAAAAATTATTAATATTTCTTAATTTTACACAATAAATTTAGTTAATGTATTTAAAAAAGATAATAAAAAATAAAAATAAAAATTAAATGACATTGATAATTATTTTTAAAAGATAACAAAACTTTCGACAAAAAAAAATTGTTAATTCTAGTTGATTTTTAATGGACAAATCAACAGTTTAACATGTTATATAGGCTTATTTCGTTAATATCGATAAAAAATATTAATAGATGTGCGAATTAGTCTCATAAAAAAAATATCAGAGACGGAAAATAAGGATCTCGTTGTCTTTTCTCTAAAAAATACATACCTTGACACACCAACCAGCCCACATAGAAGCATAGCGTCCAGCGGGCTGAGAATCTCCCATAAGGCCGAAGTACATGGCAGGCCCAATTAATTCACGGTTGAATGCCAAATTCATACCACTCATTGGGAACAGCGCCCCCCTTGGAATTGTCATCACTGCATCTACGTACCTGTCATAGTCATCATCAAAATCATCACATTATATTTATATATAATAATATTAATTTACTAAAAAAAATGAACCTTTTGTTTCTGTCGAGAGGCTTGACAAGGTGAGTTGGGGCATCATAATCAGCAATGTTGAGCCAGAGGCCATGAGAAACTGCAGTTGGAACACCTTCACGGAGACTAAATGGGTATCCACGAACAAAATCTGCTCCTTCTCTGTACGGATCATACAGTGTGTTGAAGAAATATGGTGTTGATGGTGTCGCAAGGTTCTTTATGTGCTGCTCCAGGGCATTTATGTCTTTTCCTGATGGATCTTTAGCAACCTATACATATTACATATGCATGCATCAAATTCACCACCATTCAAAGTGTTTGAGTAATAAAACATGGAAACAATTATATATACAACCCTAAAATTAGTTATAAATATATATTATTTAATTATTTTTAATTTATATTTTTTATTTTAACGTATATCTTATACTAATAACTGATATTAGTGTACACCAAATGTTACCCTTATATATATTTTGTATAGTTCTTTGGTCTTTCAAAAATCGATTAGTAAGAAATCAACATGTTCATATCATATCCACTTTTAATTTACAAAGGAAAATTACACATCTATAGTTAGATTGCCAGTTAGAATAATATAGCTCCAGGGTGTAATAATAATTCATATTAAGAAAATTGTAGACAAAGTTGATATGGTATAGAAATTCTAAAAATATTTTAATACAAATTAAGTATAGAATTCAATTAGAGAATTAATTTTTGTTAGCAAGTATCAGCTAATTTTTTATATAAATAAAATCTAAATTATAAATCTTTCAAAAAATAAAAATTAAAAATAATTTTATAATAAAAAGCTAATTAATATTAACTAATTAAAAGTTAGTGTTTTTTACTTATTCTTAATTATATTTATATATAGAAGGTGAAAATCAAATGTATTTATTAACTTCGTAATTTAAGAAAAACAAAAAAAAATTGTTTAGAATTTAAAAGGATGTTTAAAATAAAGTATGGATTAAGAGGAAATTTGATTTTTCCTATAACTTAAGAAACAATAGTAATTAACAAAGCTTCTTTAGAATTTGAGTTGGTGGGAATATATATAGACTCACAAAGCAATCATCATCAATGGTGAAAATGTACTTCTTCTTGGAAACCAAGAAACCAAAGCAACGGCAAGCAGAGTCTTTGATGGAGATACAAGATGCCTTGGATCCCAAGATTCTATTAATATCGTTTCGGTTATAAAGCTCGTAGTTAAATCCTTGAGGCACCTTAATGACCTTGGAAGGATCACCGTCTTGGACGATGATGAGGTGGTAGGGCTCAAAGAAGGCCCTCCACTTCTCCAAAAAATCCACATTCCTTATAGTCGGAATCACGATGTCCACCTCGTCCTTCAGGGTCGAGGGGGGCGGCGAAGATGGTGGTGGTGTTGGTTCCAACATTGTTGTGGTTTCAATGGGTGAGAGTGAAAACATTGTTGAACTTGGGAGGAGGATGGTGTTGTTTTTGTTTAATAATGTTTTGTTGTGGTGGTGGATTTGAGGAGGCTTTTGTTTTTATTTTGAAGCATTGGGGACTTTGTGATTTCTTGTGTGAGACAAGAATTACTAAGAAAACAAACTTGTGAAACAATGTTTTTCTTTTATTAAAATTTTCTTGTTGTAGTTTTGATTTGGACATCAATTATTTGTGAGTCTTGTTGATCTCTTATTTATTTATTTTTATAATCGAACTTAAGAAATGTCTAAATTGAACATCAGATTTAATGTGTAAATAATATCATTTAAAATATTATTTGCACATTAAAAAATTAGTATATTTTTAAATGCTATCTTATCGCGATTAGGTTTAATTTTTTATTTTTGTTTCTCTCTAAAAATCCACTTCAATACTTTTGGAGCCATTTTTATAAATCCAAATAAGAGACCAAAGATTAAAGTTCATTTTTTATTGTAAAAAGGGAACGAACATATTTTTTTGCTTACACACTTTACTCCAGTATATTAAGTAATATTTGTCAAAATAGGAAAAAGATAAATTATTTTAAAAAAATATTTTTTTTTAAATTAAATTTTTAATATATCATATTGAAGATATTTCTTTATATTATTATTATTAAAAATATCTAATAAAAAATAAAAAATGGCTTTTTTAACATAATAAGCACTAGGGGTGTTCAAAATCGATCCGGACCGAACTAAACTGAAGAACCGAACCGAAAAAACCGAAACCAAATTAACCGAAAATCGAAAAAACCGAAAAAAATAATGTGTTGCTGTTTTTTTGCAGTTCGGTTCGGTTTTCAGTTCTCACCACCAAAACCCTAACCGAACCGAACCGAACTGGTTCTTCCCAAAACCCTAAAAATTAAAAACTACCTACCCCACTCCCCAGACGTGAAAGTGTGAGACGGCCACACCCCCACTCCCCCTGTCCCCCAAACACATCTTTCTCCTTCCCCAGATGGCCAAACCCATGCGCGACAGCGCGAGTCCCTCTCCAAATCCCTCTCCAAATCCCAGATCGGAGCCAGCCTGAGCCAGTGAGCCACCATATCTCGCCGTGCGGCCTGCGCACCCACTCACCCAGCCACGGAGACAGCCTGAGTCACCCACCTCGTTGAGAGTCGAAGCCTTCCTCAGTTCCTCCAAATCCCACCGCCGAAACAGAGGAGAACCCCCACCGCCGGTGCACGACCCAGCTTCCACCCAGTAGCGTTTCTGGAGCCACCTCCGACCTCGCCGCCTCCAGTCCACCCAGCAGCATTTCTGGAGCCCACCCACCTGGCCACCGATTGTCCGACTCAAGTGCATATGAAGCCCGAGCCATCTATTCAGGTAAACTTTGCTGATTTGTTGTTCAATTTAGGCCTAGGGTTATAACATGTCAGTTTATCAGTTTATTGTTTATTGCTGATTTATCAGTTTATTGTTTATTGCTGATTTATTGTTTATTGCTGATTTATCAGTCTATTGTTCAGTTTATCAGTCTATTGATTTATCAGTTTATCAGTCTATTGATTTATCAGTTTATCAGTTTATTGTTCAGTTTATCAGTTTATCAGTTATTCAGTGCTGGTTCTGTGCTTAATGATTTAAACTTCAGCTGCTTGTTTATTGCTGGTTCTGTGCTTGATTTATTGCTGGTTCTGTGCTTGTTTATTGCTGGTTCTGTGCTTGATTATCTGGTTTTGTTGAGTTTATTGCTTGTTTACTGCTGCTTAATGATCTAAACTTCAGCTGCTTGTTTCTGTGATTGATTTATTATTAAGATTATCTGGTTTTGATTTATTTTAATCTAGTTTTTATTAATATATATTATTTGTTATGATTGTTTCTTGTTTTATATATTTTGTAGAAGTTGCACCCACTCGTGATCCCAATGAAGAAGATTCTGGTGTTGAGTCTGATTGAGTACATCTTGTTAAGTTGTTATGGTAGGAATTGTTCTCCTCATATTATTATTATTATTATAATTATTATTGTTGTTGGTGTTCTTCTTGTTCCTATTATGTAACTGTTTTTTTTTTTTCAGGTTGGTTTGCATTAAGAAGTTTAATGACAATTTATTTTTATTTTCAGTTGTGTTGATTGTTGAACTATTAAACTTCTTTAATTGTCGTCTTTGAATTCTGTTGTCGTTATATTTCATTAGATCAAGACTTTGTTACCTATTGTGTATTTTGGTTTGTCGATTTCAATGTTATGACTTTGCATAATATATAGTATGGTAGAATTTTTTTTTATTTGATTGAAAAAACCGAACAAACCGAACCAAACTAAACCGATTTTAATTGGTTTGGTTTGGTTCGGATGAACTTGAAATAAAACTAAACCAAACCGAATCGCAGAATAATTAAACGATCGGATCGGATGACTTTTTCTTTAAAAACCGAACCAAACCGCACCGCAAACACCCCTAGTAAGCATTTTATTTATTTGAGCTCGTGCACTCAAGTTGAAGACGGGTTTGAGTTATTATTAGATTTTTTGAACAGGATTTGAGTTGTTTTATATTATATGTAACCAAGTTAGTGACAGAATACAAGGCCCAAGGGCATAATTGAGATCCATCAATTTTTATATATATACATTTTGTTGATCTAAAGTACAAATTGAGGCTGATTTTTTTTTATATGGAAAGAAATATAGAGTTTAGTGTTAAAATAAATATGTATAAAGTAATTATATTGATATGGTGTTAGTATAAAATGTAGGTAGCAATTTGTTTTCTTTAATTTTTTAAATTTAAAGTCTGCAAAATACAGGTTATGTTTGGTGTTTTTATTTTTTTTTTATTGAATGCAGGTTGTGTTTTATATTAGTTAAATTTTTTTTATTGAAAGCTGTAAAATATAGCTTACATTTTGTTTAAAACAAAATATTTTAACGAGAGTCTTGGTTATAAATACCATTGTCAATTTCTTTATTTTTGCAACTCTAAGCTCCATTCTTCTATCTTTTATATTTGTGAGTTTTTTTTACGGTTAGTAGTGTCAAAAAAGTTGGGTGAGGTAAAGTTGAGGTTATGGAAGGTATTATAAATTTGTGGGGGGTGTATTATAACAGTGAGATTATACCAAACACACGAAAGAGTGATTTTTATTTGTGAATATCCATTTTTCTTTGCTATTCCATACACAATAAATTTTGTAGAATTTCAAAATGGCCTTTGTGAGAACATACAAAGTCATATACTCATATTTTAAAATGCGCATGTGGTTCATTCACTTGGACTTCTGCATGCACAACTCTATTTGACAACCGTAGGTGATTTCTGTACTGTTGTGTGTACCACTTATAGTACATCAGAAGAGGATGGAAATTGACAATTTCGTCCCCTAGCTGCAGTGTATTATAAGGGGTCAGAAATTCACATGTTAACCCAAACCCTGTTCCTGTTGCTCCGATCATGGTTCTGTGTGCCGGTCAACGCCTACAATGAGCATCACCAATATGGAATGGTTCCTCCGGTCGAAGTTATTCAAACCCGAATTGACGTCTTACTCGGTCTGTTGGGTGCCACTCTATACATTCAAATGACAACGGAGACTTTGTGGAGCACACTACCAAAATTACGGATAGGCCGTCAGAAACCACCAATCTCATATATGGCCGCCATATAAACTAGACATTAGTAAATACGACGACGATAAGTTATATTATTAGACATAATAAGCTTCTTAGCAGAAATTGTTAAAACGTACATCATTGACCCCCATGTCATCTAGTTGTTGTCTAAAGTGCGTTGTAGACCTTCGCGTATATCTCATTAGCCAGCGCCAATGACTCCACCTAAATAAGTTTAGAATGGTTATAATCAATATAATAACAATAATAATAACAATAATATTAACAACAATAGTAAAAATAATAATGATGATAACCATTACCGTTTTGCAAGTGAAACACCAACAACGGCAAGCTCATTGCGGGAAATAGCTGCTAAAAAAGGCATACGCTCTCATGCCCAAATAAAAAGTAGAATAAGAGGGTAATCCATCTCTTTACATTGTATCATGATGCAAGACACAATGACCTGTACAAATGTGCCAGACTAGCTACCCCACAACTATAGAGTCGAATGCGGTGAAAATCTCGAAGAAGAAATAAAAATTCGAGTTTACAGAATTCATCGACTTGTCTGAAAATACAACCGTTCCAAGCATGAAGAAAATATAAGCCCGAACATACCACTCGATCGACTCCTGTGTATCTAACGATTCGATATCTCTGCATCGCCAAACCCCTGCAAGGTTTACCTTCCCCAATATGTGATGTCCAGACCGGGCGGCCTACCAAAAATAGCTAAGCAGTTTTCCACCAAGAACTCCTGACTGTTGTCCATTACTCCGTTCTACCCGTCACGAGCTCTCTATTAACCGGGAGGCCAAGTATATGTGTCACGTTTTAAAGTGTCACAGTCACTTTGCTGACTGAAAGATGAAACGTATGTGTTTCAGGCCTCCATTGTTCCACAAAAGCACTCAACAGTGCATATGTCCTCTCATTTCGCCTATTCGCGAAACATGGTAGAACCCAGTTGATACTAGAACCGTTGCAGCTATCTCGTTATAAGTTTTTGGCAGATCAATTTTTTTGGACAATAAATTTTTGATAACCTACAAAAAGAAAAATAACAATATTAATATATTAGTACTATTAAAATAAGGTGGAAACTCAGGTGCAGTCGACTTCACGTGAAGTTGATACCTGAGAATCGTTAGATGATTTGACTTATCCGACTAAATTTTCATCTAACGACTCTCAGATATCAAATTCACGTGAAGTCGACTTCACCTGAGTTTTCACCTTAAAATAATATTAACAGTAATAATAATAATAATAATAAGAATAGTAAGAGTAATGATAATAATAATTAATAATACATATTAAAAAATGAATAGTATATTTATAATAATAATTAACAATAACAACAATAATAATAATAATAATAGTCGTACATATTTATTCAACTATTAATAATAATAACAGTAAAAGTAACAATAATAATAATTAATAATATATTAAAGAATCATAATAATAAGAATATAATAATGATATAATAATATATTATTATTACATTATCTCGAATAATAATACATTAATAAATTATTATTAATAATATATTAATAAGGATAAATATCTTTTTTGGTTTATAACCTTTTATTCGAGGAACGACGCACACCTTAATCATACTTAAACTTCAACCAAACATTTATCCATTAAGAAAAATGGATAGATCGACCCATGCTACCGAATGACAAAAGGTTGACGTTGACGTATCAAGTAACAGTGCTACGTGGTACCCCAAATACGTTACAGGGACTAAAAATTTTCTCTCTGTCCCTTCATCTTCTTCCTTTTCCTTCTCCTCCGGTTCCTCCTCCTTTTTTTCTTTAAAATTTTAACCTATAATATAGCCAAGCTGACCATACCCTTGTGACTAACATAAATCCCAATCATATTCACTTACGATTATGATAATCATACAATCAATAATCAACACAACAAACACAATTAAGTTTACTACTTTCATCAAAATCGCATAACCTAGGATTTGAGAGAATGATACTTAATTTCACTAAAGATGCACTACTTCAAAGTAATTAGCTGGCAGAGATTGTGAGGTTGGGTAATGGTGGCTGGCGGTTTCTCTGGTACAGCTTCAACAACCAACAGTAGCAACGAAAGATGGCGGTAGTGGCGATTTGACAACTCAGAGACTGCGACATAGAAAAGCAAGATGCAGGGACAGCGACAGTAGCAATGGCATCGGTAACTCTGGCAGCATCAGTTTCGTGGAGTTAGAACGACAATTACAGTAGAACAAGACAGAACAAATGCAAGCTAGCTACGGCGCAGAAAAATTAGGAGCAGAAGAACAACGGCAAAAGCACACGTGGTAGAGATGGTTACAGTGCAGAGAGCACGGAAGTAACAGCGAAGGCTCATCCTCAAATCGGGGAAGACAACAGCAATGGAGTACTGAGGAAGAAGCAGGGCACGACATAGGAATAGGAAAGGAAGAGGAAGAAGAAAAGAGAAGTTAATTCGATGATGGTGGTGTCGCGGTGAAGCTTGACAATGATGGTGATGGAGATGATGGTGACTGGCCAAAGAGAAATGAGAAAAGGAAGAAGGAGAAAGGAGAGAAGAAGAGGAGAAGCAAAGAGGAGTTTTTTTTTTGGGGAGGAAGTTTTTAGTCTCTATAACCATTTGGAGTTGACACATTGGCTTCAACCTGACACGTCACCTTTGCAACTGTTTGTCAATCAATAATAATGATTGATTTGTCCATTTTTCTTGATGAATAAGAGTCTAGTTGAGGTTTAAAGATGATTAAAGTGTGCTGTATCTCACAAAAAAAATGTCAAAAACCGAAAAAGATATTTATCCTATTAATAATAATAAATTATTATTATTATTATTATTATTATTATTATTATTATTATTATTATTATTATTATTCAGAATATAAATATATTCTGAATAATATATTAATAATAATAATAATAAAAATAATAATTAATATTAATACAAAAATATATCATCATCATCACAATAATAATAATAATAATAATAATAATAATAATAATAATAATAATAATAATAACTATAGTTCTACTTACTAATAAAAATAATAATATTTTATTAATTAATAATAATAATAATAATAAAATTAACAGTTAAATTATATATCAAAATCTACTAATAGCTCTAACAACAACACAAAAAATAAATTTATTCATAATTAAAATACAAAAAGTACTCATCTATTGAGAATGATCTAAATATTCAATAATATGTTCTTGAGATAATGTAAAATTATGAAATATTTTTCTCACTAATTTTACTCTTCACTCACTCAAGCTTCTTCTTCTACATGAATTTCTTTTTCCTTCTTTCAACTCACTCACTTTAAACTTTTTCTTCTTACACTATGTATGAAGTTTTATACAACTCTCTTCGCATTTAAATAAAAATCCTCTCAAGTACACGTGTGATGTGTCTAACATACGAGGAGTCTTCCTGTAAAACGCAGTTTTCACTTTGTATTGACCACCTGCAAAATGTAGGTTGCGTTTGGCGTGTTCCAACACAGTTAAAATTCAGCTATGGTCTGCATACAGGGAACAAGAAGAATACGTTTCGCCTTGTGATTGTGCCTCCCTGCAAATGCAGGTTGTGCTTGGCAGCAATTATTTCACTTTTTTTTTCTGCAAAACGTAAACTGCGTTTTGCAGACCTGTGAATTTGTAGATCCACATCTATGTATTATATATTATATACCAATATATTTAAATTACACCAATTTTTACTTATTATTAAATTAATTTCTGAGTCTTCCTATCTTTAATAAAAAAATTTAATTTTCAACAAACCAAAGAGCTTCATATATCAATTATCCTATTTAATTATTTATAAGCTTAGCTTTGTTGGAAAAAATTAACATTACATTTGTTTTCAATCAACTCCAAGGTTTACTCCCTATCAAATTTCTCCATTTCAGGTTCTCATATTTTATCATCATTTACCTATTGAAAAAACTTCAAGTATACCATTTATTGTTTTGGAAGATCAAAATTTTAAACGGAGTCCGATTTTTTGTAATTTATTTATCGCCTAATTTTGTTGTAATGTATAAGACTAACCTTATCATAAGAGAAAAAAAGATAAAATTGAGCATTTAGTGTCAAATGGCTCGGTATGATTGTGATGTTCTTACTTCTTATTCTTTCTTTAAAATGATGGACTTTGATTAAATTATAAAAAGAATTACATAGTGGTATTAATAATTTATGCAATGATTTATATACTATATAGTTAATATAATACTTTTGTAAAAGAAAACAAAAACAAGATTAACACAGAAGTAATTTTGTATGTGAAATAATTTATTTAAATATCATGATTTTTTTTAAATGTTAAGATAATCATAGTTAAGATAGTTAAATTTTATATGTTCATGAACTTTCAATATAGTTAAAATAGTCAATTTTTACAAATTTTTGGTTGTTAAAATAGCTAAATAAAAAATAATACTTCATTAAGATAATCATAAATTTTTTTTATATCATAAAAATAACAAAGTATTTTTAATAAATAAAAAATTGTTTTTATTTTTAAAATTTTAAATAATTTAATACCTCAATAATTTTTTTAAAAAATAGGATTAGTTTGTTACTTTATTTATAAGATATTAATTTGTTATTTTTTTATTTAAATAAAAAACATTTGTTTTCAATTTGCATTAAAAAATATTTATGTTTATGCATATTATTTGTTAATTTAACAACACAAGTTGTAAAATTAAGAAAGAAATAAGTATTCACAATCACAAAATACGAAATAATGAAACAAAAAGAATCACTCTTATTTTCGCAGGTTATTAGGCAAAATTATGGTAACAAATATTTAATTTTAATCATAAATATCAATAAAAAAATATTTTAGTTTTTATTCAATAAAATATAAAAAAATTTAAAAACTAATACAAATTTAAATTCAAATTAAAAAAAATTGTGTTTTTAAAAACCTATAAATTTAAACTATGAATTTTGATTTAGAAAAAATAGACCTAATATATAACCATCTATGGTAGCACATAAACTTAAACTTTAGAGATTTTAAAATTTGAAATAACAAATAATCATAATAAAACAACTTAAAAAAATCAACTAGATTTATACAATATGTGATTAAAAAATATTAAGAAATAAAATTAGTCAAATTATTACTATTATTTAGTTTTTAAAATAAATATGATGTAACAAATGTTTTGATATGACTATCTGGGCTAAGGATTCAATGGTCCCAGAACGTTTGGACCATTAAATTGTCTAAAAATAAAACATGTTTTTTAAATTTTTTAATAACTGCTAAATAGTCATTTTCTAATTTTAATTACAAATTAACCTCATATATTTTATTTAATTATAAAACGTATTTTTTATTTTATAAATTATTATTTTATCATTTATTTACTATATTTATTAATAATAAAAAATAAATACAAAAATGAATTAAATCTTTCATTAATCATAATAAATATTTTAACAATCCTAATCCATTAGAATTTTATTCTTGATTCGTTACCTCTACAAACGCTGGTGAAATCATGTTTTTTGATAATTCAATCGATTGAAATTGATACACAATAAAAATACACTACAGGTGAGAGGATACGCTGTAGAGGTGTCTTCCTAAGTCCTAACACAGTTCGTTGCTCCAGTTTTGTTTGTTCCACTCCTCTGCATTCCTTGGAACATACCCTCTCAAAAAAGTGCAGATAGGTGAAGTTTTAGTGGCGCAACTTGCATTGCAAACATTTCACACTTGCCATAAACACCGCACTTAGTGTTAATAACAGACCACATCATGGACCATTGCTTCTTTGAATAAACCAGTAGTATTCGTTTAAGTTTCCATCTCAGCACCCAACGCGCCAGAGAAACGGATCGGGGAGACTTCCTTCCCTGAGGTCACTAGAGACGGCGCCATGATGCTGTTTGGATACCCGAAAATGGTTGCAAAGTGCAAGAAAACGCTGGAGAAGGTGTCCAGGATATGTACGAAGCGATTTTGGAAAACTGGCCGCAGATCGAATCCATCTTAAAATTTGAATTTCAATCAATGGAATTTTGAAAAACTTAAAATTCAATCGATGATGTTTTATGTCTAATTTCAATTAATTGAATTTTGAAAAACTTAAAATTCAATCGATTATGTTTTATGTCCAATCGATTGAATTATCAAGAAACACGATTTCACATTAAGAATAAAATTCTAATTGATTAGGATTGCTAAAATATTTATTATAATTAATGAAAAATTTAATTCGTTTTTAATTATTAATAAACATGATAGATGAATGATAAATAATAATTTATAAAAAAATAAATTTTATAATTAAATAATATATAAAAAATTAATTTATAATTAAAATTAAATATGAACTATTTAGCAGTTATTAAAAAATTTAAAAAACATGTTTTACTATAGAATCATTTAATAATCCAAACGTTTTGGGACCATCGAATACGGTGCCGATTATCTGATAATTTAAATTCAAACTCTAAAAAAATTCTAAGTTTAAACTACTTTGTCCTATGTCACATGGAAGGCTATATCTTAAGTGTATTTTTTTAAAATCAAAAGTTTTGATAATGGTTTCTTAGTTGATAATAAATTAAATGATAAATTTTAATAAATTGTATAAAATCGTTAATCATTTAGATTTATATTTATAAATGTAGTAAAATACAACTTTTACTAAATTTGAATTAAAGCACAAAATTTAAATTCTTATTAATTTATTTTTCATATTTTATTTAAATTTAAATAGAGATATTTTTTATTAATATTTATATTTTTAAATTTATGAAGTAAAATAAATAATTAATTTAAATGTAAAAAATGTCAATGTTAATAAAAATCTCTTTTATCCTGATTTTACATGCATAACTTGTGAAAAATAAGTTAATTTTTTTGTTTTTTAATTTTGAAATAAGTATTTGTGAATTTTTTTTTTAATTTCACAGTATACACCTGCAAAATAAAACTATTTGCAAAAATAACACTACCTATAAAATAAACAAATAGTACGTCTAAAAGTAAATAATTAGTTGTTTCCAACACAAATTAGAAATTAATTTTTTATTTAAATAAAAAATTCTAATTTATATAGTATTCTAAAAGATTAAAAACTAATTTGTTGTTGTTGTAATTATTATTGATAAAAACTGATTTGTCCAAAAAAATTTTTAAAAACTAATCAAAATATTTCACCTTATATATGTAATAATCTATTAGCCAACAACATACTCTTAAATAGAACTATATTTAACCAAATATCAATTTAATACTACTTTTAACATAAGCCAAATAGAAAAAATGCAACTCATAAACATAAAAGGTTAAAAAAAGTTTGATTTTGGATTCAGTGATCAGATTTATTCATATTACACTTATTTTAAATAAAGTACCTCTTATAAATTTTACTAACTTACTTTACTCTCTCTTTTTCAAATATTTAAAACTCCTAATGAATTAACTTTTTGTTCTTTTACAAAATATAATATTATTTTATTTTTTTAAAAGTTTAATTTTGATGTTGTGACCGTGTAATAGTCGTACAATTACATCGATCTTTTTAATTGACCATTCACACAACTAATAAAAATAGTAGTTATTTTTAATAATATAATATTACGTAATTAAATGCACGTATAAAATTATTTTGTAATAATAGTGCATCAAAATTAAAATTTTTAAATAAAAAAAATATAAACAAAATTAACTATCCTAGCATTATTTCTCATCGCCTTTTAAATAAATGAATCCAATAATACAACTTGCATACAAAATCTCAGTAATTAAATCAATAATATGTATTTGTATATATTTTTTCATATTAAATTATACATTTTTTTCATATAGATATTTAATTACCACAATAACTAAACTTATTTATAATAGTATACCAAATAATTTTTTATCAAATACTAAATACATATTTTTTACACAATAACTAATTTTTGGTGTATGAAGTATGAACAACATAATTAAAGATTAATACGAGATACAATAAAAAAACAAAAATAGAATAAACAAAAAATTTCTAACACTGAGTGCATTTCAGCCAAAGTCATATGGTTGGAAAAAAAAAAGGCTTTTTAAACTTGCAAGAGGAGTGGAGGACAAATTAAGAATTTCAACACAAAAAAAACTTAAGAAAGGAAGAGCTAGTTGTATGATCTACAAACACTCCAAATTTTCATGTGCATAATATGTTTCATCCTCAAATCTGAACCTTATGTATTATTTAATATTATATCTCAATGGTAATGATAATTGGAATCTCAGACTTCCAAAAAAGTACATGCCATACCTGAAATTTTTCTTTACCTATTTGTTCTGTATATAGACATAATAATAATAATAATAATAATAATAATAATAATAATTTATTCATATACATAAGTAGCGACCATCATATATATTTTAGATTCTGATAACTAAAAATAAATAAATAAATAAATGCAAGTTAAATGGAAAAAGATTTAAAGTTAAAAAGAAAACCCATAATTGTTTTAAGCATACATAATTGAGTCCAGATTTTGAATTCTATTTACTCAATGAGATTTAGTTTAACAAAAGTGAATCAAATTTTTAGTTAATTTTATACATAAAAGACACAGGTTTAAATTCTGAAAAATTCTTTTGAAAAAAAAGCATAATGCATATAATAAAACAGAATTTAAATTTAGGTTTTGTTATAAAGCAAAGACTGAAGAAAAGTGGCAAGCCATGAAGCATAAGCAACAAGTTGAAGAAAGTGATTTCGAATGAATGAAAATTCAGTGAAAACCTCAAGAAACTGAACTTGTTACCACCTGATGTGTCCTGAGGCAAACAGAAAAAACTCTCGCACCACTTATTTGCATACACACCAATATACATTACACAAAAAACTTCATGCTACCTTAATTAACTGGTGGCAAAATGATTAATTAAGAAGATGGAGACATAATATTTCAGATGAACATGATATCATAGTGACCTAACAACTACTAGCTACAATATAAATGATATATATATGTAAGTAACACTAGCACCTTTGCACACTAGGGAAAGTGTTAATTAACATTTTGAAACTTGAGTGAAGCTTTGATCTTTAAGCATGGAATTTGATAATGGTGACAAGCGGCGGCGAAGCTGCGAATTCCGAGAGCTCAAGGTGGTTATCTTGGCTGCTATATGCTTTATGATACTTTCTCAAGCAGGTATAATTAATTACTTGACTACATTATTATTCAAAATTGAAAATTGTTTAGCTGATAATAAAGGGTTAATTTAATTCTAACTTATGAAATCCTTGTTCATGTAGATGCATTTGATCCATTGGATCCAACTGGGAATGTGACAATAAGATGGGATATCATGTCCTGGACAACAGATGGCTATATGGTAACTTCTAAAATTATCATGATTTTAAAGAAATTACTCGTAATTTAATCACATAAAAAGACCAGAGTAAAACAATAACAAAGTCTTATACAGTTATACCACTAGTGCCGAATCAAATGGCACCATAGTAAATGTGTATAGCAATTAGCATATTATGAAAAATAAAAAGATTAAATTACTCTAGTCTCTATAGTTTTAACAAATTTGTAATTAAGTCCTTGTAATTTTAAAAACTTTTAACGGAGTCCCTACACTGTTTTAAATTTTATAATTAGGTCGTTAAAATGAACAAAATATTCCTCCTGAAATTGAAGATATCACATTTAAAAGACTAAATCTCTAAACTTGGACGTTTTTTTATTTTCATAATATTCTGTTAACTCTAACGTTTTTGACACGACAATGACTTAATTACAAAATTTAAAATAGTGTAAGAATCCAATTGGAAGCTTTTAAGTTAAAGGGACTTAATCATAAATTTGATGAAATAATAGGGATTGGCTAAGTAATTCAATCAACCAAACAAAATGTGTATACTAATGTTGTAGCTATTCAACTAATGCAGGCCACTGTGACAGTGTTCAACTTTCAACAATACAGGACAATCATGAACCCTGGATGGACAATAGGGTGGACATGGGCAAAGAAAGAGATAATATGGACAGTGATGGGAGCTCAAGCAACAGAACAAGGTGATTGTTCCAAGTTCAAGTTGAAGATCCCTCACAGCTGCAAGAGGAACCCTCAGGTTGTTGACTTAATGCCTGGAGCACCTTTCAACATGCAGTTCAATAACTGCTGCAAAGGTGGTGTCCTAACTTCTTGGGGTCAGGACCCTTCCGGTGCTGTCTCGGCTTTTCAGATAGGTGTAGGCCTCTCTGGCACCTCTAACAAGACAGTTAAGCTTCCCAAGAACTTCAAGCTTCTCGGTCCGGGGCCAGGCTATTCCTGTGGCCCTGCTAAGCTTGTGCCTGCCACTGTCATCCCAACCGATGATCGTAGGAGAAAAGCTCAAGCTTTGAGTATGAAACACACTAACTCTCATTAGTCCTAAACTATACTACTCCTTCCATCCTTAAATAACTGTCCACGTGCACAGAATAGTATGTATAGATAGTGTTTGCGAACAGTTATTTAAGAACGGAAGGAGTAAAAGCATTTTTAGTACCTAATGTTATTTGGTCTTTTTCTTTGGCTTCTGTGCAGTGTCTTGGAATGTGACATGCACTTATTCGCAGTTTCTAGCCTCCAAGAATCCAAGTTGTTGTGTTTCTTTGTCATCTTTCTATAGTGACAAAGTCACAGCTTGTCCAACCTGTGCTTGTGGTTGTCAAAATAATGATACCTGTGTCACGTAAGCCACTCTTGAAGATATGAACTTTTATTCTTCCACAGATAAGTTTTTTCGTGACATATTTGTGGATAATTTTAGTATTTCGCTCTAATTTTGGTTCCTTTTTGTTTGGGATGTCCAGGAAGGACTCAAAGTTACTACAAGAAGATGAGAGAGTAAAGACTAAGAAGAGTGATATGACACCAAAACCATTGCTACAATGCACACACCACCTTTGTCATGTGAGGGTGCATTGGCACATCAAAGACAACTACCAAGATTATTGGAGGGTCAAGATTGCCATCATCAACTTCGACTATCGACTCAATTACACTCTATGGAACCTTGTTATTCAACACCCCAATCTCAACAATGTCACACAAGTCTATAGCTTTGAATACATGCCACTTCTTCCCTATGAAGCCATAAGTAAGTTCTTTCAGAATCCACACGAAATATTTTAGTCTTTTTCATGCTATTAGGCCTTGTTCGCTAACTGTCTCAAACCTGCTTGACAAAGGAGTCTATGACCATTGTCTCTGTGTTTCTGTCTTTGTATTTTCTGTTCTGAAACAGTTACCAAACATAGCCTTAAGGTTGTTTCGCTAACCATGTGAATGCTGAATTGTGTGTATGCAGATGACACAGGAATGTTCTATGGTTTGAAGTACTACAATGATCTATTGATGGAAAATGGGCCTAAAGGGAATGTGCAATCTGAGATTCTTATGAAGAAGGACAAGAACACATTCACACTCAAGCATGGATCACAATTGAATCATGCTGCCACCTCCTGATTCATACCTTTCTTGCCAAACTCTGCTCATAGACTACTGATTAGTGCTTCGTCGATAGTAGCCAGCACCATTTTCGCATCATTTTTTCATTTGGTTATGATTCTTTTATGAACAAGGGTGACAACTTAGTTAAGAAGCTTACAGAATATAGTGCTAATTTAGCAGGGGGATACACATGTGGTGAAAGTTTTTGTGAAGATTAATATATGTATTTGATCAAAATCTGCTAATTTTGGACTATTGGAAACAAGTTTTTTATCAAAATCTGCTTGAGTTAAGCATCTCAACACCAAGAAATCAATTGGATATTATATTATAGGAAAAAATAATCATCCAAGTAACTTAAAAGAATTATACAATACTTAAACCTATAAATACTGTGATGCATTCTAAGTCACCTTTTATTGCATCTCCTATGAAGATTATGTGAAAAAGAGAAGTCCTCAACACTCAGAAAGAAAGAGTGTATGAAGATTATGTGATTGATTAACTAATTCAGTGAGATTAGAGAAGCTAAAATGGCTATGATGAAAGTGCCTAGTAAAGAGAAAACTAGTCTTGAACTTGAATTTGGAAGCCAAGGATATGCATCAGGAGGAGGCATAACACAATTATCTCCATTGAAATAGATCCTTCTTGGGAAAGCCCATCCCTTATCAAAAGTGAAGGTTTCTTTGTCCTTTTTAAACAAGAGTTCTGATTGCACATTACCAAGGGGTCCAGCTGAAGATAGAAAATCATTGTAGAACTTCACTCCCCATAGCATAGCAGTATCATCTGTCAAAAAAATAAGATTAAGAAATCATTATTTAAATCATGAAATACTCTTCTAAAGTAAACTACCAATCTAGCCATTAAAGACTGAAATACTGAAAATATAGTCCTAAAAGAACCTAAAGAAGATCATGGTAGCCGACGAATTCCCCTAAACCCACGTAGGCACTACTGTCAACATAATCGAAATGGAGATGATTTTGTTTTTTGGGAGGGTGGATTTTTCAAACTAAGTGCATCTTTCTAGTGTCACAAGCTGCTTTAGATCTTAGACTAAATTGTTAGCATTCAATCTTTTCAGGCTTGTCTACTCAATCTTCCATATGAAAAAGATAATCCATGACCATAGTTATTAAAGTTAGAACTTACTTAAGCCTTCATAAGGCATTAGTGGCTTGTAATTAAAGCTGAAGTACTCAGTTAGATTATCAAAATTCGGGTGCTGCACGACAAGGTTCCATTGTGTGTAGTTCATTCTGTAGTTGAAATTTGTGATTGTGATCTTGATCCTCCAGTACTCCTTGTAATTTAGCTTCACATGCCAATGCACTCGAATCGGACACATGTGGCTGGAGCACTGGACAAGAGGCGTATCCGTAGGCTTCCCTGATACAACTGAAGCTAAATGTGTAGAGTCTGGACTGTAATGACATAAAACAAAAGATATTAGAATTGAGAAAATGGTAACAAACTTATTCTAAGCACATTTTGAAGAACTGCAGCAAGAAATAGAAGATTGTTTCAGTTTCAGATATCAGTGGAATGACTAAACGGTGACTTACTCTACGCAGCTTCCGGGCGCTGTTTTGTTCCGGCAGCCGCAGGTGCAAGTTGGACAGTTTACTATTGTGTCATTGTAGAAGGATGACAGGGAAACACAACAAGTTGGTGTCTTTTGAGCCAGGAATTGAGAGTATGTGCAGGTAACATTCCAAGTCACTGTTACAAAAAGAATTGCAATCTAAGTCTAAACAGAACCAGAAATTTCGCAATCATAGACACTTCTTAACAATGTACGAATCATTATGCATAAATAATCATTAGCTGTAACTTAATACTAATTATATCAGTTGAATCTAATAGCCACAAGTATGTAATTACAAAACTAAGTAACTTACTTAAGGCTTGGGTGGTTCTCCTTTTGTCACTAGTAACAAATTTAGTTGGCCTAACAATCTTTGCAGGGCCACAAGTGTATCCAGGACCAGGTGCCTTGAGGGTAAAGTTTCGCGGCAACTTGACCGTTCTGTTAGTTGTTCCGGCCGAACCAACGCTGACCTGGAATGAGCTAACAGCATTGCTGGGGTCCTGAGCCCACGAACTCAGGACACCCCCTTTGCAGCAATTGGCGATCTGTTGGTTGTAAGGAGTCCCCGGGAGCAAGTCAACGACTAGGGGGTCCTTTTTACAGCAATGTGGTTGGCCTGCTTTGAACTTTGAGCAGTCTCCTTGCTCTGTGGTCTGCCCTCCCATCATGTTCCATATTACTTCTTTCTTGGCCCACGACCACCCTAACGACCACCCCGGCGCCTGAATATGGCGATACTGTTGGAAATTGTACATTGATACCACAGCCTGCTCAATCCAAGGCAAGAGGATTGGATATGTAAGCCAATGTGCATTTGAATTCAAAGAAAATGAAAACAATTGCATTGTTCCTTAGAGGCATACTAGGCCCTGTATGATTTTCAAAATTTTGTAATGAAAAATTGAAAACATAAAACATTGAAAACGAAAATAGAAAAGGTTTTCTCAAACCAAACAAACCCTTGAATTGCTCATTGTTTAAGTTCAAGTAATAACATGTGGACAAAAACAGTTAACTACCACACTTTTTTGTTCAAGTTCTAAAGTGACAGTGCATAAAAATTAAATTCTAAAAGTTTTTTTTTTGTCGCACTTAATCGAGTTAACTTACAACATAGCCATCTGGAGTCCAGCTAATGACGTCCCATTTGATCGTTATGTTACCGGTTGGATCAAGTGCATCATAGGCATCTGTCACATGAAAAGAAAATAAAAAAAAAAAGAAAATATTAATGATGATTTCGTTATCAAATCAAAATTTCAGTATACCACTAAATTGTTTTCCCTAGTGGACATGAAAGAGTAAAATAGATTCATAAACAACATCACACTTCCTGCATGATACTCTGCTGAAAAATAAGTTGAATTACAAAATGCAGCAAGCTTAAAAACTATGAACCGACACAGGAGTCAGTATAGATTCTTAAAAAAAAAAAAATTAAGCAACAATAAAGATCCATGAATCCATGATCCGTTCATTTCAAATCTTGGCAGTGACAATAATGCCCTTCTTGAAGCTCCCATCATCAATTCAGTTAGTCAAGTTTTCAAAACAAAGTGGCTAGCGGGAAAAAAAAACACCAAAACAAAATCTTAGGGAAGTGGGACCCAACAAAAGCAAAGCAATTAAGCAAGAATGCAACCATTAGGAATTAATACTACACTTTTATGTAAATAAAATTTCGAAAACTAATTTAATACACGTTTATTTTTTTATTCTACCAACTTCTTCATTTCGTTGAAAAAGAAAACTGAAGAATGTGAAGCAAGGCAATGGCATTACCTGTAGAAGTGAATGTGAAGCAAGAGAGCAGTAACAGAAGTAATGCTGAGATTGACGACAACAACATAGACTCCATTAATTTTTTCTTGGTGCAGATTTGCGTAACTTCTTCAAAGATCTGCACCAAATTAAATATGGTATATACTATAGGCCTCTCTATATATATACATGTATGATGTATACACCAAAGTTTTTATGTTCTTAATTTGAAACGAACTTTGGCTCTCATGAAATGAAACTCTCTACGCACGTTTATAAGCATTCTTTCTTCGGATTGTTATTTATTTATTTTTTGCCAAGATCTGATGCGGATATTTCCAAAGCAAATATCTATAATACCCTTCTTATTAATTTTATGAAATTTATGTGATATCGTTACACCTATTAAGTGTTTGAACTTTGACCTTTGTTAGATTCGTGTAATTATATTAGTGTTTGCTATCATAAATAGTATTTTTATACTTCGGAATAAAATGTAATAATCAGATTAAATTCAAATATTAACAAAAATATAACTTTTTTCATTAACTGAATCATATATATTTTATTTTCATTAGACAATATTATCCTACTTCATTGGATATATATTGGTGTACTAAAATAAAAAATATTATATACATAATAAAAATCAACCATCAACTTAATTAATATGTATTTATATATATTAATATATATTTATTCACGCATCTTTTTTCAACTAAATAATTAATTATTAAAATGATTAAATCTGTAATCAATAAATAATCAAACTTTTATAACATGTAAGCATATGGTGTGTTATAAGATAAAAATTGTTGTATATATATTCAAAATTAATTATCAAAAAAATTATTATATATTTGTGTATGTTTATATATATTAATTTTAATTAAATAATTAATTATTAAAATAATAAAATATATAATAAATAAATGATCAAACTTTTTATAATAATATAATAATTTTTTTTATAAAATATTAAATATGTATTTTTATAAAAACTATTTTTCTTTTATATGTATGTACAAAGGTTATAAGTGGTTATAATAATGCTACAATAAAATAGTTAGATTTAGAAAGTTGTTGGATGAAATTAATTAACTAAAAAAGTATTATAAAATAAAAAATTTAGAGAACTAATTATGATATAAGTTAATTTAAGTCAATATTTTTTATTTTTAATTTTAAAAATTTGAAAAATTAAAATAATAAAAATTATTTTTTTATTTTTTAATTTTACTAAAGATAAAGAAATTCAAACTCAAGACTTTTTAGATGAACATGAAGAAACTAATTTTTTTTATTTATTTTTATAATAAATTTATTTTTAATTAATTAGTTTTAGTTAGCTATATTACTAGTTGGAACCGTTATAAAATTGATATAGGGATAATATTGGAAGCATAAATAATACCGACAGAAAAGAGCATGTGAAATTGTTAAAGGATGACAGCAAGGGAGTGTGGGCACAACACTAAGCTATGGTGTCCCTGTCGGTGCTCAATCAAATGAAATTTCATATAATGTCTCATCTTGGATATTTTTGTTACATCTTTGCACTCTGAATCTAATCTGTCTAATACGTAATAACCTAATCTAATAATAAATACAACAACTAGGTACTCTTTTTTTTACTGAAAGGGATGGATCATATCATTATGTATTAATCAATAAACTTGCTCCACTTAGTTAATAGCCTATGACCATTTTGATTTAAAAAAAAAATTAAAAAGCGGTTTTTTCTTTTATAAATTTTTTTAATTAAGTAAGTCAGATTAATTCTCTGTAATTTTATTTTTTTAAGAATTTACCGTTAGTCAATTAGTTATTAACTTATTATATATATAAAAAGTCAATACTTATTTAAATGAATAAAAAATTAATTAACCTATCTGTTACATTGGGTAACCGAAAATTATTGGGCTGGACTCACTGGATTAGCCCAATCGTCTGAGGGAGGAAGCCTTCGAGCGGGTTCACGTCTTGGGAGCCTCCGTCCGACTTGTGAGTATGAACGAATGGGGGTGGTACCTGCAAAGACACTCCGATACCTAAGTCAGCAAGGGTGTGAACATGTATAGAGAGTATTGGGACTTAGAGATACCTGAGGGATATCAGGGTATTTATAGTGGTGAACACATAACCACCGTTGGAGTAGTTCCACCATTTAAGGGGGAATAACCGTCCCTTTATTTTAGAGAAGTTGGGATAAAACTCCTAGAAGTGGGCAGAGAGATTTTAGGGGCAGTTACTCATTTGAATGAGTGTTTTATCTGCCAGTTAATCTTCGTTCCCGACTTCTTTAGAGCGAGTCATGGCAAGGACCGACTTTTCAGGACGAAGGTTGGCGTTGGGGTGAGGCTCAATCCTTTTGGATTGGGCCTTCCGTTTGGACCTGGGCCTCAGCGTTGGGTCAGGGTATGAACAGTGCCCCTACTCGAGCCCAATTTCTTTCAAGACTTGGGTTCGAGTATTCTACTCTGGGTCGTAGCCGACTTGTGAAGGAACCGACGTGATCGTTTGAAACCGACGTGACTTTCCGTGACTTTTGAATTTTCACAGTCGCGTCAAATCAAACGTCGCGTCCGTTAGAAGTTCGTGTATTTACACGTAGGGATTAATTACCTTGGTAACGGTGCGCCCATTAATGACTGCTTCTGCTTTTACGCTTTTGCCCCTAACGTGTTTATAAATACTTTCCCTCTCGTTCGTTGTTTCGTTTCTGCGAATTTTCAACTTATCCGTTCGTGGGGAATTCTTGTTTGAAGGCATTCATCTTTCTCTATCCTTTTTTCCAGGCAAAGGTTAGTTTTTTCTCCTCTTCTCTTTTATGAAGTGCTTTCTGTTTGCATGCTTTTATTTTTTAGAGAGAGGGGTTGGCTTGTAGGCTTCTGTTTGAATCCGTACCCCTTAGAGACCCTGTTCTTGATCTTTTCTTTTTTCCTTTGTAGGTTCCGTCATACCCTTTTAGGAAAGAATGTCTTCCATAGAAACCCTCACTCAATGGGTGGATGTTACCGTTCTGGGAGAGGAACCCTTGGTAGACACCGAGTTTATTACCAATCTCCGTACTCATCATAGAATTTGTACTTCTGATGAGGATGAGCCGAAGTATGAGTTGGTTGTCCCGGGGTCCTAAAGACCGGGTTTACTTCGCGAGGGCTACTGAGGCGGCCCCTCATTTTTTCTATATGTATGAGAGCATGATTACTCGTTTAGGTGTTTTTCTTCCTTTTTCTGATTTCGAAATGACTGTCCTACGCCACTGCCGAGTTGCTCCTGTAACACCCTAACTACCAGAGCTCACACTTCCGGCTGCGCGACTCTGATAGCTCGGACATTACGACGACACTTATACTATTTAATACTAAAAATATGAGCCTGTTTAAAACTTTAAACCGCAATACCGCTCCCAACAATACTTTCGTTCGATAACGTACATCCATAAATACCATACAACTTACAAAAACTCATAAAGAGTACATCCACATATATACATACATATATATATAAGTAATATTACAAACATAATCCAATACAATTCCTATCCCTCTTACAGGTTATATCAAGATCAAGGCGAGGGTACAATAAACCATAACTAAAACAATACAGAGCATCACAACAACAATTAAATAAGCTCTTCGTAACTTCTGCGCCCATATCCTGAAAGGGGAAAAATGTAGGGGGTGAGAACATCATCCTCGAAAGGGTTCTCAGTAGAGGGTTTTTGGGAATTACTGTAATAGGATACATGAAGATAACTGCACCAGTGAATCATAACCGTCTTATGCCTCTTTTCAAAAACAACGGTTTACAATGAAAGTAAAGTCAGAAATCTTTTCTAAAAGAGGAACCGTTCAATTCTCAAAACTCAAAAGCCTTCCAAAACGGTTTATTTATGTTGAACCAAAATAGCCTTTCATATTTTATTCCAAACCAGAAACACAAAACCGAAATCAACCATCAGTTCATCTCTTTCCAACCACGGCCCTAGGCCCAAACAATCCAACGAACAACCAATCACCACCATCCAACAGAGTCCCAAATGCAAACACAGATAGGAAGTTCAAGCACAAACAAACAGTTATTACAAGTAGAACAGTTAGCAATTAATCACATAGGCAAACCAAGTATAATATGCACACCCAACCAATGTCACACAAATGCATATGATGCATGCCTATCCCTAGTGGCTGATGATATCATCTGTTGGTTATAAAGCCAACTCGACAAGTCCTGGTAGCTAGCCATTGGACTGTCCCTCTGTCGTGCATCCCCAACTCGAGTTATACTCATCATAAACTTGATCATAATCATGATCCATATCCATCACTCTTACTGGTGAATATTTATCCATCACCATCACTGGTGAATATTTATGGGGGCGAGCTCATCCGGGCCTTTCACAGTGCCCGGCCACACTTACGACATAGGGTCAACAGAGTATCAAGTCTCGACCTGGAGCACGTGGTGGCTAGCCACTGCTACTACCCAGGGAAACTCGTATCTCAGATAGTGGAAGTGCAACATTCACATTTATCAATGATTCAGCATAAACATGCATTCAATCTCATCCATGGATCAACATCCATCTCAGCCATCCGGCTCACGGTTCAGTCCAAAACCAGCCAATATTCATATCATACACAGTCATTCCGGCTCACGGTTCAATCCAAAACCAACCAATATGTATAATCATACACAGCCATTCCGGCTCACAACAAAACAGCACTTCCACCATTCAACATCATTAAATTCATAAAGTCGGCATTTAAGCCATAAATCTTTTCCTCAATTCATTTCACTTTGAAATCGAGTTTCAACTCTTTTCAGCCTTGGCTTTAAAGATCTCATTTCTCAAATCATTTTAGGCTCATAAGCCACTTTTACTCAAGGTAAATTTCCCTTTGAAAACAATGCCACTCTCGGCATCCTCTTTCCAAACTTCCATAACCATGGCAAGTTAAAGATTCTTTTTGGAGACACTCAAAATCATCCATTCAACAATGGGATTTTATAACAAAGTTTCTCGGCAGAGTCCCAAGTCTTTAGGGGAGAATAACATATCTCATTTCGCCAAAATCATTTAAAATCATTAAAACATTGGCTTTCTGATTTGAGTAAGAAAATAGGATCTAAGCCAAACCGAGTCACGTAACCTTTACTTCTTTCAAAACCATTTCCTTTACTTAAACAAAACCGGCTTCCATTCCATAATTAAATCTGAAGCGTTTCAAACTGATAAGAGAATCATTTTCGTTGTGTTAAACTAGAGTTCAAAAGATACTTTGAATCTTATTTAAAACGTCAAAATAATGAGGCTCATCAGTCGAAATCCAATTCCTTTTAAAATCACGAAAACTCTCCCAAGGGACAATCTTTGTGTTTAATAGAGAAAAACATAAACCCGTTTTACCTTTTAAAACAGCCTCAAAGCAAAATTCTCTTTCAAATGAATTGTACCCAAAGACATACTGTTCTTCTTGGAAAATAAGGATAAATCATGATTCTCTTTTCAATAATTCTTTCAAAGCATAACTTCATTGCTTTCTTAATTGCTCTAAGTAAAGGTAATAAAGAAGCCATAATTTCACAATCCTCAAAATAGATAGGAAAGGCATTAAACTCAAAATTCCCCAATTAACATCTCAAATAAGGACTCGGATTCTATAGAAATTTCGGCAGCACCTCCCCTAAAACTTGGACTTTTGCCACCCGGTTCGGGTCCCAACTAAACCGTTTCTCATTCTTTTTCAACAGCTCAAAACCAGAAATCAATTCAAAAGCAAGCTAAATCCAACAGTCGCCTCAGTGGCATATCTCAAGGAAGCCATTTCAAAAATCAACTCAATATCAACCGATTTAACTCATTTCCAAAGCTTTAAAGAATCGGTTCAGTAATAAATCGTTTATCAAAACCAAATCAATTAAAGCAACACAGGCTGAATTTCAAGAGTATTCTATCTTCCACATCATCAAAATAATTGACTCAATTCAAACCAATCCTCAACGGATTAAACTCATTTCAAATCTTTAAAGAATCAACTTCAAACATTACATTTCACAAGCCACACAACAATTCGGCCAAACCAACATCTATAGTCATTCGAGTCAATCAAATAATACATAAGGCAGATACAATCACCAAATACACAATATCTCACATCAGTACCCATATGTAATAATTCCAATAATAAACTATAGTTTTTGGAAAGCGCCCCTACCTCAGCAAGCAAAACTTAACCCAAGCGTGTCAACTGAACTCTTTTCGCTCTGCCCGAAATCACCGACAATCAGAACCCGACTCGGCTTGCTCTCTCGAAAGCAGAAACCGCTACAAGTGGCATAAGCAAACCGGATTCTAACTCCTAAAACCATTAACATCGCAAATACTTTATTACACGGAACAGAGCACTAACGCAGGGCTTTCAAAAATCAAAATACTCACTGAAATCACAAAACGAAGCAACCGCAGCTCTCTATCAACCCGGCAGTGGCTCCGTCAGTAACCCCAAGTGACAATCGCGAGCAAAAACACCGGTGACGGTAACTGTAACAACCACGCGACGTTAACAACCTTTCCGGAATTCCAACAGAACAGAAACCAAACTCAAAGAACTTACCGGCAGTGGAACACGGTGGCAGTAGGGTCTCAAGTGGCAGAAACTCAGCCCGGAGCTCCGGCGGCCATGGCGGCAGATTTTGACGGCACGGCAACAAGGGCTGGGAACCACCCACCATCATCGCGTCTCATCCTCTCCCGCTACTGACAAGGACAGCAACCACCATAGCATCCTGACCCAAGCAGCGGCTTCCAAGGGCAAAGGCGGCGCACTCACCCAGAACCCAAATGGAGCAACGGTAGGAGCGGCGGCCAAGGATTCCGGCGGTAGTGGCGGTGAACCAGAGCACCAGAAGCGGAGAGGATTCATCTTGCTTCCCTCTCTCACCTCCGTTCCACAGCAGTGACCTCCACTGGCGGTAGCGGCGGACTACACCCCAGGGCGACGGCGACTGTTCAGACGGCAGTGACGACACATGGCTGTGCGCGACGGCAGCGGCGAGTCCCTCTCCGCGCGACGCCGTCTCCACGCCTCACTCTCTCTCGATCTCGTGCTCCCCTCTGGTCGCGATCCACGGCGGCGATGGTGGCGCTATTGGAAGACATGGAGGCAGTGGCGGCGAGACGTGGGTCGACGGCAAGGCGCAGGTCCATCTCCCCCTGTCTCGCGAGCTCTCTCTTCTCGTTCAGAGCTCCCCTCCCCTCAGTCAGCGACGGCGGCGACGGTGGCAGTGGCACCCACCGCGCCGCCTCCCTCTTCTCCCCTCTATTTCGTTTTTCTTTTGCTTCTGCTCCTTTCTTTCATGAAGAAAGAACAAAAGGAAACTGTGCGTGCTATGGCTGCTGGGCTCAGGGGGGAAAGGGTAGCTAGGTTAGGGTTTAGGCAAAATTAGGTTTAGGGGTAATTTGGTAATTTCAAATAAAATTGGGTATAATATAATAATTGAAACTCAAATTAAATCCAACACTAGTTGTATATAGAAAATACTATTTGCTCATCAATTTCACAAATTATTTTCAATAAAATGCCCAAATCCAAAAATTAGAAATAATATACTTAATTTTCTTTATTTTTCCAAAATAGCAGTAATAATATTTAAATATTACTTATCTAATCCAAATCTTATAAAATCCTTATTATTTCATAACTATCAACCTTATACTTTAAATATAGAAAATAATCCAATAATTATAAAATTGGATAATAATCATAACTTATCTCAAATCCAATAAATCAAAACTTGCCTTAATTATCTTTAATAAAATAATCTCTGAAATCAAGGCTATAAATAATTGTAGGATTTAAGACTTGATCATAATAAGACTTTTCAAAGATTCTGAGCCTTACATTCTACCCACCTTATAAAAATTTTCGCCCTCGAAAATTGATACAAAATGGAAGAAATTCCATAACAGTTCACCCTTGAACACATTTAAAGAAGAAGCAAAAATATCTCAAAATATAATCATATATACGATTTTCAAATACTTTGATTATCATAAGCATAAGGATGCAAAGGTAGGAGTGTAACTGCCAGGCAAACGTTACAAGATAGGCTCAATGCAAAAGATAACATGGGTCAATCATGTGATAGTAGGGCAAGGCATCAAAGGCTAGAAAACAGGATGGAGTTAAAACGATGTGCTCAATATCCGCACACTAATCTTATATCAACCTCAAGGTTTCAACTTTCCAATTCCATCAAGTACCTTACAAACCCCAAATTTGATCACAAGCCTGACAATCACAAACCCGTTCGCAAGGAACAAAATGCCCACAACTCATACGTTGCACACCTACCGCTTCAACTTCCGTATACACATCACATCTTAAAGAACTAACGTATCGCGTTACTACGTCTACAAGTCGCACGTGATACCAAAACAATTCTCGAGTCTACTCAGAAGAATATGAGATCTTAGAAAGGAGAGACGGATGTCAAAGACAATAGTCATAGATTTGAAAGAATATATCCAATCCCAGATAAACATGGATGTTCAAGCAATAAAGTTTGCTAGACATAATTCAATTGACAACTTCAAAGATAACCCTTAGATCAAAGAAGTTCAATAGGATCAACAAGAAGATAACCAGCGCATCAGCTTGAAACAAACTCAAACTGAGTCGATGAAGTATGAGGTTTACAAAAGAGAATATCTCAAACCCAAGGCAAAGCTCACAAAACTCAAGGGCATGATTAAAAATACTTCTGAATACATTGTTCTTAAAAGAATCGAAAACTTGCAGGAAAATCACCTCGCAGTCTAAAAGAAAAGTTAAGCAACAAATGTCCTTCAAGAGAGTAACAAAAGCATAAATGTGGCTTTACTTCAATACAATTCCATGTTGAAGTAGATTTTGTAGAGTTCCAAAAACAAATGCACACAACTTTGGCTAAGAGCTAAAATATTTCCTCAAATATTTTAGAAAGATAATTAAATGCACAACTTAACCAAAAGCAGTTCATAAAAACTCGGAAATAATCAGATGCTTGTTCAAAATTCTCAAAATTTCATATTCAAACAAGCATGTATAACATTTATAGCAAGTACGAAAGAGGAAGTTAAACTCTTTTTAGAAAAGAAACTCCGAGATAAAAATTTGCTTACAATCTGGTAAGGAAATAAGTGGTGCGTTACAAACAAACCGGTTTCCACTAAATAAGGAAACTTTCCAAAACCTCATTTAAAATAGCGCATGCCGATTTTTAAATTAACTTCATCAATATTGAACAATGGTTTCAATCTAAATCAAGAAACAGAAAATAAATTCCGTTTAAAACTTCTTACAAGAGAATTCAAAACTTCTTTAAAAAGTCCAAAACAATACTCCAAAAGTGTTCTTGAAATCCCCATCTCAGAAGAACATTCAAGAAGTTTAAGATGTACTAAAAAGGAGTCAAGCCTTGCAAGAAAGGATCTTAAATTAGAGTAGTTCAAACAAGATCCACTGAGCATGAAATATCAAACAAGTTTTAAATTGATCCAAAAGAATACAAAAGTCATAGAAAAGACAACTCAATCATTTGTAATTTTTCAATGATAAATCTTTAACTAAAAACTCTTGTAGAGATAATGGGAGAATAAACAATGTACTATCCTGAAACGAATCAAACTGACCCACATAAGGATGAGATTCACAAGAGGGGACAAACCAAGATCAATGGTAATGTTCACAAGATGTAAAAGATTAGTTAAAAACAGAATCACGTATGACATTCATAGAGGTGAAAAGCTTAAGAAGGAACCAGTCCGTTCATAAGAAGAAAGCTATGAATCCAACATTTTCAAAAGAACAACAATGGCATAAACTATGTAGTATGCTAAACCAAACTCAATTCAAAATAAGTTAAGTAAAGCTTATCAAACGAAACTCAACCGGAATGAAAGCGAAAAATTCTTTCTTTCCAGTATTTCAGAAAATATCCAAATACACAATCAAATAAAGATGTCCATTGGAACTATAGTAAAATTACTAGAAGGTCAAAATTTACTTTTAAAATAAGTACAATTGCGGAAACCAGTAAAAGTACAGGCAAAGTATTAGAAAGAAATAGTTGTTAAACTGTATAAATAATTTCAAAGTCTCATATATAGAAAAGCATATATCTAATCAACAGCAATTTATAAAATCTCAAAATTGGCTGTGATCACTGTCAAGTAAGAGAAAAACTGAATCAACAATTTCTCAAAGAATGGACTCAGAATCCGGAGTTAAAAGTCACAGCACATTAAGACAGGTTCAAGGCTATATCAAAGAATACTTGAATCAAGAAGAACTCAAACAGAGGAAGATAGATGCAACAAAGATCTTAAACCAGCATATGCACTTAAGGTCAAACAAGAATACATATGGATAGAGGAATAGAGTGAAGACATCAAATTACTCTTCAAAAGGTCTAGCAAATAAGAACTTCAAGTTAGGATATGAAAGAACATGTCAACTCGAACAGAATTCAAGACACACAACTGAATAGCCTCGAGAAGTAGTTTCCAACTTTTCCAAAACCCGCGATTCGCTTTACTCAAAACTAGGATTTCATCTATGATAACCCATCAGTGCTTTCATATACATATTTCACTAGTATTAAGCCGGCCGAACTTAATATTAGGAATTATGCAATGCAAGACTAACAGCGTTAATCAATAGACTGTCATGTGCATAAAGCTCTAATTCTCGTCATTCGACAAGACCTAATACATGACAAACGCTCAGAGTATGCAACTGAAGCATAGTCAGTCCATTCCTCAGGCTCTACAGGAAGAACTGCTCTGATACCATAATGTAACACCCTAACTACCAGAGCTCACACTTCCGGCTGCGTGACTCTGATAGCTCGGACATTACGACGACACTTATACTATTTAATACTAAAAATATGAGCCTGTTTAAAACTTTAAACCGCAATACCGCTCCCAACAATACTTTCGTTCGATAACGTACATCCATAAATACCATACAACTTACAAAAACTCATAAAGAGTACATCCACATATATACATACATATATATATAAGTAATATTACAAACATAATCCAATACAATTCCTATCCCTCTTACAGGTTATATCAAGATCAAGGCGAGGGTACAATAAACCATAACTAAAACAATACAGAGCATCACAACAACAATTAAATAAGCTCTTCGTAACTTCTGCGCCCATATCCTGAAAGGGGAAAAATGTAGGGGGTGAGAACATCATCCTCGAAAGGGTTCTCAGTAGAGGGTTTTTGGGAATTACTGTAATAGGATACATGAAGATAACTGCACCAGTGAATCATAACCGTCTTATGCCTCTTTTCAAAAACAACGGTTTACAATGAAAGTAAAGTCAGAAATCTTTTCTAAAAGAGGAACCGTTCAATTCTCAAAACTCAAAAGCCTTCCAAAACGGTTTATTTATGTTGAACCAAAATAGCCTTTCATATTTTATTCCAAACCAGAAACACAAAACCGAAATCAACCATCAGTTCATCTCTTTCCAACCACGGCCCTAGGCCCAAACAATCCAACGAACAACCAATCACCACCATCCAACAGAGTCCCAAATGCAAACACAGATAGGAAGTTCAAGCACAAACAAACAGTTATTACAAGTAGAACAGTTAGCAATTAATCACATAGGCAAACCAAGTATAATATGCACACCCAACCAATGTCACACAAATGCATATGATGCATGCCTGTCCCTAGTGGCTGATGATATCATCTGTCGGTTATAAAGCCAACCCGACAAGTCCTGGTAGCTAGCCATTGGACTGTCCCTCTGTCGTGCATCCCCAACTCGAGTTATACTCATCATAAACTTGATCATAATCATGATCCATATCCATCACCCTTACTGGTGAATATTTATCCATCACCATCACTGGTGAATATTTATGGGGGCGAGCTCATCCGGGCCTTTCACAGTGCCCGGCCACACTTACGACATAGGGTCAACAGAGTATCAAGTCTCGACCTGGAGCACGTGGTGGCTAGCCACTGCTACTACCCAGGGAAACTCGTATCTCAGATAGTGGAAGTGCAACATTCACATTTATCAATGATTCAGCATAAACATGCATTCAATCTCATCCATGGATCAACATCCATCTCAGCCATCCGGCTCACGGTTCAGTCCAAAACCAGCCAATATTCATATCATACACAGCCATTCCGGCTCACGGTTCAATCCAAAACCAACCAATATGTATAATCATACACAGCCATTCCGGCTCACAACAAAACAGCACTTCCACCATTCAACATCATTAAATTCATAAAGTCGGCATTTAAGCCATAAATCTTTTCCTCAATTCATTTCACTTTGAAATCGAGTTTCAACTCTTTTCAGCCTTGGCTTTAAAGATCTCATTTCTCAAATCATTTTAGGCTCATAAGCCACTTTTACTCAAGGTAAATTTCCCTTTGAAAACAATGCCACTCTCGGCATCCTCTTTCCAAACTTCCATAACCATGGCAAGTTAAAGATTCTTTTTGGAGACACTCAAAATCATCCATTCAACAATGGGATTTTATAACAAAGTTTCTCGGCAGAGTCCCAAGTCTTTAGGGGAGAATAACATATCTCATTTCGCCAAAATCATTTAAAATCATTAAAACATTGGCTTTCTGATTTGAGTAAGAAAATAGGATCTAAGCCAAACTGAGTCACGTAACCTTTACTTCTTTCAAAACCATTTCCTTTACTTAAACAAAACCGGCTTCCATTCCATAATTAAATCTGAAGCGTTTCAAACTGATAAGAGAATCATTTTCGTTGTGTTAAACTAGAGTTCAAAAGATACTTTGAATCTTATTTAAAACGTCAAAATAATGAGGCTCACCAGTCGAAATCCAATTCCTTTTAAAATCACGAAAACTCTCCCAAGGGACAATCTTTGTGTTTAATAGAGAAAAACATAAACCCGTTTTACCTTTTAAAACAGCCTCAAAGCAAAATTCTCTTTCAAATGAATTGTACCCAAAGACATACTGTTCTTCTTGGAAAATAAGGATAAATCATGATTCTCTTTTCAATAATTCTTTCAAAGCATAACTTCATTGCTTTCTTAATTGCTCTAAGTAAAGGTAATAAAGAAGCCATAATTTCACAATCCTCAAAATAGATAGGAAAGGCATTAAACTCAAAATTCCCCAATTAACATCTCAAATAAGGACTCGGATTCTATAGAAATTTCGGCAGCACCTCCCCTAAAACTTGGACTTTTGCCACCCGGTTCGGGTCCCAACTAAACCGTTTCTCATTCTTTTTCAACAGCTCAAAACCAGAAATCAATTCAAAAGCAAGCTAAATCCAACAGTCGCCTCAGTGGCATATCTCAAGGAAGCCATTTCAAAAATCAACTCAATATCAACCGATTTAACTCATTTCCAAAGCTTTAAAGAATCGGTTCAGCAATAAATCGTTTATCAAAACCAAATCAATTAAAGCAACACAGGCTGAATTTCAAGAGTATTCTATCTTCCACATCATCAAAATAATTGACTCAATTCAAACCAATCCTCAACGGATTAAACTCATTTCAAATCTTTAAAGAATCAACTTCAAACATTACATTTCACAAGCCACACAACAATTCGGCCAAACCAACATCTATAGTCATTCGAGTCAATCAAATAATACATAAGGCAGATACAATCACCAAATACACAATATCTCACATCAGTACCCATATGTAATAATTCCAATAATAAACTATAGTTTTTGGAAAGCGCCCCTACCTCAGCAAGCAAAACTTAACCCAAGCGTGTCAACTGAACTCTTTTCGCTCTGCCCGAAATCACCGACAATCAGAACCCGACTCGGCTTGCTCTCTCGAAAGCAGAAACCGCTACAAGTGGCATAAGCAAACCGGATTCTAACTCCTAAAACCATTAACATCGCAAATACTTTATTACACGGAACAGAGCACTAACGCAGGGCTTTCAAAAATCAAAATACTCACTGAAATCACAAAACGAAGCAACCGCAGCTCCCTATCAACCCGGCAGTGGCTCCGTCAGTAACCCCAAGTGACAATCGCGAGCAAAAACACCGGTGACGGTAACTGTAACAACCACGCGGCGTTAACAACCTTTCCGGAATTCCAACAGAACAGAAACCAAACTCAAAGAACTTACCGGCAGTGGAACACGGTGGCAGTAGGGTCTCAAGTGGCAGAAACTCAGCCCGGAGCTCCGGCGGCC
This sequence comes from Arachis hypogaea, assembly GCF_003086295.3. NCBI lineage: Eukaryota > Viridiplantae > Streptophyta > Magnoliopsida > Fabales > Fabaceae > Arachis > Arachis hypogaea. The sequence goes on from NC_092055.1 coordinate 129,238,916, forward strand.
ATGGCGGCAGATTTTGACGGCACGGCAACAAGGGCTGGGAACCACCCACCATCATCGCGTCTCATCCTCTCCCGCTACTGACAAGGACAGCAACCACCATAGCATCCTGACCCAAGCAGCGGCTTCCAAGGGCAAAGGCGGCGCACTCACCCAGAACCCAAATGGAGCAACGGTAGGAGCGGCGGCCAAGGATTCCGGCGGTAGTGGCGGTGAACCAGAGCACCAGAAGCGGAGAGGATTCATCTTGCTTCCCTCTCTCACCTCCGTTCCACAGCAGTGACCTCCACTGGCGGTAGCGGCGGACTACACCCCAGGGCGACGGCGACTGTTCAGACGGCAGTGACGACACATGGCTGTGCGCGACGGCAGCGGCGAGTCCCTCTCCGCGCGACGCCGTCTCCACGCCTCACTCTCTCTCGATCTCGTGCTCCCCTCTGGTCGCGATCCACGGCGGCGATGGTGGCGCTATTGGAAGACATGGAGGCAGTGGCGGCGAGACGTGGGTCGACGGCAAGGCGCAGGTCCATCTCCCCCTGTCTCGCGAGCTCTCTCTTCTCGTTCAGAGCTCCCCTCCCCTCAGTCAGCGACGGCGGCGACGGTGGCAGTGGCACCCACCGCGCCGCCTCCCTCTTCTCCCCTCTATTTCGTTTTTCTTTTGCTTCTGCTCCTTTCTTCATGAAGAAAGAACAAAAGGAAACTGTGCGTGCTATGGCTGCTGGGCTCAGGGGGGAAAGGGTAGCTAGGTTAGGGTTTAGGCAAAATTAGGTTTAGGGGTAATTTGGTAATTTCAAATAAAATTGGGTATAATATAATAATTGAAACTCAAATTAAATCCAACACTAGTTGTATATAGAAAATACTATTTGCTCATCAATTTCACAAATTATTTTCAATAAAATGCCCAAATCCAAAAATTAGAAATAATATACTTAATTTTCTTTATTTTTCCAAAATAGCAGTAATAATATTTAAATATTACTTATCTAATCCAAATCTTATAAAATCCTTATTATTTCATAACTATCAACCTTATACTTTAAATATAGAAAATAATCCAATAATTATAAAATTGGATAATAATCATAACTTATCTCAAATCCAATAAATCAAAACTTGCCTTAATTATCTTTAATAAAATAATCTCTGAAATCAAGGCTATAAATAATTGTAGGATTTAAGACTTGATCATAATAAGACTTTTCAAAGATTCTGGGCCTTACATTCTACCCACCTTATAAAAATTTTCGCCCTCGAAAATTGATACAAAATGGAAGAAATTCCATAACAGTTCACCCTTGAACACATTTAAAGAAGAAGCAAAAATATCTCAAAATATAATCATATATACGATTTTCAAATACTTTGATTATCATAAGCATAAGGATGCAAAGGTAGGAGTGTAACTGCCAGGCAAACGTTACAAGATAGGCTCAATGCAAAAGATAACATGGGTCAATCATGTGATAGTAGGGCAAGGCATCAAAGGCTAGAAAACAGGATGGAGTTAAAACGATGTGCTCAATATCCGCACACTAATCTTATATCAACCTCAAGGTTTCAACTTTCCAATTCCATCAAGCACCTTACAAACCCCAAATTTGATCACAAGCCTGACAATCACAAACCCGTTCGCAAGGAACAAAATGCCCACAACTCATACGTTGCACACCTACCGCTTCAACTTCCATATACACATCACATCTTAAAGAACTAACGTATCGCGTTACTACGTCTACAAGTCGCACGTGATACCAAAACAATTCTCGAGTCTACTCAGAAGAATATGAGATCTTAGAAAGGAGAGACGGATGTCAAAGACAATAGTCATAGATTTGAAAGAATATATCCAATCCCAGATAAACATGGATGTTCAAGCAATAAAGTTTGCTAGACATAATTCAATTGACAACTTCAAAGATAACCCTTAGATCAAAGAAGTTCAATAGGATCAACAAGAAGATAACCAGCGCATCAGCTTGAAACAAACTCAAACTGAGTCGATGAAGTATGAGGTTTACAAAAGAGAATATCTCAAACCCAAGGCAAAGCTCACAAAACTCAAGGGCATGATTAAAAATACTTCTGAATACATTGTTCTTAAAAGAATCGAAAACTTGCAGGAAAATCACCTCGCAGTCTAAAAGAAAAGTTAAGCAACAAATGTCCTTCAAGAGAGTAACAAAAGCATAAATGTGGCTTTACTTCAATACAATTCCATGTTGAAGTAGATTTTGTAGAGTTCCAAAAACAAATGCACACAACTTTGGCTAAGAGCTAAAATATTTCCTCAAATATTTTAGAAAGATAATTAAATGCACAACTTAACCAAAAGCAGTTCATAAAAACTCGGAAATAATCAGATGCTTGTTCAAAATTCTCAAAATTTCATATTCAAACAAGCATGTATAACATTTATAGCAAGTACGAAAGAGGAAGTTAAACTCTTTTTAGAAAAGAAACTCCGAGATAAAAATTTGCTTACAATCTGGTAAGGAAATAAGTGGTGCGTTACAAACAAACCGGTTTCCACTAAATAAGGAAACTTTCCAAAACCTCATTTAAAATAGCGCATGCCGATTTTTAAATTAACTTCATCAATATTGAACAATGGTTTCAATCTAAATCAAGAAACAGAAAATAAATTCCGTTTAAAACTTCTTACAAGAGAATTCAAAACTTCTTTAAAAAGTCCAAAACAATACTCCAAAAGTGTTCTTGAAATCCCCATCTCAGAAGAACATTCAAGAAGTTTAAGATGTACTAAAAAGGAGTCAAGCCTTGCAAGAAAGGATCTTAAATTAGAGTAGTTCAAACAAGATCCACTGAGCATGAAATATCAAACAAGTTTTAAATTGATCCAAAAGAATACAAAAGTCATAGAAAAGACAACTCAATCATTTGTAATTTTTCAATGATAAATCTTTAACTAAAAACTCTTGTAGAGATAATGGGAGAATAAACAATGTACTATCCTGAAACGAATCAAACTGACCCACATAAGGATGAGATTCACAAGAGGGGACAAACCAAGATCAATGGTAATGTTCACAAGATGTAAAAGATTAGTTAAAAACAGAATCACGTATGACATTCATAGAGGTGAAAAGCTTAAGAAGGAACCAGTCCGTTCATAAGAAGAAAGCTATGAATCCAACATTTTCAAAAGAACAACAATGGCATAAACTATGTAGTATGCTAAACCAAACTCAATTCAAAATAAGTTAAGTAAAGCTTATCAAACGAAACTCAACCGGAATGAAAGCGAAAAATTCTTTCTTTCCAGTATTTCAGAAAATATCCAAATACACAATCAAATAAAGATGTCCATTGGAACTATAGTAAAATTACTAGAAGGTCAAAATTTACTTTTAAAATAAGTACAATTGCGGAAACCAGTAAAAGTACAGGCAAAGTATTAGAAAGAAATAGTTGTTAAACTGTATAAATAATTTCAAAGTCTCATATATAGAAAAGCATATATCTAATCAACAGCAATTTATAAAATCTCAAAATTGGCTGTGATCACTGTCAAGTAAGAGAAAAACTGAATCAACAATTTCTCAAAGAATGGACTCAGAATCCGGAGTTAAAAGTCACAGCACATTAAGACAGGTTCAAGGCTATATCAAAGAATACTTGAATCAAGAAGAACTCAAACAGAGGAAGATAGATGCAACAAAGATCTTAAACCAGCATATGCACTTAAGGTCAAACAAGAATACATATGGATAGAGGAATAGAGTGAAGACATCAAATTACTCTTCAAAAGGTCTAGCAAATAAGAACTTCAAGTTAGGATATGAAAGAACATGTCAACTCGAACAGAATTCAAGACACACAACTGAATAGCCTCGAGAAGTAGTTTCCAACTTTTCCAAAACCCGCGATTCGCTTTACTCAAAACTAGGATTTCATCTATGATAACCCATCAGTGCTTTCATATACATATTTCACTAGTATTAAGCCGGCCGAACTTAATATTAGGAATTATGCAATGCAAGACTAACAGCGTTAATCAATAGACTGTCATGTGCATAAAGCTCTAATTCTCGTCATTCGACAAGACCTAATACATGACAAACGCTCAGAGTATGCAACTGAAGCATAGTCAGTCCATTCCTCAGGCTCTACAGGAAGAACTGCTCTGATACCATAATGTAACACCCTAACTACCAGAGCTCACACTTCCGGCTGCGCGACTCTGATAGCTCGGACATTACGACGACACTTATACTATTTAATACTAAAAATATGAGCCTGTTTAAAACTTTAAACCGCAATACCGCTTCCAACAATACTTTCGTTCGATAACGTACATCCATAAATACCATACAACTTACAAAAACTCATAAAGAGTACATCCACATATATACATACATATATATATAAGTAATATTACAAACATAATCCAATACAATTCCTATCCCTCTTACAGGTTATATCAAGATCAAGGCGAGGGTACAATAAACCATAACTAAAACAATACAGAGCATCACAACAACAATTAAATAAGCTCTTCGTAACTTCTGCGCCCATATCCTGAAAGGGGAAAAATGTAGGGGGTGAGAACATCATCCTCGAAAGGGTTCTCAGTAGAGGGTTTTTGGGAATTACTGTAATAGGATACATGAAGATAACTGCACCAGTGAATCATAACCGTCTTATGCCTCTTTTCAAAAACAACGGTTTACAATGAAAGTAAAGTCAGAAATCTTTTCTAAAAGAGGAACCGTTCAATTCTCAAAACTCAAAAGCCTTCCAAAACGGTTTATTTATGTTGAACCAAAATAGCCTTTCATATTTTATTCCAAACCAGAAACACAAAACCGAAATCAACCATCAGTTCATCTCTTTCCAACCACGGCCCTAGGCCCAAACAATCCAACGAACAACCAATCACCACCATCCAACAGAGTCCCAAATGCAAACACAGATAGGAAGTTCAAGCACAAACAAACAGTTATTACAAGTAGAACAGTTAGCAATTAATCACATAGGCAAACCAAGTATAATATGCACACCCAACCAATGTCACACAAATGCATATGATGCATGCCTGTCCCTAGTGGCTGATGATATCATCTGTCGGTTATAAAGCCAACCCGACAAGTCCTGGTAGCTAGCCATTGGACTGTCCCTCTGTCGTGCATCCCCAACTCGAGTTATACTCATCATAAACTTGATCATAATCATGATCCATATCCATCACCCTTACTGGTGAATATTTATCCATCACCATCACTGGTGAATATTTATGGGGGCGAGCTCATCCGGGCCTTTCACAGTGCCCGGCCACACTTACGACATAGGGTCAACAGAGTATCAAGTCTCGACCTGGAGCACGTGGTGGCTAGCCACTGCTACTACCCAGGGAAACTCGTATCTCAGATAGTGGAAGTGCAACATTCACATTTATCAATGATTCAGCATAAACATGCATTCAATCTCATCCATGGATCAACATCCATCTCAGCCATCCGGCTCACGGTTCAGTCCAAAACCAGCCAATATTCATATCATACACAGCCATTCCGGCTCACGGTTCAATCCAAAACCAACCAATATGTATAATCATACACAGCCATTCCGGCTCACAACAAAACAGCACTTCCACCATTCAACATCATTAAATTCATAAAGTCGGCATTTAAGCCATAAATCTTTTCCTCAATTCATTTCACTTTGAAATCGAGTTTCAACTCTTTTCAGCCTTGGCTTTAAAGATCTCATTTCTCAAATCATTTTAGGCTCATAAGCCACTTTTACTCAAGGTAAATTTCCCTTTGAAAACAATGCCACTCTCGGCATCCTCTTTCCAAACTTCCATAACCATGGCAAGTTAAAGATTCTTTTTGGAGACACTCAAAATCATCCATTCAACAATGGGATTTTATAACAAAGTTTCTCGGCAGAGTCCCAAGTCTTTAGGGGAGAATAACATATCTCATTTCGCCAAAATCATTTAAAATCATTAAAACATTGGCTTTCTGATTTGAGTAAGAAAATAGGATCTAAGCCAAACTGAGTCACGTAACCTTTACTTCTTTCAAAACCATTTCCTTTACTTAAACAAAACCGGCTTCCATTCCATAATTAAATCTGAAGCGTTTCAAACTGATAAGAGAATCATTTTCGTTGTGTTAAACTAGAGTTCAAAAGATACTTTGAATCTTATTTAAAACGTCAAAATAATGAGGCTCATCAGTCGAAATCCAATTCCTTTTAAAATCACGAAAACTCTCCCAAGGGACAATCTTTGTGTTTAATAGAGAAAAACATAAACCCGTTTTACCTTTTAAAACAGCCTCAAAGCAAAATTCTCTTTCAAATGAATTGTACCCAAAGACATACTGTTCTTCTTGGAAAATAAGGATAAATCATGATTCTCTTTTCAATAATTCTTTCAAAGCATAACTTCATTGCTTTCTTAATTGCTCTAAGTAAAGGTAATAAAGAAGCCATAATTTCACAATCCTCAAAATAGATAGGAAAGGCATTAAACTCAAAATTCCCCAATTAACATCTCAAATAAGGACTCGGATTCTATAGAAATTTCGGCAGCACCTCCCCTAAAACTTGGACTTTTGCCACCCGGTTCGGGTCCCAACTAAACCGTTTCTCATTCTTTTTCAACAGCTCAAAACCAGAAATCAATTCAAAAGCAAGCTAAATCCAACAGTCGCCTCAGTGGCATATCTCAAGGAAGCCATTTCAAAAATCAACTCAATATCAACCGATTTAACTCATTTCCAAAGCTTTAAAGAATCGGTTCAGCAATAAATCGTTTATCAAAACCAAATCAATTAAAGCAACACAGGCTGAATTTCAAGAGTATTCTATCTTCCACATCATCAAAATAATTGACTCAATTCAAACCAATCCTCAACGGATTAAACTCATTTCAAATCTTTAAAGAATCAACTTCAAACATTACATTTCACAAGCCACACAACAATTCGGCCAAACCAACATCTATAGTCATTCGAGTCAATCAAATAATACATAAGGCAGATACAATCACCAAATACACAATATCTCACATCAGTACCCATATGTAATAATTCCAATAATAAACTATAGTTTTTGGAAAGCGCCCCTACCTCAGCAAGCAAAACTTAACCCAAGCGTGTCAACTGAACTCTTTTCGCTCTGCCCGAAATCACCGACAATCAGAACCCGACTCGGCTTGCTCTCTCGAAAGCAGAAACCGCTACAAGTGGCATAAGCAAACCGGATTCTAACTCCTAAAACCATTAACATCGCAAATACTTTATTACACGGAACAGAGCACTAACGCAGGGCTTTCAAAAATCAAAATACTCACTGAAATCACAAAACGAAGCAACCGCAGCTCCCTATCAACCCGGCAGTGGCTCCGTCAGTAACCCCAAGTGACAATCGCGAGCAAAAACACCGGTGACGGTAACTGTAACAACCACGCGGCGTTAACAACCTTTCCGGAATTCCAACAGAACAGAAACCAAACTCAAAGAACTTACCGGCAGTGGAACATGGTGACAGTAGGGTCTCAAGTGGCAGAAACTCAGCCCGGAGCTCCGGCGGCCATGGCGGCAGATTTTGACGGCACGGCAACAAGGGCTGGGAACCACCCACCATCATCGCGTCTCATCCTCTCCCGCTACTGACAAGGACAGCAACCACCATAGCATCCTGACCCAAGCAGCGGCTTCCAAGGGCAAAGGCGGCGCACTCACCCAGAACCCAAATGGAGCAACGGTAGGAGCGGCGGCCAAGGATTCCGGCGGTAGTGGCGGTGAACCAGAGCACCAGAAGCGGAGAGGATTCATCTTGCTTCCCTCTCTCACCTCCGTTCCACAGCAGTGACCTCCACTGGCGGTAGCGGCGGACTACACCCCAGGGCGACGGCGACTGTTCAGACGGCAGTGACGACACATGGCTGTGCGCGACGGCAGCGGCGAGTCCCTCTCCGCGCGACGCCGTCTCCACGCCTCACTCTCTCTCGATCTCGTGCTCCCCTCTGGTCGCGATCCACGGCGGCGATGGTGGCGCTATTGGAAGACATGGAGGCAGTGGCGGCGAGACGTGGGTCGACGGCAAGGCGCAGGTCCATCTCCCCCTGTCTCGCGAGCTCTCTCTTCTCGTTCAGAGCTCCCCTCCCCTCAGTCAGCGACGGCGGCGACGGTGGCAGTGGCACCCACCGCGCCGCCTCCCTCTTCTCCCCTCTATTTCGTTTTTCTTTTGCTTCTGCTCCTTTCTTTCATGAAGAAAGAACAAAAGGAAACTGTGCGTGCTATGGCTGCTGGGCTCAGGGGGGAAAGGGTAGCTAGGTTAGGGTTTAGGCAAAATTAGGTTTAGGGGTAATTTGGTAATTTCAAATAAAATTGGGTATAATATAATAATTGAAACTCAAATTAAATCCAACACTAGTTGTATATAGAAAATACTATTTGCTCATCAATTTCACAAATTATTTTCAATAAAATGCCCAAATCCAAAAATTAGAAATAATATACTTAATTTTCTTTATTTTTCCAAAATAGCAGTAATAATATTTAAATATTACTTATCTAATCCAAATCTTATAAAATCCTTATTATTTCATAACTATCAACCTTATACTTTAAATATAGAAAATAATCCAATAATTATAAAATTGGATAATAATCATAACTTATCTCAAATCCAATAAATCAAAACTTGCCTTAATTATCTTTAATAAAATAATCTCTGAAATCAAGGCAATAAATAATTGTAGGATTTAAGACTTGATCATAATAAGACTTTTCAAAGATTCTGGGCCTTACAGCTCCTACCCAACTTCACCCCAACTCTTGGGGTTTTCTGAAAATCTACCAGTTCATTAGCCATGCTTTAGACTTTCCAACGTCCTTGAAGATTTTCTTTTTCCTCTTCCACATGACTAAGCCCTTTAGTGGGCAAAATAACAAGCAACAGTGGGTGTCTTTCCGAGCTATACAAGGTCGGAGAGTCTTCACCCTTTTTGACGAATCTTTTCACGACTTTAAAAATTATTTTTTCAAAGTTCAAGCTGTAGAGGGTCACCACCCCTTTTTCCTGGATGAGAGTTCTTCTCATCGCTTTCATCTGTACTGGTTAGAAGCCTCCCCCTGTGAGAAATATAGTTTGGATGACCTGGATGAAGTGGAGGCAGCCATTGTGGGATTCCTCCGAGAAGTGTGGGGGAGGGCCCCTTATCTGGATACCACAAAGTTTCTCCAGGGGGTTCCGACCTTTGTCCAAACACAATTAGGTAGCCTTTGCTTTGTTTATGTTTTCCGACTTCATTTCTTCCGACTTGTTTTGCTAACTTTAGCTACCTATTATTTTTTACAGAGATGGCGAATAAAGAATTCCAGGGAGTCTTACCAGAGGGTTCAGGAGGCCAAGGCAAGATCCCGCGCCAGGGTTGGTGGTGCCAGGGTAACTAGCTCTTCTCTTCCTTCTCCTCCCCCTTCTTCCCACAATTTGGGGACTCCTTCCCGACTTATTGTTATTCCTTTCTCGGCTCCTTCTCGGCCGTCTCCTCCTCCCCGATCTTCTCCTGAGCCAGAAAAGAAGAAGCGCAAGACTTTAGAGTCTAGCTCTTCTTTTGAAGGTGAGGCTAAAGTGGATGCGCCTCAGTTTGTTCGAAAGTACATCTATCCTCATACCCGTATAGGTATGGATGATGTTTCTATCCGGAACCATCTCACTATTCTGGCTCAGGAGAGTATCAGGGCAGCGGGGGTGTGCACAAAGTTCCTTGATATTTTTGAGAAGACTCCTCTTAACTCTCTGGGTTCAACCTCGAGGGTTGAAGAGTTGGAGGGGAGGCTTCTCATATATCAGGAGCAGGAAAAGGGGCTGAGGGAGGAGGTCGCCAAATTGAGGGAGGAGAGGGACGGCCTCCGTGCGAAGGAGAGTAAGTTGCAGGCCCAATGCAACATGGAGGAGGGCTTGAGGTTGAAGGCCCAAGAGAGCTATTCAAGTTTGTTCAAGGACCTTGTGGCGGTGAAGAAGGATTTGCTGAAGGCTCGGAATGACTTTACCGAGTTGGAGGACTCCATTGCTGACAGGGCCGAGGAAGCATGGAGGATCTTTAAGGAACAGGTCAGAGTCCTTGCTCCCGACCTGGATCTCTCGCCTTTGGATCCGGACAAGGTCGTCATTGACGGGGCTATAGTCTCTCCTCCCTCTCCCCAATATGTCACCGAGTCAGATTTGAAGACTCGGGGGCAGAGGATAATGGAGTCTCCTCCCCGACCAAAGGATGCCCCGAGTTCCTCGAAAGCTCCCGGAACCTCCTCTCCGTCTCCTATGGATACTTCTCTCCCTGGTCCTGATGGCGCTCCGACTACTCTTCCTGACTCTGGTGGTGATCCTCTTTGAAAAAATGATTGTGGCTATATGGGGGCCCGGCCTGTGGGTCCCTTCTTTTTTAAACTCTTTATTTTCTTAGTGGTGGTAGCTTGTTGACATTCTCTTTGGCCTTTTAGGGCCGTAAACAAAACACTTAGAAATACCCTTTTTTGGATAAGGGTTTAAGTTATCGAAAAAATACCCTTTTTTGGATAAAGGTTTTAAGTTACCTTTCTTTGTCTTTTTGTGTGCATGTTTTTCTGATTTTAGGTTTTTGGAAAACCCCTTTGATCCTTATTTTGAAAACCCTTTTTCTTGGCTGGCTGTCCTTTCCTTTGAGTTTCTTTTTTCCTTAAGAACTTAGGACAGCCTTTAGCTTTGGCGCTTTTAATAGGTTTTTCGATCTCTTTTTTGGTATTCCTTATACTCAATTTTTTGATTTATTGAGTTCCTATGACTTAGGTTATTTTTGTGATGCGTTTTCTTTGCTGCTCGGTTTTTCATTTCGACTTATGAGTCGGAACGTTTCCGAGTTTCTCACGATCAACTTTTATAACCTTTTTACGCCGACTTGTACCTCGTCGTTTTATCCTGACGACCATCTAGGTCGGTCATGGGATTTTCACGCTTTGTCGAGCTTAAGTCGGCGCGTTTCGTAGAAAGAAAAAACGAAAAGGAATTTATAAGAGATAAAAGATCTTTATTTATTTGCGAAGGTACTTTTACTGCTACTAAGGGCTTTTCACTATCTATGACCCCTTAGTCTCTACTATGATGCCTCGTTAAAAACCCCCCTTCAAAAAAAACCCTCTTTTGGAAAAAAAAATCATGAAGTTGGGAAAAGAGTACATCAGGGAGTAGAGTTCGTTTTTAACTGTAATACCTTTTCATGTTACAAGCATGCCAAGACCTAGGTAACTCGGCTCCGCTTAAGTCGGTTACTTTGTAGTAACCCTTTCCTAGGACTTCACTAATTTTGTATGGTCCCTTCCAATTGGCAGCGAGTTTTCCTTCCCCAGATTTGTTGACTCCGATGTCGTTTCTGATCAAGACCAAGTCGTTTGGGGTGAAACTCCTTCGAATGACTTTTCTGTTGTACCTGGTAGTCATCCTTTGTTTCAACGCTGCTTCTCTTATCTGGGCTTGCTCTCGGACTTCGGAGAGTAATTCAAGCTCCTCTTTGTGCCCCTGTATATTTCCGACCTCATCATGGAGGATCACCCTTGGACTTTGTTCGCTGATCTCTACTGGTATCATGGCTTCTACACCGTAGACAAGTCGGAAGGGTGTTTCTCCTGTGGCGAATTGTGGCGTCGTCCGGTAGGCCCACAATACTTGCGGGAGCTCCTCATCCCAAGCTCCCTTTGCATCTTGTAGTCTTTTCTTTAGTCATGCCAGTATGACTTTGTTAGCTACCTCAGCTTGTCCATTTGCTTGTGGATGTTCCACCGAGGTGAATTGGTGTTTGATTTTCATACTGGCCACTAGGTTTCTGAAGGTAGAGTCGGTGAACTGGGTTCCATTGTCTGTAGTAATGGAATAGGGTATCCCATACCTTGCGATGATGTTTTTGTAGAGGAACCTCCGACTTCTCTGGGCAGTGATAGTGGCCAATGGTTCTGCTTCTATCCACTTTGTGAAGTAGTCTATTCCCACAATTAAATATTTGACTTGTCCTGGGGCCTGGGGAAAAGGTCCTAACAGGTCCATCCCCTATTTTGCGAAGGGCCATGGAGAATTTATACTGATTAGCTCATCTGGTGGAGCCACGCGGAAATTTGCGTGCATCTGGCATAGTTGGCATTTCTTGACAAATTCTATGGCATCTTTCTGCAAGGTCGGCCAGTAGAACCCTGCTCGGATTACCTTTCTTGCTAGCGACCTGGCTCCGAGGTAGTTTCCGCAGATTCCATTATGAACCTCCTTTAGTACTTCAGTTGTCCTTGAGGTCGGTACGCACTTTAGCAATGGTGTTGATATTCCTCTTTTATAGAGGGTATTTTTCACCAAAGTGTAGTATTGTGCTTCCTTCCGAATTTTCTTGGCCTCTTTTTCCTCTTTGGGGAGGATGTCGAATTTTAGGTATTCGACCAAGGGATTCATCCATCCGAGGTTTAACCCGGTCACTTCAAAGACTTCCTGTTTGTCCTCTGTTTTCACCACAGAAGGTTTTTGGAGAGTTTCCTGGATCAAGCTTCTACTATTCCCCCTGGTTTGGTACTTGCCAACTTGGAGAGGGCGTCTGCTCTGCTATTAAGATCCCGAGTTATGTGTTTGATCTCAGTTTCTGCAAAGCGCCCGAGATGCTCCAGAGTTTTTTCCAAGTATCTTTTCATATTTGGATCTTTGGCCTGATACTCTCCATTTATTTGGGAGGTCACTACTTGGGAATCACTGAATATCAGCACTTTGGTTGCGCCGACCTCTTCTGCTAGCTTTAATCCTGCAATCAGGGCTTCATATTCTGCCTGATTGTTAGAAGCTGGAAATTCAAATTTGAGGGAAACCTCTATCTGCGTTCCCCCTTCATTGGCTAGTATTATGCCTGCACCGCTTCCTGTCTTATTTGAGGATCCATCTACGTATAGTTCCCATGTAGTTGGCTTTCTCTCTTGGTCTCCCGTGTACTCCGCTATGAAGTCGGTGAGGTATTGGGCTTTGATCGCGGTCCGAGTTTCATACTTCAAGTCGAACTCGGAGAGCTCTATCGCCCACTGAACCATTCTCCCTGTAACATCCGTCTTTTGGAGGATTTGCTTCATAGGTTGGTTCGTTCGGACTCTTACTGTGTGGGCTTGGAAGTAGGGTCGTAACCTCCGTGAGGCTATCACTAAGGAGTAAGCAAACTTTTCTAGTTTGTGGTACCTTTGCTCGGGGCCCTGTAGAACTTTGCTGGTGAAGTACACTGGGTGCTGTCTGACCTCATCCTCTCGTATTAGGGCTGATGCGACAGCTTTGTCTGCCACAGACAAATATAGGACGAGTTCTTCCCCAATTAGAGGTCGGATGAGGATTGGTGGTTGGCTCAAGAACTTTTTGAACTCTTGGAACGCTCCTTCACATTCTGGAGTCCATTCGAACTGGCATCCTTTTCTTAGCAGAGAGAACAGTGGAAGGGACCCTAATGCTGACCCTGCCAAGAACCTGGAAAAGGCTGCTAGTCGGCCATTCAGTTGTTGGACCTCTCTCAAGCAAGTTGGGCTTTTCATTTCTAGGATGGCTTTGCACTTGTCGGAATTTGCTTCAATCCCTCTTTGGGTTAGCATGAACCCTAGAAATTTTCCAGCCTCCACCGCGAAGGTGCATTTTGCGGGATTTAGCCTCATCCCATGCGCCCTTATGGTGTTGAAAACTTGTGCGAGGTCCGTAAAGAGGTCGGCCTTTTCCCGGGTTTTTACCAGCATGTTGTCTACGTAGACCTCCATTAAGTGCCCGAGGTGGGGAGCGAACACTTTGTTCATCAGCCTTTGGTACGTGGCCCCTGCGTTTTTTAATCCGAAAGGCATGACCACGTAGCAATAGTTTGCTTTAGGCGTGATGAATGATGTCTTTTCCTGGTCTGGCTTGTACATCGGGATTTGGTTATATCCCGAGTAGGCATCCATGAACGACAAGTATTGATACCCTGAGCTGGAGTCCACTAGGGTATCAATGCTTGGGAAAGGATATGGGTCCTTGGGACATGCCTTATTCAGGTCGGTATAGTCGACGCACATCCTCCACTTGCCGTTTTGTTTCTTAACTAGAACTACATTTGCTAGCCATGTTGGGTATTTAACTTCTCTGATGAAACCGGCTTCTAGGAGTGCTTGTATCTGCTCTTCTACCGCTTGAGCTCGTTCTGGGCCGAGCTTACGCCTTCGCTGCTGTACAGGTCGAGACCTTGGGTGGACCGAGAGCCGGTGGGACATAAGCTCGGAGTCTATCCCTGACATGTCGGAAGCTTTCCAGGCGAAGAAGTCGGAATTTTCTTTTAGGAGCTTTGTCAACCTTTGTTTTAAGTTTTCTTCTAGGTTAGCTCCTATGTTGGTATTTTTCCCTTCCTCTTCGCCGACCTGTATTTCTTCAGTTTTTCCTCCTGGTTATGGGCGTAGCTCTTCTTTGGTTCTTGTGCCACCGAGCTCTATGGTGTGGACTTCCTTGCCTTTCTCTCTCAGGTTCAAGCTTTCATTGTAGCATTTTCTCGCCAACTTCTGGTCTCCCCGTATCGTTGCTATCCCACAAATATCGGGAATTTCATGCAAAGATGAGGGGTAGACACCACCGCTCCGAGTCGATTTAGGGTAGCTTTGCCAATTAAGGCATTATATGCTGACCCCACGTCAATGACTATGAAGTCTATGCTCAGAGTTTTGGATTTTTCCCCCTTCTCGAAGGTCGTGTGGAGGGGTAGAAATCCCAGTGGCTTTATCGGCGTGTCGCCTAATCCATATAAAGTATCAGGGTAGGCTCTTAACTCCTTTTCATCCAATCCTAATTTGTCGAATGCGAGCTTGAAAAGGATATCTGCCGAACTCCCTTGGTCTACTAGGGTTCTGTGGAGATGGGCATTGGCTAGGATCATGGTTATCACCACTGGGTCATTATGTCCAGGGATTACTCCTTGTCCATCCTCCTTTGTGAATGAGATTGTGGGAAAGTCGGGTGATTCACTCTCGACCTGGTGGACTCGCTTGAGGTGTCTCTTGCGAGAGGACTTGGTGAGTCCCCCACCCGCAAATCCTCCCAAGATCATATGTATGTGTCTCTCGGGGGTTTGTGGCGATGGGTCTCTTCTGTCGCCATCCTCTCGCTTTCTCTTCCCATGATTGTCCGACCTTTCCATGAGATATCTATCAAGCCGACCTTCTCTGGCCAACTTTTCTATCACATTTTTAAGGTCGTAGCAGTCATTTGTTGAACGACCATAGATCTTATGGTACTCACAGTAATCGCTGCGGCTTCCTCCCTTTTTATTTTTAATGGGCCTAGGAGGCAACAGCCTTTCAGTGTTGCAGATTTCTCTGTATACATCCACCATGGAAACCTTTAGAGGAGTATAAGAGTGATATTTCCTCGGTCTGTCAAGACCAAGTTCTTCTTTCTTCTTGGGCTCTCTCTCTTTTTCTTTTGTCGAGTGGGCATGCCCGGACCGCCAACTCGGCTCTCGTAGTCTGGCATTTTCCTCCATGTTGATGTACTTCTCTGCTCTTTCTTGTACATCGCTCAGGGAGGTGGGGTGCCTTTTTGATATGGACTGTGAGAAGGAACCTTCTCTGAGTCCATTTACTAACCCCATGATGACTGCCTCGGTGGGCAGGTCTTGAATTTCCAAACACGCTTTATTGAACCTTTCCATATAGTCCCGCAAAGGTTCTCCGACCTCCTGCTTTATTCCCAAGAGGCTCGGTGCGTGTTTTACTTTATCCTTCTGGATGGAGAACCTCATCAAGAACTTTCTCGAGAGGTCCTCAAAGCTGGTGACCGATCTTGGTGGGAGGCCGTCGAACCACTTCATCGCTGCTTTTGATAAGGTGGTCGGAAAAGCTTTGCAGCGAGTCGCATTAGAAGCATCAGCCAGATACATCCGACTTTTGAAATTGCTTAAATGATGCTTCGGGTCTGTGGTTCCGTCATAGAGGTTCATATCAGGGCCTTTGAAGTTTCTTGGAACTTTTGCCCTCATGATGTCCTCACTGAACGGATCTTCTCCCCCCAGGGACAGCTCTTCTCAGTCGCCACGGGAGTTCCAACTTCTAAGGGAGGATTCTAGTTTTAAGAGTTTTTCTTCTAACTCTTTTCGTCGCTCTATCTCTTCCCTGAGATTTCGCTCCGCCTTTCGTTGTCGTTCTAACTCCTGTTCCAATTGTTCCAAATGGCCTTGGTGGCCGTGGACCAACCTCATTAGCTCGGTTGCGTGGGGTGGCCCTTCCTTTCCTGACTCCCGTCCATCCGAGGAATTCACCTTCGGATTTTTAAGCCCGGAGGTGCCCTCCCGGTGTTGATCGCTGGCTTCCTGGTGGGGAGTTGGGTTTGCGTCGTTGTTTCCGGTATCCAGGTTTTCCTGTTCGGAATCAGACGCCGTGTGGCCATCTTCTGGTGATTCGTCCGCCATCACTGGTTGATCTCTCGGGTCTCCGGCAACGGCGCCAATGTTACGTTGGGTAACCGGAGATTATTGGGCTGGACTCACTGGGTTAGCCCAATCGTCTGAGGGAGGAAGCCTTCGAGCGGGTTCACGTCTTGGGGGCCTCCGTCCGACTTGTGAGTATGAACGAATGGGGGGTGGTACCTGCAAAGACACTCCGATGCCTAAGTCAGCAAGGGTGTGAACAGGTCTAGAGAGTATTGGGACTTAGAGATACCTGAGGGATGTCAGGGTATTTATAGTGGTGAACCCATAACCACCGTTGGAGTAGTTCCACCATTTAAGGGGGAATAACCGTCCATTTATTTTAGGAAAGTTGGGATAAAGCTCCTGGAAGTAGGCAGAGAGATTTTAGGGGCAGTTACTCATTTGAATGGGTGTTTTATCTGCCAGCTAATCTTCGTTCCCGACTTCTTTAGAGCGAGTCGTGGCAAGGACTGACTTTTCAGGACGAAGGTTGGCGTTGGGGTGAGGCTCAATCCTTTTGGATTGGGCCTTCCATTTGGACTTAGGCCTCAGCGTTGGGTCAGGGTATGAACACTATCCAAGTTGAATAAGAAATAGAATTTGATTTCATATTCTTCTAAAGTATAAACCAAATTTTACTTGATTGCTTTATTATTCTTATTGGCAATTGTTTTTCTTTAGAAAAAAAATATCATTCTCCCATGATCAAGTGTAGGTTGGATTTGTATTTTGTTATTGGAAAATTGAATTACTTTATTAATAATAACAGGTACTTCTGCTATAAGTAAAAAAAAAAAAAACATAATAATTAATTCTTTTAATGTAAGAGAGTATATTTTTTTAGAGTTTGATTAAAAAGTTTTAAAGATACTAATTAAGGAAACAAACTAAAATAATATTGTCCCGAGAAGCAAATAGAGCTGCGGATTGGATGGCTAAATATGGTGCCAAGAGTAACTCTAATCATGTTATTTGATCTGAGCCTAGTGTTGATCTCCAACGAATCATCCGCTCGGATTTAGAATAGTTTTTGCTTTGTTTCTTTCCTTGTTTAGTCACAAAAAAAAAACTAAAATAATATTTTAAAAACTTGATATTTCCAATACACTTATACTAGTTGCATTAAAAATTACAAAAATATTTTTTATTTATTTAGTAAATAATAACTAATTTTAATTTTTGCTAACAAATTATAATTCAAATAGCATAATTTTTTTATATTTATCTAAAAATTACAAGTTCAAATCTCACGGTTGATTTTAATAAAAAAAAAAAACTAATTCTAACTTTTAATTAAGCAAAATTTTAAACTATCCACAAAATTTGACTAACGAGTGTTGACTATCAATTGAAGTAGTAAGTTTGACAAAAAAAAAATATTAAAAATAGTAATGTTTAGATAATTTCTAACATTAGATCAATAAATAAAACATTAAACTAATTTTGATTGGTCAGGATAGAGACAAATTAAAATAACATCATTTTATTTTGACGTTTAAATAAGATAAAAATAAAAAAAATAAGAAAATTATATAATATACAAATTATTTAATTTTTTTTATTTTCAAAAACAATTTTGTTTTTGTTTTTGTTTTTTTTTTTAAAGAACATCGTTTAGCCATGTGATGTGATAAATCAAAACTAGTTCTACATTCGGTTCATTTGATCCAATGTCGAAAAGAATCCAGAACTAGTATGATACTTAGAACTGAACCTCCAAAAATAATTGAATCTAAAGAACTAAATTAGAGAAAGCCGTAAAAACACCTGGAAAAAAGTTACTCTATCAGACACATTTGAACCCTAAATCTTAAATCAAATCCGAAAATTAGTGAATCGAATGATTAGAAAACTAGGATAGGGTTTTAGATTCGGACAGAGTAGGGAATTTCTTGCAAGAAGAAGCAGAGATCAGGAATTGATGGAGAACAATAGCTGGGAGCAGACTCTGCAAGATGGAAAACTCTATCGGCACCTCAATTCCCTAATCGTCGCTCATCTTCGCGACAGCAATCTTACTCAGGCAAAACCCTAAATCATTCCTTTTTATTTTTTGTTATCGAATTTCATCTTTTTGCATCACAAAAAAGAGAGGACAAAGTTGATATCTTTTCTACGCTCCTTTTTGTAATTTAATGATATTCTTACATGGTTATTAATATTACATTTGAAAAATAAGTTTTATTTATTTATTTATTTATTTATTTTATTAGGCTGCAAGTGCTGTAGCTTCAGCAACTATGACACCACTGAATGTGGAAGCTCCACCCAACAAGCTTCTTGAGCTGGTTGCTAAGGTTCTTTTTCTTATTTTGCTTAGTTGTTGTTACTGTATGATTCTCTTGTACTTTTTATGTTAAGCATGGCTGCATGAGGAAGCTTTTGATTCTAAGGAGATAACAGGGTCTTGCAGTGGAGAAAGATGATGTTTTCAAAGGGACTTTGTCGTCTCCTTTTTGCGACTTGGGTGCACCGGTGCTGCCGACTCATCCTGGAGCTACCATCATTGATTTCAGGCAATTCTTTTCTGCTGATACTTATTCTTTCTCCCAATTTGAAGTTAGTGTGACTGTGTAACTCGTATAGTTTATAATCTATAGTAGTAGTTGATAATGTGTTGTTAATGTACCTTAAAATGGCAATTATGTCATTTCATAATGGCAAGTTAAATTTGGTTGTTTCTATCACGCTTCGGTATGATTAGCATTTGATACCATATGCATTTAATCTAAAATGTATAATGTATTAGAACTTCTGAGTTCTGAAGGGGGCTAGCAACTAGTACTTATCTATTCAGGTGGATAAGTATGTGACTTTTATCAATGGGAATCAATTATATTAATTTCTTTTCATTATATGATGATAAAATTAAAAATTGAGCATGCAAGCTTGTTAGCATATTATATTCAAGTTCAACTTGGGGGAGTGTTTTTTTTTAGCTTTCACTTTTCACAATGATCTAATGAAATCAGACCATAGATCTTGACTCATCGCTCGACTAATATAGACTTCTTCTGAAGTATCATTTCAGTACTCTTAAGTTCCTTCGTTTTTCAAAGTGAAACTCAGATATAGGTGATATGCTCTTGTAACACTAACAAAGCTCAAGAGAGAAATTCACATAACTAAAGGCTGATATCTGTTACAACAGTGCTGTGCCAGATATAAAAGGCACGTCTAAAAGCTTTCCAAAGCACGAGACACGACACCTTTCAGAGCACAAGGTATGTAATATGCTGTAATGAAATATATGCATCTTGCACTAACAATTAAAAGTACTATGCAAACCCTACTGTAAGCAATTTTTTTCTAGTTATCTGTTTTCTAGACTGATTGGCTTAATTTCTAGAATATTGCCAGATGTGCTAGATTTAGTCCTGATGGGAAGTTTGTTGCGACTGGTAGTGCAGATACATCAATAAAGCTTTTTGAGGTGCTGATTTATTGTTATCTGTTTCGCTTCTCCTCATAAACGACTTTTGCACTCATGCTTCCATTTTTTGGCAGGTTTCAAAGATCAAGCAAATGTTACTTCCGGATGCAAAGGATGGCCCTGTGCGGCCTGTAATTCGAACATTTTATGACCACACACAAGTATATTTACATTTTCTCTAGTTCAGTTGGATTTTTTATGTGAAAAATATTTCCTTTATCTCAAAATTGATGTCTTACCTATGATTAAGATAAGTAATCAGCACTTTTGAACTAATTTGTTATGTTCACTTGGCTTCATGGTGTAGGTGTAATTTCTAACGAGTCAAATTCCTAGTTTATTGGGAGTGTGAAAATATATTTTATAGTTCATTTGGAAATATGACAATATTGAACAATGTATGCTTTCTGTAGAGTCAGATACCTGATTAGCATGTTGAATACCTATTTTTGAAAAGTATAGTCTATGCTGGTCACCAAAGATACTAATCACTGAAATCATATTGTTTCTGTTTTTGAGATCCATTCTTTTCAATTATACTTCTTTTGCGAGACTTTTGGATGATCAAAGTTCAAAATTATTTTAAACTTGATAAATTACCTAACAAAGCAACATTATATTCAACATATCAGCTTTTATCTGTCTTTGTTGCAGTGACATATTTCTTACCAGAATTTACCTTCATCTAATATCAATGACTTTTGTTAGCTGATTCTTTTCATTCATTCCATTTGGCATTAAATTTTTTAAACTGCAAAGATTATAGAATGATCCTACAAATTTGTTCATGTGTATTTTATTTTAGTTTTTTTTTTTTTAAAAAATAAATAATGAACCGCAGCCAATAAATGATCTGGATTTTCATCCACAAGGTACCATCTTGGTTTCTGGAGCTAAAGATCAAACAATGAAGTAAGACCACATGTAGTATTACTATGTAATTTTTTATTCTCATTTGCATTTTGTATATTAGGAGCTTACATAATATTCTGTAATTACACATGGCTCCCTGCTTATTTTTGAAATTTTGTACCAACTTCCCCTTGTTTATATGTATTCATTGCCCTTTAGCATCTGCCTACTTTGTCAGGAAATTTAAGTAAGAAGTAGTATATGTCTTTCAGGTGAGATTAACAGCTAAATTGTAACATTTTAAACTCCATTTTTTGTGAAATCCTGTATTAGAGGAGAAAACCTCTTATTCGCCAAATGAAAGCTTTGTTTGAAGGAGGGAGTGGTTAATGTCGTGCATTCTGCATTGAGAGGATAACGTAGCAAAATAAAATTAAAACATAAAAGGTGTTAGTTACTATTTGCTGCAATGGGTGTTGGTGCGAGGATGAAAACAAGTAGGGTGTCATGTGTAATTACTACAGGAGGGGAGATCCAAGTAGTTCGCTTTTTCTTGTCTTTGTTGTTTTGGAAATGCTTTTTCAATGTGACATGCTAGTTTTTTTTTTTATCTTTAGGTTTTTTGATATTTCTAAGACCAATGCAAAGAGAGCATACAGGGTTATACAGGTGGTGCCATCTTACATTTCTTATATTTAAGCTTTTGCAACTAATGAGCAAGTATAAGAATCAATTGTAAACCTTCAGTTTGTTAAATTTTGTTCTGCAGGATACACACAATGTTCGATCTGTATCGTTTCATCCTTCTGGAGACTTTCTTCTCGCAGGTATTTAAGTTTATCAAATATAAAATATATCCTGCTGAAGCTTTGTCTATTGTTTTTGCTAGTACCACCATTTTCTTAAGAGAAAATTGATATAAGTATGAGCCAACCATAATTTACTTAGCTCTTGTGAAAGTTGCTGTTTTATAAGATTATTCATTTTACCTTTTTTTCTTTTCATAGTCTTCTCAGGTCAACTCATTACCTAGGTAGTAGTTTGAATGATGAAGTGTTAAGCTATGCTTTTTCAGTTTACATAATGTTCACCTTCAATCGTCAAATGTTTTCTATATGTAGCCAACCCTTAATTGTGTGAACTGCTTTTGGTCGTTCTCAATGCACTTGGACAATATCTCAAAATTCGCATTTGCATATTCACTTCTATGTTGGAGCTTGGTAATAACCATGTGCAATTTGAATGATTTTCTCTTTATAGACATTGTGAGAGTTTGACCAAAAAGCATGTATTCATGGTAGATTATCTTCCAATTAGTGTCCTTGTTTTCTTTGTTGATTTTTTCACAAAAAAAACTCACATGACAAATATCAATTTCTAACAGGAACTGATCATGCAATTCCACATTTGTATGATATAAATACCTTCCAGTGTTATCTATCAGCAAACATTCCAGAGGTTGGCCCAAATGGAGCCATAAACCAGGCATGTCATTTCTCTTGTTAACAAACTATGCGTACCTGTGTTTTTCTTCTATTCCTCTATAGTGATGTTAATGAATTCTTTCTGTTTTATAGGTCAGATATTCTTGTACAGGTGCCATGTATGTTACGGCATCTAAAGATGGTGTTATTCGGTTGTGGGATGGCATCACTGCTAATTGTGTGCGCTCGATAACTGGAGCACATGGAACAGCTGAGGCTACAAGTGCAATTTTTACAAAGGATGAAAGGTATAATTATATTTTGGGTCAATTAGTTAAGCAAACACAAACCTTGATGCACTAACATACCATTTGAAGGATAGTGCCACTTTCAGCAGCATGATGAGTTCTTTAAGGACAGCATGACTGATTGTGTTCAGTCATATATTTTAAACCTTCTAGCCTTTGACGTGTTGCAAAGTTACAATGACGAGAGGGTTTGCATTTTCAATGTACAAGGATGTTGATTTTGAAGTAGGCACTTCCCTTGTAGTTCCAACACTTGACATTCTTATCAACTAATATGTAACATCAGAATTAACAATCTTAAATTAACATCCTGTTTACTGCAAAACACATTAAGAGCTTGTGTTTTATACTGTAAATCAATCAAAGCAATTTTTTGCTTTAGTATTTGCCGGAAGTATTGCATTCTGTGCTAGTTTGTTGAATTTATGACCGGCCTCATCGATGTTGCTGCAGATAGCCATTTGTCAACTTGTTACACTTTCCCAAAGTTTCCTGATAGGATTGGATCGTTGTAGTGACATAACTTTTAACTTCCTAGGTTTGTGCTCTCCTGTGGTAAGGATTCTACCATAAAGCTTTGGGAAGTTGGTTCTGGAAGATTAGTCAAACAATATCTTGGAGCCATGCATACACAGCTAAGATGCCAGGTATATACATAACTTTTTTTCCCTTTCTAGCAAATTTTCGGAATTAATATTGGTCAGTTCCGGACTAACAAGCCAATTCTTCAGTATTTGTGATGCATATACTTGGAGTTTTCTTTTGCATTAGAGTGAAATTAAGTCTATTTTATCATCCCTTGTGTCACCTTAGTAACTCATTCCCATGGTTTATTTTTGAAAATGTTTTGTTTGCTTTATTCACAAGAAATTGTTGTTTCTCACTATTATTAAGGCAAATGATTGATCTTCTATGGGACCTCACATGTATGCTTACCATAAGTTTATCTTATAATCTTGCATCCGGAGGTATTTGTCGCGTTAAATTAGAATCTCTGTCCAAACTGTCGATTACTCGCACCTAAGTTCACGAGGCAATACCATTTGTTTTTGCAGGCAATTTTCAACGAGACAGAAGAGTTTATTCTTTCCATAGATGAACTGAACAATGAGGTTCGTTTAACTCCATATAGTGTTTGATGTTAGCTTTATTAACTGGATTTTATTGAGGATCTGGCGTGCATTGCAGATCGTTATCTGGGATGCAATGACAACAGAAAAAGTAGCAAAGTGGCCTTCTAATCATGTCGGCGCACCCCGCTGGATCGATCACTCGCCAACAGAGTCGGCTTTTATTTCCTGTGGAACTGATAGGTCAGTTAGGTTCTGGAAGGAAACTATATAATGAAGTGTAAGGAAGATGTATGTATTCACATGCATTAGTTAAAGGGATCGCTGAATGAAAATTCACGAAAATTGTTATCATAAATTTCCCTCACTCTGTTAATATCCTCCATGAGCAGTGAATGCATGTGATCCTCACTTGAGATTTGAGGATTGTGAGAGCAACTCCAATGCTGGTTCTTATTTCAATTTTATTTTGGGTCTCATAAAATGTCACAAAATGCTACATCACTATTTGAGGGAGTGTGTCATAAATAGTAATTTGAAACTAAACTCGAGATTTGTCATTCTAATATTTGATATCAATGTAATTTGAATTTTATATTATTTTTAATTATTCTATCAAAATTACATGTTGCGAATTTTTATTGGTTTTTCTTCAAAATGATACTGTCCTTTTAAAGTGAGATTTGTTTAATTTCATCTATCAATGTCAATGTAAATTTCGATTTTAAATTAGTTTACTTCTTATAAGTATTAAAAGTAAAAACCTTTGATTGGAGTTGCTTTTAGTCTCTGCTTTTTTTCTTTAGACTTGTCAATCTCTCTTAGATAGATATGTGAGATTGATCGAGTATTTGAGTTATGCAATATGGGCACGTCTCTAGTATGGATTATATGTGTTTGTCTCCAGAATGTAACGCGTGGGTTCGTAGAAAATTTTACAGATTCAGTGTCTGGAAGTAGGACATTGAAAGGAGTAGTGTTGAGCAGTGTTTATCAAATAGCGATGAGATTGAGAAAACAACTAGTGTAGGTGCCAATATAGAGGGAAAGTTAAAGGAAGATTTCATTAGTTTCCTAAAAAAAGAATAAACTTCTTTGCTTGGAAAGTCTCCGATATACCAGGTGTTCCAGGGCTTACCTAAAACTGGATGATTGGGCTTGAATGAAAGGCCCGAATGTTGAAAGAAGGTAGTCTCCGACTTGTTTTACGTCTGGGAGCCTCCGTCTGAGTTATGTATGTGAAAGAATGGGGGGTGGTACCTGTAAAGACACTCCGATGCCTAAGTTAGCAAGGGGATAAGCAGGTTTAAGAGTATTGGAACTTAGAGATATCTGAGGGGTGTCAGTGTATTTATAGGTGATGTGCCAATAATCACCGTTGGAGTGGATCCACTATTGGTGGATAGCCGTCCCTTTATCTTAGGGTTGTTGGGATATTGCTCCTAGAAGTAGGTTGGGAGATTTTATGAGCAGTTACTTATTTGAACAAGTATTATCTGTCAGCTCATATCAAACACGACCTCTTTGGGGAGGAGCCTATGTCGAACCTGACTTCTTTAGATGAGGTCGGGTGGGTGGTGAAGGCCTATCTTTGGATTGGGCATTTTTTGCTTATGTTTTGGGTCAGGGTATGAACAGTGCCTCTGCTTGAGTTTGAGCTTTCATGAGGTCAGGCTCAAGCATTTGTGGTTCCAATTTCCTTTGTTGGATACGCCGCCTTCATAAGGTCGAGTAGACGACGTGTTTCATAATTTTGAAACGTTGCATTTTTTGGTATGCGTTACGCGACAATTTTCTTTGTTTTTGAGTGGCATTTAAAGAGGGTGTGAAATGTCTCTTTTTGCCCCTTGACTCTTATAAATGCTCCACTTTTCCTCTCTTTAAACGACTTGTTTTTGGCCAAGTCTTTTTTCTAGAACTGATTTGTACAACTCGTTCTTTTCGAGTTATTTAAGGCTTGTAGGCTCTGTATGATTGGTTTTAGTACATCTTGCTTAACCAAAGAATATTTCTTGTCCTAATTTCGTACAACTCATTCAGTTCAAGTTGTTTTGAGGATATATGACTTGTTTTAATACAAATCACCTTTCTGAAACTTATTATGATTTCTTACTACTTGTTTTGATACAAATCGTTTATTTCAAAACTCGTAATTATTTCTGAGTATAACCTCATCTAACTCGTTCCATGCGAGTAGTTTTAAGGTCTTACGATTTGTTTCATTTCAAATTGTTTAATTAAAACGTGGCTATTTTTTGATCTAATTTCATACAACTCATTTAAATTCGAGCTGTTTTTAGGATTTCACAACTTGTTTCAAGTACAACTTATTTATTTTGAGTCCTTTTAAAGTATCATATCATTTTTATAACCATCGGACTTCGTTGCTTTATCCATGGTGCCCCTGCTCGAGGTTGAGCTTTATGAAGTCGGACTCGAGCAATCAAGCAGAAAGGATTTTCGAACGATGCCTTTCAATGATTTGTTCAACTCGTTCATTCCGAGTTAGGTGACTTGTTTTTTATACAAGTCACTCTTTTGAAGCACAACTAGTTATATATCAAGTTGTTTTGCGCGATTTGTTTTAATACAAATTGCTTAGATCATATGGTTATTTTTTACTCGATTTTGTTCAACTCATAAGTTTGAATTGTTTTAAATCATCAAGCCGTATTATAACCATTGGACACCAATTTGAACCTCGTCGCTTTATCCGAGTGACCATTGAAAAGGTCAGCTCATGATTTTTGCGCTTTGTCGAGCATAAATTGGCGACTTAGGTGAAGGGATTATATGCTTATTCCCTCCTCTTTCTAGTTTTTACAAGGTTGTCATCCTTGTGTATGATACAACTCGTTTTACCCAAGTTGTTTTGGAGGATAGTTTTTACGTTTCGATTTTGTTCAAAAATGTTTACAATCCTTTCTTTTCTTTTTAACTCGTTTCTATACGAGTCATTTGGTTGAAGGATTTTTGCTTTGATTTTATTTTAGTGATTCATTTTGATACAAATCACTTTTTAATGCTTTGCTTTAATGATTTGTTTTGATACAAATTACTTTTAAAGCTTTGCTTTTAGATAGACACGACTTGTGCTTGACACAATTTCGTTGAAAATATGGTTGATTGGCACAACTCGTTTAATTCGAGTTGTCCTTACGTTGTTGTGAATGCTAGAACAAATTTTCTTTGAACAACTTGTTTTTGTGAAATTGTTCCATTTTATACGACTAGGTCGTTTATTTTTTAGAACTTGTAGAGATGAGATCGTGGGCTTGAGATTTTGTACGATTCATTTGTTACCCATGTGGGTCGAGTTGTTAAATCGTATTTATGCCTCGAGGGGCATATTTAGTTAAGTTACTTTTGCGACTTGTTCTAAACACAACTTTTTCAACCTGTTTGGCCCGAGTTGTTTCGAGGTGTTTTCTTTCCAATTCGCGTATGTAATTTCTTTTCACCAATTGGTTCCTCGTCGCTTCATCCATGCGATTTTTATATGATCGGCCCATGATTTTCGCAGTTTGTCGAGCTTCAATTGGTGTGTGTTAATTGTAGAAAATCAATTTTCATAAAGAATTGTTTTATCTCCTTATGTTGGAGGTGTGTCGCGACCTGGGTAGTTCGTCACCTTTGAGGTCAGACACTTTGTAGTAGCCCTTTTTTAAGATTTCAGTAATCTTGTAGGGTCCTATCCAGTTTGCTGTCAGCTTTTCTTCGCCCAGCCTTTGTAACCTGATATTATGTCTTATCAGGATGAGGTCATTTGTGGCGAATCTTGTAGCCATCCTTTGTCTCAAAATCTCTTTTCTTATCCGAGTTTGCTCTCGAATTTCTAAAAGGAGATCGAGTTTTGTTATCCTTATTTCCGTCTCAGCAAATTCTTTTTTTTTTTCACAAGGAATCGTGATGTCTTTCTATGGAATCGCGGGTCTCTTTATTAGTTCATATTTGTGGTGTACAATTTGGTGGAATGTGGGTAGTGGTTAAGATCGATTCGATAAAAAAGCGAGAATAGTGTGTATTTTTCATTGGGGATTTCCTGGAAAAAATCATCGTATTTTTCTTCGATTTCTTATGTTCTTTTTTATTTTTATTTTTTGTGCCCCGACATCAATGTTGAATATTGCCCTTGGTTTTCCTTTATTTATATCAATGGAAATCATGTGTTCTGTGCCATATGCAAGTCGGAAGGATGTTTCTCCTGTAGCAGACTGAGGTGTGGTCCGATAGGCCTATAGTACTTGAGGGAGTTCTTCAGCCCATGCTCCCTTTGCGTCTTGCAACCTTTTCTTTAACCCAGCTAGTATAACCTTGTTGGCTGCCTCAGCTTTCCCATTAGCTTGTGGGTGCTCTACTGAGGTAAACTGATGCTTGATCTTCATGCTAGCTACTAGGTTCCTGAAGGTAGAGTCGGTGAACTGAGTTCCATTATTAGTGGTGATGGAGTGGGGAACTCCATACCTTGTAATAATATTTTTGTAGAGGAATTTTCGACTTCTCTGGGTTGTGATGGTGGCTAATGGTTCTGCTTCAATCCACTTTGTGAAGTAGTCCACTCTCACTATTAGATATTTCACTTGTCTAGGCGCTTGGAGGAAGGGTCCTAATAGGTCCAATCCCCATTTTGTGAAAGGTCATGGAGAAGTTATGCTAATGAGTTCCTCGGAGGGAGCGACGTGGAAGTTTGCATGTATTTGACATGGCTGACACTTCTTTACGAACTTGGCGACATCTTTCTGCAAGGTGGGCCAGTAGAACCCGACTCGTATGTCTTTCCTAGCCAAAGACCTTGCTCCGAGATGGTTTTCGTAGATACCATTATGGACCTCTTCTAAGACTTCTGTTGTCCTTGAGGTCGGGACACACTATAACAATGTTGTGGATATCCCTCTTTTATAGAGGATATTTCTCACCAAGGTATAGTTCTGTGCTTCCCTCCGGATTTTCTTGGCCTCTTTTTCCTCTTTGGGTAGGATGTCGAATTTCATGTATTCGATCAGTGGGTTCATCCATCCGAGGTCCAATCCGGATACTTCCAGGACATCCTGCTTAACCTCTGTTTTTGCGACAGAGGGTTCTTGGAGAGTTTCTTGAATTAGGCTTCTATTATTCCCTCCTGGCTTGGTACTTGCTAACTTGGAAAGGGCGTCTGCTCTGCTATTGAGATCTTGAGTTATCTGTTTGATCTCGGTCTCTGCGAACCGCCTAAGATGTTCCAAGATTTTGTCTAAGTACCTCTTCATATTAGGGTCTTTGGCCTGATACTCCCCATTGATTTGAGAGGTCACCACCTGAGAGTCGCTGAACACAGCTACCTTGGTCGCACCGACTTCCTCTGCTAACTTTAGCCCAGCGATCAAGGCTTCATATTCTGCTTGGTTGTTGGAAGCTGGGAATTCAAATTTGAGGGAAACTTCAATTTGAGTTCCTTCTTGGTTGACCAGTATTATGCCTGCACCGCTTCTGACTTTGTTGGAAGAGCCGTCCACGTATAGCTCCAATGCTGTGGAGGCTTCCTAAACAAAATCTCTAATTTTTTTTTTTATAAAATTTCGGCAGCATCTCCTCTAAAACTCGGACTTTGCCACCCTTTTCGGGTCCAAACCTGCATTCTTTTGAATTCAACATACCCTTCCTCATCATCATAACAATCGCCACAATAAATCTACCTCAGATAAATAATTATACTAATACAATATTCAAATCCAACAACCAAAATTCAACTAAGAATCATAGTTCACAAATCCTAGGCTTTTAACACAAAATACCTCATTATCACAACAACCTCCACAATAGTTATACCTCAAATCAATAATTTGCCAAATCACCAGTTAATCAACAAGCACCAAACCAACCATATTCATCAACAGGATACTAAGCATTAAATATACACATGCAATCCAACTTATCCTATGGTCATCTAGCCTAAGTTTTCAGAGAATATTATATATTAAATGCAAGAAACCTAAACCATACCTTAGCCGATTCCCAAGTATTATTCCAAGACAATTTTCCTAAAAGAACACAGCCCTCAAAACCTCAACTAATCTGCTTCCTCCAAGTTCCAGTATTCACAATTTCTAGTTCCAATTATTTATTCACAACCTAATACACATTCATAACACATATATATCCAATTTAATACTCAAAGCTCAAATTCAATAAAAATAAAATAGAATTATCGTATCCTCACCTTACCAAAGCTTCACATAAGCAAGAGTGAACATTTTCCTCAAGCTAATTGGATCCTAAAACATCAGAAATCAAAGAAATTCAACCTTCCCATTAAAAATTTGAAAACTGGGAGAAAAGAGGGCTGAGAGTGATTAAACAAGTTACCAGTAAAATTGTTCTGGTAGAAATGTAGAGCTCGATGCGGTGAACGCGTGACCGCAAACGGTGCGGCGATTGGAGCTCGGACGGAGAAGTTACGGGAGTTGGAACTTTGCCGTAAGGGTTCGGCGTTCTTTTTCTCTCCCTGGAGCTCAGCTGCGTCGTCGAGGAAATGAGAGAAAGAAGAGCCCGTTGCTCTTTTTAATGGGCTGGTCCGGTTGAACCGACAGTCCGGTTCGGACCCGATTCGGTTCTTTCGGTCCAATTTTGGACCGTTTTTTTCGAAATTAGTGTCAAAATTCTCGTTTCAATAAGTTCTACCCTAATTGGATATAATATTCGCATTTCTAATCCTCCTTATTAAAAACTAATTTATTGACTAATTATCTTCTAATTTAACCGGGATTTACATACACCAGTCATTGATCTTCTAATATTTAAAATAGTAAAAAATTTAAATATGTATATTATTTTTTAAAAATATTAAAAAGATACAAATTTAAAGAAACCTTAAATATAAGAATTTATATTAAAAATAGTTTATAAATAAATTATTTTATAATTAATTTTTTAATTATAAAATTTTTTATTTTAAACGAAGAGTAATAGAAAATTTTTTATTATAGAAAAATTAAATCACTTTTTTTATTACCATGATTTAACACTTATGCAAGTTAATGACTTATTCATCTTAGTGATATACTCGTTAACCTTTATTGAGATTGTAACATAGTATTCTTATTTAGTCAGATTTATTACATGTTATCATATTATTTTTAGTGGTAAAATTTTTACCGTTATTAAAAATAATTATTCATTTTTTTAAATATTAATATCTAAAATTAATAAATTAAACAAATAATTATTATCATACACTGATTATAGTTTACAATTAAATATTATTTAAATTTATAAATATAAATGTTAAAATTTGTAATTGGATGCTTTGATTTATATTCAATTCATTGGAATTCAAATGGTTTTTGTTTAATCATTGATTTCTTCTAGTTTAATGTAATATGATTTTAATTTGTGAACTTATGAGTTGATTAATTTAAGAACAAAGAAGGATAGATGTTAGGAGGGATAGAGGGAAATTGATGTATATATATGAAATGGAAAATAATTTTTTAATAGTGATGATGATATATTTAGTTAACCCAACAAAGCGGCTTTGCTTGAAGATTATGTATTCACACAACTACTTGTTGTAACACCCTACCATACAGAGACTTATGCTTAAGTCATAATTCAGAGATGGCAAGGTATTACGACCTCTAAAACAAAAATTTAGTACGTATAGTAGTATGAATGATTGATTATAACTAGGAGCCTTGTAGAAAAAAGGGATAAACAAAAACCGCAACTCGAAAGCGCAACACTCCGATCACTAACACAACGGGCAAAGGATAAGCTAACGCAAGATCATATATATAAAGAGTATCAAAAACAGGAATATCAAGACTCAAAATCCGGCTGCGAAGGTAACCGGTTCGAGCATAGCAATATATACATATAATAAAATAAGGAAAACCCCAAGGAAAACCCAAAGGGACATAAATACAGAAAACCTATTCTCCAAAAATTCCCTCTAGAAGGAGTCATCACAGTTTGTATTATTTAATGGAGATAAAAGTATCTAAACAAGATATATAAACCAAAACAGAGTCCCGAGAACAAAGGATCTTCGCTAATCCAGAAGTCTCCAGCATGCCTCAACGAGAAGCCTCGCGTCCTGCATCTGAAAACCACAAAATCCGCATGGGTGAGAACCAGAGGTCCCCAGTACGGTAACAGCTTCCACATATATAATACATAATAATAGAGGAAAGCCGAAGGCAATCCTAGAACTTCCTCCAGGTAATATCAAAGCTTATAAACAAGCTAAACCGTAAGTGGCAACTGACTAAAGATCCTTCAGTCTAATTAATACTTCCCTTTCCAATTCCTTCAGACCTCCCAACCACCAGCAGGAGTATAATATAGCAAACACAGTTATATCAGACAAGAGATTTACAAATAGGAACAGATAAGGCATTTAGGCAATTAGCAAGTAATATGCAGTCAAATAGGCAATCTCAAACAATTCATGTAGTATGCTTATGATGCATGCCTGTCCCTAGTGGCTGATGATATCATCTGTCGGTTATAGAGCCAACCCGACAAGTCCTGGTAGCTAGCCATTGGACTGTCCCTCTGTCGTGCATCCCCAACTCGAGTTATACTCATCATAAACTTGATCATAATCATGATCCATATCCATCACCCTCACTGGTGAATATTTATCCATCACCATCACTGGTGAATATTTATGGGGGCGAGCTCATCCGGGCCTTTCACAGTGCCCGGCCACACTTACGACATAGGGTCAAAAGAGCTTCGAGTCTCAACCTGGAGCACATGGTGGCTAGCCATTGCTACTACCCAGGGAAACCCTCATCTCCAATGGTGGAAGTGCAAACCTTCACAATTCAATCAACATAATATATGCATTTATACTTGGCCATAAACATGGCTCCGCCGTAACACGGCAATAATCTAGCCATCCGGCTCACGGTTAAATCCATAACCAGCCAATTCATTAACAATTACGGCCCTTCGGCCCATGGCACAACAAGCACTTCCACCGCCATTATCCGCATCTCACATAATCATCTTTGATCCTCAATGATCATTCATTTTTCCCTTGCTTCACTCGCAAGTTACCACATTCACTAGCCCTTTTTCTCATGCTAGGCATATCATAATGATTTAAGACATAAGTGGTGAGATCGGAGGCTTAGAAGTATGAAATTTGGCTTTTAAAACTCAAAAATCAACTTTGGGATGAAAACAGGTCCACGCGTACGCGCACTCCACGCGCACGCGTGGATGGCGTTTTCTCGAAGAACGGCGCGTACGCACCAAGTGCGCCTACGCGCGAGGGGTCATTCTGCTAAAAATTTTCTAAGTTAAAAGCTGCAGAATTTACAGATTCAAACCCCAATCTTCCGACGGACATAACTTCCTCATTTTAAATCGTTTTTCACTCGTTCTTCGAACGGCATGGACATCCCGGATCCAATTTCATTTCTAAACAGATTTGGCACAAATCAAAGATCCGTAGTCCAAGTTATGTCCCGTCAAAGTATGCCCAAAAACCATGTTTTTATACAAAACCACAAGGTGCCATTTTCAAAACAAGCCACTTTCAACTCTTTTCAAAATCAATCAAACATGCCAATTTCAATCCTTCTCTTTGAAATCATTCAAAATGTACCAAAATCAACAACAAGCCATCCTCAATTCACACATTGACACTTTACCAAGGTTTCCAAAACCACATCCAACCATTTTAACACTTCTCAATCAAATGGCTAAAGGACAAACACAATATCATGTCATACATCCTTCCTCATCCCAATTTCCAATAATACCATTTCCAATTAACCATCATTATACATAATCAACATCATACTCACCATCAACATGGTACCACCCATCAATTCAACCTCAATCATCCATCAAGCATATATCACAACATGCATTTCTCATATTTCACACAATCAAGGCATCAATATTCATAATCACATATATGAACACATCATATATTTCAACCATTCAACAACACCAACAATTCAATGCCTATCTTAGGGCCTCTAGCCTAAGTATTTCCTACCACATTACATATTAGATACGGGAAACTAAAACCATACCTTAGCCGATTCCCCAAGCTCAACCGGAGCACTTCCAAACCACTTGTCCACAAGCTCTCAAGGTATCAATACCTCCAAGAACAGATTTTATCACACAAAACCCTCTTCCAAGCTTTCCAAAATCACCAATCAAGCTCCAATATTCACATATACACAACCTAAGCCACAATCATCATACCCATACACAACATCTCAATACCCAAACATCATAGAACAACAAATTATACTAGGGTTGAGAATCTTACCACACCCAAGGTCCAAGGAGACAAGATTAACCTTCTCCTTCAAGAGAGTTGGGTCCTATAACATCAAAGAACCCAAAATCTCAACATTTTTGCTCATGAAACTCGAAATCAAGGGCTGGAATTTCAAACAGTAAAACGTGGCTTACCTCAAGATTGATTGTATGGGTTTTGTAGAGCTCTCCGCGGTGAACGCGTGGCCGCAAACGGAGCGGCAATCGGAGCTCTAGATCAAAAGTTATGGTGGTTTGAAGATCAAGTGAGAGAAGGAAGTTGAGAGAGTGTTCTTCCCTCCATGGCCTCCATTTCAGCGTGTTTAGTGTCTCAAATGAGGAGAGAGAGTGCTGAAAACTAGGGTTTTGGTTTAGTTTAGTTGGGCCAAGGGCCTACTTTGGGTCCGGTTGGCCCGGTTTGGCCCGTTCGGTCCAATTTTGGTCCGATTTCTATAAAATTGGTACCGAAATTCTCGTCTCAATTTCCTCTATCATATTAAGCCATAAAAATAACATTTTTGGCTTTCTAGAATAAATTCTCATTTATGGGTTAATTAGCCGTTAATTAATCGAATCTTACACTTGTCATTGCACATAGGTCATGGATAAAAGCGATATTGCGTGTATATACTTATCAATTATAAAATCTGTTGCAAATTCACCATGAACTCCTGATTTTTACGTACACTTAAAGTAGCTTACTGAGATTTTGACCATTCATGTTATATCTCTCTATGGTCAAAATGAAAAGAACATCATGTTCCGCTACATACATTACCATATCAGAACAGCTTCCTACATTATATAAGAGGATTGAGTTTTGTAACTGTTGTTTTGTTTTTCTTATTTTTGTTCAAATTCGTTAAATTAAGTGCGAACGATTTCAAAATAACTATTATGAAGAATAAAATTAAGGAGATTTAATTTTTTCATTTTTTTTTTACTTAAAGAGATAAATTATAATTTTTTATTATATATTTTATAAGTAAAATAAAAAAAAAGAAAAAATATTCAAATATTAAAGATCACATTTTATATCCTTAATTAATTTTTTTTTAAAAATCCTTTACCAAAATCTTGTATTTTCAAGTTATAAAATTTAAACATAGTTCTTAGCTATTAGATTATAATTAATTTTGTATTTTTTATCATTATATATATATATACACACACAAGAATGTGTATTTTCAAATATTGTTTTATGAGTTAATAATCAAATTAGCCTATAAAATTGTATTTGTTTACAAATATGAGACACTTAAATAGGGACATAGAGACACACAATTATATTTTTCAGATGAGATATAGACATATATATTATATCCAGAGACTTTGAATTAGTGTATTTTTGTCAACCAAGCAGCGTAAAGATGGCTCATTCTCCAAATTCATACATGAAAGATTTTATTAATCAAATTAGTTTTTCAAAAATTACAAATTAATAATTTTCGTTCTTCAGTCATTCCATTAACAATTTTTTGTCAATGATTAATGATATAGAATATTAACTGACAAAATATATGACGTCTAACATATTCAATTGGAGAGTGAACAAATATATTTATAAAAATCTATCAATTTAGTTAGTAATTTATATTTGGATTAAGATTTATGCAATTGGAGAAAGAGACTAAATTGATAGATTTTTATAAACATATTTGGTCGGCATCTAATTAGACATATTAAGTGTCATGTATGTTGTCAATTAACGTTTTACATTATCAAATGTTTACAGATATTGTTAATAAAGTGACAAAGTGACAAAGATGATTAATTTGCATTGTAATCTTTGAAGGACCAATAACCAATTTAATTGATAAAATTCTTTAGAGATGAATTTAGAGAATGACTTATTTTTCGGGATTAATTTGACGATTAATCCATTATTTAACTAAGTTCTAATAATATTTTGTATTTTAATATGTATTTTATAAAAGATTAATTTGACAGTTGATTTTTGGTGTACCTAACTATATATAAGGCCAATTTGGATAAACACCTTAATTAAATTCTTTTGAAAAAAAATTAAAACATAAGGACTTATATTAAAAGTAACTTATAAATAAGTTATTTTGTACTTGATTTTTTAGTCATAAAAGCTATGATACACTGACACGGACACGAAACTCGTCGACATACAAATTTCAAAATTTTATAAGATACGGGGACACACATATATATAAATTATAAAGTATTTTTTAAATAAATCGTAATGATATTTTGATATTTTATTAATATTAAAATATAAATTAATTTTTAATTTTTTTAATATCTTATTTTAATTATATAAATTATTTATAATATTTTTTATTTTAATAAATAATAATATATGCTATTTCTAAATTTTTTTTCAAGAATACATGTTAAGAAAAAAGTTAGACACGCTCACACGTGATTGTATTTAGGTGTGTCCAAGTGTATCCGGTGAAATTTTTTTTATTTTTTATTAAGACACGGTTTGACATAGCAGACATGTATGTCGGATGAGTGTGGTGTCCGAAATATGTTCAAACACGCAGACATGACAACTCTGCAAAATGTCCATGCTTCATAGCATAAAAATATTTATTTTTAAAAGGAAAGTGATAAAAAAAATTTATTATAGGAGAAATCATTTTTTTAACTCCTCTTTACGGTGTAAATGGCTTTTTAAAAAAATACATATTAATTTTAAAAATTGTACTAAACATTATGTTGTAATTTTTTATAAGTTAAAAGTAAAAAAAAAAAAAACTTATAAACCTATCTAAATGGATAGTATTTTTTGACTACTAAAACAATCATTATACATTTATATATAAATAAATATATTGTTTGATTTATTTTTAATATTTATTTTAATATATACTCTATAAAAATACTTGATTTAGTGGTTTTTTTATATTCACCTAGCATGATTATTATTTTAAATATGGAGTTGTCAAATAGTTATGCTCTATGAAATACGGATACTTTTTTTATTTGCCATGTTTGTGTGATGGACACATTTTGGACATGACACTCATCAACACTTGTCCGACATGCGTATTTTCTGTCTCCAATCATGTCTTAATAAAAAATAAAAAAATTCTCCTCCAGACACACCTGGACACATCAAAATACTATTACATGTCAGCATATCTAACCTTATTTTTAACATGTATTTTTTTAATGAGTTTAAAAATAATATATATTATTAATTATTAAAACAAAAAAATATTTTAAATATTTTATATAATTAAAAATATTAAAAATAATTAAAAAACTAATTTATACTTTAATATCAATAAAATACTAAAATATCATTATAATTTATCTAAAAAAATGTTATATTTTATAAACTTATAGTGTCCTCGTGCGTTATAAAAGTTGCGTTATAAAAGTTTTAAATTTGTGTGTCTGCATGTTTCGTGTTATGTCATATCTGGTGTCTGTATCAATATCCGTGCATAATAGATTATGCTACATGTTAGGCCCATTTTGGGTAAACTTCTTAAATAAGATCTTTTGAAAAAGGAGTTTAAAATATAAGGACTTTTATTAATAGCAGCTTATAAATAAGTTATTTTGTGTTTGAATTTTTAGTTATAGAAATACTTATTTTAAAGTTGTAGCATTTAGATAAATGACTCAAAAAATACAATTTTTTTTACACAAAGAGAATGGATATTAAAATAACGATGATAACAAATACCTTTAAATATTAAATGTTGATTTTACATAACTTCATCACAGAGATTTTATACCACACACAATATTAAATACAAATTTAATAATAAAAATAAAGTGGTAGAATAGAAAAGAGTGGTTAGATTAAGAACAAAATAGAAGTGCCCTTAAGGTTTAACGTGCTTTGCTAGAGTTTAGTAGAGAAATCTTAATATCTGTAATTTTTCTGTGATCAATCGATTTGTTCGAGTAATCTAGCATCATTGTGTCAACGTGATCACCATGGCAGCAAACGCTGCTACCACTGCTAGCAAACCGAGGCTGCAATCTGAGGTGCAGGTTGGGACTGAACGTTGTGCTAAAAGTTTAGTTGGAAAACTTTTGGCGGATAAACAATTTGAGAGTTTTAAAGTGGTAGATTATGGAGAAAACATATTTCAATTCTTCTTTGGGGATGAGAAAGATATGCTTCATATTGAGAGGAGTGTCCTTGGCTCTTCAAAAACTACATCCTGAACCTTAGGAGATGGAAGAAGGATGAGAATAATGCAGAAATATATTTTGCCCACGTGCCAATATGGACACAAATTTAGGATTTGCCAGAACAATTCAAGACTAAAGAATTAAGATGGAAGATAAGGGGCTCATTTGAAGAGGTGTTAGATATTGATATCTTCCATGTTCAGGGCAAGAAGCATAGCATTGTTAAAATCCAAGTAAACTTGGATGTAACAAAACTACTCAAAAGATACGTTAAGCTTGCTAGTCCCAAAAACAAACAACTTAAAGTTGCACTCAAGTATGAACGGATTAGCACCTTTTACAACTATCGTGAATTCATTGGACATGAGACAAGAGCTTGCAATTTTTAAATTGAAGATTCATTGAAGGGAGAGGTGGAAGAAGAAAAGTGGAGGGATTAGTTGAAAGCCGACTGATAAACCCCTATTTTATGATTCATCTTGTGCTCAATTGAGTATTTTTATCAATTCTTCACTCACTTATTCATAAGATTTGCATGTTTTACAATTCCTTCCTTATTTTATGATATATGTAAAAACATGTTTCATATGCCTTAAAAATAATTATTTTAATTATCCTTTATTACCATTCGATGCCGTGATCTGTGTGTTAAGTATTTTCAGGCTTCATAGGGTAGGAATGGCTTAGAGGACAGAAAAAAATATGCAAAAATAGAAGGAACGCACAAAATGAAGTTTTTGAAGAAAGTGACAGCGACGCGTACGGATGGACGACGCGGACGCGTGCCTAGCGTAAAATGGCAGTGACGCGCACGCATGGACGAAGCGGACGCATGCCTAGGCGCAGAGCACAAACGACGCGAACGCGTGACAAGAAAAAACTCCAAACGACGCGCACGCGTGACCCACGCGCACGCGTGACCCACGCGCACGCGTGATGGGCGCCACATGCAGAAAATTGTAGAAGTCGCCCCCAACGATTTTTGGACCATTTTTCGGCCCAAATCCAAGCCCAGAAACACAGAATAGAAGCCAGAGAATGCGGGAATCAAAAGAGATAATTGATACAATATTCATAATTCACAATTTTAGGTTTTAGATGTAGTTTTAGAGAGAGAGAGAGAGAGGGGGGTTCTCTCCTCTCTCTTAGGATTTAGGATTAGGATTTCTCTTAGATTTTAGGATTAGAATTCTTTCGTTTTCTTCATTCCAGGTTCAATGTTCTTTTAGTTTATGTTTCTTTTCTACTTTTATTTACTCTAATGCTTTTACTTGTTAATTACTTATGTTGCCAAATTGGCTTATGAACCTTCCCATGTTAGATTTGAATTTATGTTTAAATGCAATTTGAGGTATTTCAGATTTATGATTGTTTTCTTCTATTTATGAAATAAGTAATTTAGATTTTTCCCCTTTTGGCTTTGGTTGAGTAATTGGTGACACTTGAGTTGTCAAACTCAGCTGTTGATTAAAAATTGGAAATCTTGCTGGTTGATTTGGATCCCTCTAAAGCTAGTCTTTCCATAGGAGTTGACTATGACTTGAGGATTCAAATTAATTAGTCCACTTGACTTTTCTTTATTTAGTAAGGGTTAACTAAGTGGGAGCAATAAACAATTCCATCATACCTGATAAGGATAACTAGGATGGGATTTCCAGTTCTCATACCTTGCCAAGAGTTTTTCTAGTAATTAATTTACTTTATTGCTAATTTATTCTCCTTGTTCCCTATTTCAAAAACCCAAAAATATACCCTTTTCCATAACCAATAATAAATCATACCTCCTTGCAATTCCTTGAGAAGACCACCCGAGATTTGAATACTTCGGTTATAAATTTTATTGAGTTTTGTTACTTGTGACAACCAAAGTTTTTGTACGAAAGGATTCTCTGTTGGTTTAGAAACTATACTTACAACGCGATTATTTTTATAAAATTCTTTACTAGCAGAATTCCCAATCGTCAAAATGTGAAAATTGGGAAGCTAGGCATAATTTCAAAAATTGTATAGAGTATGTATATGTTAGGTGAGATCTTAGACTAATCAAGGATTCAATTTATAGCTCACTTAGCCTTATATATATACCCTCACCTTTACCTTAGCCCCATTACAACCTTGAAAAAGACCTCATGATGTTTGCATGTATACATTATATATTTGTTGATTGGTTAGATGAAGAATAAAGTTTTAGAAAGCATGACTAGAAAAGAATAGAGTGATTAACCCCAAACACTGAGTGATTAGAGAGTAAACACAAATCCAGTGAGGGTTCAATAGCTCATTTCCATATATCCATGTTTAATTATTGATTATCTTGCAAGTTTGTAAATTCTTTTAACTCAACTCAATTGTGAATGTGTTTTAATATGGTTTGGCCTTAGTTGTACATATATGATTCCTTAAAAATATGAATCAATTTAACCACATGTAAACTTTATATATATAAGTAGATAGTAATTAGAAATTGCATGATTCATTTAGGTAGCTTGCATTTAGAATAGATTGCATTGCATAAGATTCCACCATCCTACCTTCACTCTTTTCTCTTGGATTTAGCATGAGAACATGATAATGTTTAAGTGTGGGGACATTGATAAATCTCTATTTTATGATTCATCTTGTGCTTAATTGAGTGTTTTATCATTTATTCACCCACTTATTCATAAGATTTGCATGGTTTTACAATTCCTTCCTTATTTTATGATATATGTGAAAACATGCTTCCTATGCCTTAAAAATAATTATTTTAATTATCCTTTATTACCATTCGATGCCGTGATCTGTGTGTTAAGTATTTTTAGGCTTCATAGGGCAGGAATGGCTTAGAGGACACAAAGAAAACATGCAAAAATAGAAGGAACGCACAAAATAGAGTTTTTGAAGAAAGTGGCAGTGACGCGTACGCATGGACAACGCGGACGCGTGCCTAGCGCAAAATGGCAGTGACGTGCACGCATGGATGAAGCGGACGCGTGCCTAGGCACAGAGCACAAACGACGCGAATGCGTGACAAGGAAAAACTCCAAACGACGGGTACGCGTGATGGGCGCCACGTGCAGAAAATTGCAGAAGTCGCCCCCAGCAATTTCTGGACCATTTTTCGGCCCAAATCCAAGCCCAGAAACACAGAATAGAAGCCAGAGAATGCGGGAATTAAAAGAGATAATTGATACAACATTCATAATTCACAATTTTAGGCTTTAGATGTAGTTTTAGAGAGAGAGAGGTTCTCTTCTATCTCTTAGGATTTAGGATTAGGATTTCTCTTAGATTTTAGGATTAGGATTCCTTCGTTTTCTTCATTCCAGATTCAATGTTCTTTTGATTTATGTTTCTTTTCTACTTTTATTTACTCTAACGCTTTTACTTGTTAATTACTTATGTTGCCAAATTAGCTTATGAACCTTCCCATGTTAGATTTGAATTTATGTTTAAATGCAATTTGAGGTATTTCAGATTTATGATTGTTTTCTTCTATTTATGATATAAGTAATTTAGATTTTTCCCTTTTGGCCTTGGTTGAGTAATTGGTGACACTTGAGTTGTCAAACTCAGCTATTGATTGAAAATTAGAATTCTTGTTGGTTGATTTGGATCCCTCTAAAGCTAGTCTTTCCATAGGAGTTGACTAGGACTTGAGGAATTAAATTAATTAGTCCACTTGACTTTCCTTTATTTAGTAAGGATTAACTAAGTGGGAGCAATAAACAATTCTCATCACACCTGATAAGGATAACTAGGATGGGATTTCCAGTTCTCATACCTTGCCAAGAGTTTTTCTAGTAATTAATTTACTTTATTGCTAATTTATTCTCCTTGTTCCCTATTTCAAAAACCAAAAAATATACCATTTTCCATAATCAATAATAAATCATACCTCCCTGCAATTCCTTGAGAAGACGACCCGAGTTTTGAATACTTCGGTTATAAATTTTAATTGGTTTTGTTACTTGTGACAACCAAAGTTTTTGTACGAAAGGATTCTCTGTTGGTTTAGAAACTATAATTACAACGCGATTATTTTTATAAAATTCTTTACTAGCAGAATACCCGATCGTCAAAATGGCACCGTTGCCGGGGAATTGCAAACGTGTGCCTTATTATTGGTTATTGTAAATATTTTATTTTGTTCATTTATTTATTTTTATTTTTGTTTTTAATTTTTATTAGCTACTATGAGTTCTCACCCCCGTCGCTTTGAGTTTGGTTCTAATATTGTTGAAAGGAATGGAAGCTATAATAGGAACATGCATCAAGGTCAAACCAATCAAAGATGGAAAGAGCCACGAGGATCTGATCAACCCTTTCGGCAACAACACCTTCCAAGATACCATGAACAGCGATCATTTTACAATGCATGCCAAGACAATAGTTATGGTGGACCCCTTCATGACAAACTATCTCCACCAAATTACTATGGTCAAGAGCCATTCCGAGGTGTATGCAGAGATGATAGATATGGTGGACCACCTTGTAGTTACCAACAAGCTCCATCATATGCCAATGAACTACCTCCTCAACATAGTTTCGAACCACCATACTCACAAGCCACTACAACCATTCACCTCCATATGCCCCCAACTCTTATCCACCCAAATTCCAATCCAATTACTCCCAAGAACCACCACTTCCATATGAACCATATCCATGTCCATCGAACCAAGAATCACAGGATCGTCTCAAGGACACAGTGAACCAATTTCATGCAACCCTCCATCAATTGGAGCAAGCGATAAATCGATTAGCTCTCAGTACGAAGGAGACACTAGAAGCTCCGGTGGACAGTAAAGAGCATGACTTGGTATTGGAACAAGTGGAGGAAGCCCAGATT
Organism: Arachis hypogaea; assembly: GCF_003086295.3. Classification (NCBI taxonomy): domain Eukaryota; kingdom Viridiplantae; phylum Streptophyta; class Magnoliopsida; order Fabales; family Fabaceae; genus Arachis; species Arachis hypogaea. The sequence goes on from NC_092055.1 coordinate 129,281,666, forward strand.
GTCGAAGAAGAAGAATTGGTTGAAGATTTAGGAGACGCTGAACCTCCATGGTAATCAAAAGTTGTGGAGAATTCCTCCCAGGAATTTGCAGTTGATGTTAAGGAGGATAGTGCATAATCCCAAGAGCATGTACCTTATGAAGAATTGGACGGAACAGATCAAGAAGCAAATTTTCTTGGTAATGATGATCACGAACTAAGCTCTCCTAATGATGAACTTGCATCCACAATTGAATTTTTTGAGATTGAGGAGTCTTTCCCAAGTGAATATGAGGATGATGTGGAGGTAGATTTTTCTCAACCTCCAACTTATGACTTGGGTGATGAGGAAGAAACTGAAGATTTTGATCAAGACAAGGTTGCAATTGAAGAGGTTTGTCAGGAATTGGAAGAATTCACAGAGGAGTACAAGGAAGTGGAACTTGAAGAACCACTGGAAACACCTCTCCCGCGGCCATTACCACCTAACACAAACTTCAAATGGGTAAAATCCTTAGCCTTCATCTTTACTTTCCCACTTGAATATGGCTTGCTTGAAACAGATGGCCAGCTTAGAGCTCTTTGCGGCTTTAAGAGTAAAAGGGAGATGGTTAGCAATAGAAATTGGCACCCAAGGTTCAATACAGTTCCACGCTTCAAATGGAAGTGCAAGGATTGGTATAGAGCTTGATTGAATGAATTTCGGAAGAAGTTCGGGTATCTCAGTGGAAATTCAGGTTGTGTACCGTCCGGCTGGAAAAATGAAGATCAATACAAAGACGGTTACAAAAGCAAGGTTTGGGATCCTGGGATTTATTCTGACAATCAACACCCGTGGAGCCTGAAAACATGCTTTGATTTGCTCGAAGGCTTTACATGCCTAGTCTGGGACCCCGGATGTTATTGGAATTGCAAGCATTGGTGGAGATTTCTGGATGAGTTCAAACACAAGCCACCATGACAATGAGCTCATCAAACGTCCAACTTAAGGACTTTAACTAAAAGTGCTAGGTGGGAGACAACCCACCGGTATGATCGTCCCTTTTTCAATTTTAATTTTATTTCGTTTTATTTGTTTCTAGTTTCATTTTATTTTATTTTATTTTTCCTAGAACCATTCATAACATCTGCATCTTGCATACTGCATAAAAAAAAATCACCCACGTGTGCGCATGGGCCCCGCGTGGGCGTCGACTCAAAATCAACGTCATAATCCAATGCCCAGAAAGTTGGGCTGGAATTGTGCGGCTGTTATGCGTTAGGCACAATTTGAGCCACGTGTTCACGTCAATGACGCGAACGCGTCACTTTCACTTCACACACACCACGCAAAAGCGTGGGCGACGTGTGGAAATTATTGCCCTCTCAATTGAAACAGAGAGTTGCGCTAAAACGAGGCTGGATTTGTGCGTTTAGCACAATTCTAAGCGACGCGTACCCGTGCTTCACGCGTACGCGTCATTTTCATTATCCCACGCTCATGCGTTCGCATCAATGACGCTTTCGCGTCATAGCGTCTCTGCCCCAATCACGCGTTCGCGTGACCCACGCGTCCGCGTGGATTTGAATTTCAAAAATTATATAGAGTATGTATATGTTAGGTGAGATCTTAGACTAATCAAGGATTCAATTTATAGCTCACTTAGCCTTATATATATACCCTCACCTTTACCTTAGCCCCATTACAACCTTGAAAAAGACCTCATGATTTTTGCATGTATACATTATATATTTGTCGATTGGTTAGATGAAGAACAAAGTTTTAGAAAGCATTACTAGAAAAGAATAGAGTGATTAACCCCAAACACTGAGTGATTAGAGAGTAAACACAAATTCAGTGAGGGTTCAATAGCTCATTTCCATATATCTATGTTTAATTATTGATTATCTTGCAAGTTTGTAAATTCTTTTAACTCAACTCAATTGTGAATGTGTTTTAATATGATTTGGACTTAGTTGTACATATATGATTCCTTGAAAATATGAATCAATTTAACCACATGTAAACTTTATATATATATATATATATATATATATATATATATATATATATATATATATATATATATATATATATATATAAGTGGATAATAATTAGAAATTGCATGATTCATTTAGGTAGCTCGCATTTAGAATAGATTGCATTGCATAAGATTCCACCATCCTACCTTCACTCTTTTCTCTTGGATTTAGCATGAGGACATGCTAATGTTTAAGTGTGGGGAGGTTGATAAACCCCTATTTTATGATTCATCTTGTGCTCAATTGAGTATTTTTATCAATTCTTCACCCACTTATTCATAAGATTTGCATGGTTTTACAATTCCTTCCTTATTTTATGATATATGTGAAAACATGTTTCCTATGCCTTAAAAATAATTATTTTAATTATCATTTATTACCATTCGATGCCGTGATCTGTGTGTTAAGTATTTTCAGGCTTCATAGGGCAGGAATGGCTTAGAGGACAGAAAAAAACATGCAAAAATAGAAGGAACGCACAAAATGAAGTTTTTGAAGAAAGTGACAGCGACGCGTACGCATGGACGACGCGGACGCGTGCCTAGCGCAAAATGGCAGTGACGCGCACGCATGGACAAAGCGGACGTGTGCCTAGGCGCAGAGCACAAACGACACGAACGCGTGACTGACGCGTACGCGTGACAAGGAAAAACTCCAAACGACACGCACGCGTGATCCACGCGCACGCGTGATGGGCGCCACGTGCAGAAAATTGCAGAAGTCACCCCTAGCGATTTCTGGACCCTTTTTCGGCCCAAATCCAAGCCCAGAAACACAGAATAGAAGCCAGAGAATGGGAGAATCAAAAGAGACAATTGATACAACATTCATAATTCACAATTTTAGGTTTTAGATGTAGTTTTAGAGAGAGAGAGGTTTTCTCCTCTCTCTTAGGATTTAGGATTATGATTTCTCTTAGATTTTAGGATTAGGATTCCTTCGTTATCTTCATTCCAAATTCAATGTTCTTTTGATTTATGTTTCTTTTCTACTTTTATTTACTCTAATGTTTTTACTTATTAATTACTTATGTTGCCAAATTGGCTTATGAACCTTCCCATGTTAGATTTGAATTTATGTTTAAATGCAATTTGAGGTATTTCAGATTTATGATTGTTTTCATCTATTTATGATATAAATAATTTGTATTTTTCTCCTTTTTGGCTTGGGTTAAATAATTGGTGACACTTGAGTTTTCAAACTCAGCAGTGATTAATTTAGATCCCTCTAAAGCTTGTCTTTCCATAGGAGTTGACTAGGACTTGAGGAATCAAGTTGATTAGTCCACTTGACTTTCCTTTATTTAGTAAGGGTTAACTAAGTGGGAGCAATACCAATTCTCATCACACTTGATAAGGATAACTATGATGGAATTTTTAGTTCTCATACCTTGCCAAGAGTTTTTCTAATTATTAATTTATTTTTCTTGCCATTTAAATTACTTGTTCCTTATTTCAAAAACCCCAAAAATATACCTTTTTCCATAACCAATAATAAATCATACTTCCCTGCAATTCCTTGAGATGACGACCCGAGATTTGAATACTTCGGTTATAAATTTTATTGGGTTTTGTTACTTGTGACAACCAAAGTTTTTGTACGAAAGGATTCTCTGTTGGTTTAGAAACTATACTTACCTAGCAGAATACCCAATCGTCACCGACCAGACTGGAAGAAGAGAGAGAGCTACGAAAGATAATCCTAATACTAATCTGCCTAAAGGGGAAGACAGCTCACACAATAGGGTCAAAAAGTCAATTTCAGTCAACTTAATTAAGGGACTGGCCAATCTATCAATGCAGTCTCGAGAAAGAGAGGGGAGTAGTGAGGAAGAAGAAGTTATGAGCAATGCTATCATTCAAAAGAAGGCACAAGCAGCAAAATATTTTCCACAAATTAGTACCGGCTCAGAAATAGAAAGAAACAATGCTGAAGAAAGAGATGAAAAGGGATATTCGAAGGGGATTGGAGTAATGATACGTGAGCATCTTTCCTATCTTTTTCTAGTGAATTTGCATCTAAATTGTTGAATTTAAAAAAGAATTAATTATATTTTAGCCACTATAGATGCTATTTTGAATTTTGTGCAATACTGTTTATTTTAGGTAGCATTCGGCTGGATTTGATGGAGTTTCTGCAGCACAAGAATCAAAGGAGATGGCAGCGAGGAGCGACGCGCACGCGTGCCTGACGCGTGCGCGTGATTTGGAAGTATCCATGGCGACGCGTGCGCGTGACTGACGCGTATGCGTAATTTGAAGATTTGCTCAGCGACGCGTGCGCATGATTGACGCGTACGCGTGACTCGCGGAAAAAGACCATTGACGCGTGCGCGTGACCGACCCGTACGCGTGACATGCGCAACGTGCAAAAACACAGAAAGACGCTGAGGACGATTTCTGGGCTGTTTTGACCCAATTCCAGCCCAGAAACACAGATTAGAAACTGCAGAATGGACAAATCAAGTGGTCCCCACCCATTAACTGAAGACTTGTCAATTAATTCGAATTTAAATTCAAATTTGATTTTTAAATAGGAAAAGATATTATTTTAATTTTAATTTTAGAAATTTGATTTTTAAATTATTAAGATTAGTTATAAAAGGGGATTCAGATCCACCAGATTGGAACTTAGTACATTTTTTACCTGAATCCTTATTTTCTACTTTGAACCATGAGCAACTAATCCTCCATTGTTAAGGTTAGGAGCTCTGTCTATTTCTATGGATTGATTTTATTGCTTTTTCTATTTTAATTTATGTATGGATTTATAATTTAAGAATTGTTTTCGCTCTTTATTTTATGAATTTGGGTGGAACGGAAGTATGACCCTCTTTCTATTTGAGTTCTTGTATAACTTGGAAAAGCTCTTTACTTGAACAACAGTTTGAAAACATATTCTCCTAAATTTTAATTATCTGGATTTAACGGGATACGTGACATATAATCCTTTTACTTTTAAGTAATTAGAGTTTTTGTGGCATATAAACTGGAATTTGATCATCACTCTCTAATTGGAATTAATTGACCAAGAAATTGGCTGTTGATGAATTTTAGAGGAGACTAGGAAGGTCTAAGTAATTAGGGTCTAGTCACGTATAGTTTGCCATAAATTAAATCCTACATGATTAAAATAGTTAGTAAGAAAAATAATTCCAGAAAAGTAGATAACTCTGAAGCCTTAACTATCTTCTCCATATTTTCTTCCCAAAGTATTTACTTGCCTTTCTTCAATATTCTTTATATTGTTTAATGTCTTTTATATTGCATCTCAACACTATTTTCTGTTTGTCTAACTAATCCTATCAAACACTATTGTTGCTTAATCCATCAATCCTCGTGGGATCGACCCTTACTCACGTAAGTTATTACTTGGTACGACCCGGTGCAGTTGCCAGTAAGTTAGTGGGTTACAAATACCGCACCAAATTTTTGACACCGTTACGAGAGATTGATTGTGATTAACAACTATTAGTTGTTTGATTGTTTAGATTAGGCGTTTTAATTTTGATTTTATTTAAATATTGTTTTATTATTTTTTGAAAAAAAAATTTAAATAAAACTAACAATTTGCCTTTTTTTTTTTTTACGTTAACACTCCCCCTTCCCCTCTTTCGTTTTTTTAGTTTCTTTAACTTTAATTTTTATTTATTATTTTTTTCGTTAGCCTTCTCCCATCCCCTGTTTCTTTCTTTTGCTTTTATTTTATTGTTTAGATTTAATATATACATAAAATTAAAAAAAAGGCTTTCGTTTTTTATTATTATTATTTATTCCTCTTTTAATATTTCTTTTTTTAGGCGTCTCTGCTCTAGTTTTAATTAAATTTGTCTTTTCTTAATTTCTCAAATTAAATTTGGTGTTTCCTATTTAATTTTATTTTAATTTTTTTATTTTAATTTTAGAATTCTGTTCTTTCTTTTTTGTTTGCCTGTTTACCACATGGTGCGTTTAATTCTATTTGGTGTTTTGTGCTAAGAAAAAAAAATGGAGAGAGATCACATGGGTTACTACTCCCACCCAAGTAGTAATTCATATGATTGTGGATGGAGGAACTACCCGAATTTTGGTTGGCAAAATCAAAACCAAAGAAACTTCAATGCTCCATGTTCCAACTATCAAGAACCACCATCTCCATATTCATATCAAGAACCACCACCTCTCTATCCATATCAAGAATCATCCTCTTTTTACACTTATCAAGAACCATCACCTCCTCCTTATTCATCTCAAATACCATCTGATCTTGAGCTTCTCATGAAAGAATTCTTATATGATATAAAGACAAGTGTCAAAAATGTAGAGAAGCATGTGCAGTCGATTATCAAATCACAGGAAGAGGAGCAAGCGAATTCCTTCCCAAGAGATATAATACAAGATCCTATAGAAGAAAGTAAGAAAATCAATCAAAAGAGTTCATACTCCAGTGAACTAGAGAACTTTCCATCCTCACACATGGAAGAAGAGGAAGATGCAAAAACAAAGGAGGAAGATGCACCCACAAAAGAGGAAGATGCACAACCTCCCATGCCCTTGGTAAGCAATGAAGAAGAGATTGAATTAGAAGACAGTTACCAAGAAGAAGAGGTTGAAATTGAGGAAGCTTGCAAAGAAGTGGAAGAATTCAAAGAAGAACACAAGGGAGTGAAGCTTGCAAGACCTCTCCCAAAACCATCACCATCCAATACAACATTCAAGTGGGTAAAATTTCTATCTTTAACATTTACATTCCCACTTGAATATGGGCTACTGGAGACGGATGGTCAACTTAGAGCTCTTTGTGGCATTAAGAGTGAGAGGAAGATGGTTAGTGGTAAGAGTTGTCAAGCAAGGTCCAATATGGTTGCATGCTCCAAATTGAATTACAAGGATTGGTGTAGAGCTCAATTGAATGGGTCTAGAAGGTTGTTTGAATGTTTCTGTGAGAATTCAGATTAATTGCCACCCGGTGAGAACAATGGTGATCCACAAGAAGACGGGTGTAAAAGCAAGGTTTGGGACCCTGGAATTCATTTTCACAATCAACACTATTGGGGCCTTGTCACTTGCTTCAACTTGCACGAAGGAGTTATGCGCCTAGTTTGGAATCCCAGTGGCCATTGGATTAACAAACATTGGTGGAGATTCCTGGATCAGTACAAGCACAAGCCACCATGACAAGGAGCTCACCACATGTCTAACTTAAGGACTTTAACTAAAAGTGCTAGGTGGGAGACAACCCACCGTAGTGTGATCATTCTTTTGCATTCTTAGCTTTATTTTGTTTTATTTTTATTAGTAGTAGTTTTCTTACTTATTTGATTTTTATTAAGTTCTTACTAATTTTCTGATCATGCAGCTATTTTATCACAGGAACCGAACACATCAGACTAAAAAAAAAAAAAATGACGCGCAAGTGTTGCTGACGCGTACGCGTCATATGGATATGCGTGAAAAAAATAAAGTGAACAGAGAGTTACGCGTGCGCGCGGATGGCTTCGCGTGAATCGCGCAAAACCCAGGGCACGCGGACGCGTTCCTGATGCTGACGCGTCATTAAGGAAATTTGCAACTCACGCGTATGCGTGCCGTACGCGTACGCGTCGCCTTCACCGCCCAGTTTTAATTTTCTTTCTCTCTCTCCCAATCCTAATTATCTCTTGTTCTTTTATCCTTTTATTTTTCGTTTCTCATAATATTTGTCTCTTTTTATTTTCAGTTCTTCTTTGCTTGAGGACAAGTGAAGAACTGAAGATTGATGGTTTAGAAGTTATAGTAAACTCTCGTTGCAAGTATAGTTACTAAACCAAGCAATCAACCTTTCTTACAAAAGTTTTGGTTGTCACAAGTAACAAACTCCTAAATAAATTGATAACCGAAGTATTCAAACCTCGGGTCGTCTTCTCAAGGAACTGCAGGGAAGTATGTTCTTATTATTGGTTATGGAGATTGTAAATTGGGGTTTTGAGAATGAGGAGTGAATAGTCTAATTAGCAAATAAAGTAAATGAAGAACAAGCAATTTAAATGGCAAGTAAAATAAATAAATGACTGTAAATAAACTTTTGGCAAGGTATGAGAAATTGGAGGTCCTATCCTAGTTATCCTTATCAATGATGATGAGAATTGAATCTTAATTCCACTTTGTTAACCTTTACTAAGATAAAGGAAGGTCAAGGGATTAATTGGTTTGATCTTCGGATCCTATTTATTTCTTAGGAAAAGATTGAGATTATTGAAGTTCAATTTAATTAACAAAGATAACAATTATCAATCATGTTTGAGTTTGATAACTCCTGAGTTACTGATTTCTTAACCAAGACCAAAAGGAAAAAAGTAAATCTACTGGAATAAAAATGTCTTCAGATGGGAATAACAATAATGTAAATAAAAGAAAGCAATAATAAACTGAAATACCTCAAATAACATTAATTCAAAGAGTAATCTGTAACATAGAAGAATTCATAAATAAAATTGGGAAAGTAAATAAAAGGGAATATTGAACCTGATAAAGAGATAATCCTGAAAGCGAATAAAATCCTAATTCTAAATTCTAATCCTAAAGAGAGGAGAGAGAGGAGAGAACCTCTCTCTAAACTAAATCTAAATCATGAAAAACTAACTAAAGTGTGGACTCTCCTTGAATCGATGCATTCCCCCACTTCATAACCTCTGGTCTATGCCTTCTGGACTTGTATTTGGGCCAAAAAGGGCTTCAGAATTCGCTATGAGCGTTTTTTGCAATTTCTGGTGTGTGGCCTTTGTCACGCGGTCGCGTCAGTCATGCGGCCGCTTCGCTGCTTCTTCGTGCTTGGCATGTGGCCGCGTCGTCCATGCGATCGCGTGGATGCCAGTTTCTCCAAAAACTCTGTTTTGTGCTTTCCTTCTATTTTTGTATGTTTTCTTTCCATCCTTTGAGTCATTCCTGCCTTAGAAGATCTGAAATTACTCAATACACTAATCACGGCATCGAATGGAAATAAAGTAATTAAAATAATTAATTTTAAAGCATAGGAAACATGTTTTTCACATACATCACATAATAAGGAAGGGAAAGTAAAACCATGCAATTAATATGAATAAGTGGGTGAAGGATTGAATAAATCACTCAAATTAAGCACAAAATATATCATAAAATATGGGTTTATCAACCTCCCCACTCTTAAACAATAGCATGTCCTCATGCTAAGTCCAAGAGTAATGTTAGGTTAAAGTGGTGGAATGCCATGCAATGCAATCTAATCTAAATGCAACTACCTAGATGCATCATGCAATTCTAATTTTTATGCACTTGTATATAAAGCTTGCATGTAGTTGAATTAATTCACATTCTCAAGGAGTCATATATATATATATAATATAATATATGGGAGAGAAAAACATTTTATAAACTTGCAAGACAATTAATAATTTCAGCAGAGATATATGTTAATGAGCTATTGAACCCTCACTGAATTTTGTGTTTACTCTCTAGTCACTCAGTGTTTATTGGGTTAATCACTCTATTCTTCTTTTTATTCTTACTTTCTATAACTTTGTTCTCCATCTAACCAATCAACGATTATAGAATATAGACATACCAAAAATCATGAGGTCTTTGGTTAAGGTTGTAATGGGGCCAAGGTAGAGGTAAGGGTATATGTATAAGGCTAAGTGAGCTAATAAGTGAATCCTTAATTAGTCTAAGATCTCACCTAACATACATACTTTGTAAAACAAAGCTTCTTTACCTATTTTCCCATATTTTCCCACTTTTGATGTTACATGCTCATGTTTCAATATTTATTATTTTTATCCCATGTGCATTGCTTTATTTCACATTTGGGGAATTCTTTTGTGTCCCCTTTATTCAACTACTGAAAAATAACACTTTTTTTTAATGCACATGGTAATTCAATTATTTTGATTTTACATGAGCATGCTTCCCAAAACTTTTATTTTGAATTATTTTATTCTTTTCAACTTTTCTACCTTTTGTTTTTATCATCCATGTTCCCAATAAGTTTTCCGCACTTAAACAATTACACAATTTCTATCTTAAGCTAACCAAGGATTCAACTTGGGATTTTTAATTTGTTTTTCTGCTTAAGGCTAGTAATGTGGCTGATAGAATAAGAGGGGATTTAAAGACTCAAGGGAGCTAACAAGGGTGATGTAAAAGGTAGGCTATTTTGGGATAAGTGAGCTAAAATCAAACAATGGCCTCAATCACTCTCTTGGTATGTATTTCTATTCTATAATCGGACATATAGATTAAAACAAAGTAAAGAACATCAGAAAAAAAAAGAAGGGCGGAACACACAGGAATAAAAATTATGGTTTGAATGTAACCATACAATTAAGCTCAAAACTCACAGGCTGTGTATTCTCTAGCTCAAAAATCATTTATCAGTTATGTATGTCATGCAAGTAAAATTAAAAGTTCCCATTATTCTCAATGTAAAATTTATATTGAATGGCTTTAAAGTTTGTGTTTCTCCTTGATGAAATGTTGTTAACTAACTAACATATAATGCTATATATATAAGGTGTGGGTTGTTTCTATTATGTTCAAGTTCCTAGTTTACTCCCTTTTTATATTTTTCAATTTAAACTAAGCTATCTTATGCTAAAAAGGGTAAACTATACTAATTAATCCACAATTTTCTATAACTAATAAGTTAATATTACAACTAAACTAAATGGCTAAAATATGAACTACAATGCAAAATGCAGAAATAGAGTAAAAATGCATAAAAATAGCAATATATAAGTACTGAGAAAAGAAAAATAAAAATAAAAAAAATACAGAAAAATAGCAAAATAAAATAAAAAGAGTCTGTAGTGGTTCACCAAAAAAATGTACGCCAGAGATGGCGACTTCCCCACACTTAAAATGAAGCATCGTCCCTGATGCTCACTCAAGCAGGGTGTGGAGTGTCATCAGTGGAAGGGTGGGTAGCTGGAGTCTCTATGGTGGTGGTCTGAAGATCTGCCTGCTGCATAGGAGGTGCTGACTGGATAGGGATCGCTGGGTCTACAGCCTGAATCCGAGGCGGAGCCTCCTGATGTGATGCAGCCTGCTCTGTGTCTGTCTGCGCAGCCTCGCTCTGTGGATGGGTCTCTGCCTCGTGATCATTCGCCTCCTCCTCAGATGCCTCGGATGGTGTATCAGGCTCGGAGGGGATGTCGCCAGATCGTATCATCAGCTTCAGGTGCTCGTAGCGTCGCTTGTTGCGACGCTCCATCTGGTCAAGCCGTCGAAACAGGCGGTGTACTAGATGATAGACGGGCTCTGGGGCAGGTGGAGGTGCAGTGGTGGTGGCAAGGGTAGCTGTAGAGGAAGAGGGGCCGGCAGATGGTGTGGCTGTCTCAGCAGTAGCACTGAGGAAAGAAGGTCTGTAGCCCAAAGCCAGAAAGTTCCTGCTGTGAGGGATAATCTTCTTGCATTCTGCAGCAGGTGGCTTTTCATCAGCATCCTCCCAAGGCACGTCAGCTCGACGGCCTAGCTGTGTAATCAGATAAGGAAAGGGAAGAGTGCCTCGGACGTGGACCCTGGCCATATAGTACCGGATAAAGCGTGGCAGGTACATGTCCTTACCCTCCATCACACACCATAGGAGGGTGATCATAGCGGCTGGTATCTCAGTCTTGTGAGTACTCGGCATAATGAAGTTGCTAAGTATCTGATGCCAGAGCTGAGCCTCATCATTCAAGTAAATCCGCTTGATTCCCTTTGGCATGGTGGTGTTCTGACCCATAATCCAAGGAACGGTCGGGTCAAGGGCTATCCTGGCCTTGACTGCATCCCAATCAAACTTCATGAAGCGCATATCCTCCTCAGCTCTTTGATAACCATCCAGCTGATCAGATTTAGGTAGAAGTTTCAGAACATCCTCTATGGACTCTTCAGTGACCAGAATCTGCTTTCCCCTAAGGTTCACTGCATCTAGGGAAGTTTTGAAGTAATTGCAGTAGAATTCCCGAACCCAAGATGCATTGACCTCAGTCAGGTTTCTCTCCATGAAGAACCAGCCTCTTTGTTTGATCTGATCAGAGGTGTATTGTTGGAGTTCTTCTGGGATCTTCAAAGTCCTCTCCAGGTATAGGTTCCTGGAGGTTGCAAACACCGGATACTTCAGCTCACAGTATCGGTTTGCAAACTTTACTGGATCATTAGCAGGGAGCAGCTGGTCGGCCTTTTCCTGCGGGGTAAAGTTTTTCTCCTACCAGGAGTCATCGTGCATGATATCCAGGATGGACATGGCGGATTCTCCTCTTTTACGTTTTCCAGTAGTTGCCTTTTCTTTTCCCTTTCTCTGGGTGGCAGACATCCTGAATAACAGAAAACCAGGATATCATAAAAACAGGAAAACAAATAGGCAAATAGTCAAAAGAAACACAAAGTGGCAAATGAGCAATAGGATAAGGAAAATGAGTTAAGTAAATGTGCATTAAGGATTGTATAGGAGTTAAAAGTTTGAAAAGAAGAATTCACAATCCAAAATGTGATAGAAGGTATGTTAATTAGGAAAAATTATCAGTATGCCATGGTTAGAAGGTTAAAGAGAAAGTGAAAAACCAAGAAGAGAGAGTATGAAAGGTTAGGTTGGTTAGAATTGAAAAAGAGTTGAAGAAGTTGAAATTAGTGAGTTAGTAAAAAGTGGGTTGATGTAAGTGGCATAATGATAAGTTTCTAAGTAACAAGCATTCACAATTAAAGCTACAGGTAACTCATAACCAAATAAGGAAATTAAGTTGATGATGATTCAGATAGATATAGAAATAGCAAAAAATTGGAATCTAAGCATCAAAAATGCAATTTATGAACCAGGAAATAAAAAAGAATAGGAAAGCTTGCCCTGGCATTCATGAATTGGTTTGGTTAAATCTAAGGAAAGTACAGTTGAAAATGTCAAAACCAAGACATGAATGGAAACATTTTACAGAAATTTGGGCAGCATTCCGGCTAAAATTGAAGCTAGAAAATAAAGAGCATAGCAGCATGAACTTGAAGAGCAGCATATGAACATTACTAACTTTCACAGCAACAGCAGAATTACAAATTGATAAAACAAGAAACACGAACAGTGCAATTAAACAGACCTAAATCTACTAACCACATCCTAGGCTACCTAACAACCTAGAATCCACTACAACATGCAGATCTAACTAGCCTAAATATGAACATAAACAGAAAAATATGAATTAACTACGAATGGATAGAAGGGTGGCGTTCGTCGGAATCTGATAGGCGAATTAAGGAGAGTGGGGCAGAGAGGCGGCTGGAGATGGTGGCGGTGGTGTCTAGCGCGGCAGAGGAGGGTGGCGCGGCAGTGGTGG